>NC_090438.1:127581626-128244518 GCF_031143425.1 Pleurodeles waltl | reverse complement strand
ACTTTCTGCCACAGAAATGTGAGGAACATGTGTTTTTTTAGCCAAATTTTGAGGTTTGCAAAGGATTCTGGGTAACAGAACCTGGTACGAGCCCCGAAAGTCAACCCCTCCTTGGATTCCCCTAGGTCTCTAGTTTTCAGAAATGAACAGGTTTGGTAGGTTTCCCTAGGTGCCGGCTGAGCTAGAGGCCAAAGTCTACAGGTAGGCACGTCGCAAAAACCACCTCTGTTTTTTTCCAAAATTTAGGATGTGTCCACGTTGCGCTTTGGGGTGTTTCCTGTCGCCGGCGCTAGGCCTACCCACGCAAGTGAGGTATCATTTTTATCGGGAGACTTGGGGGACCGCTGGGTGGAAGGAAATTTGTAGCTCCTCTCAGATTCCAGAACTTTCTGCCACAGAAATGTGAGGAACATGTGTTTTTTTAGCCAAATTTTGAGGTTTGCAAAGGATTCTGGGTAACAGAACCTGGTCCGAGCCCCGCAAGTCACCCCTCCTTGGATTCCCCTAGGTCTCTAGTTTTCAGAAATGCACAGGTTTGGTAGGTTTCCCTAGGTGCCGGCTGAGCTAGAGGCCAAAATCTACAGGTAGGCACTTCGCAAAAAACACCTCTGTTTTTTTCCAAAATTTAGGATGTGTCCACGTTGCGCTTTGGGGTGTTTCCTGTCGCCGGCGCTAGGCCTACCCACGCAAGTGAGGTATCATTTTTATCGGGAGACTTGGGGGAACGCTGGGTGGAAGGAAATTTGTAGCTCCCCTCAGATTCCAGAACTTTCTGCCACAGAAATGTGAGGGACATGTGTTTTTTTAGCCAAATTTTGAGGTTTGCAAAGGATTCTGGGTAACAGAACCTGGTCCGAGCCCCGCAAGTCACCCCTCCTTGGATTCCCCTAGGTCTCTAGTTTTCAGAAATGCACAGGTTTGGTAGGTTTCCCTAGGTGCCGGCTGAGCTAGAGGCCAAAGTCTACAGGTAGGCACTTCGCAAAAAACACCTCTGTTTTTTTCCAAAATTTAGGATGTGTCCACGTTGCGCTTTGGGGTGTTTCCTGTCGCCGGCGCTAGGCCTACCCACGCAAGTGAGGTATCATTTTTATCGGGAGACTTGGGGAAACGCTGGGTGGAAGGAAATTTGTAGCTCCTCTCAGATTCCAGAACTTTCTGCCACAGAAATGTGAGGAGCATGTGTTTTTTTAGCCAAATTTTGAGGTTTGCAAAGGATTCTGGGTAACAGAACCTGGTCCGAGCCCCGCAAGTCACCCCTCCTTGGATTCCCCTAGGTCTCTAGTTTTCAGAAATGCACAGGTTTGGTAGGTTTCCCTAGGTGCCGGCTGAGCTAGAGGCCAAAATCTACAGGTAGGCACTTCGCAAAAAACACCTCTGTTTTCTCCCAAAATTTAGGATGTGTCCACGTTGCGCTTTGGGGTGTTTCCTGTCGCCGGCGCTAGGCCTACCCACGCAAGTGAGGTATCATTTTTATCGGGAGACTTGGGGGAACGCTGGGTGGAAGGAAATTTGTAGCTCCTCTCAGATTCCAGAACTTTCTGCCACAGAAATGTGAGGAACATGTGTTTTTTTAGCCAAATTTTGAGGTTTGCCAAGGATTCTGGGTAACAGAACCTGGTCCGAGCCCCGCAAGTCACCCCTCCTTGGATTCCCCTAGGTCTCTAGTTTTCAGAAATGCACAGGTTTGGTAGGTTTCCCTAGGTGCCGGCTGAGCTAGAGGCCAAAATCTACAGGTAGGCACTTCGCAAAAAACACCTCTGTTTTCTCCCAAAATTTAGGATGTGTCCACGTTGCGCTTTGGGGTGTTTCCTGTCGCCGGCGCTAGGCCTACCCACGCAAGTGAGGTATCATTTTTATCGGGAGACTTGGGGGAACGCTGGGTGGAAGGAAATTTGTAGCTCCTCTCAGATTCCAGAACTTTCTGCCACAGAAATGTGAGGAACATGTGTTTTTTTAGCCATATTTTGAGGTTTGCCAAGGATTCTGGGTAACAGAACCTGGTCCGAGCCCCGCAAGTCACCCCTCCTTGGATTCCCCTAGGTCTCTAGTTTTCAGAAATGCACAGGTTTGGTAGGTTTCCCTAGGTGCCGGCTGAGCTAGAGGCCAAAATCTACAGGTAGGCACTTCGCAAAAAACACCTCTGTTTTTTTCCAAAATTTAGGATGTGTCCTCGTTGTGCTTTGGGGTGTTTCCTGTCCCCGGCGCTAGGCCTACCCACGCAAGTGAGGTATCATTTTTATCGGGAGACTTGGGGGAACGCTGGGTGGAAGGAAATTTGTAGCTCCTCTCAGATTCCAGAACTTTCTGCCACAGAAATGTGAGGAACATGTGTTTTTTTAGCCAAATTTTGAGGTTTGCAAAGGATTCTGGGTAACAGAACCTGGTACGAGCCCCGAAAGTCAACCCCTCCTTGGATTCCCCTAGGTCTCTAGTTTTCAGAAATGAACAGGTTTGGTAGGTTTCCCTAGGTGCCGGCTGAGCTAGAGGCCAAAGTCTACAGGTAGGCACGTCGCAAAAACCACCTCTGTTTTTTTCCAAAATTTAGGATGTGTCCACGTTGCGCTTTGGGGTGTTTCCTGTCGCCGGCGCTAGGCCTACCCACGCAAGTGAGGTATCATTTTTATCGGGAGACTTGGGGGAACGCTGGGTGGAAGGAAATTTGTAGCTCCTCTCAGATTCTAGAACTTTCTGCCACAGAAATGTGAGGAACATGTGTTTTTTTAGCCAAATTTTGAGGTTTGCAAAGGATTCTGGGTAACAGAACCTGGTCCGAGCCCCGCAAGTCACCCCTCCTTGGATTCCCCTAGGTCTCTAGTTTTCAGAAATGCACAGGTTTGGTAGGTTTCCCTAGGAGCCGGCTGAGCTAGAGGCCAAAATCTACAGGTAGGCACTTCGCAAAAAACACCTCTGTTTTTTTTCCAAAATTTAGGATGTGTCCACGTTGCGCTTTGGGGTGTTTCCTGTCGCCGGCGCTAGGCCTACCCACGCAAGTGAGGTATCATTTTTATCGGGAGACTTGGGGGAACGCTGGGTGGAAGGAAATTTGTAGCTCCTCTCAGATTCCAGAACTTTCTGCCACAGAAATGTGAGGAACATGTGTTTTTTTAGCCAAATTTTGAGGTTTGCCAAGGATTCTGGGTAGCAGAACCTGGTCCGAGCCCCGCAAGTCACCCCTCCTTGGATTCCCCTAGGTCTCTAGTTTTCAGAAATGCACAGGTTTGGTAGGTTTCCCTAGGTGCCGGCTGAGCTAGAGGCCAAAATCTACAGGTAGGCACTTCGCAAAAAACACCTCTGTTTTTTTCCAAAATTTAGGATGTGTCCTCGTTGCGCTTTGGGGTGTTTCCTGTCGCCGGCGCTAGGCCTACCCACGCAAGTGAGGTATCATTTTTATCGGGAGACTTGGGGGAACGCTGGGTGGAAGGAAATTTGTAGCTCCTCTCAGATTCCTGAACTTTCTGCCACAGAAATGTGAGGAACATGTGTTTTTTTAGCCAAATTTTGAGGTTTGCAAAGGATTCTGGGTAACAGAACCTGGTCCGAGCCCCGCAAGTCACCCCTCCTTGGATTCCCCTAGGTCTCTAGTTTTCAGAAATGCACAGGTTTGGTAGGTTTCCCTAGGTGCCGGCTGAGCTAGAGGCCAAAGTCTACAGGTAGGCACGTCGCAAAAACCACCTCTGTTTTTTTCCAAAATTTAGGATGTGTCCACGTTGCGCTTTGGGGTGTTTCCTGTCGCCGGCGCTAGGCCTACCCACGCAAGTGAGGTATCATTTTTATCGGGAGACTTGGGGGAACGCTGGGTGTAAGTAAATTTGTAGCTCCTCTCAGATTCCAGAACTTTCTGCCACAGAAATGTGAGGAACATGTGTTTTTTTAGCCAAATTTTGAGGTTTGCAAAGGATTCTGGGTAACAGAACCTGGTCCGAGCCCCGCAAGTCACCCCTCCTTGGATTCCCCTAGGTCTCTAGTTTTCAGAAATGCACAGGTTTGGTAGGTTTCCCTAGGTGCCGGCTGAGCTAGAGGCCAAAATCTACAGGTAGGCACTTCGCAAAAAACACCTCTGTTTTTTTCCAAAATTTAGGATGTGTCCACGTTGCGCTTTGGGGTGTTTCCTGTCGCCGGCGCTAGGCCTACCCACGCAAGTGAGGTATCATTTTTATCGGGAGACTTGGGGGAACGCTGGGTGGAAGGAAATTTGTAGCTCCTCTCAGATTCCAGAACTTTCTGCCACAGAAATGTGAGGGACATGTGTTTTTTTAGCCAAATTTTGAGGTTTGCAAAGGATTCTGGGTAACAGAACCTGGTCCGAGCCCCGCAAGTCACCCCTCCTTGGATTCCCCTAGGTCTCTAGTTTTCAGAAATGCACAGGTTTGGTAGGTTTCCCTAGGTGCCGGCTGAGCTAGAGGCCAAAGTCTACAGGTAGGCACTTCGCAAAAAACACCTCTGTTTTTTTCCAAAATTTAGGATGTGTCCACGTTGCGCTTTGGGGTGTTTCCTGTCGCCGGCGCTAGGCCTACCCACGCAAGTGAGGTATCATTTTTATCGGGAGACTTGGGGGAACGCTGGGTGGAAGGAAATTTGTAGCTCCTCTCAGATTCCAGAACTTTCTGCCACAGAAATGTGAGGAGCATGTGTTTTTTTAGCCAAATTTTGAGGTTTGCAAAGGATTCTGGGTAACAGAACCTGGTCCGAGCCCCGCAAGTCACCCCTCCTTGGATTCCCCTAGGTCTCTAGTTTTCAGAAATGCACAGGTTTGGTAGGTTTCCCTAGGTGCCGGCTGAGCTAGAGGCCAAAATCTACAGGTAGGCACTTCGCAAAAAACACCTCTGTTTTCTCCCAAAATTTAGGATGTGTCCACGTTGCGCTTTGGGGTGTTTCCTGTCGCCGGGGCTAGGCCTACCCACGCAAGTGAGGTATCATTTTTATCGGGAGACTTGGGGGAAACGCTGGGTGGAAGGAAATTTGTAGCTCCTCTCAGATTCCAGAACTTTCTGCCACAGAAATGTGAGGAACATGTGTTTTTTTAGCCAAATTTTGAGGTTTGCCAAGGATTCTGGGTAACAGAACCTGGTCCGAGCCCCGCAAGTCACCCCTCCTTGGATTCCCCTAGGTCTCTAGTTTTCAGAAATGCACAGGTTTGGTAGGTTTCCCTAGGTGCCGGCTGAGCTAGAGGCCAAAATCTACAGGTAGGCACTTCGCAAAAAACACCTCTGTTTTCTCCCAAAATTTAGGATGTGTCCACGTTGCGCTTTGGGGTGTTTCCTGTCGCCGGCGCTAGGCCTACCCACGCAAGTGAGGTATCATTTTTATCGGGAGACTTGGGGGAACGCTGGGTGGAAGGAAATTTGTAGCTCCTCTCAGATTCCAGAACTTTCTGCCACAGAAATGTGAGGAACATGTGTTTTTTTTAGCCAAATTTTGAGGTTTGCCAAGGATTCTGGGTAACAGAACCTGGTCCGAGCCCCGCAAGTCACCCCTCCTTGGATTCCCCTAGGTCTCTAGTTTTCAGAAATGCACAGGTTTGGTAGGTTTCCCTAGGTGCCGGCTGAGCTAGAGGCCAAAATCTACAGGTAGGCACTTCGCAAAAAACACCTCTGTTTTTTCCCAAAATTTAGGATGTGTCCTCGTTGCGCTTTGGGGTGTTTTCCTGTCGCCGGCGCTAGGCCTACCCACGCAAGTGAGGTATGATTTTTATCGGGAGACTTGGGGGAACGCTGGGTGGAAGGAAATTTGTAGCTCCTCTCAGATTCCAGAACTTTCTGCCACAGAAATGTGAGGAACATGTGTTTTTTTAGCCAAATTTTGAGGTTTGCAAAGGATTCTGGGTAACAGAACCTGGTCCGAGCCCCGCAAGTCACCCCTCCTTGGATTCCCCTAGGTCTCTAGTTTTCAGAAATGCACAGGTTTGGTAGGTTTCCCTAGGTGCCGGCTGAGCTAGAGGCCAAAATCTACAGGTAGGCACTTCGCAAAAAACACCTCTGTTTTTTTCCAAAATTTAGGATGTGTCCACGTTGCGCTTTGGGGTGTTTTCTGTCGCCGGCGCTAGGCCTACCCACGCAAGTGAGGTATCATTTTTATCGGGAGACTTGGGGGAACGCTGGGTGGAAGGAAATTTGTAGCTCCTCTCAGATTCCAGAACTTTCTGCCACAGAAATGTGAGGAGCATGTGTTTTTTTAGCCAAATTTTGAGGTTTGCAAAGGATTCTGGGTAACAGAACCTGGTCCGAGCCCCGCAAGTCACCCCTCCTTGGATTCCCCTAGGTCTCTAGTTTTCAGAAATGCACAGGTTTGGTAGGTTTCCCTAGGTGCCGGCTGAGCTAGAGGCCAAAATCTACAGGTAGGCACTTCGCAAAAAATACCTCTGTTTTCTCCCAAAATTTAGGATATGTCCACGTTGCGCTTTGGGGTGTTTCCTGTCGCCGGCGCTAGGCCTACCCACGCAAGTGAGGTATCATTTTTATCGGGAGACTTGGGGGAACGCTGGGTGGAAGGAAATTTGTAGCTCCTCTCAGATTCCAGAACTTTCTGCCACAGAAATGTGAGGAACATGTGTTTTTTTTAGCCAAATTTTGAGGTTTGCCAAGGATTCTGGGTAACAGAACCTGGTCCGAGCCCCGCAAGTCACCCCTCCTTGGATTCCCCTAGGTCTCTAGTTTTCAGAAATGCACAGGTTTGGTAGGTTTACCTAGGTGCCGGCTGTGCTAGAGGCCAAAATCTACAGGTAGGCACTTCGCAAAAAACACCTCTGTTTTTTCCCAAAATTTAGGATGTGTCCACGTTGCGCTTTGGGGTGTTTCCTGTCGCCGGCGCTAGGCCTACCCACGCAAGTGAGGTATCATTTTTATCGGGAGACTTGGGGGAACGCTGGGTGGAAGGAAATTTGTAGCTCCTCTCAGATTCCAGAACTTTCTGCCACAGAAATGTGAGGAACATGTGTTTTTTTAGCCAAATTTTGAGGTTTGCAAAGGATTCTGGGTAACAGAACCTGGTCCGAGCCCCGCAAGTCACCCCTCCTTGGATTCCCCTAGGTCTCTAGTTTTCAGAAATGCACAGGTTTGGTAGGTTTCCCTAGGTGCCGGCTGAGCTAGAGGCCAAAATCTACAGGTAGGCACTTCGCAAAAAACACCTCTGTTTTTTTCCAAAATTTAGGATGTGTCCACGTTGCGCTTTGGGGTGTTTCCTGTCGCCGGCGCTAGGCCTACCCACGCAAGTGAGGTATCATTTTTATCGGGAGACTTGGGGGAACGCTGGGTGGAAGGAAATTTGTAGCTCCTCTCAGATTCCAGAACTTTCTGCCACAGAAATGTGAGGGACATGTGTTTTTTTAGCCAAATTTTGAGGTTTGCAAAGGATTCTGGGTAACAGAACCTGGTCCGAGCCCCGCAAGTCACCCCTCCTTGGATTCCCCTAGGTCTCTAGTTTTCAGAAATGCACAGGTTTGGTAGGTTTCCCTAGGTGCCGGCTGAGCTAGAGGCCAAAGTCTACAGGTAGGCACTTCGCAAAAAACACCTCTGTTTTTTTCCAAAATTTAGGATGTGTCCACGTTGCGCTTTGGGGTGTTTCCTGTCGCCGGCGCTAGGCCTACCCACGCAAGTGAGGTATCATTTTTATCAGGAGACTTGGGGGAACGCTGGGTGGAAGGAAATTTGTAGCTCCTCTCAGATTCCAGAACTTTCTGCCACAGAAATGTGAGGAACATGTGTTTTTTTAGCCAAATTTTGAGGTTTGCAAAGGATTCTGGGTAACAGAACCTGGTCCGAGCCCCGCAAGTCACCCCTCCTTGGATTCCCCTAGGTCTCTAGTTTTCAGAAATGCACAGGTTTGGTAGGTTTCCCTAGGTGCCGGCTGAGCTAGAGGCCAAAATCTACAGGTAGGCACTTCGCAAAAAACACCTCTGTTTTTTTCCAAAATTTAGGATGTGTCCACGTTGCGCTTTGGGGTGTTTCCTGTCGCCGGCGCTAGGCCTACCCACGCAAGTGAGGTATCATTTTTATCGGGAGACTTGGGGGAACGCTGGGTGGAAGGAAATTTGTAGCTCCTCTCAGATTCCAGAACTTTCTGCCACAGAAATGTGAGGAACATGTGTTTTTTTAGCCAAATTTTGAGGTTTGCAAAGGATTCTGGGTAACAGAACCTGGTCCGAGCCCCGCAAGTCACCCCTCCTTGGATTCCCCTAGGTCTCTAGTTTTCAGAAATGCACAGGTTTGGTAGGTTTCCGTAGGTGCCGGCTGAGCTAGAGGCCAAAATCTACAGGTAGGCACTTCGCAAAAAACACCTCTGTTTTTTTCTAAAATTTAGGATGTGTCCACGTTGCGCTTAGGGGTGTTTCCTGTCGCCGGCGCTAGGCCTACCCACGCAAGTGAGGTATCATTTTTATCAGGAGACTTGGGGGAACGCTGGGTGGAAGGAAATTTGTAGCTCCTCTCAGATTCCAGAACTTTCTGCCATAGAAATGTGAGGAGCATGTGTTTTTTTAGCCAAATTTTGAGGTTTGCAAAGGATTCTGGGTAACAGAACCTGGTCCGAGCCCCGCAAGTCACCCCTCCTTGGATTCCCCTCGGTCTCTAGTTTTCAGAAATGCACAGGTTTGGTAGGTTTCCCTAGGTGCCGGCTGAGCTAGAGGCCAAAATCTACAGGTAGGCACTTCGCAAAAAACACCTCTGTTTTCTCCCAAAATTTAGGATGTGTCCACGTTGCGCTTTGGGGTGTTTCCTGTCGCCGGCGCTAGGCCTACCCACGCAAGTGAGGTATCATTTTTATCGGGAGACTTGGGGAAACGCTGGGTGGAAGGAAATTTGTAGCTCCTCTCAGATTCCAGAACTTTCTGCCACAGAAATGTGAGGAACATGTGTTTTTTTAGCCAAATTTTGAGGTTTGCCAAGGATTCTGGGTAACAGAACCTGGTCCGAGCCCCGCAAGTCACCCCTCCTTGGATTCCCCTAGGTCTCTAGTTTTCAGAAATGCACAGGTTTGGTAGGTTTCCCTAGGTGCCGGCTGAGCTAGAGGCCAAAATCTACAGGTAGGCACTTCGCAAAAAACACCTCTGTTTTCTCCCAAAATTTAGGATGTGTCCACGTTGCGCTTTGGGGTGTTTCCTGTCGCCGGCGCTAGGCCTACCCACGCAAGTGAGGTATCATTTTTATCGGGAGACTTGGGGGAACGCTGGGTGGAAGGAAATTTGTAGCTCCTCTCAGATTCCAGAACTTTCTGCCACAGAAATGTGAGGAACATGTGTTTTTTTAGCCAAATTTTGAGGTTTGCCAAGGATTCTGGGTAACAGAACCTGGTCCGAGCACCGCAAGTCACCCCTCCTTGGATTCCCCTAGGTCTCTAGTTTTCAGAAATGCACAGGTTTGGTAGGTTACCCTAGGTGCCGGCTGAGCTAGAGGCCAAAATCTACAGGTAGGCACTTCGCAAAAAACACCTCTGTTTTTTTCCAAAATTTAGGATGTGTCCTCGTTGCGCTTTGGGGTGTTTCCTGTCGCCGGCGCTAGGCCTACCCACGCAAGTGAGGTATCATTTTTATCGGGAGACTTGGGGGAACGCTGGGTGGAAGGAAATTTGTAGCTCCTCTCAGATTCCAGAACTTTCTGCCACAGAAATGTGAGGAACATGTGTTTTTTTAGCCAAATTTTGAGGTTTGCAAAGGATTCTGGGTAACAGAACCTGGTCCGAGCCCCGCAAGTCACCCCTCCTTGGATTCCCCTAGGTCTCTAGTTTTCAGAAATGCACAGGTTTGGTAGGTTTCCCTAGGTGCCGGCTGAGCTAGAGGCCAAAGTCTACAGGTAGGCACGTCGCAAAAACCACCTCTGTTTTTTTCCAAAATTTAGGATGTGTCCACGTTGCGCTTTGGGGTGTTTCCTGTCGCCGGCGCTAGGCCTACCCACGCAAGTGAGGTATCATTTTTATCGGGAGACTTGGGGGACCGCTGGGTGGAAGGAAATTTGTAGCTCCTCTCAGATTCCAGAACTTTCTGCCACAGAAATGTGAGGAACATGTGTTTTTTTAGCCAAATTTTGAGGTTTGCAAAGGATTCTGGGTAACAGAACCTGGTCCGAGCCCCGCAAGTCACCCCTCCTTGGATTCCCCTAGGTCTCTAGTTTTCAGAAATGCACAGGTTTGGTAGGTTTCCCTAGGTGCCGGCTGAGCTAGAGGCCAAAATCTACAGGTAGGCACTTCGCAAAAAACACCTCTGTTTTTTTCCAAAATTTAGGATGTGTCCACGTTGCGCTTTGGGGTGTTTCCTGTCGCCGGCGCTAGGCCTACCCACGCAAGTGAGGTATCATTTTTATCGGGAGACTTGGGGGAACGCTGGGTGGAAGGAAATTTGTAGCTCCTCTCAGATTCCAGAACTTTCTGCCACAGAAATGTGAGGGACATGTGTTTTTTTAGCCAAATTTTGAGGTTTGCAAAGGATTCTGGGTAACAGAACCTGGTCCGAGCCCCGCAAGTCACCCCTCCTTGGATTCCCCTAGGTCTCTAGTTTTCAGAAATGCACAGGTTTGGTAGGTTTCCCTAGGTGCCGGCTGAGCTAGAGGCCAAAGTCTACAGGTAGGCACTTCGCAAAAAACACCTCTGTTTTTTTCCAAAATTTAGGATGTGTCCACGTTGCGCTTTGGGGTGTTTCCTGTCGCCGGCGCTAGGCCTACCCACGCAAGTGAGGTATCATTTTTATCGGGAGACTTGGGGGAACGCTGGGTGGAAGGAAATTTGTAGCTCCTCTCAGATTCCAGAACTTTCTGCCACAGAAATGTGAGGAACATGTGTTTTTTTAGCCAAATTTTGAGGTTTGCAAAGGATTCTGGGTAACAGAACCTGGTCCGAGCCCCGCAAGTCACCCCTCCTTGGATTCCCCTAGGTCTCTAGTTTTCAGAAATGCACAGGTTTGGTAGGTTTCCCTAGGTGCCGGCTGAGCTAGAGGCCAAAATCTACAGGTAGGCACTTCGCAAAAAACACCTCTGTTTTTTTCCAAAATTTAGGATGTGTCCACGTTGCGCTTTGGGGTGTTTCCTGTCTCCGGCGCTAGGCCTACCCACGCAAGTGAGGTATCATTTTTATCGGGAGACTTGGGGGAACGCTGGGTGGAAGGAAATTTGTAGCTCCTCTCAGATTCCAGAACTTTCTGCCACAGAAATGTGAGGAACATGTGTTTTTTTAGCCAAATTTTGAGGTTTGCAAAGGATTCTGGGTAACAGAACCTGGTCCGAGCCCCGCAAGTCACCCCTCCTTGGATTCCCCTAGGTCTCTAGTTTTCAGAAATGCACAGGTTTGGTAGGTTTCCCTAGGTGCCGGCTGAGCTAGAGGCCAAAATCTACAGGTAGGCACTTCGCAAAAAACACCTCTGTTTTTTCCAAAATTTGGGATGTGTCCACGTTGCGCTTTGGGGTGTTTCCTGTCGCCGGCGCTAGGCCTACCCACGCAAGTGAGGTATCATTTTTATCGGGAGACTTGGGGGAACGCTGGGTGGAAGGAAATTTGTAGCTCCTCTCAGATTCCAGAACTTTCTGCCACAGAAATGTGAGGGACATGTGTTTTTTTAGCCAAATTTTGAGGTTTGCAAAGGATTCTGGGTAACAGAACCTGGTCCGAGCCCCGCAAGTCACCCCTCCTTGGATTCCCCTAGGTCTCTAGTTTTCAGAAATGCACAGGTTTGGTAGGTTTCCCTAGGTGCCGGCTGAGCTAGAGGCCAAAGTCTACAGGTAGGCACTTCGCAAAAAAACACCTCTGTTTTTTTCCAAAATTTAGGATGTGTCCACGTTGCGCTTTGGGGTGTTTCCTGTCGCCGGCGCTAGGCCTACCCACGCAAGTGAGGTATCATTTTTATCGGGAGACTTGGGGGAACGCTGGGTGGAAGGAAATTTGTAGCTCCTCTCAGATTCCAGAACTTTCTGCCACAGAAATGTGAGGAACATGTGTTTTTTTAGCCAAATTTTGAGGTTTGCAAAGGATTCTGGGTAACAGAACTTGGTCCGAGCCCCGCAAGTCACCCCTCCTTGGATTCCCCTAGGTCTCTAGTTTTCAGAAATGCACAGGTTTGGTAGGTTTCCCTAGGTGCCGGCTGAGCTAGAGGCCAAAATCTACAGGTAGGCACTTCGCAAAAAACACCTCTGTTTTTTTCCAAAATTTAGGATGTGTCCACGTTGCGCTTTGGGGTGTTTCCTGTCTCCGGCGCTAGGCCTACCCACGCAAGTGAGGTATCATTTTTATCGGGAGACTTGGGGGAACGCTGGGTGGAAGGAAATTTGTAGCTCCTCTCAGATTCCAGAACTTTCTGCCACAGAAATGTGAGGAACATGTGTTTTTTTAGCCAAATTTTGAGGTTTGCAAAGGATTCTGGGTAACAGAACCTGGTCCGAGCCCCGCAAGTCACCCCTCCTTGGATTCCCCTAGGTCTCTAGTTTTCAGAAATGCACAGGTTTGGTAGGTTTCCCTAGGTGCCGGCTGAGCTAGAGGCCAAAATCTACAGGTAGGCACTTCGCAAAAAACACCTCTGTTTTTTTCCAAAATTTAGGATGTGTCCACGTTGCGCTTTGGGGTGTTTCCTGTCGCCGGCGCTAGGCCTACCCACGCAAGTGAGGTATCATTTTTATCGGGAGACTTGGGGGAACGCTGGGTGGAAGGAAATTTGTAGCTCCTCTCAGATTCCAGAACTTTCTGCCACAGAAATGTGAGGAGCATGTGTTTTTTTAGCCAAATTTTGAGGTTTGCAAAGGATTCTGGGTAACAGAACCTGGTCCGAGCCCCGCAAGTCACCCCTCCTTGGATTCCCCTAGGTCTCTAGTTTTCAGAAATGCACAGGTTTGGTAGGTTTCCCTAGGTGCCGGCTGAGCTAGAGGCCAAAATCTACAGGTAGGCACTTCGCAAAAAACACCTCTGTTTTCTTCCAAAATTTAGGATGTGTCCACGTTGCGCTTTGGGGTGTTTCCTGTCGCCGGCGCTAGGCCTACCCACGCAAGTGAGGTATCATTTTTATCGGGAGACTTGGGGGAACGCTGGGTGGAAGGAAATTTGTAGCTCCTCTCAGATTCCAGAACTTTCTGCCACAGAAATGTGAGGAACATGTGTTTTTTTAGCCAAATTTTGAGGTTTGCAAAGGATTCTGGGTAACAGAACCTGGTCCGAGCCCCGCAAGTCACCCCTCCTTGGATTCCCCTAGGTCTCTAGTTTTCAGAAATGCACAGGTTTGGTAGGTTTCCCTAGGTGCCGGCTGAGCTAGAGGCCAAAATCTACAGGTAGGCACTTCGCAAAAAACACCTCTGTTTTTTTCCAAAATTTAGGATGTGTCCACGTTGCGCTTTGGGGTGTTTCCTGTCTCCGGCGCTAGGCCTACCCACGCAAGTGAGGTATCATTTTTATCGGGAGACTTGGGGGAACGCTGGGTGGAAGGAAATTTGTAGCTCCTCTCAGATTCCAGAACTTTCTGCCACAGAAATGTGAGGAACATGTGTTTTTTTAGCCAAATTTTGAGGTTTGCAAAGGATTCTGGGTAACAGAACCTGGTCCGAGCCCCGCAAGTCACCCCTCCTTGGATTCCCCTAGGTCTCTAGTTTTCAGAAATGCACAGGTTTGGTAGGTTTCCCTAGGTGCCGGCTGAGCTAGAGGCCAAAATCTACAGGTAGGCACTTCACAAAAAACACCTCTGTTTTTTCCAAAATTTAGGATGTGTCCACGTTGCGCTTTGGGGTGTTTCCTGTCGCCGGCGCTAGGCCTACCCACGCAAGTGGGGTATCATTTTTATCGGGAGACTTGGGGGAACGCTGGGTGGAAGGAAATTTGTAGCTCCTCTCAGATTCCAGAACTTTCTGCCACAGAAATGTGAGGAACATGTGTTTTTTTAGCCAAATTTTGAGGTTTGCAAAGGATTCTGGGTAACAGAACCTGGTCCGAGCCCCGCAAGTCACCCCTCCTTGGATTCCCCTAGGTCTCTAGTTTTCAGAAATGCACAGGTTTGGTAGGTTTCCCTAGGTGCCGGCTGAGCTAGAGGCCAAAGTCTACAGGTAGGCACGTCGCAAAAACCACCTCTGTTTTTTTCCAAAATTTAGGATGTGTCCACGTTGCGCTTTGGGGTGTTTCCTGTCGCCGGCGCTAGGCCTACCCACGCAAGTGAGGTATCATTTTTATCGGGAGACTTGGGGGAACGCTGGGTGTAAGGAAATTTGTAGCTCCTCTCAGATTCCAGAACTTTCTGCCACAGAAATGTGAGGAACATGTGTTTTTTTAGCCAAATTTTGAGGTTTGCAAAGGATTCTGGGTAACAGAACCTGGTCCGAGCCCCGCAAGTCACCCCTCCTTGGATTCCCCTAGGTCTCTAGTTTTCAGAAATGCACGGGTTTGGTAGGTTTCCCTAGGTGCCGGCTGAGCTAGAGGCCAAAATCTACAGGTAGGCACTTCGCAAAAAACACCTCTGTTTTTTTCCAAAATTTAGGATGTGTCCACGTTGCGCTTTGGGGTGTTTCCTGTCGCCGGCGCTAGGCATACCCACGCAAGTGAGGTATCATTTTTATCGGGAGACTTGGGGGAACGCTGGGTGGAAGGAAATTTGTAGCTCCTCTCAGATTCCAGAACTTTCTGCCACAGAAATGTGAGGAACATGTGTTTTTTTAGCCAAATTTTGAGGTTTGCAAAGGATTCTGGGTAACAGAACCTGGTCCGAGCCCCGCAAGTCACCCCTCCTTGGATTCCTCTAGGTCTCTAGTTTTCAGAAATGCACAGGTTTGGTAGGTTTCCCTAGGTGCCGGCTGAGCTAGAGGCCAAAATCTACAGGTAGGCACTTCGCAAAAAACACCTCTGTTTTTTTCCAAAATTTAGGATGTGTCCACGTTGCGCTTTGGGGTGTTTCCTGTCGCCGGCGCTAGGCCTACCCACGCAAGTGAGGTATCATTTTTATCGGGAGACTTGGGGGAACGCTGGGTGGAAGGAAATTTGTAGCTCCTCTCAGATTCCAGAACTTTCTGCCACAGAAATGTGAGGAACATGTGTTTTTTTAGCCAAATTTTGAGGTTTGCAAAGGATTCTGGGTAACAGAACCTGGTCCGAGCCCCGCAAGTCACCCCTCCTTGGATTCCCCTAGGTCTCTAGTTTTCAGAAATGCACAGGTTTGGTAGGTTTCCCTAGGTGCCGGCTGAGCTAGAGGCCAAAGTCTACAGGTAGGCACGTCGCAAAAACCACCTCTGTTTTTTTCCAAAATTTAGGATGTGTCCACGTTGCGCTTTGGGGTGTTTCCTGTCGCCGGCGCTAGGCCTACCCACGCAAGTGAGGTATCATTTTTATCGGGAGACTTGGGGGAACGCTGGGTGTAAGGAAATTTGTAGCTCCTCTCAGATTCCAGAACTTTCTGCCACAGAAATGTGAGGAACATGTGTTTTTTTAGCCAAATTTTGAGGTTTGCAAAGGATTCTGGGTAACAGAACCTGGTACGAGCCCCGAAAGTCAACCCCTCCTTGGATTCCCCTAGGTCTCTAGTTTTCAGAAATGAACAGGTTTGGTAGGTTTCCCTAGGTGCCGGCTGAGCTAGAGGCCAAAGTCTACAGGTAGGCACGTCGCAAAAACCACCTCTGTTTTTTTCCAAAATTTAGGATGTGTCCACGTTGCGCTTTGGGGTGTTTCCTGTCGCCGGCGCTAGGCCTACCCACGCAAGTGAGGTATCATTTTTATCGGGAGACTTGGGGGAGCGCTGGGTGGAAGGAAATTTGTAGCTCCTCTCAGATTCCAGAACTTTCTGCCACAGAAATGTGAGGAACATGTGTTTTTTTAGCCAAATTTTGAGGTTTGCAAAGGATTCTGGGTAACAGAACCTGGTCCGAGCCCCGCAAGTCACCCCTCCTTGGATTCCCCTAGGTCTCTAGTTTTCAGAAATGCACAGGTTTGGTAGGTTTCCCTAGGTGCCGGCTGAGCTAGAGGCCAAAATCTACAGGTAGGCACTTCGCAAAAAACACCTCTGTTTTTTTCCAAAATTTAGGATGTGTCCACGTTGCGCTTTGGGGTGTTTCCTGTCGCCGGCGCTAGGCCTACCCACGCAAGTGAGGTATCATTTTTATCGGGAGACTTGGGGGAACGCTGGGTGGAAGGAAATTTGTAGCTCCTCTCAGATTCCAGAACTTTCTGCCACAGAAATGTGAGGAGCATGTGTTTTTTTAGCCAAATTTTGAGGTTTGCAAAGGATTCTGGGTAACAGAACCTGGTCCGAGCCCCGCAAGTCACCCCTCCTTGGATTCCCCTAGGTCTCTAGTTTTCAGAAATGCACAGGTGTGGTAGGTTTCCCTAGGTGCCGGCTGAGCTAGAGGCCAAAATCTACAGGTAGGCACTTCGCAAAAAACACCTCTGTTTTCTCCCAAAATTTAGGATGTGTCCACGTTGCGCTTTGGGGTGTTTCCTGTCGCCGGCGCTAGGCCTACCCACGCAAGTGAGGTATCATTTTTATCGGGAGACTTGGGGGAACGCTGGGTGGAAGGAAATTTGTAGCTCCTCTCAGATTCCAGAACTTTCTGCCACAGAAATGTGAGGAACATGTGTTTTTTTAGCCAAATTTTGAGGTTTGCCAAGGATTCTGGGTAACAGAACCTGGTCCGAGCCCCGCAAGTCACCCCTCCTTGGATTCCCCTAGGTCTCTAGTTTTCAGAAATGCACAGGTGTGGTAGGTTTCCCTAGGTGCCGGCTGAGCTAGAGGCCAAAATCTACAGGTAGGCACTTCGCAAAAAACACCTCTGTTTTTTTCCAAAATTTAGGATGTGTCCACGTTGCGCTTTGGGGTGTTTCCTGTCGCCGGCGCTAGGCCTACCCACGCAAGTGAGGTATCATTTTTATCGGGAGACTTGGGGGAACGCTGGGTGGAAGGAAATTTGTAGCTCCTCTCAGATTCCAGAACTTTCTGCCACAGAAATGTGAGGAACATGTGTTTTTTTAGCCATATTTTGAGGTTTGCAAAGGATTCTGGGTAACAGAACCTGGTCCGAGCCCCGCAAGTCACCCCTCCTTGGATTCCCCTAGGTCTCTAGTTTTCAGAAATGCACAGGTTTGGTAGGTTTCCCTAGGTGCCGGCTGAGCTAGAGGCCAAAGTCTACAGGTAGGCACGTCGCAAAAACCACCTCTGTTTTTTTCCAAAATTTAGGATGTGTCCACGTTGCGCTTTGGGGTGTTTCCTGTCGCCGGCACTAGGCCTACCCACGCAAGTGAGGTATCATTTTTATCGGGAGACTTGGGGAACGCTGGGTGTAAGGAAATTTGTAGCTCCTCTCAGATTCCAGAACTTTCTGCCACAGAAATGTGAGGAACATGTGTTTTTTTAGCCAAATTTTGAGGTTTGCAAAGGATTCTGGGTAACAGAACCTGGTCCGAGCCCCGCAAGTCACCCCTCCTTGGATTCCCCTAGGTCTCTAGTTTTCAGAAATGCACAGGTTTGGTAGGTTTCCCTAGGTGCCGGCTGAGCTAGAGGCCAAAATCTACAGGTAGGCACTTCGCAAAAAACACCTCTGTTTTTTTCCAAAATTTAGGATGTGTCCACGTTGCGCTTTGGGGTGTTTCCTGTCGCCGGCGCTAGGCATACCCACGCAAGTGAGGTATCATTTTTATCGGGAGACTTGGGGGAACGCTGGGTGGAAGGAAATTTGTAGCTCCTCTCAGATTCCAGAACTTTCTGCCACAGAAATGTGAGGAACATGTGTTTTTTTAGCCAAATTTTGAGGTTTGCAAAGGATTCTGGGTAACAGAACCTGGTCCGAGCCCCGCAAGTCACCCCTCCTTGGATTCCTCTAGGTCTCTAGTTTTCAGAAATGCACAGGTTAGGTAGGTTTCCCTAGGTGCCGGCTGAGCTAGAGGCCAAAATCTACAGGTAGGCACTTCGCAAAAAACACCTCTGTTTTTTTCCAAAATTTAGGATGTGTCCACGTTGCGCTTTGGGGTGTTTCCTGTCGCCGGCGCTAGGCCTACCCACGCAAGTGAGGTATCATTTTTATCGGGAGACTTGGGGGAACGCTGGGTGGAAGGAAATTTGTAGCTCCTCTCAGATTCCAGAACTTTCTGCCACAGAAATGTGAGGAACATGTGTTTTTTTAGCCAAATTTTGAGGTTTGCAAAGGATTCTGGGTAACAGAACCTGGTCCGAGCCCCGCAAGTCACCCCTCCTTGGATTCCTCTAGGTCTCTAGTTTTCAGAAATGCACAGGTTAGGTAGGTTTCCCTAGGTGCCGGCTGAGCTAGAGGCCAAAATCTACAGGTAGGCACTTCGCAAAAAACACCTCTGTTTTCTCCCAAAATTTAGGATGTGTCCACGTTGCGCTTTGGGGTGTTTCCTGTCGCCGGCGCTAGGCCTACCCACGCAAGTGAGGTATCATTTTTATCGGGAGACTTGGGGGAACGCTGGGTGGAAGGAAATTTGTAGCTCCTCTCAGATTCCAGAACTTTCTGCCACAGAAATGTGAGGAACATGTGTTTTTTTAGCCAAATTTTGAGGTTTGCCAAGGATTCTGGGTAACAGAACCTGGTCCGAGCCCCGCAAGTCACCCCTCCTTGGATTCCCCTAGGTCTCTAGTTTTCAGAAATGCACAGGTGTGGTAGGTTTCCCTAGGTGCCGGCTGAGCTAGAGGCCAAAATCTACAGGTAGGCACTTCGCAAAAAACACCTCTGTTTTTTTCCAAAATTTAGGATGTGTCCACGTTGCGCTTTGGGGTGTTTCCTGTCGCCGGCGCTAGGCCTACCCACGCAAGTGAGGTATCATTTTTATCGGGAGACTTGGGGGAACGCTGGGTGGAAGGAAATTTGTAGCTCCTCTCAGATTCCAGAACTTTCTGCCACAGAAATGTGAGGAACATGTGTTTTTTTAGCCAAATTTTGAGGTTTGCAAAGGATTCTGGGTAACAGAACCTGGTCCGAGCCCCGCAAGTCACCCCTCCTTGGATTCCCCTAGGTCTCTAGTTTTCAGAAATGCACAGGTTTGGTAGGTTTCCCTAGGTGCCGGCTGAGCTAGAGGCCAAAGTCTACAGGTAGGCACGTCGCAAAAACCACCTCTGTTTTTTTCCAAAATTTAGGATGTGTCCACGTTGCGCTTTGGGGTGTTTCCTGTCGCCGGCGCTAGGCCTACCCACGCAAGTGAGGTATCATTTTTATCGGGAGACTTGGGGAACGCTGGGTGTAAGGAAATTTGTAGCTCCTCTCAGATTCCAGAACTTTCTGCCACAGAAATGTGAGGAACATGTGTTTTTTTAGCCAAATTTTGAGGTTTGCAAAGGATTCTGGGTAACAGAACCTGGTCCGAGCCCCGCAAGTCACCCCTCCTTGGATTCCCCTAGGTCTCTAGTTTTCAGAAATGCACAGGTTTGGTAGGTTTCCCTAGGTGCCGGCTGAGCTAGAGGCCAAAATCTACAGGTAGGCACTTCGCAAAAAACACCTCTGTTTTTTTCCAAAATTTAGGATGTGTCCACGTTGCGCTTTGGGGTGTTTCCTGTCGCCGGCGCTAGGCATACCCACGCAAGTGAGGTATCATTTTTATCGGGAGACTTGGGGGAACGCTGGGTGGAAGGAAATTTGTAGCTCCTCTCAGATTCCAGAACTTTCTGCCACAGAAATGTGAGGAACATGTGTTTTTTTAGCCAAATTTTGAGGTTTGCAAAGGATTCTGGGTAACAGAACCTGGTCCGAGCCCCGCAAGTCACCCCTCCTTGGATTCCTCTAGGTCTCTAGTTTTCAGAAATGCACAGGTTAGGTAGGTTTCCCTAGGTGCCGGCTGAGCTAGAGGCCAAAATCTACAGGTAGGCACTTCGCAAAAAACACCTCTGTTTTTTTCCAAAATTTAGGATGTGTCCACGTTGCGCTTTGGGGTGTTTCCTGTCGCCGGCGCTAGGCCTACCCACGCAAGTGAGGTATCATTTTTATCGGGAGACTTGGGGGAACGCTGGGTGGAAGGAAATTTGTAGCTCCTCTCAGATTCCAGAACTTTCTGCCACAGAAATGTGAGGAACATGTGTTTTTTTAGCCAAATTTTGAGGTTTGCAAAGGATTCTGGGTAACAGAACCTGGTCCGAGCCCCGCAAGTCACCCCTCCTTGGATTCCCCTAGGTCTCTAGTTTTCAGAAATGCACAGGTTTGGTAGGTTTCCCTAGGTGCCGGCTGAGCTAGAGGCCAAAATCTACAGGTAGGCACTTCGCAAAAAACACCTCTGTTTTTTTCCAAAATTTAGGATGTGTCCACGTTGCGCTTTGGGGTGTTTCCTGTCGCCGGCGCTAGGCATACCCACGCAAGTGAGGTATCATTTTTATCGGGAGACTTGGGGGAACGCTGGGTGGAAGGAAATTTGTAGCTCCTCTCAGATTCCAGAACTTTCTGCCACAGAAATGTGAGGAACATGTGTTTTTTTAGCCAAATTTTGAGGTTTGCAAAGGATTCTGGGTAACAGAACCTGGTCCGAGCCCCGCAAGTCACCCCTCCTTGGATTCCTCTAGGTCTCTAGTTTTCAGAAATGCACAGGTTAGGTAGGTTTCCCTAGGTGCCGGCTGAGCTAGAGGCCAAAATCTACAGGTAGGCACTTCGCAAAAAACACCTCTGTTTTTTTCCAAAATTTAGGATGTGTCCACGTTGCGCTTTGGGGTGTTTCCTGTCGCCGGCGCTAGGCCTACCCACGCAAGTGAGGTATCATTTTTATCGGGAGACTTGGGGGAACGCTGGGTGGAAGGAAATTTGTAGCTCCTCTCAGATTCCAGAACTTTCTGCCACAGAAATGTGAGGAACATGTGTTTTTTTAGCCAAATTTTGAGGTTTGCAAAGGATTCTGGGTAACAGAACCTGGTCCGAGCCCCGCAAGTCACCCCTCCTTGGATTCCCCTAGGTCTCTAGTTTTCAGAAATGCACAGGTTTGGTAGGTTTCCCTAGGTGCCGGCTGAGCTAGAGGCCAAAGTCTACAGGTAGGCACGTCGCAAAAACCACCTCTGTTTTTTTCCAAAATTTAGGATGTGTCCACGTTGCGCTTTGGGGTGTTTCCTGTCGCCGGCGCTAGGCCTACCCACGCAAGTGAGGTATCATTTTTATCGGGAGACTTGGGGGAACGCTGGGTGTAAGGAAATTTGTAGCTCCTCTCAGATTCCAGAACTTTCTGCCACAGAAATGTGAGGAACATGTGTTTTTTTAGCCAAATTTTGAGGTTTGCAAAGGATTCTGGGTAACAGAACCTGGTACGAGCCCCGAAAGTCAACCCCTCCTTGGATTCCCCTAGGTCTCTAGTTTTCAGAAATGAACAGGTTTGGTAGGTTTCCCTAGGTGCCGGCTGAGCTAGAGGCCAAAGTCTACAGGTAGGCACGTCGCAAAAACCACCTCTGTTTTTTTCCAAAATTTAGGATGTGTCCACGTTGCGCTTTGGGGTGTTTCCTGTCGCCGGCGCTAGGCCTACCCACGCAAGTGAGGTATCATTTTTATCGGGAGACTTGGGGGAGCGCTGGGTGGAAGGAAATTTGTAGCTCCTCTCAGATTCCAGAACTTTCTGCCACAGAAATGTGAGGAACATGTGTTTTTTTAGCCAAATTTTGAGGTTTGCAAAGGATTCTGGGTAACAGAACCTGGTCCGAGCCCCGCAAGTCACCCCTCCTTGGATTCCCCTAGGTCTCTAGTTTTCAGAAATGCACAGGTTTGGTAGGTTTCCCTAGGTGCCGGCTGAGCTAGAGGCCAAAATCTACAGGTAGGCACTTCGCAAAAAACACCTCTGTTTTTTTCCAAAATTTAGGATGTGTCCACGTTGCGCTTTGGGGTGTTTCCTGTCGCCGGCGCTAGGCCTACCCACGCAAGTGAGGTATCATTTTTATCGGGAGACTTGGGGGAACGCTGGGTGGAAGGAAATTTGTAGCTCCTCTCAGATTCCAGAACTTTCTGCCACAGAAATGTGAGGAGCATGTGTTTTTTTAGCCAAATTTTGAGGTTTGCAAAGGATTCTGGGTAACAGAACCTGGTCCGAGCCCCGCAAGTCACCCCTCCTTGGATTCCCCTAGGTCTCTAGTTTTCAGAAATGCACAGGTGTGGTAGGTTTCCCTAGGTGCCGGCTGAGCTAGAGGCCAAAATCTACAGGTAGGCACTTCGCAAAAAACACCTCTGTTTTTTTCCAAAATTTAGGATGTGTCCTCGTTGTGCTTTGGGGTGTTTCCTGTCGCCGGCGCTAGGCCTACCCACGCAAGTGAGGTATCATTTTTATCGGGAGACTTGGGGGAACGCTGGGTGGAAGGAAATTTGTAGCTCCTCTCAGATTCCAGAACTTTCTGCCACAGAAATGTGAGGAACATGTGTTTTTTTAGCCAAATTTTGAGGTTTGCAAAGGATTCTGGGTAACAGAACCTGGTCCGAGCCCCGCAAGTCACCCCTCCTTGGATTCCCCTAGGTCTCTAGTTTTCAGAAATGCACAGGTTTGGTAGGTTTCCCTAGGTGCCGGCTGAGCTAGAGGCCAAAGTCTACAGGTAGGCACGTCGCAAAAACCACCTCTGTTTTTTTCCAAAATTTAGGATGTGTCCACGTTGCGCTTTGGGGTGTTTCCTGTCGCCGGCGCTAGGCCTACCCACGCAAGTGAGGTATCATTTTTATCGGGAGACTTGGGGAACGCTGGGTGTAAGGAAATTTGTAGCTCCTCTCAGATTCCAGAACTTTCTGCCACAGAAATGTGAGGAACATGTGTTTTTTTAGCCAAATTTTGAGGTTTGCAAAGGATTCTGGGTAACAGAACCTGGTCCGAGCCCCGCAAGTCACCCCTCCTTGGATTCCCCTAGGTCTCTAGTTTTCAGAAATGCACAGGTTTGGTAGGTTTTCCTAGGTGCCGGCTGAGCTAGAGGCCAAAATCTACAGGTAGGCACTTCGCAAAAAACACCTCTGTTTATTTCCAAAATTTAGGATGTGTCCACGTTGCGCTTTGGGGTGTTTCCTGTCGCCGGCGCTAGGCCTACCCACGCAAGTGAGGTATCATTTTTATCGGGAGACTTGGGGGAACGCTAGGTGGAAGGAAATTTGTAGCTCCTCTCAGATTCCAGAACTTTCTGCCACAGAAATGTGAGGGACATGTGTTTTTTTAGCCAAATTTTGAGGTTTGCAAAGGATTCTGGGTAACAGAACCTGGTCCGAGCCCCGCAAGTCACCCCTCCTTGGATTCCCCTAGGTCTCTAGTTTTCAGAAATGCACAGGTTTGGTAGGTTTCCCTAGGTGCCGGCTGAGCTAGAGGCCAAAATCTACAGATAGGCACTTCGCAAAAAACACCTCTGTTTTTTTCCAAAATTTAGGATGTGTCCACGTTGCGCTTTGGGGTGTTTCCTGTCGCCGGCTCTAGGCCTACCCACGCAAGTGAGGTATCATTTTTATCGGGAGACTTGGGGGAACGCTGGGTGGAAGGAAGTTTGTAGCTCCTCTCAGATTCCAGAACTTTCTGCCACAGAAATGTGAGGAACATGTGTTTTTTTAGCCAAATTTTGAGGTTTGCAAAGGATTCTGGGTAATAGAACCTGGTCCGAGCCCCGCAAGTCACCCCTCCTTGGATTCCCCTAGGTCTCTAGTTTTCAGAAATGCACAGGTTTGGTAGGTTTCCCTAGGTGCCGGCTGAGCTAGAGGCCAAAGTCTACAGGTAGGCACTTCGCAAAAAACACCTCTGTTTTTTTCCAAAATTTAGGATGTGTCCACGTTGCGCTTTGGGGTGTTTCCTGTCGCCGGCGCTAGGCCTACCCACGCAAGTGAGGTATCATTTTTATCGGGAGACTTGGGGGAACGCTGGGTGGAAGGAAATTCGTAGCTCCTCTCAGATTCCAGAACTTTCTGCCACAGAAATGTGAGGAACATGTGTTTTTTTAGCCAAATTTTGAGGTTTGCAAAGGATTCTGGGTAACAGAACCTGGTCCGAGCCCCGCAAGTCACCCCTCCTTGGATTCCCCTAGGTCTCTAGTTTTCAGAAATGCACAGGTTAGGTAGGTTTCCCTAGGTGCCGGCTGAGCTAGAGGCCAAAATCTACAGGTAGGCACTTCGCAAAAAACACCTCTGTTTTTTTCCAAAATTTAGGATGTGTCCACGTTGCGCTTTGGGGTGTTTCCTGTCGCCGGCGCTAGGCCTACCCACGCAAGTGAGGTATCATTTTTATCGGGAGACTTGGGGGAACGCTGGGTGGAAGGAAGTTTGTAGCTCCTCTCAGATTCCAGAACTTTCTGCCACAGAAATGTGAGGAACATGTGTTTTTTTAGCCAAATTTTGAGGTTTGCAAAGGATTCTGGGTAACAGAACCTAGTCCGAGCCCCGCAAGTCACCCCTCCTTGGATTCCCCTAGGTCTCTAGTTTTCAGAAATGCACAGGTTTGGTAGGTTTCCCTAGGTGCCGGCTGAGCTAGAGGCCAAAATCTACGGGTAGGCACTTCGCAAAAAACACCTCTGTTTTTTTCCAAAATTTAGGATGTGTCCACGTTGCGCTTTGGGGTGTTTCCTGTCGCCGGCGCTAGGCCTACCCACGCAAGTGAGGTATCATTTTTATCGGGAGACTTGGGGGAACGCTGGGTGGAAGGAAATTTGTAGCTCCTCTCAGATTCCAGAACTTTCTGCCACAGAAATGTGAGGAACATGTGTTTTTTTAGCCAAATTTTGAGGTTTGCAAAGGATTCTGGGTAACAGAACCTGGTCCGAGCCCCGCAAGTCACCCCTCCTTGGATTCCCCTAGGTCTCTAGTTTTCAGAAATGCACAGGTTTGGTAGGTTTCCCTAGGTGCCGGCTGAGCTAGAGGCCAAAATCTACGGGTAGGCACTTCGCAAAAAACACCTCTGTTTTTTTCCAAAATTTAGGATGTGTCCACGTTGCGCTTTGGGGTGTTTTCTGTCGCCGGCGCTAGGCCTACCCACGCAAGTGAGGTATCATTTTTATCGGGAGACTTGGGGGAACGCTGGGTGGAAGGAAATTTGTAGCTCCTCTCAGATTCCAGAACTTTCTGCCACAGAAATGTGAGGAACATGTGTTTTTTTAGCCAAATTTTGAGGTTTGCAAAGGATTCTGGGTAACAGAACCTGGTCCGAGCCCCGCAAGTCACCCCTCCTTGGATTCCTCTAGGTCTCTAGTTTTCAGAAATGCACAGGTTTGGTAGGTTTCCCTAGGTGCCGGCTGAGCTAGAGGCCAAAATCTACAGGTAGGCACTTCGCAAAAAACACCTGTTTTCTCCCAAAATTTTGGATGTGTCCACGTTGCGCTTTGGGGCGTTTCCTGTCGCGGGCGCTAGGCCTACCCACACAAGTGAGGTATCATTTTTATCGGGAGACTTGGGGGAACATAGATTAGCAAAACAAGTGCTATTGCCTCTTGTCTTTCTCTACATTTTTTCCTTCCAAATATAGGAGAGTGTGTAAAAAAGACATCTATTTGAGAAATTCCCTATAATTCACATGCTTGTATGGTCACCCCGGAATTCAGAGATGTGCAAATAACCACTGCTCCTCAGCACCTTATCTTGTGCCCTTTTTGGAAATGCAAAGCTTTTCTTGATAGCAATTTTTTACTCTTTATATTTCAGCAAATGAATTGCTGTATACCCGGTATAGGATGAAAACGCACTGCAGGGTGCAGCTCATTTATTGGCTCTGGGTTCCTCGGGTTCTTGATGAACCTACAAGCCCTATATATCCCCGCAACCAGAGGAGTCCAGCAGACGTAACAGTATATTGCTTTCCATAATCTGACATTGCAGGGAAAAGTTACAGAGTAAAACGTAGAGAAAAATTGATGTTTTTTTCACCTCAATTTCAATATTTTTCTTTTTCAGCTGTTATTTTCTGTAGGAAACCCTTGTAGGATCTACACAAATGACCCCTTGCTGAATTCAGAATTTTGTCTACTTTTCAGAAATGGTTAGGTTTCTGGGATCCAGCATTGGTTTCATGCCCATTCCTGTCACTGACTGGAAGGAGGCTGAAAGCACAAAAAATTGCAAAAATGGGGTATGCCCCAGTAAAATGCCAAAATTGTGTTGAAAAATTGGGTTTTCTGATTCAAGTCTGCCTGTTCCTGAAAGCTAGGAAGCTGCTGAGTTTAGCACTGCAAACCCTTTGTTGATGCCATTTTTAGGGGGAAATCCACAAGCCTTCTGCAGCCACTTTTTCAATTTTTTTAAAAAAAAACGAAATTTTCACTGTATTTTGGCCAATTTCTTGGCCTCCTTCAAGGGAACCCACAAAGTCTGGGTACCTCTAGAATCCCTAGGATGTTGGAAAAAAAGGACGCAAATTTGGCTTGGTTAGCTTATGTGGACAAAAAGTTATGAGGGCCTAAGCGCGAACTGCCCCAAATAGGCAAAAAAAGGCCTGGCACAGGAGGGGGAAAAGGCCTGGCAGCGAAGGGGTTAAGAAGGGGAGGTGGGAGGGAGGAGCAGCTGGGAGGCGGCAGGCGGGCGGTGGCAAATGGGGGCACGGGGGGGTGGGGACGCAGGGGATGCAGCGGCTGGGACGGGAGGAGGGGAAAAAGGCAAAAACCGGTGAAAAAGTCGGAAATATACTAAAGGCAATAAAACAGATTCAAAACAGGAAAGGCACAAGACAGAGTCAGAAAAACCAGAAAAAGGCACAGAAGGAGGTAAAAACGGCACAAAAACATGGAGACTAATTACAGGACACACACACAATACTTACGGCAACCACTAGACACCAGGGATGAGGCGCAGGAGGGTGCCTGCGGGTGGTGGAGGGCCTCAAACTCACGACAGTAGCGAGGGCAGGGTCAGGGCAGGCTGGTGGAGCTGCTCAGCGTGTCGAGTGATTCCTGGCCTTAAAGCAGGTCAGGGGCCACTCTCTGCACTGCGCAGCGGCCGCCATTAAGAAGGGAAGGTGGGAGAGAGGAGCAGCTGGGAGGCGGGGGAGGTGGCAAATGGGGGCGTGAGGGGGGAAGGGCCACAGGGGACGCAGCGGCTGGGATGGGAGGAAGGAAAAAAGGCAAACCAGGAAAGGCACAAGACAAAGTCAGAAAAACCAGAAAAAGGCACAGAACGAGGTAAAAACGGCACAAAAACTCAGAGACAAATTACAGGACACACTCAATACTTACGGCAACCACTAGACACCAGGGATGAGGCGCAGGCGGGTGTCTGCAGGTGGCGGAGGGCCTCGAACTTGCGACAGTAGCGAAGGCGGGGTCGGGAGCAAGGAGGCAGGCTGGTGGAGCTGCTCAGTGTGTCGAGTGATTCCTGGCCTTAAGGCAGGTCAGACTTGGGGGAATGCTGGGTGTAGGCCTGGTGTATGGTGAGTGCCTATGACATGCAAAGCTTATGTAATACCACTGTAGTCACACAGCACTTACACACATGAAAGAACCACACAGTGTAACAAAAAGAAAGATACTTTATTATTGTAACACAAATACTAAAATACTGTTTAGGCAATGCTCTACTAGCAGGTGAGTAAACATGCTATTATATACACATTAGTAATGAGGAATGGGCATAGAAAGAAATAGAAAATGGTGAAATAACAGTAAACAATAGAGACCCTAGTGGGAGGCCAAACCATATACTACAAAAATTGAATGCGAAAGGCAGACCCCAACCCAGGTGAGTGTAATCTGTAGAGGGAAGCTGGAGGAACTAGGACCCGCAAAAGATAAGTACCAGAGTGGCCCCAGCGACCAGGAGAGAAGAGGAAGGTACCTGTTTTCTCCCAAACCCACAGGTAAACTCTGTAAAAGGGCTGTGCAAGACCCAAGCAAGACTGGAAGAAACAGAAGATGGATCCTGACAGAAGAGGACCTGCAAATAAAAGGGAACAAGTCCAGTTCCAGATGGAGTGTTTGGTTGGGGCAGGAGCCACTACCCACCCACCTGAAAATGCAGGACCAGGTCGACGGTGAAGACCAGGAGTCGGCTATGCAGCGCAGGAGCAGAAGAAGAGTTCCAGGAGTGATGCATTCGATGCCCCATGTCGGAAGAAGAGTTGCAGTCCGTCAGTGGTGTGGAAAAATAACAAACAGGAGTCGCAGTGAGGCCCATTCAGCACACCTGGAGAGGAGTCCCACGTCGCTGGACCAGCAGGCCGGAGACTGTGCTTTGCAGGGAAGAGTGCTGGGGGCTGGGGCTACACAGAGCCTGAATATCCCTTGGATGAAGAGCCAACAAGCCTTGGTGGCTGCAAGAGTCGCGGTGCAAAGGGATACTATCCTGCAAGGAGAGGCAAAGACTAACCACCTCCCAAGTTGGACATCTGGTAGAGAGGACCGAAGGGACCACTCCAGAAGACCATCTGTGTTGCAGGATCCACGCAAAGTGGCAGGAGAGAGGATCCTAGCGGCCGGTCATCATTGCAGTTGATGCCTGTGGGTGAAGAGGAGTGACCCCTTCACTCCAAGGGAGATTCCTTCTTGTTTCTTGGTGCAGACTGAAGACTTGCCACCCTCAGAGGATGCACAGCCAGGTAAATGTTGCAGTTGTTGGAAGGAGGTGGAGAACCAATGTTGCAGAGCGGAGTCATTGCTGGAGCTGCAGGTTGTAGGTTCCTGTGAAGTCCAGTTGCGGTTCCAGTGGCCAGAAGTTGAAGTAAACGTTGCAGAGGAGCCCTGCTGGAATCTTGCATGTCGAATCTGAGGACCTACCCAAGAGTGAGACCCTATATAGTCCTGGGGGATTGGTCACCTAGCAGGGTGACCACCTATCAGGAGGTGGCTGTGATGTCACCTGCCTGACCTGGCCACTTAGACACTCCCAGAGGCCTCTGTCCACCTTGGATTTAAGATGGCAGAATCATGTGGCCACCTGTACGAGCTCTGGGCACCACCCCTGGGATGGTGATGCACATGGGAGTGGTAACTCCCCTTTCCATTGTTCAGTTTCACCCCAGAGCAGGGGATGGGATCCCTGGACTGGTGCAAACCAGTTTATGAAAGGAGGGCACCAAATGTGCCCTTCAAAGCATACCAAGGGCTTGGGGAGGCTACCCCTTCCTAGCCATTTAACAACTATTTCCAATGGGAAAGGGTGTTGCCTCCCTCTCCCAAAGGAAATCCTGTGTTCTTCCTTCCTGGGCTTGAGCTGTTCAAGCAGCAGGAGGGCCAAAACCTGTCTGTTGGGTGGCAGCAGCGCGGGCTACCCAGGAAAACCCTGCAAACTGGTAGGAGCAAAGCTGGGGGTCCTCTAAGGAGCATGGAATCATACAACCAATACTGGCAACAGTATTGGGGTATGATTCCAACATGCTTGTTACCAAACATGCCCAGGTTCGGAGTTACCATTATGTAGTTGGACATAGGTAATGACCTATGTCCAGTACACGGGTAAAATGGCTTCCCCGCACTCACGAAGTCCAGGAAAATAGAGCTGGAGTTTGTGTGGGCACCTCTGCTCATGCAGGGGTACCCTCACACACAGGTACTTGCACCCTGCCCTCTGGGCTAGGAGGGCCTGCCATAGGGGTGACTTACAGTGACCTGGTGCAATGACCTCCAATGAAAGGGTGCATACACCTTTTCACGCAGGCTGCAAGGGCAGGCCTGCAGACATATTTTGCATGGACTCCCATGGGTGGCATAATACATGCTGCAGTCCATGGGGCACCCCTGGTGCCCCAATGCCCTGGGTACCTATGTACCACATAGTAGGGACTAACACGGGGGCACCAGTATGCCAAATGTGGAATGTGCAAAGTCAGTAACAAACAAATTTAGAGGGAGAGAGCGCAGTCACTGGGGTCCTGGTTAGCAGGATACCAGTGAACACAGTCAAAACACACTGACAGCAGGCAAAAAGTGGGGGTACCATGTAAAAAAGGATGGTACTTTCCTGCACTGAGTGTAAGTAAGTTTGTGGCTCCCCTCAAATTCCAGAACTATCTATCTCAGAAATGAGAGGAAAATGTGTTTTTAGACAAATTTTGAGGTTTCCTAGGGATTATGGGTAACAAAACCTGGCAGGAGCCACACAAGTCACCTCACGCTGGATTCCCCTGGGTGTCTAGTTTTAAAAACTGTACAGGTTTGATAGGTTTCCCTAGGTCCGGCTGAGATAGGGCTCAAACTCCACAGCTAGGCACATTGCAAATAAAGGGTCAATTTTGGGTGGAAAACTGTGATGTAGCCACACTACGTTTTGGGCCATTTCCTGTCGCGGCCATCTGGCCTACCCACACACCATTTTTATTGGGAGACTTGAGGAACACAGAATAGTAGAACAGGTGTTATTGCCAATTGTCTTTCTCTGCATTTGAGCCTTCCAAATGTAAGACAGTGTGTAAAAACGAAATCACTTTAAGAAATGCCCTCTAATTCACATGCTAAACAACCACTGCTTCTAAACTCCATATTTATGCCCATTTCAGAAATACATAGGTTTCCTTGATACCTATGTTTCATTCTTTATATTTTACCAAATTAATTGATGAATATCCAGTACACAATGAAAAAACATTGCAAGGTGCAGCTCAGTTATTGGTTTAGGGTACCTCGGATTCTTGGTGAACCTACAAGCCTTATATATCCCCGCAACCAGAAGGGTCCAGCAGACATAACAGTATATTGCTTTCGAAAATCTGCCACAGTTAGAAGAAGTTACAGATGACAACGCAGACACAAATTGCTGTTTTTTTAACTCAATTTCAATATATTTTCATTTCAACTAATACTTTCTTTGGGAAACCTATCTACACAAATGACCCATTGCTGACTTCAGAATTTTGTCTACTGTTCAGAAATGTGTAACTTTCCGGGATCCACCATTGGTTTTACACCTTTTTCTACGACTAACTGAAGGGAGGTTGAAAGCACATACAATGGAAAAAATGGGCTATGTCACAGTAAAATGCCAAAACTGAATTGGAAAAAATGGATTTTCTGACTTGTCTGCCTGTTCCTGAAAGCTGGGAAGATAGTGATTTTAGCACCACAAATACTTCGTTGGTACCATTTGCAGGGATAGAACAGGTACTTTCCTTCTGCAGCACTTTTCCCATTTTTCCCAAAAAAACAACATTTAGCTGTATTTTGGCTAATTTCTCAGTCTTCTCCAGGGGAATACACAAACCCTGGGTATCTTTAGAATCCCCAGGATGTTAGGAAGAAAGGATATAAATTTGGCGTGGATAGTTTATGAGAACAAAAAGTTATGGAGACCTAAGCTTGAACTACACCAAATAGCCAAAAAAAGGGTTAGCACAGGGTAAAAAGGCAGAGCAGCAAAGGGGTTAAGAAAGCTTATTGGCAATATAAGCTGGGCCTACTTCTCAGTCTGTCTAGTTTGGGTTCCCTGACTGCGACATTCCTGTTATAGAAGAAGTGTTTAAGCAAGAGTAGTTTTTAGACGAAATGGGGCCTATGCTTGCCAGAAAGCTTCATCTGCAATTTAGATATGGGAGCCTCCCCCTCTCTAGCTTTACAGTCCATACCTCTAGGCCTAGTGTAGGACTGTGACCATTTTGTACTGTTTTGAAAGAAACATTAGAGTATGCGTTATTTTTCTGTCCAGCATACCATCTCTGCCCTTCAACCCCTTTACATGTATCAAACAACTCCACCGAAGGAAAGGCAGAAAGAAGGTTATCTGTTACCCTCCCTCTTGCTATTAACTCCAAGCACTTATTGTTATAGACGGATAGGCCTCACCCGCATTGTGACTAATACACCAAAAATATTTTTGCAAGATAAAGAGTTTAGAAGAGATTGGTTGTTAATAGCATGGAAGTGCACATGGGATTGGTTAGTCTTGATGATCAAAACAGCAAAAAAACTCTTGGGCAATTTATTGATCCTGATAAAGACAAGCGAGAACAATATAAAGACACAAATCTCAATTACAGCCTTCCAAAAGAAATTTGAAGAGAGTAACAGAATTGTCAACGAGTATAAAGAATACTTGACTAATTCCAAGATTCAGAAGTTTCAGAAAGTTCTGAAGAACTTCTCAATGGAAAAGTGTTATCCTTATAAGAAGGAGGATTATGTCCCAGTGAAGACTAATAGTCTGACGTGGCATCAAGGAGCAGAAGACAGACAGTCTGACACAACATCAAGGAGCAGTTCCCTGTCTAACTCGGATAGCTCTGGGCACTTCCCGGGGAGAGGCAGGAATCGTAGAGTGTGTCATCAGAGCTCTATTCTGAGATACTATAGGGGCCTGGATCTCTACTTGAACCACGGGTTGGGGTGGCCACCTTTCTTTGTGTATCCCCAACCCATGATGCACCCAGCGGTACCATGGCTACTCCCTATGAGGCAACCTTTTGTAGGAATAGTACCCTGAGGAACAAGAGGGCAAAGGAAAGATCAATGAGTCATGTGGAACATGACCGAAGAGACTCTGAGTATGAGCAGAGAGTTAAAAGTGACGAGAATGTTGTGATGAACCTCTGTAAAAGAGTTTTGACTGACACCCAGTTGAAGGTATTGAATAAAGGAGTGGGCTTTGTCCCGACTCCGAAAATTGATATTTTTAAACTGAAGGAGGAGTTAACTGTTTTTTTCAGGACAATCCATCTCAAAGTATATTTTAAAGATTGGATGGACTCTAAAAAAAAAGAATAGATGAGAACACAGGCCTGCGAGTCAAGTCCACTTTCACTCCATTATTGCACACCATGCCTTCAGCGGTCTTGGCATTTGAAGAAGCTATGGGGAAAGAAGTGGATGAACTGGCAGCCATGCCATATCAGGAGTACCAAAATGTGTCAAAAGAAGAGAGAGAGGCTTTCATGGAATTGGCATTAGCAAAAGATGTTATCAGAAAACCAGCAGATAAAAGAGGGGCTACTAAGATATTACCAGTTGAGGTTATAGACAGGAATGCTGGCAACTATTTAACAAGGAAAGGAACTGCAAGAAATTGGCAAGAGACCCAACCTCTGAAATATTGGAGGAAGTAAAGTTATTGGTTGAGAAAGGACTTGGGAATGGATGGATAACAGATAAGGAAGCGCAATTCTTGGTGAATACAAAACCAAGAATACCCTATTTTTACATCCTTCCAAAAGTCCACAAATGGGTGACCCCACCACCGGGGCGCCTCGAGTGTCTGGGATCGGTTTGGTCTGTGAAACACTCTTGAAATTTCACGACTGGTTTTTGAGACTAATAATCCAAAAGTCAAAAAATGGGTGACCCCATTACTGGGGCGCCCCATAGTGTCTGGGATCGGTTTGGTCCGTGAACCCCTCTCAAAATTTTGCAACTGGTTTTTGAGACTAATAGTCCAGAATACACCAACGTACCTCAAGGACACTAAGGAAGAATTCACCCTTCTTAAGGACATGTACTTTGATCCAGCCAAAGAACTCCTAGTGGGATTAGATGTGGAGGCACTTTATACAAATATTCCACAAGAAAATTGAAAAGCAAAAGTGGTGGACACTATCCTACAAGAGACACTATGGGATTACTCGTGACCTACAGACCTCATTCTTGATTGTGCACACATGGCCCTTACACATAATTATGTTGAATTTGAAGGGTAATTCTTCCTTCAAGCCCTTGGGACATCTATGATCAGTACTTTTGTCTGTATACGAGCTGGAGAGCAGTAATATCCTACAAGAGGATAACCCTATTGAGAAGATCAAACTCTGGAAGAGATATATCAATGATATGTTTATGATTTGGCAGGGCACGGCCGAAGAAGCAGAAGAGTTTGTAGCATGGCTTAATTGTGTAGACCCTTTTTTTAAATGTATGTGCTCAATGAGTAACAAAAAGTTGAACTTCTTCGATCTTAATATCCAAGAACATAAGGGTACCTTACGTACTGAGGTATACTACAAACCAACAGACAGGAACAATCTGCTCAGGTACGATAGTCTCCATCTCAATAATCGGAAGAATAGATGGTTTCACGTGTTACATGATTGATCACAGAGGGGGAGCGAAACACCCAACATACTTTTCAGAATAGAACAGAGATGGGTGTATCGCTTGAGGACTGATAAGGAAGGACTAAACAATGACATACAACTGACACAATTGAATAGAAAGTGAAACACTTCTGTCATCAAGGCCATAGGGATGGAAAGGAACCTCACCAGATTGGTGTGATGACTATTATATTAATGAGACAGAGGGATCCAGGATCCAAAAAAACAATGATGCACTGGTACCTGGAAGTGCAACAAGATCTGTTTGGTAGGAGCTGATGACCAGCAATTTAAGATCCAACACTCAGTAGGAGTGAAGTGGCTAATCTTATGGTTCCAATATTCATCTAGCACACAACAGGGATCCTCAGTTAAGAAACCAATTTTTTTTAAACATATATGGACAAAGTAGTACTGGATCAGGTGTAGGGATATGGTTCAAAGAAGATGTACTCTGAACAATTAATGTACCGGTTTGAATTGAGGACCACCGGGTCTCGTTGCTGGATAGCAAATAGTATAGAAACCTCCATGACCACTACGATCCAGCTAGAAAAGTACATCCAATACATCTGTAGAATTAAAGGCACAGACAGGGAGATGCTAGGATGAATAAGATTTGAAAATATATGCAGACCTTAGTAAGGGATGCAGGTAGAAACATTGGCGCAGAAAAGAAGGCGTAGAGATGTTAAAATATTAGAAATAACTACAAATGGTGTAATGAGCAATAAGGACCAGATCGAGTGATCACAATAGGACCAGATCGAGTGATCACAATTCCCTATAGGTCAAATAAAACTGTATGGGAACATATATAGACCTCAAAGTGGTGTAACCAGTATGATGGACCCAAAAAAAGGTATGTAGCTAGGACACTTGCTACGTCCTTTCAACGTAATGCGTATGCCCGCAGGTCACTTGGGAGAAGAAGACCTCCTCATGCCTTGAAATACAATAGAAGGAGCCTTGAGTGCTAGGAGCAATGGTACGAGAGGAAAACATATAGGTGTCGACCACCAAGCCGGAAGCTTGGTGAAGTAAGGAGTGGGGCTTTGTTAGGGGTGACCCTGGGGCTGACCCTCATGACTGCACTGGAGTCTGGACTCCGAACAAAACAAACAGGAGTAACTGAGTGCCACCATTGGGTTTACATGTGGTTTAGTGATGACCGTAATAAGGGGTGATGGCCACCAGGGATGGCAGCAGCATGAGAAAGGAGTGGTATTTTAGCTGAGAGATCTCTTATGAAGGTACATCGCACAGGGCGGTCCCGGTACTCGATAAATTAAAGAGACTGGATATATGCAATCGTAATGTGAAGTCATGATTCAGACAAGTGTGGCCATGTATGTAGGGCTGTGATCCCTCATGGGTGTTCTGTTTCCGGCCAGAGTATTTAGAGCAATGACCATTCAAGACCACACAAGTGGTGTGTGGACTGAGGGGAGGTTTTAGTACTCAGACCTTCTGTCAGTGTTGAGAAGTGCGAAAAACCCCAGAAGGACATGACTGGAATTTGAGGAGAAAAGGCTAACATCCATAGGTACACTCCACTCATGACATAAGGATACAGGACATTTCAGGGTTTTTTGGGTACAGTAGGGATCACCTTAACTGAGAAAGGAGATACCGTGTAACTTTTTGGGTTTTCCCAGTATATGACTGTAAGGAAATGGCTCCCTGTTGCAGTTACCCCCCACTTTTTGCCTGATACTGATGCTGACTTGACTGAGAAGTGTGCTGGGACCCTGCTAACCAGGCCCCAGCACCAGTGTTCTTTCACCTAAAATGTACCATTGTTTCCACAATTGGCACACCCCTGGCACACAGATAAGTCCCTTGTAAAAGGTACCAGTGGTACCAAGGGCCCTGTGACCAGGGAAGGTCCCTAAGGGCTGCAGCATATGCTGTGCCACCCTAAGGGACCCCTCACCTAACACATGCACACTGCCATTGCAGATTGTGTGTGTTGGTGGGGAGAAAAAGGCAAAGTCGACATGGCATCCCCCTCAGGATGCCATGCACACAAAATGCTGCCTGTGGCATAGGTAAGTCACCCCTCTAGCAGGCCTTACAGCCCTAAGGCTGGGTGCACTATACCACGGGTGAGGGCATAGCTGCATGAGCAATATGCCCCTACAGTGTCTAAGTCTATTCTTGGACATTGTAAGTACAGTGTGGCCATATTAAGTAGATGGGCTGGGAGTTTGTCAAAAACGAACTCCGCAGCTCCATAATGGCTACACTGGATACTGGGAAGTTTGGTATCAAACTTCTCAGAATAATAAACCCACACTGATGCCAGTGTTGGATTTATAACAAAAATGCACACAGAGGGCATCTCAGAGATGCCCCCTGTATTTTACCCAATCCTTCAGTGCAGGACTGACTGGTCTGTGCCAGTCTGCTGCTGAGAGACGAGTTTCTGACCCCCTGGGGTGAGAGTCTTTGTGCTCTCTGAGGCCAGAAACAAAGCCTGCACTGGGTGGAGATGCTTAACACCTCCCCCCTGCAGGAACTGTAACACCTAGCAGTGAGCCTCAAAGGCTCAAGCTTCATGTTACAATGACCCAGGGCACTCCAGGTAGTGGAGATGCCCGCCCCCTGGACACAGCCCCCACTTTTGGCTGCAAGTCCAGGGGAGATAATGAGAAAAACAAGGAGGAGTCACACACCAGTCAGGACAGCCCCTAAGGTGTCCTGAGCTGAGGTGACCCCTGCCTTTAGAAATCCTCCATCTTGATTTTGGAGGATTCCCCCAATAGGAATAGGGATGTGCTCCCCTCCCCTCAGGGAGGAGGAACAAGGAGGGGGTAGCCACCCTCAGGGACAGTAGCCATTGGCCACAGCCCTTCCAGACCTAAACACACCCCTAAATTCAGTATTTAGGGGCTCCCCAGAACCTAGGAAACTAGATTCCTGCAACCTTAACAAGAAGAAGGACTGCTGACCTGAAGCCCTGCAGAGAAGACGGAGACGACAACTGCTTTGGCCCCAGCCCTACCGGCCTGTCTCCCAACTTCGAAGAAAACTGCAACAGCGACGCATCCAACAGGGACCAGCGACCTCTGAAGCCTCAGAGGACTGCCCTGCAACCAAGGACCAAGAAACTCCCGTGAACAGCGGCCCTGTTCAACAACCTGCAACTTTCTTGCAACAAAGAAGCAACTTTAAAGACTTCACGTTTCCCGCCGGAAGCGTGAGACTTCCCACTCTGCACCCGACGCCCCTGGCTCGACCTGCAGAAAATAAACACCTCAGGGAGGACTCCCCAGCGACTGCGAGCCCGTGAGTAACCGGAGACGACCCCTATGAGCTCCCACAGCGAAGCCTGCAGAGAGAATCCAGAGGCTCCCCCTGACCGCAATGGCCTGTAACAAGGGACCCGACGCCTGGAACCAACACTGCATCCGTAGCCCCCAGGACCTGAAGGAACCGAACTCCAGTGCAGGAGCGACCCCCAGGCGACCCTCTGCCTAGCCCAGGTGGTGGCTACCCTGAGGAGCCCCCCCTGTGCCTGCCTGCATCGTTGAAGTGACCCCTGGGTCCCTCCATTGTTTTTAATCTAAAACCCGACGCCTGCTTTACACACTGCACCCGGCCGCCCTTGTACCGCTGAGGGTGTGTTTTGTGTGCCTACTTGTGTCCCCCCCAGTGCTCTACAAAACCCCCCTGGTCTGCCCCCCGAGGACGCAGGTACTTACCTGCTGGCAGACTGGAACCAGAGCACCCCTGTTCTCCAGAGGCGCCTATGTCTTTTGGGCACCTCTTTGACCTCTGCACCTGACCGGCCCTATGCTGCTGGTGTGGTAAGTTTGGGGTTGCCTTAAACCCCCAACGGTGGGCTGCCTATGCCCCAGAACTGAGACTTGTAAGTGTTTTACGTACCTCCTAATCTAACCTTTACTTACTTCCCCCAGGAACTGTTGATTTTTGCACTGTGTCCACTTTTAAAATAGCGTATTGCCATTTTTACAAAGAATGTACATGATATTGTTTTAATTCAAAGTTCCTAAAGTATCTAAGTGAAGTACCTTACATTTAAAGTGTTTAATGTAAATCTTGAAACTGTGGTTCTTAAAATAAACTAAGAATTTTTTTTTGTTCAATATAAAAACCTATTGGCCTGGAGTAAGTCTTTGAGTGTGTGTTCCTCATTTATTGCCTGTGTGTGTACAACAAATGCTTAACACTTCCCTCTGATAAGCCTACTGCTCGACCACACTACCACAAAATAGAGCATTAGAATTATCTATTTTTGCCACTATCAACCTCTAAGGGGAACCCTTGGACTCTGTGCACACTATTTCTTACTTTGAAATAGTACATACAGAGCCAACTTCCTACAATGACTACAGGGGAGGCTCCGCCCTCTAGTGACTGATGATGCTTGTCCCTGAATGTTGCAGGGTAAGTAGGAGACAATGAAGAAATGATATTAAAGTTTGCTCTGACAACACTACTTACGGATTGAATGTTTGCAGTGTAGTGTGAAGCACCGGTCTATGATCACCATATGATATGCTGCGAATTCTTGTTTATCACAATAAGATGGCATATCTGTTTAACCACCTCTACTTTTTATCATTTTCCAGGCAAACACAAGAGAGCAAGGTGAGAATTATCTTATCTGTTGTATGTACTTATGACATGTGGACTGACGGTAGGAACTTTAAACATTAATATCTCAGTTAGCCCTGACGAAGGCCCATTAACTAGACCTAGAAGGGAAAGCACTCTTGGTGGAAGTATAGCTGCTTGTAAGTGAGTTGGTGTGGGAGTCTCCTAACTGACCCTGGGACACTTTGTAGTTAAATAAAGGAGATATCTGAGAATAGCACATAGGCAGTTTTATGGACTCAAGAAATTTGTTCCCTACATTACCAGCATAAACTTTATCTTGAACTCCCATTCCTGAGGTGAAGCTGGTTGAGGCAGTCGGTCGGTATTATCTTAACCCGATGGGATGGATAGGCCGATGATAAAGCATGCCACAACAACGTGGGTGAGGCCTATCCGTCTATAACAATAAGTGCTTGGTGGTAATAGTAAGAGGGAGGGTGACAGATAACCCTCCTTCTGCCTCAGCATACCGTCGTGCAAGGAAAATGGATATTACCAATCTGTTGCAACATTGGGATCAGGGTGTGCAGAGAGGCATTGAGAATTTCAAAATCCGGCACAAGTCAATGGGTGATATTTGGGGTCTCACAGTTTCTGCTGGCTATGTGGAGGGTCAGGCAAAAAAATATTCTGATTGGCTCTGCCCACCAGCTAGGATGTACTTAGCTTACTTAATCTCTCAGCTCCTTCTTTTCAGTATCATATTTTATTTTAATTATTTATTCATTCGATCTGTTACGTGCATGTTATACATTTAAAGTATTTTTATCTCAAAATCAATTTTAATTCTTGCTTTTATATTTTTACTGTGTAACTGAACTTTGATGGCACAACTGCTGAATAAGGTTTTGCAAACCATTAATAATACTGAGAACCAATGCGACCCTACCCCCTTTGGCTAGTAACTGGGAAAACCAAGCATCTTCGCCCCTACCTCTCTACAAGCCTCTTCCACCTCGGCCTACACTCCCTGCCAATCAGCCCTGCACCCGGCCAGGGCTCAAACTCCATCCACCACATATCATGGGCCTTCTTACCCCATTTGCATGGGCAACATTGCAGGATCAATCACACTGAGTGCTCATCAGTGTCCCCACCAAGCTATCCCAGACCGGACCGCCTTTCGTTTTCTATGGCTTCCAGAGATTCTCTTAAAACCCCTTATGCTTCAAATCTTTTTATTGGATTTTCAATAACAATAAATTGGTGGTACATGGCCAAGGTATGCAGACAGTTACACATTTGATGGCAAAGGTGGCCACTGGCTAGTAAAATCTTGTGCTTTAGAGTACCCATTTTTCAACAAAATAGAAAACTAGAACAAAGAGCTCGCCTCCTCACCCTTCCGGACCCACGAAAGCACAGGACACCAGGATTGGGGGGAATGAGGTAGGGACAGAGGATGGGAGGCCATTAGATATGAAATATTTCCTGCCAGTGGAAAGAGGAGGAAGGAGCGGATTGGGAATATGTTTGTGAGTCGTATTGGCATTTGCCACAGTATTGTCCCTTCAGACATCACCTATAGAAATATAAGTGCATGGTCTGCTTCCCTCCATAAGGAGGCTAGGGGATTGATGTAGGAAAGTACCCTCTTTTAGGCACTTTGTGCCTACTATCTATGTGCTTAGACTGTTTTCACTGGGATCCTGCTAGCCAGTACCCCAGTGATTGTGCTCTCTCCCTCCAAATTTGGTTACCTTGGACATTTGGGCACTCCACAATTGGCATACTGGTGTCCCCTTATAAGTCCCTAGTATATAGTGCTTAGGTACCCAGGGCATTGGGACATCAAGGGTCCTCCAGGGGGGTTGCAGCACGTATTATGCCACCGATGGGAGCCCATGCAAAATGTGTCTGCAGGCCTGCCATTGCAGCCTGCGTGAAAAGGTGCATGCACCCTTTCACCACAGGCCACTACACTAAGTCACTGTAAGTCACCTCTATGATCTGCCCTCCTAGCCCAAAGGGCAGGGTGTAGGTCCCTGTGTATGAGTGCACCCCTGCATGAGCAGAGGTGCCCCTACGAACTCCAGTGCCATTGCACTGAACTTCATAAGTGCAGTGAAGCCATTTTACCTGTGTACTGGACACCTGTGTCCAGCTACATAATGGTAACTCCGAACATGGGCATGTTTGGTATCAAACATGTCGGAATGATATCCCAATACTAATGCCAGTATTTGTTATATGATTCCATGCACTCTGGGGACTCCTTAGAGGACCCCCAGTATTGCTCCTACCAGTCATCCAGGGTTTTGCAGGCAGCCCGCTGCGTGGATCTGCTCTCTTCTGGAACTGTGTAGATCCTGCATCACAGGTGGTGGTCTGGAGAGGTCCCCTTGGTCCTCACTGCCCGCTGTCCAACTTGGGAGATGGTGAGCCCTTGTCTCTCCTTGCAAGACAATACCCCTGTGCACCGTAACTCTTGCAGCAACAAAGGCTTGTTGTCTCCTGCTCCAAGGGATCTTCAGGCTCCGATTAGCCACGGCCCTCAGCACTTGATCCTTGCAAAGAAAGTCTCTCCTCTGCTGCTCCAGCAACGTGGGACTCCTCTCCAGGTGTGCTGATTGGGCCTCACTACAACTTACTGTGCCTACTGCCAGTGGGTTGCCTGTGAGAGCTGCGACTGCTTCTGTTGACTCTCCCTACTGCTGAGGGTCAGCCTGGACTCCCCTCCAAGGGTCGAGTCCCCTGGACCTTGCTGGTCCTCTTCAGCTTTCCAACTCTTCTTAAGCCTCTTCTTGCATTTGCCAAGGCTTGTTGTTGGTTCTCCTAAACCACTGACCATCTGCGGCCCGACAACCGATGTGAGACACCATCTGCACCACTCCAAGGGCTCCTCTGCAGCTCCTGGACTCTACAGCTGGTCTTCTTCTTCCATCATTGACCCAGATATTTAGCCACAGAAGCGTGAGTAGTGGCTCCTGCCCCGACTAGACACTCCATCATGGACTGGTCTCTGTCCCCTTCTTTTTTCAAGTCCACTTCTTCCAGAATCCACCTTTGTTTTCCTCTTGTCTGGTCCTGTTCTTGTACAATCCATTTTCTAAGTCCTCTTGTTAGTCCTTAGGAAAACCAGGTACCCCCTCTGCTCTCCTGGTCGCTGGGGGTCACTAAGGTACTCACCTCCTGGGGTCTCCAGTTCTCCCAGCTCCTCTCTAACTACTCCATATCCTTGGGTGGGTGATTCCACTTTGCATTCCACTACTTTGGCCCTACCCTTGGGCCCTCACTATTTTCTACAATTCTTGCCAATGCTGTTTGTTTTCTATGCTAATTTCTGATTGCTATTGTGTATATTGTGTATATATATATATATATATATATATATATATATATATATATATATATATATATATATATATATATATATATATATAAGATATACTTACCTCCAGTTAGGGGGGGCTGCCTATAGGTAATCTACTTACCTCCAGTTGGGGGGGACTGCCTATTAGTGATCTTGTGTAGTGTTAATGTAATAAAGTACCTTTATTTCTGTGTGGTTCCTTTCATGTGTGATACGATGCTGTGTGACTATTGTGGTATTGCATAAGCTTTGCATGTCTCCTAGATACGTCTCGGCTGCTCATCCACAGCTACCTCTAGAGAGCCCAGGCTTCCTAGACACTAATTCACTAATAGGCGTTGCCTGGACCTGGTATAAGGTGACAACACCATAGGTGTCCACCACACCCCAGGCCAGCTTCCTACATTGTTGGTGCAGCGGTGGGATAAGACACTTGCAATTTCCTTACCACTTGTCACTGGTAAAGCCCACTGCTAGACTTACACTGCACTTATTGATTAGGATCACTAGTCTCCTAGTTTGGGTAATCTGGGGATCTGGCATAGCCCTTGCTTCAAACTCTTAGGAGATCTAGTTACTTAGAGTAGTTAGGTGCACCCACACCACTCTAGGGAAAATGTCTTCAGTGGAAAACACAACTCAGGTCCCAGACTCTCAGTACAGGAGCTGCACTTTTCAGGAGTTGAGGGAGATGTGTGCTTCCAGGAAGCTAAAGACAGGGAGAAATCCCAACAAGAACCTAGTTCTAGGATTACTACTCCAGGCTGGCCAGGAAAACTCAGGCAGCCATGGACAGGAAGAAGTAGAGACTGATCCTCCAGTCTTAGATAGGTAGAGTCAGATTACACTGAGGAGGGTCAGGAAAAACCGGGGAACACCGCAGCCCTGTTAGAAGCACTGCAGGTAGTGAAAAGGGGAGTCACTAAAGTAGGCCCACTTTCACTCCAAGAGAGTTGCTACAAAAGGGTCTCCAGAAGGAAGGATAGGTCCTCCTCATCTGTCCACACCCATGTCTCAAGGGCCTCCTATGAGACAGACCACTCTAACTTGGGGGGTCCCTAGATAGGGAATTCCATAGACTGAAGTTAGACCAGCCCAAACTGAGGCTGTGGCTGCAACAGTTAGCTCTAGAAATGGAGGTCCTGGTAGTTGAGAGGGGAAGGCAGAATTTGGGACTATCTCCTCATGATGGCAATAACTTTTAGGACACCAGGGTCAGCGAGGACTGCTACGACTCTATGAACCTGAGTAAAACAGTCCCACCTTACAAGGTGGGAGATGATATCCACAAGTGGTTCACTGCCTTGGAGCGGGCCTGTAAAGTGCAGAGGGTCCATCAAACAAAGTGGGCAGCAATCTTGTGGCTCTCCTCTGACAAAGGCACAGACAAACTCCTCATTGCCAGGGAAGAAGATGCAGATGACTATCAGACTTTAAAGAATGCACTCTTAGATGGGTTTGTGCTAACCACAGAACAATATAGAATCAAGTTCAGGGAGACTAAAAAGGAGTCCTCCCAGGATTGGGTAAATGCTGTGGATTACTATGTTAAAGCTCTGGAAGGCTTGTTGCATAGAAGCAAAGCAAGTTATTATCAGGGCTTGTACAATCTTATTTAATAGAGCACATTCTTAACAATTGCATTTCTGATCAGCTGCATAACTACTTGGTGGACTCTGATCTGACCGCTCCCCACGAATTGGGAAAGAAGGCAGCCAAATAGGTCCACACCAGGGTGGGAAGGAAAGCTCCCACAGGGGGTGACCACAGGAAGAAAGATTCTACCAAGAATCAGGACAAGGGTGGGGACAAACCTAAAGAATGACTCTTCATCAGGCCCACATAACTCTTCTGGGGGTGGGTCTAAGTCCTCTTCACCACAGGAAACCTTGGTGCTACATTTGTAGAGAGAAAGGCCATAGGGCAGGTGACAGCACCTGTCCTGAAAAGAGCAGCAAGCCTCCTATTACTACTACTACTACTACTACTACTTCTACCCCTAGCGCCCCTAGCAGTAGCAACAATAGTGGTAGCAGTAGTCAGTCCAAAAGTGTAGCTGGGCTCACCTTGGAGACTGTAGTGGGTTCTGGGGTAGTCAGGGAGACCATGGAGGCACTTTTGGTCTCTGAGGGTGGTATTGACCTTGCCACCCTAGCTGCTTGTCTCCTTAACGTGGATAAGTACGGGCAGCATCCCTTAATAAATGGTGTTGAGGCTGAGGCCTACAGGGACACAGGTGCCAGTGCCACCATAGTAACTGAAAAACTGGTGTCACCTGAGCAACATCTACTTGGTCACACGTACCAAGTGACTGATGCTCATAGGAACACTCAGTGCCACCCCATGGCAGTTGTTGACTTCAGGTGAGGGGGTGGGTTACTGGCCCAAATAAAGTTGTAATGTCCAGTGATCTACCTGTAGAGTGTCTGTTATGTAATGACTTGGAGACTTCAGCTTGGACTGAAGTGAAGTTGGAGGCCCATGCAGCAATGCTGGGCAAATCCAGGCATTTCTTTGCTTTGACTAGAGCACAGGCTAAGAAGCAAAGGAAGCAAGGAGCACTGGAGCCTAGAACAATGTCCCAGGAGGCTCCAAAAAATAGAGGCAGGCACGGTAAAATGTTGCCACCTGCCCGGAATTCCAGTGAGGATCCCACTCCTGAGGGAGAGGAACCTACTACGTGGGTGGAACCTACATCAGAGGAGCTTCAGGCTGACACAGCTGAGCTCTTAGGTGCAGGCAGGCCCACCAGGGAAGAGCTTAGTATGGAGCAGAAAACCTGTCCTACTCTAGAAAGTCTGAGGCAGCAAGGTGCAGCTCAGGAAGCAGGGGATGTCAGTGGTACCTATAGGGTCTACTGAGACAAAAGCCTCCTTTATTCTAAGTCAAGGGACCCAAAACCTGGTGCTATCAGGAGGTTGGTCATTCCTCAGAAATGTAGGGAGTTCTTATTAACTTTAGCCCATGACATTCCCCTTGCAGGCCATATGGGGCTAAGCAAGACTTGGGAAAGACTTGTCCCTCAGTTTCACTGGCCCCGCATGTCTGAGGACACAAAGGAGTTTTGTCCCCCCTTTGTGACCTGTAAAGCCAGTGACAAGACAGGTGGCACTCCAAAGGCCCCCTTAATCCCACTACCAGCGGTTGGGGTACCCTTTGCGAGGCTCGGGTGGACATTGTTGCCCCCCTGGACCATCCAACAGCCTCTGGGAACAGGTTTATACTGGTGGTGATGGTGGACCATGCCACCAGGTACCCAGAAGCCATTCCTCTTAGGACTCTTTTCCAGGGTGGGTTTTCCTAAAGAGATGGTATCAAACAGAGATGCAAACATCATGTCTGCATACCTGAAAGCCTTGTAGAAGGAGTGTGGGCTGACATACAAGTTCACCACTCCTTATCATCTACAAACAAATAGGTAAGTTGAAACATTCAACAAAACCCTCAAAGGCATGATCATGGGACTCTCAGAAAAACTCTGAAGGAGGTGGGATGTCCTATTGTCTTCCCTCCTCTTCACCTACAGGGAGGTTCCTTTAGAGGATGCCAAACCCAATAGGACTGCCTATAAGTAATCTAGTGTAGTGTTACTGTAATAAAGTACCTTTATTTTTCTAACACTGTGAGGTTCCTTTCATGTGTGATAAGTTGCTGTGTGACTATTGTGGTGTTGCATAAGCTTTGCATGTCTCCTAGATAAGTCTTGGCTGCTCATCCATAGCTACCTCTAGAGAGTCCTGACTTCCTAGACACTATCTTCATTCACTAATAGGGGTTGCCTGAACCTGGAATAAGGTGCTAACACCATAGGTGTCCACCACACAACAGGCCAGCTTCCTACAATCGATACCCGGTACTATGGCCCAAACGGCGGCTCAGGTGGAGTTAGTGACATGGTCTCTTGGGGACAGCAATGTTAGCTAGGGCTAACCCCCATGGTTGGTTGTGCTGTGCTGGCTATAACAGTAGTCTTTTAACATAGGCTTTCAGATCTCCTCATTCTTCCCCTAGTGGCACACTTCCCCAATGGATTCTCCAAGTCCTCAATGAGGGCCTGGAGGGTGATATTTTGGTCACTAGGAGCAAGGAGTTCTCAGTGCATATGCTCTACGTCTTCATTCTGTCAATCAATTCCTCCAGGGATGCTACGATGTTGCTAAGGTCAGTTACATGTTGCCTATCCCCCTGTAGCTCTTTCAATATCTTTCCATTAACTCCAACTGCTCCACATCCATCCTAGTCAATATCTTCTTACTGATGGGACCTTCTTCAATGTTCCAGTTGGTGGCCATTATTGTTTCAAATACCATGGACTGAATACCTTCAAAGGGCCATTAAAGGATACTCCCCAGGCAGGGCAGGTATCACAAACTTCTCCAGGCAGTCCTTCTTCCCATTCACCACACGAGAGCTTCATGCGTCAAAACCTAGGTGAGTCAATCACTTATTCACTTATTCTGGCTCCGGGAACCCAGGTAAGCCTGCAGCTCCCTCGCTATCCTTACTCCACAGTGCAATACCATAAAGGGCCCCAGCACACTGCAGGCCAGTAACACATCTGGGTCCAGTAGGGCTGCTGAAGTCTCTTTTAATGCCACTGCACAGTCCATGTCAGCAAGCCGTATTGAGAGTACTGAATGCCGAGGTCAAGTGCAGCATATTAACATTAGTACAGCAGAGTCCCACAGGGATGTGGAATTGAATGTCATGGGCCTCTTTCCACAACTAGATGTCAATCCTTTTTCTCCCATCTGTTTCAATGTTTTCAGTAGAAAATCACAGTTTTACCTAAAGATCAAAGTACATATACTGCCCCATGGAGGAAGATTTGGTTAAGGAGGCTCATGCAGTAGTGGTGTGCTTGGGTCCAGCTTGAAGACTGGTGGCAGTTCAGCAGCAACAAAGCCTTCCATCCCAGGAGGCAACAAGGAATTACCTAACTGCCTAGTCTTTTGTAGGCAAGTAAAATGTCATAATATTTATCCTCTTATTTTAGAACAAATCAAGCTATCTTCTCCTGGAATGCTGCAGGGCTGCTCTCAGATCCATGTGAAACATTGATTTTAGATGGCTTCAAGGGAAGAATTATCTGTCTGAAGATCTAGCTAACTGAGAATTTTCAAATACAGAATTACTATGTGATCATCTACCCTGTGAGAAGCTGTAGGAGTGCGGACACACATGTAGAGGCAGTGCTATTCTGACGTCAGTGGATTAAATGTGATCTTATAAGACCTTCAACCGTCTTAGTAATTATGTGCTACATTTAAGGATGGACTTTAGATCCTCCTTCTGTGAACAAACCTATTCTAGGTTACATTTTAATATCTATGTGCCTCCTAAATCCCCTCATAATACATTATATTAGTCGTTTTTGCAACGTGTCTTTGATAACACAACAGGAAAGTTAGTCAGGTCCTAATTGTACATGTGGTAGACACAATATTGGGCACTGCACAAGTGATACAAGCCTACAGGCTCCATTTTGGGTGCCCACATCCTGGAACAGAGTTTACTTTCTCCAGAGAGCACATGTGTATTGTTGGTATCTCTTAGATGGTGGGGGCAGACCCTATGGTGAGGAAAGAGCAACAGGTATCCCTTAGGATTACAAGGGCCCTTCTTGATGCACTGAGTGCAAATGACTGACTGCACCTGCTAATATGTAGATGGCGGGGTGCACAGTGAGGTCTGTAATATCTATTGTTAGGGAAAGGAGTGCTTAGAAGATGCTTGTCTATTTCTGATCTCTGTGAGAAGGGATCAGAACTAGCTGTGTGCAGTCTGCTATCACCTCTTTGTACCTCTCTGATAGGCACTCCACCTTTGGACTATCCAACAGCAGTTAGCGGCCAGGCCTGGAAGGAGGCCTGGATAAAACATATGAAAGGGGACCAACCCAAATAAGTTCCACGGACGTAGACCTAGAATACATATACTGTTGGCAAGACCAGTATAAAGAAGATCACTGAGCCCAATTGTGGTTCATTGTGGTGCTCTACCACCAAGGAGGGGGAATTCCATGGAGTACTCAGGGACGACTAAGCGGACAAGGGTTAGTGTCAACACTTGGCAGCCAACTCCTCAGAGGTGAGGGAACATTAATTGGAGTCTGATTTGTAGGAGGAATGATTGGACTGTCCTGGGTGCCGAAATGTCTTGTCTGTGAGTCAGGGAAGGAAGTGCCAACCCTGCCTGAGGAGCACCTCGTAGAAGAGACTTGCTAAGCAAGTGCACCAAAGGAGTCACTGTACTGCCAGATCGGACAGTGCAATCTCTATCATTTATCCCCAATGTAGCTGTCAGGCATCTGAAACGGTATTCCTGTGTGGTAGGCCAGCCTGATGAAGGGATAAGTGCCTCTTGGTGGGCTATCCACTCAAACAAATGGACTGTGTGATCATGACACTGCTAAGTTTGTTGTTGGACCAATCCTGAATATTAAGTGACCTGAGAGGTGCCACATGAAGAATAAAGGTTGTTGCCTCAAGACACTGTGGGGGTCATTCCGACCCCGGCGGGCGGCGGAAGCCGCCCACCTGGCGGGAACCACCAAAAGACTGTACCGCGGTCAAATGACCGCGGCGGTGATTCTGACTTTCCCGCTGGGCCGGCGGGCGACCGCCAGGAGGCCGCCCGCCGGCCCAGCGGGAAAGCCCCAGCAACGATGAAGCCGGCTCCGAATGGAGCCGGCGGAGTTGCTGGTGTGCGACGGGTGCAGTGGCACCCGTCGCGATTTTCAGTGTCTGCGTTGCAGACACTGAAAATCATTATGGGGCCCTTTGAGGGGGCCCCACGACACCCGTTCCCGCCATCCTGTTCCCGGCAGTTTTTACCGCCAGGACCAGGATGGCGGGAAGGGGGTCGGAATCCCCATGGCGGTGCTGCAAGCAGCGCCGCCATGGCGGATTCCTTGGGCCAGGGGTAAACCGGCGGGAAACCGCCGGTTGCCCTTTTCTGACCGCGGCTTTACCGCTGCGGTCAGAATGGCCCAGGAAGCACCGCCAGCCTGTTGGCGGTGCTTCCGCGGTCCCCGGCCCTGGCGGTCATGGACCGCCAGGGTCGGAATGACCCCCTGTGTGCTAAAGATAGTGCTTGGGTTTTACCATGCCAAAGAATCACCATTGTGGACATCGCTTTCAAGGAGTGTTGAGTACTCCCCCAAGTATCAGACTGAGTTGTACCACGGGTCAAGTCCCCACTGGGATAAGCTATGATCTGCTGCCTGCCATCAGGTAGAGGCCCTCATACAGAAGCCACCACTCCTGCTGTGATCCATCAAGCAATCAAGCAACATACTGCTAGAAGCCTCTAGGCAGATAAGGCTGCCTAGAGGCTTCCTTCTTCCAGTGAGATCCTACTGCTGCAGGACAGCCAAACACACCTCTATGCTGCTACTACAAACCTTGTGAGCAATCGAACAAGCTTAGGTGAAACAGTCTGAGAGCTAAGACTAGACAGTGATTGAGGAGGTAAACATCCTTTTTTACGACTTTTTTATTACGAAAGTCGTGGTTAACGAAAGCGTAACAACGCTTTTTTTAACCACGACTTCGTATTTTTGTGCCTTAACTACGTATGTTCTGAACAACGAACATGCGAGGTTAAGGTACAAAGAAGGGAGTTGGCGAAGGTAAGTGGTGGGTTTAGGTTTTGGGGTGGGGTTGGGGGGGTGGGGCGTTTTTGGTTTTGGGGAGGGGGTGGGGGGGTCAGGGGTTTTTAGGTTTTGGGGTGGGGCGTTTTTGGTTTTGGGGAGTGGGTGGGGGGTCAGGGGTTTTTAGGTTTTGGGGTGGGGTTGGGGGGGGTGGGGCGTTTTTGGTTTTGGGGAGTGGGTGGGGGGTCAGGGGGTTTTAGGTTTTGGGGTGGGGCGTTTTTGGTTTTGGGGAGTGGGTGGGGGGTCAGGGGGTTTTAGGTTTTAGGGTGGGGTTGGGGGGGTGGGGCGTTTTTGGTTTTGGGGAGTGGGTGGGTGGTCAGGGGGTTTTAGGTTTTAGGGTGGGGTTGGGGGGTGGGGCGTTTTTGGTTTTGGGGAGTGGGTGGGGGGTCAGCGGGTTTTAGGTTTTGGGGTGGGTTTGGGGGGGTGGGTTGAGGGATATAGGGTGAATGGTGCATATTGCTAATGATTTTATCAGGAATGCCTTTACAACGAAATATCGTTGTTGAGGCATTCGTGGTAAAATCATTAGTAGTAAGGACGAGGTCGGTGTTCCGACCTCGTTGTTAAGGTTAGTAGTTGTTTTTAATTCGGTGTTCCGTCATATAATCGATTGAGGACGTTATTATAGGGGGGCAGTAGTATGACCTACAGTATGGTTTCTTACCTGTTTGTGTAGTTTTGCAGCTTGAATCATTTTCTACATTTACATGCTGTGCATTATTCCGTGCACAGAATGTTCCCTAAATTTTTGAGTTCTTCCTTCCTTGTTTTTTGTTGGTGGTGGGCGTCGATTGACCTCCATTTGGTGTCCCCTTATGATGTTGTTGTGTTTCGTCTGGAAGCTCCCAACTTTGCTGACCATCTTCAGATTTTTTTTTTTTTTGGTATGTTGTTGCATACATTCATCTTCTTGGGGGAGAAAATTCTTCAAGCTGCAAAACTAAATTGACAGGTAAGAAACTAAACGTTTTGCAGCGTGATTCTTTTCTGGTCTCACATGCTGTGCGTTGGCTTTGTATCGGTTTGTTACTTTTGTGGTGGTTGGGTTGAAGATGAACACTGATTAGTAACAGATGTTGTAAGACTTTTTGTCCCACGTGTGCTTCCTTGTTCGTCTGTATTTCTACACAATAGTGTCTTGTGAACGTGTGTTCTGATGACCACGTTGCTGCCATACAAATGTCCTGTAAGAGAGAATTTTCTGGAAAAGCAATGGTTGCTCCCTTCTTCCTAGAAGAATGAGCTCCAGGTGCCAAATGCAGTGTTTCTCCTGTACTTTTGTTGCATAACTGAATTGTTTGTGCTATCCATCTCGCAATTGTATTCTTGGTTACCAGTCTTCCTAGCAAACTGTTTGCAAATGAGACAAATGATTGTTTTGTTTTCCTGGCTGGTTTAATCCTTTCAATGTAATACATTACGGGCCGTGTTGTGTCTAGTGTGCATTGTATCCTTTCAGTGTGTGTGTCTTTGGATTTTGGGAAAAACTTGACGTTTGAAATCTCCGATTCATGTGGAATTGCAAGATAACTTTTGGCATGAAGTTGGTCGGTTCTCATGACAAGTCTGTCCTTGTGCACTACAAAATATGGTTCTTGTAACATGAGTGCCTGTAATTTACACACTCTATGCAGAGACGTTATGGACACTAGAAAGGCAGTTTTCAGTGTGAGCATCTGTAATGTTGTCTTATGTAATGGTTGGAAAAGTGTCTTCATCAACTCTGTAAGAACCACATTCAAGTTCCATGTGGGTGCAGGTACCTTTCTTGGTGGAGCAATCCTTTTGGACCCCTCTAAAACCCTCTTCATTATTGGGACTGTGAAGAAAATTCTCCCTATGGGGCCCAGTGTGTATGCCACTAATGCTGCTAAATGTACTTTTAATGGTGCATTTGTCAGCTTGTAAGCGAGAAGATGTAAGTATTTTAGCACAGTGTTTTCCCTTGTATTTTTTCTTAACAGTCCCTCTTTAAAACACCATATCGAGTATCTTTTCCATTTAGCCATATAGCACTTTCTAGTTGTTGGCTTCCTGGCCTATATTAGGACAGCCATCGTATTCTCCAGCAGTTTCTGATGTCCAAATTCTAAGTCCTCAGAAGCCATGCTGCCAGGCTCAAAGACACTGGTTCTGGGGGTAATACCCTTCCTTCTTCCATTGACAAAGATCTTGTCTGTTTGGTAGTATGTGAGTTCTTCCCTGAGCTAACTCTATAAGCTCTGAGAACCATGACTGTTTTGCTGATTACAGGACAATTAGTATTAACGTCATCCTTCTGATTTTGCATTTGCTGATCACCCAGTGTAGCAGTGGTATCGGGGTGGGGGAGCGTATCAAATATCCCTAATCAGTCTATTGACAGTGCATTCCCTAGGAATTGGTGATATGGTTGTCTGGAGGCATAGCTTTGGCATTTTGCATTCAGAGGTGTAGTGAACAGATCTATTTCTGGAGTTCCCCATTCCTGAAAAATCTTCTTGAGTACTGTTTGGTTCAGTTCCCATTCGTGGGAGCATGAGGCTTGTCTGCTCAGTCTTTCTGCGTTTACATTGTCTTTTCCTGGCAGATGAACTGAACTAAGATTTACACTTTCCTTTGGATCACCAATTTCCATAGCTCTTGCGCTAATCTCGATAGACCCACGGATTGTGTCCCTCCCTGTTTGTTGATGTAAAACGTGCTGGTTTTATTGTCCATTTGGATAAATACTGTCTTTCTCCACAACACGACTGTTAGTTTCAGGATGTTGATCTGTTGTACTGCATCCTGTTTCTTCCAGACTCCTCACACCTTGAGTTTGTCCATGTAAGCTCCTTGTCCCATATGTGAGGCGTCTGTTGTAATAGTCACTGTCAGAGTTGGTTGTGCAAATATTCTCCCTTGTGTTATATGTGACCTGTATCACCACGCTAGCTCCTCTTCTACCTTCAACGTGACAAACACTAGATCTTCCCAATTCCCTGCTTCCTGTGACCATTGATTGTACAGCCATTCCTGTAATAGTCTCATCTAAAGTCTTGCATATGGGATCAAAGGGATTCCAGAAGCCATCATTCCCAGCAGTTTTTCACACCAATCTCAGTCAGAACTTGCCCCTTCTGGTAAAGGTGTGTTTCCTTCAACAGTGAATCTGTTCTCTTCTTGCTGCAATACACATTCCCTTGGATTGAGTTGATCCTTGCTGCCAGAAACATCTTCTCTTGTTCTGGTTTTGGAGATGACTTCTCCATGTTTATTGAGAAACCCCATGTGTATAGTGTTCTCATTACTTCCTGTATGTGCACTCTGACCTTTTTGTGTGAGTTTGCCCTTACCAAACAGTCATCTAGGTAGGGACAGACATGTATGCCTTGTCTCCGTACGTGTGCTGCAATAGCTGATAGGCGCTTTGTGAATATTCGTGGTGCCGATTTCAGTCCAAATGCCAGTACTTTGAACTGGTACTGCTTTTTGTATTTCTTTTTAGGTATTTTTTGTGTTTTGCATTCATTGGGATGTGCAAGTAGGCGTCCTTGAAGTCTATTGTTGCCAAGTAACCCCCTATTTGCAATTGTGGTATGACCTCCTGTAAGGTAGTTATCTTGAATTTTTGTGTTCTTATAAATTTGTGTACAAACCTTAGGTGCAAAATCTTTCAAAGTAATCCGACTTCCTTTAGGATTAGGAAATATGTAGAGTAGTTTCTTTTGTTGATTGCTAATCTTGGTACTGTTTCTATTACATCTTTTTCCAACAACTCCTCCACCTCGTTGAGTAGACAGGATGTTTCCTCCTTTGAATGGACCTTTCTTCTTGGTCCCCTGGATGGAGGGGTCTTGGTTAGTTTGATGCAACATCCATACTGTATTATGTTTAGAGTCCATTTGTCTGATGTGATCTTCCTCCACTTCTGAAGTAAGTTTTTTTATTCTGCCTCCCACTGGTGTGTGTAGTTGTTGGTCCTTGATTTGTACACTAACTGATGTTGTTTGTGAGTGTTTGGTGACTGTTGGTAAGCCATTTTTTTGAGGATGTTGATCCTCCCCTTTGTTGTAGTCCTCTCCCGTGTGTTCGACTCCAAAAGGACTGTCTTCCTTGCTATTGGCAACTCTACTGGGTTAAGTTGCTTGACTGTTTCCTTGGTATGTTTGGTGGGATGCCTTTCATTGGAAGCTGCCTCTTCCTCCGGGCCTTCACGAAGATACTGTCCCTCTTCACATACTCACTGCAGCGGTCCCATTGACCTAGCCGTCTCGTCTTTCTTCAGATGGATTAGATTTTTGTTGACTGCACTCCCAAACAGCTGTTCGCCACTGAATGGGGCATTACGAATGTTCACTGTTACCTCTGGCTTGAAACCCAAAATTCTGACTGAGGAATGGCAGCGTAGGGTGACACCCATCATCACTTCTCAGCTCAATGCATCAGCCACATCTAGTGCAAACTAGGCACGTGTTGACAATGTTCTTGACATCTTCCGCAATGTGCACCATTCTTTTGTGGTATTTTTCCGGGAAATGTTTCATTAGTTCCACCATCTCCTCCCAGTGCTAGTAGGCATGGTTATTTAGGAGGGCTTTTGAGTTTGCGATACACCACCGATTAGCTGCACTTCTTTTTGAATTTTTGACCCATGAGGTCCATTCTTTTACTCTCCTTATCTGGAGGTGGTCCTGAAGCTGATGGAAGGTTGGCCCACTTTCTCGCTGTTGATGTGATAATCGAGTGAGCTTAAACCACAACCTTTATGTAGGTGGGTCCTTTGAGGAGAACTTATACCTTTTCTCTGCCCTTGGAGTGACGACTCAGCATGTGGCCAGTTCTTTAAAGGACTCCCTTCCCTAGTCCAAAACACTTGGGAGCATGGACAAAAATTAACTCCTGGATTGTATGGGCAGAAGAGTTTCCAGCAGGAAACAAGATTGTGATTTCTCTTCTTCCAGTAGGAAACACCATATTTGTCTACTGCGTTCTTTATCACCTGGTTGTAGATGCTGATGTCATCTGCCGGTGATGGCCTTGATGGATAGCTGTCTACCCCTTCATCTTGCGAGTCCATTCCCATGTCTTACCATGGAGTCTCTGAATATTCAGATCACTCTGACTCCGGATACACTCCTTCCTTCTGCATAGAAGAGTTTCACCGCCTCTTCTTGCTGAGCCTCAGCTGTTAGTGGAGGCTTGATATTCTCAAAGCTTTTCTCTCCCTGCTCCTTCGGTGGATTCAAGATTCAAAACGCCTTCAGACTTTCATCGAGGTCCTTGCGTTTCTGGAGCAGAACCGCCATTCCGGCCTTGAGATGCCTTTTCTACCGTTGTTCAGCGTCGAGGTTCTCTGTCGTCTTCCTCTTTGACATCGATGAGTCTTTTGCAGACTTATCTGTCGTTCAGCTTCAATGCTTTGATCGAGACTTTGCATGTTTTAACATCGAAACATCCTTTCCTCGTCTGTCCTTCGACAAATAGGACTTGTCTGGAGACTTTCCTCCTGTGATGTCCTTTTCAAGGGTTTTGAGGGGCTCCTTGTCTGGGGTCACAGCTGCAGTTGTCAAGTGCTTTGAGTGTTTCAAGGCTCTTGAGCTGGATTTATGTGACTTGGGCATGTTTTTCAAGGACCTCAGCTCTGTGTGTCTTCTTGCCCCCCTTGGCTTCAAAGTCAAAGAGCCCTGGGTGCACCTCCACTAATTCCCCTTCTGCAACGTTCTCCTCCTTATCGCAGTCGAGACCCAGACCTCGTAGGGAAGAGGGCATACGCTCCTTATGCATGGTGTGGTGGGCTTGCCTCGGTCTCTCTCTTACCCTCAGAGTCTTCGGTGGAAACGCGGGGCAGGCGCTGCAGTCCTCACTTCAATGGTCTACGGGCAGGCAGAGGTTGCAGACCAGGTGTTTGTCCTTCTGTGAAAACTTGTGGTGGCAATTCTTGCAGAACTGAAAAGGTGTCTTCTCCATTAAGCCCCCTGTACAGGCATTCTCCAAAAACCCATGAGGAAATTAGTCTCCTTCCCTCAATATCCCCTCCTATACCTTCTTGAGGTGTTCTTTCTAACTTCAGTGGACTTACAACGATCTCCATAACTTCTGTCAACAACTTCTTTCAAGTGTTGGAGATCCTTCCGCAAGCATACAGACCCAACGACCAGAAAAAAAGAATCCGAAAATGGTGACCATAAGTAGCAGCATCCGTAGAAAACACAATCTCACTAGGGGACACCAAATGGTAGTTCATCTATGTCCACCAACAACAAAAAACAAAAAAAGAAGGACTAAAAAAATAAATGAAGGGAAAATTCCATACCCAACCAGTAGATGGCAGAGTAATGCACAGCATGTGAATCTAAAATAGATTTACGCTGCAAAACCATAGCAAGGCAGGCCCCAGGTCAGCAGTGGCAAAAGGCCTCAATTCCCACGGTTGTGGGCCAGCAGCTCCTACTTGCCCAGAGGTCTGACAGAACTGCTTTTAAAAGGCGACATCCAGATTCACTATGGACTGACCTATAAAAACCAACAGGGTCTAGAAATATGATACAATTTTAGTACATAATGGCACAAACGTATGCTACTGAGCATATACATTCACAACAACCATACCTCTGCATATGTGGATAGATTTATCAGATCTTTATGGGACCCTTGAACTGGAAGCTTTTGTCCCCAAAATATAATGGTCAGCATTTTTTTCCAGTCTCTGAGTCTCTATCCTCAAGTTTGACCATGGAGCCAGATATTCAGTGGCTACGATACTGATCAAACCCCAATGGCAGTGATAAACTACAATCTCAAATTCTGGACCAATATTTTGACACCATTGTTTACTCACTGCTATGAATCAGGGTGTGTACCTGGCTTATGAAAGAGTAGTATTATTCTACCAATTTTAAAAAGGGGCTCTCGAAAAATGAGAAGCAGCAATAGAAAATCGCTCTAGATTCAGTTGGGAAAATCTTTCCAAAAAGGGTTTTGGAGCATCTTCATTCCTGGGGTTTTAGAAGAAGAAATAATCCCAAATGAGCAATCAGGCATTAAAGCAAAGTTCTCAATCCTACATAACATTACCACTGTACTGTCTGTTAAGAATGTTATGTTTGTTTTATGGCTGAGCCATCACATTTGGCCTTGGGACCAGTCCAGCCTGAACAGCCAAGCCAAGTCCACCCTGGACCTGAAATAAGCATCCTGGTACTAGTTTCAGAGTATCATCCTTCATCAGCCAGGCTAGCTTGAATGGGGTACAGGGTCAAGACTGTTTTGCATATGGCTAGGTCGACTGCGCCACTGGTTTCAAACTTGTCTGGCTGAATAGGGGTGATACCCCAAAACTGGTCCCAGGATACTTGTTTCCAGTCAAGGGAGGACCTGGCTTGTCAGTTCGGGCTGGACTGTTCACATGGGGAACAGGGTCAAAACTGATTTGCATATGGCTGGGTCTAAACTGGGGTGGTGCGGTGGACAAAAAAATGATGGATTAAACCCAGATCTTTGTGACTGGGGGTGAACATTTGCATTTTTAAGCATTTAGTGCACCATCTGTTCTTTTTGCTTTTGTCACCCTACATGGGAAAGGTGAAATGATGCGTTATACTCTTCTTAAAATGCAGCTTGTGTATTTATTGATTACACATATAGGGGGTAATTTTGACCCCGGTGGTAAAAAACGCCTACCGCCGTAGTTACGGCTGCCAAAAGACCATCTCCTCGGCTACCAGCCGTTCGCTAAATTTTGCCCACAGCTGGATTTCCACCAGAAGTATGGCAGAAATCCAGCTTTGGCAATGCCGGCGGATGTCGGAGCACCCACTTACCTTTGTCCAGGGGGTCCTCCGGCAGGAGATGGGACGGGGCGCTGTTGCCAGCAGCAGCACCACACCAGTAGACTGCTGCCAGCCGTATTATGAGAATAATATGGCCTGGAGGTGTTCTATACGGCTGGCAGCGGTCCACTGGTGTGGCGCAGCTGCTGGCAGCAGCGCCCCGTCCCATCTCCTGCCGGAGGACCCCCTGGACAAAGGTAAGTGGGTGCTCCGACAGGGGAGTGGGGTGGGGGTTGTTGTATTTGGAGGTGTGTGTGTATGTCTGTGCATGTGTGTATGCGGCTGTGTGTTGCGTGTTGTATGTGTGTGCATGTTTGGGGGTGTGAGTGCGTGTATTTTGATTAGTCTGTATGTGTGTGTGAATGGATGCATGCCTGCGTGGATGAATGTGGGAATGGGTGTGTGTATGTGTGTGTGGAGGGAGGAGCGTGTATGAAGGGGGGTCTGGAGAGGTGAGGGTGGTGGGGGGAACCTGTGGAGGGGGTGGGGAAAACCCCTACCAGTGACAGGGAGGGGATTCCCTGTCACCGATAGTGCCTACTGCCATGGTTTTCATGGCAGTGAGGAAGCCATGAAATCCATGGCGGTAGGCGGGGTCATAATCCTGCGGGTGGGCATGTGCAGCTGCCGGGCTGGAGATTCTTGTCTCCAGCCCGACGGCTGTTACCGCCGTGGCAGTCGGTGTAGTACATTGGCGGTTTGGCTGAAGCCAAACTGCCAATGTCATAATATGGAAGAAAGTATCGCCAGCATGTTGGCAGTATTTCCTCCATATTACCGCCAACCGCCGGGGTCATATTGACCCCCATTATCATGTGTGGTGCTCTCCTTGCCAGTCATAAGGTATCTGCCAGCTTGGAGAACCTCCACCAAACAAAATTCTAAGTAACAACCTAGAATCTCGGAGGGGAGATTCCAGGCCATATAATGTACAAGGCAAGGAACATTTTAAAACATCCTCTTCCGTTAACAATAAATAAGTAAGAACAATGAAAGCTAATATCAAAAAACAAAAGGAAAATAAACACATATAAGATATCTTTCGATTAATATAATCATTTCATCATATTTGAAAGATGTGAGACTATTAGTAAGTACATATGCAGATCACAAGCTCACAATATATGCAGTGAAATGTTATCACCAAACACATATTGTATACTCAAGACTCATGTATATATAATCTTGCAAAAACATAGGGGGTCTTCTTGGTCCAGGGAATCTACTAACTGTTTTGTTTGTTCTCATACTGGAATTCTTTGCAGCTGTGAACTTCACACCATCTTCACCTCCCACACAACCTTGAACGCCATTTGAATTCACCACTTCCCCATCTCTCATTAACATATAACCACTACACTCATCACTCACATCTCCATTCACCCTGTTTAATTCAGTTCCATATTTGTCCACTCTTCATAAATTCCATTGTTCGCCGTTAGTAAGGATTACATGCCACCTGCAAACTTTTTGCGCTTTGAACAGTCCCAGAAATGTATTCAACCCTTTTTTTACAGGTCCTGGTTTAATCTTGACCAAATCACCTGACTCAATTATAGCCTTGCCACATTCCACAGTAGATTTATGACAACTTTTCCCTTCTATCAAATTTCGCATCCAAGAGGGATTAGGTTTATACATGGATTTTCTCCCTCTCATGACACAAAATGGTACTGTACCTGTAGTTATACTTTCTGTAGTGCGAAATGCCCAAACTAGATCTGTAATCAAGATTTCTACATCCAATCTGTTAGCCTTAGCTAACTAGAACTCCCCTTAATCATGCAGTTAGCTCTCTCCACAATTCCATTGCCAGTGGGTTGTATAATGGCATACATGCATGTCTAATACCACATGACATCAAGAAATCTTTCATTTCTGCTGAAGTCAATTGTGTACCATTGTCTGTGATGAGAACAACAGGAAAACTCTCCTCACCAAATACTTCTCTCAGAACCCTTCTTGTTGCAGACGTGGTGATTTCAGACATAAACTCCACAACCAACCATTTGGAGTGAACGTCTACCGTTAACATAGCAAAACTTCTTCCACAACCCAACCCTGAAAAAGGTCCGATAAAATACATGCATATACTATGGACTGCCAGGATCGGTTATATTGCTGCTTTCAGTTTGCACTCTAACTCTCAATTGCTTTTCACTCTCTGCATTCTGAACATCGTTCAACCCATTCCACTACATCATCATCCATCCCAGACCTCCAAAATTCCATTGAGTCTTTTTTTTGTAACGGTTTGCCCTAAATGACCTTCATCAGCAATGTCAAACAATCTCTACCGTTCAACTGCAGGTGGAACAATTTTATCTCCTCGCAACACAATTTTTTTGTTTTTTGGAGGCTGGCCCTCTATGCAATGTGCAAAATCAAGCAAACTATGCAGAGGGCTCAGGCAACCACAAGTTGGTTTCCAGAGGTAAAAATTAGACCACCTAAAGCTCCAATTTTTAAGGTAGCTGGTCGAGCAGTGAGGCTAATTCTGGAGATGTGCTAAATATTTGCTGTACTCACAAATCCTATCATGCACCACACACACTCAATGAATAATTAGAGTCCAGAATTTATAAAAATACCTCAGACTTTTGTATAAAATTTAAGACCAAGATCTTTAGAATATGTTAAGTAATTTTCTTGTTATGACTTTTTAAAGTTTTAGCAAAGTTACTCTTTCTGTGCGTAATTACGCACCATTGGAATCAATAGGCAGTCACTTTTAAAAAAGCATTGAAAATCGCACGGTTGAGTTGCTAGTCTCTTCTTCTGCAGCGTAGTCACAGCAGTCGGTGGGCACAATGTGCCAGCTGGAGAGTCTTGGGCAGCTCCCGGTTCCGGCAGGAGCAGCGTTGGAGAGGTTCATGGCACAGGGCCCCCTGGAGGGGCCACTTGGAAAGGGAGCTGGTTTGCAGATTTAAAGTTGGTGCCTTGGGGTCCCCTTCGGCCGTTGAGGTCGCAAGGGGTTGGTGACCCAGGGCACACAGCAGATCCCGCGATGTAAGGCCCAGGGCAGCTAGGTGCAGGGCGTTTTGGAGGTCCTGGATGCTGTGCGCAACTGAGTTCGCTGGAGGTGAGTTCTTTGCGGGTGATTTACTGGACAACGGAGGCACTCTGGTCGGAGGTCCAGGGTGTTCCTGAAATCCCTCGACTGGGGCTTCCTCCTGATCCTTTTTCAGCTCTGGGGGAGCTGGTTTTCGACTGGTCGGACATCAGGTGACGGTACCCAGTGTATTGCTGTATCTTGGCCACTAGGGGGTGCAGTGCCACCAAACTTGGCAGAGATGTAGGTCACTTCCGAGTGGTCATCGGTGTGTCGTTGGGTCCGGCGGCGACTTCCGGTCACGGAGATATCGGCTATTCAGTGAAGTGACACTCACTGGTTTGCTGGTCCTTTGCAGGTTTCTTGCTTTTCTTGAGTAATGCCTCAACTCAGGAGGGAGATCTGGGGTGATCCTTGAAGCCTGGAGGTCCCCTGGGTTTCTTGGGGTCGGTCCAGTGTTCAGCTCTTATGCAGTCCCGATTGGCTGGACTCTGGTGCAGCAAGCAGGGGCCTTGGTGTCTCTTCTGGTACAACAGGTCCACTGTTCTCGTCCTGGCGGGTTCTTAGGTGCCGGTCTTCCTTACGTCTTGGGATCCTTCTCAAATCTAAATTCTTGGTCTAGGGGTGCACACTAAATACTGAATTTAGTGGGCGTTTTAGGGGGAACTTGGTAGTGTCCAATGGGGCACTTACCCTTGGGTGGCTACACCCACTACAGTGACCACTTCCTGTAGGAGAGATCACTTCCCTAGACCTGATTGGCTATTTTTCTCCATTCCAAGATGAAGAAAAATGAGATAGAGGGTCCACTTCGCATGCAAGCCCTTGGGGGTGGTGCATGCTCAGTGAGGCCATTCCTCCTACCCTTTGTCTGGTTTCCCGCCTTTGTTCCTGCCCAAGTGGGGGGACTGCAAAGTTGGAAGCCCTCTGCTGCTAGCAGCAGGCCTGAGGGCTTGAGTTTCAGGGGCTGTAGCCCTTTGAAGCTCACCTCCAGGTTGTTTCATATTCCTGAGGGAGGGGGAGTTAGCTTCTCCACCCAGGAAGGGCATTATCTTACAAACCAGAAAACCATGGTTCTCCCCAGGTTTGTATATTGGCCGTCTGGAGTGGCAGGCTGGATGGAAGCAATCAGCAACTATGCCAGTTAGGGTTAGCTTTTGCAGGGGGCACCTCTAAGGTGACCCCTGTGTACACTTTGGGATAAATCCAATACTGGTACCAGTTGGGATTTATCATTCTGAGTTGTTTGATACCAAACAACCCAGGGTGCAGAGTAGCCATCATGTAACTGGGAAACTCATGTTTGACCAGTGTCAAGTACATGCATTTAAAATTGCACTGTCCCAGGGAACCTGTTCAGCAGGGCACTACCAACTTCTAGAACACATCAACATCAGGCAAAAAGTGGGGGCTAACTATGCAAAAAGAGGCCTCCTCCCACACCGTTTACTTCAGATAGCGCATCTAAAACCTTGCTACAAGGTCGCACTATTACAGGAACAGTGCTATCTCTTCTCCCTCCCTTTTGAGCGAGTCTATTACACTTTTCAGTACATTATCACTCTCCATATCTATAGACCAGGCTTCCTTGCTTACTATACCCTTACTCCAGTGAATCACCTCATGCACACTCGCCAAAGCCCCTTCTTGTTCACTTTCTAATATTTTTTTTCATCAACGTGTTGCAAGTCAAGGGCTAAACGTGAGAAGCAATCTGCCTGAACATTTCTCCAACCAGGAATGTATTCAATTCTATAGTTGTACTCTTGTAAGCACGAAGCTAGCCTGGCAAGCCTTGCTGAACCTTTTCCAGTTCCTCCTGGTGATAAAATTCTCAAAAATGGTTAGTGATCAGTACACAAAGTGATATTACCACCCCACATAAATGTGCAAAAGTGTTCTACGCCCCATGTTGCTGTCAAAGTCTCTTTCTCAAAGGGTGTCTCTCAGAAGTTGTTAGAGTATGATGCAAATGCAACAATTTTCTCTGTAGATCAATGCATTTGAGACATAACAGCGCCAGTTCCAATAGCGCTAGCATCAAGTTACTATGGGGGTCATTACAACCCTGGCGGACGGTGTTAAAGCAGCGGTAAGACCGCAAACAGGCCGGACGAAAAAAAATGGGAATTATGACCGTGGCGGAAACCGCCAACAAAGACAGCCACTTTAACACTCCGACCGCCACGGCGGTACAGACAAACAGCGTGGCGGTCACCGCCAACAGACAGGCGGAAGACAAAGTACCGCCCACAGTATCACAACCTACCAATCCGCCACCTTTTCCGGGGCGGATTCACCGTGGATAAAAACACGGCGGAAACATCCATTTCAATGGGAAAACGCTCACCTCTACACACTCCACGAGGAAGGAGGACACCATGGAACCGGAACTTCAAATACTCCTTGCGATAGTCTTCCTGCTCCTGTACGACCATCATCAACGCCGGCGCCGAAGACAACGGTGAGTACTGCACCTACGACATAGGGGAGGGGAGGCAAAAGTCAGGGACACACACATGCAACACCCCCACCCCCACCCCGACCCTCACCCACTACAACACACACACCAATGCATATCCAAACATTATAGTAACAACCCCCAAACCCCCCGGAAGAATGCAAAGACAAAAGAAAATGAATTCGACCATTGTAATATATCAAAATACAGTAACCAAATATATACAGATATAATTTCACATTCAACAAAATATACATCACGATTAGTAGTGCAGGTAATGCACCATTCAATATCCGTGGACCACTGGGCCCAAAATGCATGGGCGAGGCCCACACACGATACCTGAGCATAACGAAGAGAACACTGCTGGGGCATCAGATAGAAATACAACAGGCACCTCAGGGGAAAGGGAAGGGGGGGCACCTCAGCCGGATGAGTGCAGCACGCCAGATCCATGAAGGGGCTCCATGCCCATTGATGTATACTGGGGAGTGCAAAGCCACAGTCTCTCAAGTCTCTACAGTGGGTGGGTTGCCCACTGTTCAATCCTGGGGAGTGCAAAGCCACAGTCTCTCAAGTCTCTACAGTGGGTGGGTTGCCCACTGTTCAATCCTGGGGAGTGCAAAGCCACATTCTCTCAAGTCTCTACAGTGGGTGGGTTGCCCACTGTTCAATCCTGGGGAGTGCAAAGCCACAGTCTCTCAAGTCTCTACAGTGGGTGGGTTGCCTACTGTACCATCCTGGGGAGTGCAAAGCCACAGTCTCTCAAGTCGATAACAGTCTCCACTGGTTCTGGAGGGGGACTGGTGCCCAGAGTGCATCAATCTCCCCGTGACGGTCCCAGTTCCATCACTGCCCCTGCCGCACATGGGCTAGCGGTGCTTGAGTTGGCGGTGCTTGCCCTGTTCAGCGGTGCTTCCCATGGCGGTCTGTGCCCTGTTCAGCGGTGCTTGCCCTGTTCAGCGGTGCTTGCCATGGCGGTCTTTGCCCTGTTCAGCGGTGCTTGCTCTGTTCAGCGGTGCTTGCCATGGCGGTCTTTGCCCTGTTCAGCGGTGCTTGCCCTGTTCAGCGGTCTTTGCCCTGTTCAGTGGTGCTTGCCCTGTTCAGCGGTGCTTGCCATGGCGGTCTTTGCCCTGTTCAGCGGTGCTTGCCATGGCGGTCTTTGCACCTGTTCAGCGGTGCTTGCCCTGTTCAGCGGTGCTTGACTTTGCTGTCTATGCCCTGTTCAGCGGTGTTTACCATGGCGGTCCTTCATTGCCCAGCGGAGCTGTGGCTGCCGGGGCCCTCCTGGGCACTGCCTCTGGCGGTGGCCTCCTGGCCAGTGACGATGGGGCTGCCCTCCTGGGCACTGACTCTGGCGGTGGCCTCCTCGCCAGTGACGATGGGGCTGGCGGTGGCCTCCTGGGCAGTGGGGATGATGGCGGTCTTCTCCGCCGTGCTGCTCTTCCCAGACTTTGGTGATTTCTTCTGCCCCTTCCAAACCTTGGGAGAAGTCACAGCTGAGTGGACACTCCCCCCGGGACCCTTGTGAGCGGCTTTGCCGGCTGGAGTCTTCCCCCTCTCCCGTCGGGCACTGTCCATCTTCTGGTGCTTCACAGGGGGGGGACTGGCTGTGCTGTGGCTCCGTGTCACACTGGCTGCCCTGGTGCCCGGTGCACTCCACATACCTCTAACAGGCACCACTGGTACCGGCGATATTTTGGCTGAGGTGCTAGTACCTGACCTATGAATTGGAGGGGGGGGTGGTGGGAAAGAGGTCAAGGTTGCTCAGGAAAAGTTTCTTACGAACACTGGGACGGGTAGCTGGAGGGGGTCTGGGAGTGGAGGAAGAGGAGGTGGTTGTAGGAGGTGTAACTTTTGTTGATTTGGGTGCAGGTGCAGGTGCAGGTGCATGCGCTGGAGGCTGTCGTGAGGTGGATGGCTGTTGGGTGGGTGTGTGCCCGTGTTTGTGTACTTTGGGAGGGGGCATCACAGACACACTGGGAGAGGACACAGGGGACGTGTAAATGGTAGTGGGGGTGGTAAGTGCAGGTAAGCGGGGTGTGGTGGTGGGTGTGCTGGTGCGGGACCTAGTGGCTGTAGTGGTAGTGCATGCAGGTGAGAGTGTAGACGACAATGGGAGGGAGGAGGAAGACGACGAGGAGGGGGACACAGTGGAGGCAGTGGATGTTGCTGTGTCTGTATGTGCGTCATGCTTGCGTGAGTGCCTGTGGGATGTGTGGTTCTTATGTTTGCCTGAGCTTCCCTTGTGTGTTGAGGTGTGTGCATGCTGGTCTGATGGTGTGCTTGGGATAGGCTGGGGTACAGGGGATTGGGTCTGGGTGGAGGAATTTGGAGGGGGGAGGCTAGAGACAGGGACAATGGCTGCCATCAGTGCTGAGGCCAGAGATTGCAGGGTTGGATGAAGGGCAGCCTGACCAGAATGAATGCCCTCCAGGAATGCATTTGTGTGTTGCAATTCCCTTTCTACACCCTGGATGGCATTCAAAATGGTAGACTGCCCAACAGTGAGTGACCTGAGGAGGTCAATGGCCTCCTCACTGAGGGCAGCAGAGGTGACAGGGGCAGGGGCTGAGGTGCCTGGGGCGAAGGTGATGCCCACCCTCTTGGGTGAGCGGGCACGGGGCGAAGGCTGAGGGGCTGCTGGGAGGGCGGTGCTGGTAGGGGGGGTGGCGGCTGTACCTGTAGAAGTGGGGGGCACAGATTTTGCCGCCACCACAAGGGAGCTCCCATCGGAGGACGAGTCCGTGTCGCTGGTTGCTGATCCTGTGACCGCCGTGAAGCTCCCCTAGCCCTCCGTCCCACTGGTGTATTCAGAGTCCGTGGTGTGGCCCTCCATGGCCATGTGGGATGCAGCTCCCTCGTGCTCCGGTGCCACTGTACCTCCGCCTGATGATGCTGATGCACACAAGAACAGGGAGAGCACAAAAAAGGGGGGGGTGACAGAAGAAAGACAGGTTGAGTGCATGGCTTACCGCTACCGTTGGTGGACAATACAGACACAGCAGCCCCCTGCACTACGTCGCGCTGTTGGGCTCTACTGATGCAGTTCCTGGGATATGGCCTACATGGCTATGGTGGACATCAGCACACATAGATGACACAGGGGCATGTATACCTGTACTTGGCACTCTACAGAGGTGGGGTGGAGTGCCACATGGCCTGCATTGTGGAGGGGCCTAGCCTACGGAACTCGCCCTGGCCTAGGGAAACCCACAGCCCTCCTCCCCCACCCAGACACCTTCACTGCGCGCAAAGTCCGCTGAATGAGAGTGTACTCACCCCCTTGTGTCTGCTGTGATGCCCTCAAGCGCCCATCCAACTCAGGGTAGGCCACCGTCAGGATCCTGAACATCAGGGGGGTCATGGTGCGACGGGCACCCCTCCCACGTTGGGAGGCCATCCCCAGCTGAGCCTCTGCCGTCTTCTTGCTCCAGCGGCGAATGTCCTCCCATCTTTTACGGCAATGGGTGCTCCGTCTCTGGTGGACCCTCAGGGTCTGGAGGTCCTTGGCGATGGCATGCCAAATATCCTTCTTCTGGTGGGCGCTGACCTACATGACATGTACAGGGGAAGAAGAGAAGTCATTACCAACTGCACCGTCAAAGTGAGTGGCCCACATCCCTACCCTTGCCATGTGGCACATGCATTCACAGTCCTTCATGCTCGCAGAACTCTGCCCCCTTCCGTCTTACAACCAGCCCTCTCCACACAGGCATAGCCCATACAACTTGCTCCTTGTGTACTCACCTGTTGGTCTGGAGGACCGTAGAGTAGTGTGTACTGGAGGAGGACCCCGTCCACGAGCTTCTCCAACTCCTGTGCAGTGAAGGCAGGGGCCCTTTACCCAGACGCACGAGCCATTGTCTCTTCCAGACCGAGACAGCAGCACTTGCAGTGTAAGTCCTCTCCTGTCGAAGATCAGGTATCGAGTGATTCAACAGATAGAAAATGGCGGCCGGCACACTTCATCATTGGCTCCTGGGACCCATAGGGTCCAATGTTAACCAATGCAGCATTGCGCAGCGGTCTTCGACCGCCTACCGCGACGGTGTACAACGCCAGAGCAGTTACCTCACACCCCATTGTCCCAGTTTAGAGGTCAGGCAGCCGCCATTTCAGGGGCCCACATGGCTTCATTTTCAACTGCGTCACACATACTTAGGCCTGGACTCAACACACATACAGACAACTTTTTGGATTATGTTTCGTGTTCTGTGTAGACTGTGGGTACATACCTCTGAGTTGCTTGACTCTGTGGTCGCTGTTGTCCTTCCTAGGCACCGTCAGCTGGGACATGTGAGGAGATGGCGGAATCCTCCGGTGTACCGACCGCTGGTGGACCTGTTGACAATGGAGGAGCGACATTTAATCATCACCTACAGGTTTGACCGTGCCACAATCCAGGAACTGTGTACCCAGTTGGAGCCTGACCTGATGTCAGCTATCCGCCATCCCACAGGGATCCCCCCTCAAGTGCAGGTGCTATCAGTGCTCCATTTCCTTGCAAGTGGGTCTTTTCAAACAACAGTGGCCATGGCATCAGGGATGTCCCAGCCTATGTTTTCCAACGTGTTGTCCAGAGTGTTGTCTGCCCTGCTGAAACACATGAGGAGCTACATTGTTTTCCCTCAGGTGGAGGATTTGGCTACAGTTAAAGGTGACTTCTATGCCCTTGGACATATCCCCAACATCATAGGTGCCATTGATGGGACCCATGTGGCTTTGGTCCCCCCCCACAGGAGTGAATAGGTGTACAGGAACCGGAAGAGTTATCATTCGATGAATGTACAGATGGTATGTTTGGCAGACCAGTACATCTCCCAGGTAAATGCTATGTTCCCTGGCTCAGTGCATGACGCATACATCCTGCGGAATAGCAGCATCCCTTATGTGATGGGTCAACTCCAGAGGCACTGTGGGCCGTATTTATACTCTGGTTGCGCCGAATTTGCGTCGTTTTTTTCGACGCAAATTCGACGCTAAACTAACGCCAACTAACGCCATATTTATACTATGGCGTTAGACGCTTCGGGCGCCAAAGTGCCCGGAGTGGGCGTCATTTTTTAGCGTGAACCCCTTCCTTGCGTTAATGATATGCAAGGGAGGCGTTCCCGTCTTAAAAAATGACTCCCAGGCCTTTACGTGGTATTTATACTCCCGGGCAAAAATGACGCCCGGGAGTGGGCGTGGCCAAAAACGGCGCATTTGCGCCGCTTTTTAACGCCTGGGTCAGGCATGGCGTTAAGGGACAAGTGGGCTCAAAATGAGCCCAGAGTGCCCTCCCCTGCCCCCAGGGACCCCCCCTGCCACCCTTGCCCACCCCAGGAGGACACCCAAGGACGGAGGGACCCACCCCAGGGACATTCAGGTAAGTTCTGGTAAGTATTTTTTTTTTTTTTTTAATAATTTTTTTTGGCATAGGGGGGCCTGATTTGTGCCCCCCTACATGCCACTATGCCCAATGACCATGCCCAGGGGACAGAAGTCCCCTGGGCATGGCCATTGGGCAAGGGGGCATGACTCCTATCTTTACAATGATAGGAGTCATGTTGATGGGGGATGGGCGTCGAAAAAAAATGGCGCAAGTCGGGTTACGACGATTTTTTAGCGTCAACCTGACTTGCGCCATTTTAAGACGCCCTAACGTCATTTTTTCCCAACGCCGGAGCTGCCTGGTCTACGTGGTTTTTTCCCACGCACACCAGGCAGCGCCGGTCTGATTGCGCCGTCTAACGCCATTCCATAAATACGGCGCCCGCATGGCGCTTCAGAATGGCGTTAGACGGCGCAAAATTTTTTGACGCTAAACTGCGTTAGCGCAGTTTAGCGTCAAAAAGTATAAATATGGGCCTGTGTGTGGCTATTAGGGGACTCTGGTTACCCCAACCTGTCATGGCTACTGACCCGAGTGAGGAATCCCAGGACCAGGGCAGAGGAACGCTACAATGAGGCCCATGGGCGGACTAGGAGGGCGATCAAACGAACCTTCGTCCTCCTGAAGGCCAGGTTCAGGTGCCTCCATATGACAGGTGGTTCCCTATTCTACTCACCAAGGATGGTGTGCCAGATCATCATCGCCTGCTGTATGCTTCACAATCTGGCTTTGCGACGCCAGGTGCCTTTTCTGCAGGAGGATGGTCCAGATGACGGTGTTGTGGCAGCTGTGGAGCCTGTGGGCAGTGATGAGGAGGAAGCAGAGGAAGAAGACATTGACAACAGGGACTCAGTCATCCAGCAATATTTCCAGTGACACACAGGTGAGAACACAATCTTGCCTACTACAAGTACTTTCACACTTCTACCTCTATCCTGTCTGTCAATTTCAAGCAGCATATGGTAACTGAGTTGTACATTTCCATTACGGTTTCACAGGTGTGGTTACCAACGTGTGTCATCTGCTTACATTCTTCATGGACTTGTGATGTGTGACATAGGTATGTTGACATTACATTTGAGAACGGATTTTGACACTGTCATTGCTAATACACATTTTCAAGATCACAGACTGACTCCAGATTGTTTTGTGCTTCAAGGGTGTTTATTGAAGTGCTAAATATTGGAGGGGGCTGGTAAAATGGTGAGGGGTGATGGTGGAGGAATGTCCATGGCAGAGTCCAGTCTATTAGTCTCACAGGTGCACTGCCCATATGGGCATAGGAAGTGGATCTGGGGCAGTTCCAATATGGACAGGGTGACAAAGTGGGACAGTGGGATGACAATCAGGGTGGTCTCATTTCTTGGCGGGGGTCTTGCCATCGTGCTCTGTCCTGTTCCTGGATCTCAGGGACCGCTTGCGGGGTGGTTCTCCGTCTGCAGGGGGTGGGGTGCTGGTGTGGTGGTCATGTGGCGGTGCCTCCTGTCCACTAGCGCCGGCGGAGGTGGTGGGCAGTTCATCGTCCATGCTAGTGCCAGGGGCCCCTTGGAGTGCCACGGTGTCCCTCCTGGTGTTCAGTATCTCCTTCAGCACCCCTACGATGGTGCCCAGGGCGGAGCTGATGGTTCTGAGTTCCTCCCTGAACCCCAAATACTGTTCCTCCTGCATGCGCTGGGTCTCCTGAAACTTGGCCAGTACCGTAGCCATCATCTCCTGGGAGTGGTGGTATGCTCCCATGATGGAGGAGAGGGCCTTGTGGAGAGTGGGTTCCCTTGGCCTGTCCGCCCCCTGTCGCACAGCAGCCCTCCCAGTTCCCCTGTGTTCCTGAGCCTCCGTCCCCTGGACCGTGTGCCCACTACCACTGCCTCCAGGCCCCTGTTGTTGTTGGGGTGGTGGGTTATCCTGGGTTCCCTGTAGTGGTGGACACACAGCTGATTGACGTGTCCTGGGGACGGAGGTATGGGCCCACTGGGTGGGTGCTGTGCTGGTGTTACCAGAGGGTGGAAGGTCTGTGGTGGCCTGTGACTGGGTGTGGGGAACCGACTGTCCAGAGGCCCACGATGGTCCGGGCTGGTCATCTGGATCCAGTTGGCCAGAGCTGCTGTCATCACTGTGGGCCTCTTCTGCGGGTGGGGTAGAGATGTCTGGACCCTCCTGTCTGGTGACGTTAGGTAGTGGTCCTGCAGTGGTGTAAAAGCATGATTATTGCAAGTGTGTGTGTCATGGTGTGCAATGGGTGGGTGAGCGTGTACCCCGGTGCTAGCATTCCTGTGTGGGGGCTTGTGTGATGATGGTTGGAGGGGTGTTATGGGTATGTGCAGTGGGCATGCTTTAGTGAGGGGTGTCCATGCTTTGTTGTGTCATGCAGGGCTTGGTGCTGGGATGGGTGGTTTGTGTTATTAGTACATTAGTGAGGAGTTGTAGTGACAGGGGAGGGGGTGAGGATGGGGGTCTGTGATAGCATGCAGGTAGGGTGGGGGATATGATAGTTAAGATTTGACTTACCAGAGTCCATTCCTCCACTGACTCCTCCGAGGCCATCAGGATGCATAATGGTCAAGATCTGCTCCTCCCATGTTGTTAGTTGTGGGGGAGGAGGTGGGGGTCCGCCGCCAGTCCGCTGTACCGCGATGTTGTGTCTTGAGACCACAGAACGCACCTTCCACCGTAGGTCGTTCCACCTCTTCCTGATGTCCTCCCGATTTCTTGGGTGTTGTCCCACTGCGTTGACTCTGTCCACTATTCTTCGCCATAGCTCCATCTTCCTAGCTATGGAGGTGTGCTGCACCTGTGATCCAAATAGCTGTGGCTCTACCCGGACGATTTCCTCCACCATGACCCTGAGCTACTCCTCGGAGAACCTGGGGTGTCTTTGACGTGCCATGGGGTGGTGTAGGTGATGTGTGGGGTGGTGTATGTGGTGATGAGTGTGGTGATGTGTAGTGGTGTGTGGTGTTTTGTGCGTGGATGTTGTGTGGGTGATGGTGTTGTGTGCCTCTGTGTGGTGGGGTTGTCTATGCTGTGCAGTCTCTCTGGCCTTCGTCACAATTTTTGGTCGTAGGGGTTTGTGGGTGATGTGGGTGTGTGTTTTATATAGTGTTGGGTGTGTGGGAGTGGTGTTTGTATGTGTATCAGGTGTGTGTATTTCGAATTGTCCAATGTGGCGGTGTTTTGGAGATGTGTGTGTATTTTGAGCGCGGCGGTGTGTACCGCCAATGGAATACCGCAGTTGAAAGACCGCTGCGTGGATTCGTGGGTCGTGATAGCATGGGCGTGTTTCTGTTGGCGTGACGGTGGAGGATTTGTTTTCGCCAGTTTATCACTGACCTTTCGTGTGGCGGACTTGTGTGGGTGTCTGAATTTTGGCGGATTCCGAGATGTGGGTCATAATAGCTGTGGCAGATTTCTGCGGCCGCGCCGGTGTATTGGCGGTCTTCTGCACGGCGGTAAGCGTCTTTTACCGCCAATATTGTAATGACCCCCTATATATTTTTTTATATCAAACAGTACTAATATGTTAGCGCTACACACCTCCTCCTTTATTTGTCGGAAACGTTGCTGTGTACTCCTTTGCGCATGAGAACCTTCAGATTTTCTGTCCTGCTACTGAAGTTTTTCACAAATTGTAAATAATATTCAATTAAACCTAAAAAAGAGTGCAACTGCTTTTTGTCTTTTGGTGCAGATCTAATGGCAGCTAAAAAATCTCTTTTTAGTTTGACACCTTCTTCAGTCAAGGTGTGACCAAGATATTCTACTTCTCATACTAGGAATTGACACATTTCTTGTTGTAAAGTCAACCCTGATTCCAAAAGTCGAAGTAATGTAATTTTCAAGGTGAAATTTTGGTTTTCAATAGTGTTGCCAAACACTTGAATATCGTTCTGAAAATACATAACATTATCCAAACCCTTCAAAAATTAATTTATAATTCTCTGGAAGACACTGGCTGCTGCTGATAAGCCAAAAGGCATTCTGGTGAAAGTAGTGATAAATGCAGTCAATGCTTTGGAATTTTTGTGCAGCCTTATTTGAGGATATGCATGTTTGAGATCTAGTTTTGAAAAAAACTTGGCACCTCTAAGTAACATAATGAGTTTGTTGATATTAGGCAAGGGAAAGTTATGTTGCAATGTTCTGATTCAACCCTTTTAGATCCACGCAAAATCTTAACTTTCCATTTCTCTTTTGTTTTTTTAGCAATCACAACAGGCGATAGCCATTCTGACATCTCCATGTGTTCTATTATGCCACCTTCCTTCATTTCTATAAGTAGCTCCTTACCTTTTTCTCTAACTAATAGAGGCACCTTACTGACTTTGTGCCGTACAGGTATAGCTCCCTGTTTCAATTTAATCTAGTGTACATCCCCCTTCAATTCCCCATCTCTTTTCTAAACACCTCCTTTGCCCCTCATAGAATGTCCTCAAGAGTGATATCTTTAACCACCATAACATGGGTAGAAGCACGTGGGTTTATGATAATGTGGAGATCGCACTGATGATACCACCCTAATATGGGGGTCCAGACACTGCCGCATAAACTTTTTCCCCTAATCCTCCTGTCTTTGAGCTGTCAGAGTACCTTGGTTCGATTCCCTCAGGAGCAGAAGATTTATCCTCAATTCTCAACCAAGGCTACTCGCAACAAATAGTTCCTCGTTTTGAGCATCCTGGAAGGGGAAAGAGGCGTATGATAAAGAGAGACTGCCTCAGAGGTCCGCTTCTTCTTTTGTTCAGTCTGGTAGACTCTTCTATATTTATCTTGAAGCGACAACTGAAAGATTACAATCACAATTATTAGGGACACATTGTTTTCTCTAATACCTATAACATTGCCAACAATTAATTAGGTTTTTTCTTCTATCATACTCCACACTCTTTACCTGAATTTTCTGAGGAATTTGCCTCTCTCTCTCAACTGGCATATATCAGTGTTAATAATAAATAGATTACATGAAAGAATATCTGTATATGATGGAGATAATAGTCAATTTGATTTTTTCTTGTTGAGTATCTTTGTTTCTGTAGGCATGTATCATTAGTTCATTCTTGCCCTAATTTCCTTTTGTAAATAATGGTTGCTATATATATATATATATATATATATATTAATCAAAAATTAGCAGTGCACTCCATTAGGGGTGATAATTCTCACGTTTATTTCAAGTTCAAGCTGGAAAAATAAAACGAACGACGCGTTTCGACCGTCTGGTCTTTTTCGAGTTCAAAGAATCTCATTACTCTTGCAGCTTCTATTTATAGAAACGAACAGTGCTTTACAGTGCATGTTGGGACTCGTGGTTCCAAACCACTTAACCCTTCGACAAATATAACAAACAAACAAAAGTAATGTGTGTAAATATTATTACATTTCAAAAAGAGGACATGGGTCAATTTATTTAAACACCAATGTTTTGAATTCAAAAAACTGTAGTACCACCATATGTTGACAAATTATTATAAATGCATGTAGTCAAAAATAAATTATTGAAAATGTATCAATTTAATTCTCAAATAAATTCTTTGATTTTTGTAACCATTATTGTCGTTCTACCAAAAATAGTGCAACATTTCCTCCAAAATTGGTTAATTCATTGATATAATTCTGTGTAACTTATACTAATATAGCTATTGAATTGTAAGAAAGAAAAAATAAGGAAAAAGGAAAAAAGGGAGAGGAGAGATCCAAAGGAGTCAAATTCAATAATTTTCAAAATAATATATCTTATCTTATGTTATACAGGTGATAAGAGCAAATGTTATTGTGGTAGAATTTATAACTCCACATTAACATTAGATATTCTTTTAAAATTAAGGCTAGAACTACAAATGAACAAATAATTCTTCATCATTGTTCATCCCAAAAGGGACCTTAGTTTTCATCTGTATTATGAATCTTGATTTAAGACGCCTTAACTTTTTAACTCTATCACCTGCTCTCTCATGCTCAGGAATGTAATCAATACCATAGTATCTCAGTGTTCTCCAATCATTCTGTGTGTGAGTTTGTAAGTGTCTAGCTGTGGCATATGTGAAATCCTTATGATTGATTGCTCTTATGTGTTCCAAAATTCTTTTCTTTAAAGCACAAATTGTGCTCCCAATATACTTGGAGCCACAATGACATTCAATTACATACACCACAAATTTTGTGTCACATGAGATCTTATGCTTAATTACCAACTCTTGTCCATTTGGAAATGTGACCTTTTTCAAAGATTTTCCAATTTTACAAGCTTTACAATGATTACATTTAAAGAACCCCTTTTGGGTTTCCCCCAGCCAAGTGTGTTCCTTCTCCAGGCAAAAATGACTTTTAATAATCATATCCTTTATACTGGGTGCTTTCCTGTATGAAAATAAAGGCATAGGGCCCACTAGGGATCCTAAATCCGAATCTCGTTTTATAATTTGCCAATGTTTACATAAAATGTTTTTAATAAAATTACTTTCTTTGGTAAACTGCATTATCATTCTTATTGGCTCTTTTGAAGTTTTCTCCTTGTTTTGAAACAGGAGGACTTCTCGTTTTTTTGACTGAATTAAATTGAGATTTTTCTTGAGAATGTTCTCATTATAACCTCGAGTTTTGAACCTCTCATAGGTTTGATAACATTTTAATAATGACTCTCTTTCACTGGAGCAATTTCTCCTCATTCTAATGAATTCACCCAAGGGTATACTGTTAATCAGAGATTTGGGGTGAAAACTTCTACCATGTAGTATGCTGTTGCATGCAGTCTCTTTACGAAAAACCGTGGTTTCTATTTTGTCATTCTCAATATAAATCGTAATGTCTAGAAAATTAATTGTTGTATTACTTATATCACAAGTGAATTTAAGACCCACTTCATTGTTATTCAGAATACCAAAATATTCCATAAATTCCTGCCTTGATCCATTCCAAATGATAAAAAGATCATCTATGTAGCGAACCCAAAGTAATGCTTTTTCAGCATAGTGTTCATTGTTTTTACTCCACGCTATCTCCCTTTCCCACCAACCCATTACCAGGTTTGCATAATTTGGGGAAAATGAAATTCCCATAGCAGTGCCACATAATTGATGATAAATTTCATGATTAAAAATGAAAACATTGTTTTTAAGACACATATCAATCATGTCTAGTAACATCTTTGAATGCTCTAACTACGAAATATTTCGCTGTTTCAAAAAGTATTCACAAGCATTTAACCCAATTTCATGCCTGATTGATGTGTAAAGAGAGACTACGTCTATTGTAACTAACAAATAACTGCTATGCCAATCTAAATCTAGTAGAATTTTAAGAAGATCTCCAGAGTCCTTGATATATGAACTTAAGGTTTTTACTATGGGAGCTAGATAAATGTCTACATAATTCGAAACTCTTTCAAATAATGAATCACATGCAGAGACTATTGGCCTTCCCGGTGGTGATTTCAATGATTTGTGAATTTTCGGCAGAAAATATATCGTTGGTAAAGTAGAATTCTCTTTCTTTAAAAATGTGTATTCTTCACGATCAAGTAACAGTTGTTGATACCAAGTCTCCAATTTAGTATGTAAAAGAAAAGTCAACTTTTTTATAGGATTTGATGTTAACTTTTTATATTCAAATGGATTATTCAGTTGTCTGTAAGCTTCCATCATATAATCGGAAATATTTTGGATGACAATGTTGCCTCCTTTGTCTGCTGGTTTAATTATAATCCGATTATTTTGTGTTAAGTTCTTTAGTGCCAGGCGCTCATTTTTTGTCAAATTCTCCATGTTATTTCCACGTTTTTTATTTTGTAGGCGCTCTAAATCTTCTAAAACTAATTCTGAATATAAATCTATTTTATTGCCTGGAGATAAAACAGGACAAAACTTCGATTTCTCTTTTAAACCAGATGGTATATGATATTTGGTATTCACGTTTAGTTGTTGTAAAACTTCCATTTCCGTATATTCATCGTCCTGTAAGTTATGAAATAAGTCAAACATTGTTTTTAAATCAGTTGCTTGATCAACAGTTAATTGAGTTTCATCTGATTCTACTGTGGTTTTATTCTCTAAATTAGACAAAGTCTTTTTCTTTTGCTGTGTATGAAATTTCAACAATTTTAACTTTCTTATGAATTTATAGATATCAATCCGAGTATCTACATAATTATGATGAATTTCCGGGCAGAATGATAGGCCTTTGTTAAGAGTTTTTAATTCCAATTCTGTGAGTTTGTAATCAGACAGATTAACTACTAAGTTTGGAGATTCGCTTATTTCCTTAAGCTCCTGAGAGAGTATTGTCTTTTGCCTGTTTCTTTTTGCTCTCTTTGATTTTCTTTTTTTGATTCTGCCTGATTTGATTTTCTTCCAAAGCCACGGCCTGTTGTTCTGCCTCTTCCTCTTGAAAGTTTTTGATCCAAACAAAGTACTTGCATTTCTTCTAAAAAAGTGTTTCCGTTATCAATGCTATCTCCTTCACTTACTTCTACTTCTGACTCTGTGGACGTCTCATCCCCACTTTGGACCGGTTGTGCTCTTATAGCCTTGGAATTACGTTTTAATTGATCAAATCTCTTGGCAAATGTATATATTCTCCCAAATTTATAATCTTTTTCATCCCTCAAGAATTTACTCTTTTTTCTTTCCTGAATTTCATCTTCATATGAATTTAGATGTTTTTCCATAGCTTGACGTAATGAAGTTTGGTCACTTTTGTCGTTTAGATTATTTAGCTTTTCTTCCAGATCTCTAATTTTAGCATAAATCTCTTCCAAGTCTAATTTAGCGTGTTTAATCAGAATTCTCATCATGTTTAAGGAACATTGTGTATTATTTTCAGCCCATTCTGTGAACAAGTCTGGTTTAATGCCAGTGTATGTTGGCATTAAAAGTATCCTCAAGCCCCTTGGGATCCTTTTAACTTCAATGTATTTTTCTAATGCTAAAATTTCCCAACTCTTGTTGATTTCCCTTCTATAAAACTTTTCAAGTTCAACAAACTTCTGTTGTGTTGAGAGATCTTTTCTTGAGTTAGAGTTAGTTGGTTTCTCCTCCATAATTATACTACTGGTATCGAAAACCTTTCCAGCTGTTATAGCCCTTTTGACTTTTCTGTCCTCCATTGCTAGCGTGCGATGTGCTTAAAAAATAAACGGTAACACAATTTTCCAGCTTGTAGATGTAAAATAATCTCCGTAGAGTTACTCCTTAATGGCCCCTTTGTCTTTGTAGTGAAAACGCAATAAAGATTGCTGCAGGGGGCTGTAGCGGCAACAATTTAGCTAACGTATTCTTGTAAACCCGTAATGAGACAGCCAGTCTCTGCACGGTCTTACCTTCACACAGTGCTTATCCTTACCGGCGTCCTCCGACTCCGATCCGGAGCGCTGGTTTCTGTGCCGTGCTGTTCATCGGGTGAGTCGTTCAATGGTGGTTGCCGGGCGCGTCTTGCCAAACACAATATTTGAAAAACAAAAAGGCTCAGAAAAGGCACCGCGCTCCAATTACCGGTGCTACTGCTGAGGCGAGCCAACCCACAACAATGTTATTAATCAAAAATTAGCAGTGCACTCCATTAGGGGTGATAATTCTCACGTTTATTTCAAGTTCAAGCTGGAAAAATAAAACGAACGACGCGTTTCGACCGTCTGGTCTTTTTCGAGTTCAAAGAATCTCATTACTCTTGCAGCTTCTATTTATAGAAACGAACAGTGCTTTACAGTGCATGTTGGGACTCGTGGTTCCAAAACACTTAACCCTTCGACAAATATAACAAACAAACAAAAGTAATGTGTGTAAATATTATTACATTTCAAAAAGAGGACATGGGTCAATTTATTTAAACACCAATGTTTTGAATTAAAAAAACTGTAGTACCACCATATGTTGACAAATGATTATAAATGCATGTAGTCAAAAATAAATTATTGAAAATGTATCAATTTAATTCTCAAATAAATTCTTTGATTTTTGTAACCATTATTGTCGTACTACCAAAAATAGTGCAAAATTTCCTCCAAAATTGGTTAATTCATTGATATAATTCTGTGTAACTTATACTAATATAGCTATTGAATTGTAAGAAAGAAAAAATAAGGAAAAAGGAAAAAAGGGAGAGGAGAGATCCAAAGGAGTCAAATTCAATAATTTTCAAATATATATATAATTAAGTACTGTCATATGACTTATGAAACTGGAATTCTTATTGACTGTTCTTTAAATATTTATTTCTAGGTAACAATATTTTGTTTGAGGCTGTCTTTACGATATGTTATCACCAAGGCCTTTGAATACCTCTGGATATTACCATTGTTAAAACAATTAACAACACCTTCTATGTTGCCTTCAAAATGTTCCTGTCATGTCCGATTCTTGAAACCCAGCCAACAACTCTCCAAAACCCTGCTGACTACTTCGAAGCCTATAACGTCTTAATACAGTTATCAATATGCTCTCTGTTGTCTTTTGAATTGTTCTTATCAAGTGTTTAACGTAGAACCCAATCGGAACTCTCAGGACGCTGCGAACTGCCTTGAAACCTTTGTCGACTTTACATAGTTAAAGACTATATATGGCTACTTGAATTGTTCGTTAAATCCTTTGAACTATTCAACTTCGCTGAAAACTTTTACCTCAGGATAGGCGCTCTCTCATTTCGCCTCTGAACTCCAGTTAGAACTCAGTTGAAGTGCACGGCGCTCAAGCCGCAAGCGCCTATTAACAACTCGATTTTGGAAGAGCAACACTAGAACTGCAACTTGTGCGAGAACAATCTGGCGGTCATCTTGGATGCCTCTCTCTGTGCAATGACTGTAATACAACTCGAAACAATACCTTCCAATAAGGACGCCACCTCTGCCACTGAGGATACTTTTTGAATTGCAAATATTTTGCTCTTCTTCCACCCTTCACAGGAGTCAAAAGCATTGCAACTCTGAGGGTTCTTGAAATGAACACTGTTTCAGTGTGCATGTATCTTATTATATCAATGTGTTCAAGCTAGTACCCTCCCGGGTTTATATATTTTGATAACAACCTTGCTAGGGACCATTTTTTTGCATTAACATTTTTTTCAGTGTAATCGTGTACAATGAACCCAAGTCCACCATCAATTCCACTGTTTTTTATGATAAATTCAGCTTTGGGTCTTCACAATATCCCTGCTATTTCTTGTAAATTACTAGGCTCAGATACACATAATACCCTGTCAATTATACTGTTCCCGGATGTATCCTCTACTTCATCTACTACTATAGCCTCTTTTCCTATATTAAGCTTTCTCTCTAAACACCCTAGCAACATGCCCTCTGCGTCCACACTTCCAAAATTCTTTCCCAATTGCATAAAAATTTTTTTTGCAAGTTTTATGGTTTACCCTATTGTTGTTGGTGAATGTTACTGTTTCTAAAACAAAATGGTTTGGATGTTGCAGCTACTTAACCTTCTACCAAAGCTACCTCCCCAGAACTCTGAGCTTCCTTTTCCTACATTTGCTTCATACAATATTCAGATTCTTCAACTACTTTTGCGATCTCTATGGCTTCCTTCAACAAAGGATCCTCCGCTGCCCATAGTCTTTCTTGCAATTTACAGCTTCTGCATGGTACAATGAGTTGATCTCTGATTCACTCTTCTGTCATTGCCCCCAAATTTACATTTAACAGAAAGTTCTCTTAAACAGGTAACAAATTCATCCACCATCTTTTTGTGGTTGAGTATAGAACTTGAATCTTTGCATGACTACATTGGCAGTCTTTGCAAACCTCAACTCCAGCCTCTGCTTTGCTTCTACAAATATGTCTTCAATTGGTTGTCCTGACTGCTAGGCCGTTTAATGCTTCTAAGTAATTATCAAAAATTCCTATCCACTCTTCCCATTCTATTGACGGGGTCCCTGGTTGTGCTAGAAATGGTGGTGGCGGACTAATTGCTGTTACATCCTTCATTATTATTATTATTATTTTTTTTTTTATTATGTACATTGCAAGAAAAGAAAATACTAAACAATTCCATTGAGCTTATAATGTGATACCCAAAAGCTCTATACCTTTAAATTGTTCTTTATGCCCTCCAGTAAAATGGAGTAACACAATGCAATTAATGGCAACATGACTACAATAATAGTTTTTTTCCCACCTTTTAACAATGTCTCCGCTGCATATCCATTACTCCAATGTATCCTCTATTGTTATCAATATGTGTGCCCATCACCGCATTGAGCACAATCCACATATAATGTAACAAAGTCTGGGTTGAGTTCATTATAGCTCCTTTGTTTAGGTGTGCCCGTCACCGCAACAGACACTTTAACTTCACGTAAAGTTTGTGCAATGAAGGGGGATATTAAAATATTTTAAACTGTAACTCTACTTAAGTTAGATGTAACAATATGTGTGCCCCTGCCCGCAGCAGGAACTGAATTGTTGGTATAGCTACCAGTAGAATTTGACAAAAACACCTCATCGTCCACAGGAGTTAATAGAGACTTTCCCAACTCCTCAAGATGGCCGCCATGTGCATCGCTGAGCATGGTAGAACATTTTATGGTTTTTGTTTTTACATGCAGCTTCTGTATTTATTGATGACCTTTCTCATGTGTGGTGCTCTCCTCGCCAGTCAGCAGGTAACTCCAGCTTGGAGAACCTCCACCACACAAAATTCTAAGTAAGAATATAGAATCTCTGAAGGGAGATTCCAGACCACATAATGTAGAAGGCGAGGAACATTATAACAATGGGTATGCACAGACGTGGGGACGTGCTCACTGTGCTACTGGATTCAAAAGCTGGTCTGGCTGATGAGGGGTGATACCTCGAAACCGGTCCCAGGATGCTTGTTTCTGATTCAGGGAGGACCTGGATTAAACCCAGATCTTTGTGACTGGGGGATGAATGTTTGCATTGTTCAGCATGCCGTCATTCAGCTATTCTTTATGCTTTTCTCACCCTAAGTGGGAAAGGTATGCACATATATGGGTCCTGTGTTCACTGTGCCACTGGTTTAAAGCTAGTCTGGTCGAAGAGTGGTGATACCCCGAAACAGGTCCCAGGATGCATGTTTCCAGACTAGGGAGGACCTGGCTTGCCAGTTCAGGCTGGAATGTTCCCATGGGGAACAGGGTCAAGACTGATTTGCATATGGCTGGGTCCAAACTGGAGTGGCGTGGTGGACAAAAAACAATGGATTCAGCATAGATCTTTGTGACTGGGGGGTGAATGTTTGAATTGTTCAGCATTCAGTCCACCATCTTTTCTTTTTGCTTTTGTCTCTATTGTCATCAAAGTAGCAACCCCTCACAAGTTCTGGTTCAATGACCTTCAAGTGAACAATGGCGAAGGATGACTGTTGACTAACAACACTGTTCAACCTTATTTTTATGCCAAACTATAAATCAAGGGGGCAATTTGATCAAATTAATAGAGGTGCCATGCTTCGCATGATAGGAAATTTCATCTCTAAAGCGCATTAAGTCATGATATCAACTCAGTCACCTTTTTAAGTTCCTTAGATCCTGCCAAGGAAGAAGCCACAATCATCACTTGGCCGGCTTGCAGAACAGGTGTGGACGGAGAAGCAGACATTTGCAAAATGGGGTATCGAGACCACTAGGGAAAATGTTGAAGCATATCCCCAATTTTTAATACCCCACAGCCCCAGGAAAGGATACTCTCTCCTGAATCATCCAGGCAAACAAGACATTGTTAGGGGGGCGTGAGGTTAGGGAGTACACCCAGCCACTGACAGTTCACAGGGGTGGGGCGGGGGTCAAAGCCATTCGCCTTTAATGACACGACAAAAACATTGAAACAACCAGACATGTTGTGACCAACTAGCTACAAAGCTATCTTTCCTGCACTATAGTTCACTCTGGAAACTGGGGTGCCCAAGCTCTGGGGCTAAAAGCCATTTAGCAAACCCAGCCAGTGTCAGTACTCAGAGGGACACTCAGCCACTACATTATGAGGCCAAGACCCCAACATAAGTAGACCTGTCAAGGCCACCTGGTCACAAAGCCAACTTTATCATACCACAGGGGTGATTAGGCTTGGCTACAGAGCACCTTGATTTTAGATTGTGAAAGTCTTCTGTTGCCTAGACATTCTTTTAATCTGTGCCTGAAACATTGAGGGCCTGTCGAGGAAAAATCGGGGATGAGGACTTTTTAGCTTACACTAAAACCTTCCATATAGCGATCTTCCAAGAAGCCTGGCCCCTTGAAGCTCTAGATCGTCCAGCATTCTTGGATTTCAGTAAACCTGCAGTTAAAACTCTCGTGTTGGGTCAACCAGCCTGGGGTCTTGCCATCTATGTAGGAGCAGAACTCAAACAAAAATAGAAGTGATTAATATTGACCATCCTTACTTGGAAGCTGTAAAACTTTCCAAACACTCATTAATGGGTGCCCATCCACTGTTGATCATAAATGTTTACATTCATCCTTTGTCTGCCAAGAAGCAAGAAACAACAGATACTCTATTGGCCGTCAGTACAGCTCAACCTTCTACAAACCCAGCTCACTACATCTTAGTGACCAACGATGTTAATATGAACCTGCTTCAGTCACAACATGAGATCAACTATTAGAAATCCACAATCAGCTATGAAACATACAATCAACCTAGCCAGCGCTGCAGTGCAAGGATGCCCATGGGTGACTTCATAAATAAGGCAGAGCACTTGGGGCTGAGCCTTACATAAACCCAGACATCTCAGCAGACTAATATGGCAACCTCTAACTCAATTATTGACTATACTTTTGTTTCTCGTGCTCCATTATATTTGATTACTTACTACGGCCTGAGAAGCAGATATGAAAGTGACCACCAGCTGCAAAGAATGTTGACATGCTCATACTGCTCAATTCAAGAGCTGGCTCACCAGACTTGGGTAGAGTCCCCGGCACTAACTTTCAATGGTTATACTGGTCAATAGGACCCATCAAGAAGGTGGAGTGTACATCCAGACATAAAATGGGAGACAGTAAGCAAACCAAGCTTCAATCCAGTGGATCGGTGGGCTCAGTTTTCAAGGTTACTTTTAGATGATCAAGTCCACATCCGTGGGGCAACAGTACGTCAAGCAACTGCGCCCAGCCGAGGAGGGCTTCAACCCAAACTATCATGGCCAAAAAGAAGTAGAACCACTCCTTTCAGCTCCTCTGAAGTAGCACAAACCTGACCTTACTGAGTGCAAAAAGAGACCGCTAATGGACCCATGGGACCAGCCCATGCACCAGCAGGGGCCATAGCCTTATTGAAAATGCTAAACGTAGCATTAGGGAAAGCCGCCGGATCTGCTCCCGGAGTTGGGAAGGTAGGAAACCTCTTCTCATCTTGAGGCGCTTTGGTCGGATCCAAAACTTGCACCACCGGCTCCTGAGCCAACACAGGTGAAAAGTGAGTCGGAGGACTCGGCGACCTCAATCAGTGATGGCACCGGAGAAGCTTGTGCACTGAGGCTGGGTAGTAATAGTTGGACTGACCTCCCACGCCGTACGTCGTCTCGGAGGGGGCCGAAACCGATCTCTGGAAGAATGGCGTTGAGAATCGTGCTGGCGCCGCTTCTTTGAGATCACGACGACTTATGAGAAGAGTCGCTCACCTTAGATCTTCGATGACCCTTGTGACCACTCTTAGCTTTTGCTAAGAGCTTAGCCTCTCTTCCTTTTAGGGCTTTTGGGTTCATCCTCTGGCAAGACGCGCACCCCTCCACGTCATGGTCTGAACTTAAACACCACAGGCAGTCTTCATGAGGGTCTGTGACTGACATACAACCCCCGCACTCACGACAAGACTTAAAACCTGATTTCTTTGGCAGAGACATTGGAATGAGTACAACAAGAAACAGTAGCTGTTTGAGAGCCAGGAAAAAAATGTTAGCCTAGAAGGTGCAGGAAAAAAAGGGAACTGACACCGGCGAGGATTTCTTATTGTCACAGTGACATTAGACAGTCGCATACGGAGCTGTGCAATTGTGACATCCTCGTCGACGTGAAGAGCTGGGTAGAAATTTTCCGTTGAATGCTGGCGCATTGGGAGAATTCAGAATGTGAGGAATCCACAGATAGTTGTATCCATCAAAACTGACCTTATTGAGTGCAACTCCCCCAAAGCTGAGATCACTATATAAAAAAGCCACATGGGAGTCAGTAAAATGAGAAGCAGGTCTATGCTGGTGCAAGATTTTATTAGCTTTGAGAAGAAACAACACCAGTTTTCTAGCCACTGGTGAATCACACTACAGGTCTGTGGTTGCGTGCCTCAACATTAAGGCCCTCATTATAACATTGGCGGTAACTACCTCCTACCGCTACGGCGACGGCCACCAACATATCGCCGCCGTGGCAACCAGCCGTCTACGCCTATTATGACCGCCGACGATATTCTGCCAGAATGCTGGTGGAATACCACCGACGGTCCTGGCGGTGGACGGCCGTAAGGCAGCGCTGCTGACAGCAGCACTGCTATGCCAGCAAAACACCGCCGACCGTATCATGAGCAATGATACAGCCTGGCAGTGTTTTGCTGGCAGACGCTGCTGCTGACAGCAACGCTGCAGACCGTCTCCAGCCAGAGAACCCCCTGCAAGCAGGTAAATCGGGTTCTCCGACAGGCGAGTGGGGTGTTGTGTGTATGTGGGGGTGTGTATGTTTTGGAATAAGTGCATGCGGGTGTGAGTCGCGTTGAATGCATGCATGAATGACTGATTGTGAATGTATGTTGTGTTGTGAATACATGTACGCAACAAGGTATGTTGGGGTGTGTGTAGCGATGTGTGAGTATGTACGTGTGCATGCGTGGGTGGTGGTGGGTATGCATGTGTGTATGGGTGCGCATGTGGGTGTGTATATGTGCGGGGGCAGGAGAGGGAGAGTGGGGGGAGGGAGGCAGTGCAGACCCCTATCAGTGCCAGGGAAGGGATTCCCTGGCACTGATAGTGCCTACTGCCATGGTTTTCGTGGAGGTACGTTTGGCACGAAAACCATGGCGGTAGGCCGGGTCGTAATCCTGAGGGTGGGATTGTGATGGACCCCGGGCTGAAGAACGAAGTCTCCAGCCCAGAGGCCATTACCACCCTGGCGGTCGGTGTGTTAAAGTGGCGGTCTTTGATGGCAGTTACCGCCAGGGTCAAAATCCCATTTTCTTACCACTGGCCTGTTGGCGGTATTAAGGCCGCTTTAACACCGACCGCCAGGGTTGTAATGAGGGCCTTAATATCTCAGAGGCTGCCTGGACTACTTACCTTCAGGAAATGTATGGGGCACAACACATCTACAGGGGCTCTACAAAATCGGGCCTACAAGTTCAGAGGCTGTATGTTTTGCAAGTCCCATCACTCCCAAAAAGGTAGTGAAAATAATTACTGGTGGCCGACATGATGGTACTCCTGGCCCTAATGGATTACCACAATCGATCTTTAAACAGAATCTGCACTTTGGGCTAAACCCTTGTCCACCTTATATAACCACTTCTTCTTCTACCAGGTCATCCCAGATAGTTGGCGTGGTACCATCCTGGCACTGATATACAAAGTAGGGAGGAAAACACTACCCTCAAGTTATCGGTTGATTGCCCTAATGGATGGGGAGGCAAAATATTTTGCTAAACTCCTGATAGCCTGGGCGGAAGCAAGCTCTTTGATACTGGTCATACTGGATGCAGGTACTTACCTACTGGCAGACTGGAACCGGAGCACCCCTGTTCCCCATAGGCGCCTAGGTGTTTTGGGCACCTCTTTGACCTCTACACCTGACCGGACCTGAGCTGCTGGTGTGGTAACTATGGGGTTGCCTTGAACCCCCAACAGTGGGCTGCCTATGCCCCAAACTTGAGACTTGTAAGTGTTTTACTTACCTCCAAAACTAACCTTTACTTAGCCCCCCCCCCCCCAGGAACTGTTGATTTTTGCACTGTGTCCACTTTGAAAATAGCTTATTTCCATTTTTACAAAGACTGTATGTGATATTGCTTTCATTCAAAGTTCCTAAAGTATCTAAGTGAAGTACCTTACATTTGAAGTATTACATGTAAATCTTGAACCTGTGGTTCTTAAAATAAACTAAGAAAATATATTTTTCTATACAAAAACCTATTGGCCTGGAATTGTCTCTGAGTGTGTGTTCCTCATTTATTGCTTGTGTGTGTACAACAAATGGTTAACACTACCCTCTGATAAGCCTACTGCTCGACCACACTACCACAAAATAGAGCATTAGAATTATCTACTTTTGCCACTATCTTACCTCTAAGGGGAACCCTTGGATTCTGTGCACACTATTTCTTACTTTGAAATAGTAAATAGAGAGCCAACTTCCTACATTGGTGGATCAGCGGTGGGGTCTAAGACTTTGCATTTGCTGGACTACTCAGCCAATACCTGAACACACGACTAAATTCCAAAAATTGTCATTAGAAACTGATTTTTGAAATTTGAGCAATTTTTCTAAATTTGTAAAAGTCCTGCTAGGGCCTTGTGTAAGTCCCTGTTAGCATTTCTTTTAAAGTTTAAAGGTTTTGTAAAAGTTTGGATTAAGTTCTAGAGATAGTTTTAGATTCTTAAAAAGTATCCCAACTTTTAGAGAAATAATGTCTAGCACAGAAGAGATGGTGGTGGAACTCAACCTCACCCCTTACCTGCATCTAAGGATGTCAGAGTTAAGGACTCTCTGTAAAATACAAAATATAAAAACTGGATCAAACCCTACCAAAGTACAGCTCCAGGAGCTTTTGGCAGAGTTTGCTAGAGACCACCCCTCTGAAGACAAACTTACAGAGGGGGAAACTAGTGACCTGGATGATAACTCCCTCCCTCCTTTCCTAGTTAGGGAGACCAGGGTCCCTCAAACCCTGACTCCACAAGAGATAGTCAGAGATGCTGCTTCTCCCACAGGGAGTCCAGCAACTCTGGAAGCACTGCGGGCAGCCTCAATGAAGATGACCTCCTGTTAGCCAGGATGGCCAAACGATTGGCTTTGGAGAGACAGCTCCTAGCCATAGAGAGGGAAAGACAAGAGATGGGTTTAGCTCCCATCAATGGTGGCAGCAACTTAAATAGGGTCAGAGAGAACACGGACATGCTAAAAATCCCCAAAGGGATTGTAACAAAATATGAAGATGGTGATGACATCACCAAATGGTTCACAGCTTTTGAGAGGGCTTGTGCAACCAGAAAAGTAAACAGATCTCACTGGGGTGCTCTCCTGTGGGAAATGTTCACTGGAAAGGGTAGGGACAGACTCCTCACACTCTCTGGTAAAGATGCAGAATCCTATAACCTCATGAAGGCTACCCTGATTGAGGGCTTTGGATTCTCAACTGAGGAGTACAGGATTAGCTTTAGGGGGTCTCAAAAATCCGCGAGCCAGACCTGGGTTGATTTTGTTGACTTCTCAGTCAAAACACTAGATGGTTGGATTAATGGCAGTGGTGTACATGATTATGAAGGGCTGTATAATTTGTTTATGAAGGAACACCTTTTAAGTAATTGTTTCAATGATAAACTGCATCAGCACCTGATAGACCTAGGTCCAATTTCTCTCCAAGAATTGGAAAATAAGGCAGACCACTGGGTCAAGACAAGGGTGACCAAGACTTCCACAGGGGGTGACCAAAAGAAAGGGTTCACAAAGCCTCCCCAGGGGAAGAGTGTTGAGACATCCAAGGGAAAAAGTAAAGAGTCTTCTAAAGGGCCCCAAAAACCTGCACAGGAGGTTGGATCCAAGCCTCTTTACAATCCTCATTTGGGTACAAGGGTAAAAACTTTGATCCCAAAAAGGCCTGGTGTCGCAGCTGTACTCAGCATGGACATCAAACTGGAGACAAGGCCTGTCCCAAGAAAGGTTCCACTTCAACTACTACTCCAGTTAGCACTGGACTAGCCAGTCTCCAGGTGGGATCAACAGTGTGCCCAGAGCAAATCAGGGTCCACACTGAAGCTACATTAGTCTCTGAGGGTGGGGTGGACTTAGCCACACTAGCTGCCTTGCCGCCTAACATCCAGAAATACAGGCAGCAGCTCTTTATTAATGGGACTAGAGTAGAGGCCCTGAGTATAGGAGGCTGGCCTGGCTTGTGGTGGGTACCAGAGGTACTTACACCTTGTGCCAGGTCCAGTTATCCCTTATTAGTGCAGAAGAGGTGTTTCTAGCAGCTTAGGCTGATAGAAGGTAGCTATGGCAAAGCAGCTTAGGCTGAACTAGGAGACACGTAAAGCTCCTACTATACCACTGGTGTCATATGCACAATATCATAAGAAAACACAATACACAGAGTTACTAAAAATAAAGGTACTTTATTTTTATGACAATATGCCAAAAGTATCTCAGTGAGTACCCTCAGTATGAAGATAAGTTATATAAACAAGATATATGTACACAAACCAAAATTAGGTAAGTAATAGCAAGAAAGGTAATGCAAACAGTGTAGAAGTACAATGGGTTGCAATAGGAGCACATAGTTATAGGGGCAACACAAACCATATACTCCAAAAGTGGAATGCGAACCACGAATGGACCCCAAACCTATGTGAGCTTGTAGAGGGTCGCTGGGACTGTAAGAAAGCAGTGAGGGTTAGAAAAATAGCCCACCCCAAGACCCTGTGTAAAGTGCACCTACTACCCCCAGAGAGCACAGAAGTCGTGATAGGGGGATTCTGCAGGAAGAACAAACACCAGCAATGCAACAACAGTGGATTTCCGGACGTGAGTACCTATAAGACAAGGGGACCAAGTCCAATAGTCGCGACAGTGTCGAGAGTGGGCAGGAGCCCAGGAAATGCCAGCTGAGGGTGCAAGGAAGCTGCCACTGGATGGAAGAAGCTTGGAGCTCTGCAAGAAAGAAGAGGACTAGGAACTTCTCCTTTGGAGGATGGATGTCCCACATCGCGATGAAGCTTGCAGAGGTGTTCCCACGCAGAAAGACCGTAAAGAAGCCTTGCTAGCTGCAAGGGTCGCAGTAGAGGATTTTGGGTGCTGCTGTGGCCCAGGAGGGACCAGGATGTCGCCACTTGGAGGAGGAGACAGAGGGGGCGCCCAGCAACTCAGGGAGCCCTCATAGAAGCAGGCAGCACCCACCAAAGTACCTGAACAGGCACTTGGAAGGAAAGTGAACTGGAGTCCATGCAAAGTCACAAAAGGGAGTCCCATGACGCCGGAGGACAACTCAGAAGGTTGTGCACTGCAGGAAGGAGTGCCGGGGACCCAGGCTTGGCTGTGCATGAAGGAAATCCTGGAAGAGTGCACAGGAGCTGGAGCAGCTGCAAATCACGCGGTACCCAGCAATGCAGTTTAGCGTGGGGAGGCAAGGACTTACCTCCACCAAACTTGGACTATAGAGTCACTGGACTGTGGGAGTCACTTGGACAGAGTTGCTGAGTTCCAGGGACCACGCTCGTCAGGATGAGAGGGGACCCAGAGGACCAGTGATGCAGTCGTTTGGTGCCTGCGTTAGCAGGGGAAGATTCCGTCGACCCACAGGAGATTTCTTCGGAGCTTCTGGTGCAGGGTGAAGGCAGGCTACCCCCAGAGCATGCACCACCTGAAAACAGTTGAGAAAGCCAGAAGGATGAGGCACTACAATGTTGCTAGTAGTCGTCTTGCTACTTTGTTGCGGTTTTGCAGGCGTCCTAAGCAGTCAGCGGTCGATCCTTTGGGAGAAGGTGAAGAGGGAGATGCAGAGGAACTCTGGTGAGCTCTTGCATTCGTTATCTAAAGAATTCCCCAAAGCAGAGACCCTAAATAGCCAGAAAAGGAGGTTTGGCTACCAACAAAGGAGGATTGGCTACCAAGACAGGTAAGAGCCTATCAGAAGGAGTCTCTGACATCACCTGCTGGCACTGGCCACTCAAAGCAGTTCAGTGTGCCCCCAGCACCTCTAAATCCAAGATGGCAGAGGTCTGGGACACACTGGAGGAGCTCTGGGCACCTCCCCTGGGAGGTGCAGGTCAGGGGAGTGGTAGGTCAGGGGAGTGGTCACTCCCCTTTCCTTTGTCCAGTTTCGCGCCAGAGCAGGGCTGGGGGATCCCTGAACCGGTGTAGACTGGCTTATACAGAGATGGGCACCATCTGTGCCCATCAAAGCATTTCCAGAGGCTGGGGAGGCTACTCCTCCCCATCCTTCACACCTATTTCCAAAGGGAGAGGGTGTAACACCCTCTCTCAGAGGAAATCCTTTGTTCTGCCTTCCTGGGCCAGGGCTGCCTGGACCCCAGGAGGGCAGAAACCTGTCTGACGGGTTGGCAGCAGCAGCAGCTGCAGTGGAGACCCCGGAAAGGCAGTTTGGCAGTACCCGGGTACTGTGCTAGAGACCCGGGTGTAGGAAGTTGGCTCTGTATGTGCTATTTCAAAGTAAGGAATAGCATGCACAGAGTCCAAGGGTTCCCCTTAGAGGTAAAATAGTGGTAAAAATAGATAATACTAATGCTCCATTTTGTGGTAGTGTGGTCGAGCAGTAGGCTTATCCAAGGAGTAGTGTTAAGCATTTGTTGTACATACACATAGACAATAAATGAGGTACACACACTCAGAGACAAATCCAGCCAATAGGTTTTGTATAGAAAAATATATTTTCTTAGTTTATTTTAAGAACCACAGGTTCAAATTTAACATGTAATATCTTGTTTGAAAGGTATTGCAGGTAAGTACATTAGGAACTTTGAATCATTTCAATTGCATGTATACTTTTCAAGTTATTCACAAATAGCTATTTCAAAAGTGGACACAGTGCAATTTTCACAGTTCCTGGGGGAGGTAAGTTTTTGTTAGTTTTACCAGGTAAGTAAGACACTTACAGGGTTCAGTTCTTGGTCCAAGGTAGCCCACCGTTGGGGGTTCAGAACAACCCCAAAGTTACCACACCAGCAGCTCAGGGCCGGTCAGGTGCAGAGTTCAAAGTGGTGCCCAAAACGCATAGGCTATAATGGAGAGAAGGGGGTGCCCCGGTTCCGGTCTGCTTGCAGGTAAGTACCCGCGTCTTCGGAGGGCAGACCAGGGGGGTTTTGTAGGGCACCGGGGGGGACACAAGCCCACACAGAAATTTCACCCTCAGCGGCGCGGGGGCGGCCGGGTGCAGTGTTAGAACAAGCGTCGGGTTCGCAATGTAAGTCAATGAGAGATCAAGGGATCTCTTCAGCGCTGCAGGCAGGCAAGGGGGGGCTTCCTCGGGGAAACCTCCACTTGGGCAAGGGAGAGGGACTCCTGGGGGTCACTTCTGCAGAGAAAGTCCGGTCCTTCAGGTCCTGGGGGCTGCGGGTGCAGGGTCTTTTCCAGGCGTCGGGACTTAGGTTTCAGAGAGTCGCGGTCAGGGGAAGCCTCGGGATTCCCTCTGCAGGCGGCGCTGTGGGGGCTCAGGGGGGACAGGTTTTGGTACTCACAGTCGTAGAGTAGTCCGGGGGTCCTCCCTGAGGTGTTGGTTCTCCACCAGCCGAGTCGGGGTCGCCGGGTGCAGTGTTGCAAGTCTCACGCTTCTTGCGGGGAGTTGCAGGGTTCTTTAAAGCTGCTTCTTGAAACAAAGTTGCAGTCTTTTTGGAGCAGGTCCGCTGTCCTCTGGAGTTTCTTGTCGTCGTCGAAGCAGGGCAGTCCTCAGAGGATTCAGAGGTCGCTGGTCCCTTTGGAAGGCGTCGCTGGAGCAGAGTTCTTTGGAAGGCAGGAGACAGGCCGGTGAGTTTCTGGAGCCAAGGCAGTTGTTGTCTTCTGGTCTTCCTCTGCAGGGGTTTTCAGCTGGGCAGTCCTTCTTCTTGTTGTTGCAGGAATCTAATTTTCTAGGGTTCAGGGTAGCCCTTAAATACTAAATTTAAGGGCGTGTTTAGGTCTGGGGGGTTAGTAGCCAATGGCTACTAGCCCTGAGGGTGGGTACACCCTCTTTGTGCCTCCTCCCAAGGGGAGGGGGTCACAATCCTAACCCTATTGGGGGAATCCTCCATCTGCAAGATGGAGGATTTCTAAAAGTTAGAGTCACCTCAGCTCAGGACACCTTAGGGGCTGTCCTGACTGGCCAGTGACTCCTCCTTGTGGCTTTCTTTGTTCCCTCCAGCCTTGCCGCCAAAAGTGGGGGCCGTGGCCGGAGGGGGCGGGCAACTCCACTAAGCTGGAGTGCCCTGCTGGGCTGTGACAAAGGGGTGCCTGCCAGGTGTCACAGCTCCTGCCTGGGGGAGGTGTTAGCATCTCCACCCAGTGCAGGCTTTGTTACTGGCCTCAGAGTGACAAAGGCACTCTCCCCATGGGGCCAGCAACATGTCTCTAGTGTGGCAGGCTGCTGGAACTAGTCAGCCTACACAGACAGTCGGTTAAGTTTCAGGGGGCACCTCTAAGGTGCCCTCTGGGGTGTATTTTGCAATAAAATGTACACTGGCATCAGTGTGCATTTATTGTGCTGAGAAGTTTGATACCAAACTTCCCAGTTTTCAGTGTAGCCATTATGGTGCTGTGGAGTTTGTGTTTGACAAACTCCCAGACCATATACTCTTATGGCTACCCTGCACTTACAATGTCTAAGGTTTTGTTTAGACACTGTAGGGGTACCATGCTCATGCACTGGTACCCTCACCTATGGTATAGTGCACCCTGCCTTAGGGCTGTAAGGCCTGCTAGAGGGGTGTCTTACCTATACTGCATAGGCAGTGAGAGGCTGGCATGGCACCCTGAGGGGAGTGCCATGTCGACTTACTCGTTTTGTCCTCACTAGCACACACAAGCTGGCAAGCAGTGTGTCTGTGCTGAGTGAGAGGTCTCCAGGGTGGCATAAGACATGCTGCAGCCCTTAGAGACCTTCCTTGGCATCAGGGCCCTTGGTACTAGAAGTACCAGTTACAAGGGACTTATCTGGATGCCAGGGTCTGCCAATTGTGGATACAAAAGTACAGGTTAGGGAAAGAACACTGGTGCTGGGGCCTGGTTAGCAGGCCTCAGCACACTTTCAATTGTAAACATAGCATCAGCAAAGGCAAAAAGTCAGGGGGCAACCATGCCAAGGAGGCATTTCCTTACACAACCCCCCCCCAAACGAAAGAGGATGAGACTAACCTTTCCCAAGAGAGTCTTCATTTTCTAAGTGGAAGAACCTGGAAAGGCCATCTGCATTGGCATGGGCAGTCCCAGGTCTGTGTTCCACTATAAAGTCCATTCCCTGTAGGGAGATGGACCACCTCAACAGTTTAGGATTTTCACCTTTCATTTGCATCAGCCATTTGAGAGGTCTGTGGTCAGTTTGAACTAGGAAGTGAGTCCCAAAGAGGTATGGTCTCAGCTTCTTCAGGGACCAAACCACAGCAAAGGCCTCCCTCTCAATGGCACTCCAACGCTGCTCCCTGGGGAGTAACCTCCTGCTAATGAAAGCAACAGGCTGGTCAAGGCCATCATCATTTGTTTGGGACAAAACTGCCCCTATCCCATGTTCAGAGGCATCTGTCTGCACAATGAACTGCTTAGAATAATCTGGAGCTTTTAGAACTGGTGCTGAGCACATTGCTTGTTTCAGGGTGTCAAAGGCCTGTTGGCATTCCACAGTCCAGTTCACTTTCTTGGGCATTTTCTTGGAGGTGAGTTCAGTGAGGGCTGTCACAATGGATCCATATCCCTTCACAAACCTCCTGTAATACCCAGTCAAGCCAAGGAATGCCCTGACTTGAGTCTGGGTTTTTGGAGCTACCCAGTCCAGAATAGTCTGGATCTTGGGTTGGAGTGGCTGAACTTGGCCTCCACCTACAAGGTGGCCCAAGTAAACCACAGTTCCCTGCCCTATCTGGCATTTGGATGCCTTGATAGAGAGGCCTGCAGATTGCAGAGCCTTCAAAACCTTCTTCAGGTGGACCAGGTGATCCTGCCAGGTGGAGCTAAAGACAGCAATATCATCAAGATAAGCTGTGCTAAAGGCCTCCAAACCAGCAAGGACTTGATTCACCAACCTTTGGAAGGTGGCAGGGGCATTCTTTAAACCAAAGGGCATAACAGTAAACTGATAATGCCCATCAGGGGTGGAGAATGCTGTTTTCTCTTTTGCTCCAGGTGCCATTTTTATTTGCCAGTACCCTGCTGTCAAGTCAAAGGTACTTAAGAATTTGGCAGCACCTAATTTGTCTATGAGCTCATCAGCTCTAGGAATTGGATGAGCATCTGTCTTGGTGACAGAGTTGAGCCCTCTGTAGTCCACACAAAACCTCATCTCTTTCTTTCCATCTTTGGTGTGAGGTTTGGGGACTAAGACCACTGGGCTAGCCCAGGGGCTGTCAGAGCGCTCAATTACTCCCAATTCCAGCATCTTGTGGACTTCCACCTTGATGCTTTCCTTAACATGGTCAGACTGTCTAAAGATTTTGTTTTTGACAGGCATGCTGTCTCCTGTGTCCACATCATGGGTACACAGGTGTGTCTGACCAGGGGTTAAGGAGAAGAGTTCAGGAAACTGTTGTAGGACTCTCCTACAATCAGCTTGCTGTTGGCCAGAGAGGGTGTCTGAGTAGATCACCCCATCTACTGAGCCATCTTTTGGGTCTGATGATAGAAGATCAGGGAGAGGTTCACTCTCTGCCTCCTGATCCTCATCTGTTACCATCAACAGATTTACATCAGCCTTGTCATGGAAGAGCTTAAGGCGGTTCACATGGATCACCCTCTTGGGGCTCCTGCTTGTGCCCAGGTCCACCAGGTAGGTGACCTGACTCTTCCTTTCTAGCACTGGGTAAGGGCCACTCCATTTGTCCTGGAGTGCCCTGGGAGCCACAGGCTCCAGAACCCAGACTTTCTGCCCTGGTTGGAACTCAACCAGTGCAGCCTTTTGGTCATACCAAAACTTCTGGAGCTGTTGGCTGGCCTCAAGGTTTTTGGTTGCCTTTTCCATGTACTCTGCCATTCTAGAGCGAAGGCCAAGTACATAGTCCACTATGTCTTGTTTAGGCTCATGAAGAGGTCTCTCCCAGCCTTCTTTAACAAGAGCAAGTGGTCCCCTTACAGGGTGACCAAACAGAAGTTCAAAGGGTGAGAATCCTACTCCCTTCTGTGGCACCTCTCTGTAAGCAAAAAACAGACATGGCAAGAGGACATCCCATCTCCTTTTGAGTTTTTCTGGGAGCCCCATGATCATGCCTTTTAATGTCTTGTTGAATCTCTCAACTAAGCCATTAGTTTGTGGATGGTATGGTGTAGTGAATTTGTAAGTCACTCCACACTCATTCCACATGTGTTTTAGGTATGCTGACATGAAGTTGGTACCTCTGTCAGACACCACCTCCTTAGGGAAACCCACTCTGGTAAAGATACCAATGAGGGCCTTGGCTACTGCAGGGGCAGTAGTCGACCTAAGGGGAATAGCTTCAGGATACCTAGTAGCATGATCCACTACTACTAGGATGTACATATTTCCTGAGGCTGTGGGAGGTTCCAGTGGACCAACTATGTCCACACCCACTCTTTCAAAGGGGACCCCCACCACTTGAAGTGGAATGAGGGGGGCCTTTGGGTGCCCACCTGTCTTACCACTGGATTGACAGGTGGGGCAGGAGAGGCAAAACTCCTTAACCTTCTGGGACATATTGGGCCAGTAGAAGTGGTTGACTAACCTCTCCAACGTCTTGGTTTGTCCCAAATGCCCAGCAAGGGGAATATCATGGGCTAAGGTCAGAATAAACTCTCTGAACGACTGAGGCACTACCACTCTCCTAGTGGCACCAGGTTTGGGGTCTCTGGCCTCAGTGTACAGGAGTCCATCTTCCCAATAGACCCTATGTGTTCCATTTTTCTTGCCTTTGGACTCTTCAGTAGCTTGCTGCCTAAGGCCTTCAAGAGAGGGACAGGTTTCTTGTCCCTTACACAGCTCTTCCCTTGAGGGTCCCCCTGGGCCCAAGAGCTCAACCTGATAAGGTTCAAGCTCCAAAGGCTCAGTTCCCTCAGAGGGCAGAACTTCTTCCTGAGAAGAGAGGTTCTCTTTTTCTGACTGTGTTGCAGTTGGTTTCCCAACTGACTTTCCTTTTCTCTTGGTAGGCTGGGCCTTTCTTCCAGACTCCAGCTCTACTTTTTCACCCTGTGCCTTGCATTGTGCTCTTGTTTTTACACACACCAGTTCAGGGATACCCAGCATGGCTGCATGGGTTTTTAGTTCTACCTCAGCCCATGCTGAGGACTCCAGGTCATTTCCAAGCAGACAGTCTACTGGGATGTTTGAGGAGACCACCACCTGTTTCAGGCCATTGACCCCTCCCCATTCTAAAGTTACCATTGCCATGGGATGTGCTTTAGTCTGATTGTCAGCGTTGGTGACTGTATAAGTTTTTCCAGTCAGGTATTGGCCAGGGGAAACCAGTTTCTCTGTCACCATGGTGACACTGGCACCTGTATCCCTCAGGCCCTCTACACTTGTCCCATTAATAAAGAGCTGCTGCCTGTATTTTTGCATGTTAGGAGGCCAGGCACCTAGTGTGGCTAAATCCATCCCACCCTCAGAGACTAGAGTAGCTTCAGTGTGGACCCTGATTTGCTCTGGGCACACTGTTGATCCCACTTGGAGACTAGCCATTCCAGTGTTACCTGGATTGGAGTTTGGAGTGGAACCTTTCTTGGGACAGGCCTTGTCTCCAGTTTGGTGTCCAGACTGACTGCAGTTTCGACACCAGGCCTTTTTGGGATCAAAGTTTTTACCCTTGTACCCAGGATTGTTTTGTGAAGAGGCTCTGGGCCCACCCTCCTGTGCAGGTTTTTGGGGGCCTGTAGAAGACTCTTTACTATTTTTATTTTTGGCTGTCTCACCACCTTTCCCCTGGGGAGGTTTTGTGACCCCTTTCTTTTGGTCACCCCCTGTGGAAGTTTTGGACACCCTTGTCTTGACCCAATGGTCCGCCTTCTTTCCCAATTCTTGGGGAGAAATTGGTCCTAGGTCTACCAGATGCTGATGCAGTTTATCATTGAAACAATTACTTAACAGGTGTTCTTTCACAAATAAATTGTACAGCCCATCATAATTACTTACACCACTGCCTTGAATCCAACCATCTAGTGTTTTTACTGAGTAGTCTACAAAGTCAACCCAGGTCTGGCTCGAGGTTTTTTGAGCCCCCCTGAATCTAATCCTATACTCCTCAGTGGAGAATCCAAAGCCCTCAATCAGGGTACCCTTCATGAGGTCATAAGATTCTGCATCTTTTCCAGAGAGTGTGAGGAGTCTATCCCTACACTTTCCTGTGAACATTTCCCAAAGGAGAGCACCCCAGTGAGATTTGTTCACTTTTCTGGTTACACAAGCCCTCTCAAAAGCTGTGAACCATTTGGTGATGTCATCACCATCTTCATATTTAGTTACAATCCCTTTAGGGATTTTCAACATGTCAGGAGAATCTCTGACCCTATTTATGTTGCTGCCACCATTGATGGGTCCTAGGCCCATCTCTTGTCTTTCCCTCTCTATGGCTAGGATCTGTCTTTCCAAAGCCAATCTTTTGGCCATCCTGGCTAACTGGATGTCCTCTTCACTGGAGTTATCCTCAGTGATTTCAGAGTTGTTGGTCCCTCCTGTGAGGGAACCAGCATCTCTGACTATTATTTGTGGAGTCAGGGCTTGAGAAGCCCTGCTCTCCCTAAGTAGGACTGGAGGGGGGGAATTTCCCTCCAAGTCACTATCTTCATCCTCTGAGTTGCCATCCTCAGAGGGGTTGGCCTTTTGAAACTCTGCCAAAAGCTCCTGGAGCTGTACTTTGGTAGGTTTGGGGCCCATTGCTATTTTCTTTAGTTTACAGAGTGACCTTAGCTCTCTCATCTGTAGACGGAGGTAAGGTGTGGTGTCGAGTTCCACCACAGTCACATCTGTGCTAGACATTTTGCTTCTAAAAGTTGGAATACTTTTTAAGAATCTAAAACTGGTTCTAGAATCTAATTCAAACTTTTACAAACTTTTAAACTCTAAAAGAAATGCTATACAGGATCTAACACAAGGCCCTAGCAGGTCTTTTAAGAATTTAGAAAACTTTTCAAATTGCAAAAATCAATTTCTAATGACAATTTTGGAATTTGTCGTGTGATCAGGTATTGGCTGAGTAGTCCAGCAAATGCAAAGTCTTGTACCCCACCGCTGATCCACCAATGTAGGAAGTTGGCTCTGTATGTGCTATTTCAAAGTAAGGAATAGCATGCACAGAGTCCAAGGGTTCCCCTTAGAGGTAAAATAGTGGTAAAAATAGATAATACTAATGCTCCATTTTGTGGTAGTGTGGTCGAGCAGTAGGCTTATCCAAGGAGTAGTGTTAAGCATTTGTTGTACATACACATAGACAATAAATGAGGTACACACACTCAGAGACAAATCCAGCCAATAGGTTTTGTATAGAAAAATATCTTTTCTTAGTTTATTTTAAGAACCACAGGTTCAAATTTAACATGTAATATCTTGTTTGAAAGGTATTGCAGGTAAGTACATTAGGAACTTTGAATCATTTCAATTGCATGTATACTTTTCAAGTTATTCACAAATAACTATTTCAAAAGTGGACACAGTGCAATTTTCACAGTTCCTGGGGGAGGTAAGTTTTTGTTAGTTTTACCAGGTAAGTAAGACACTTACAGGGTTCAGTTCTTGGTCCAAGGTAGCCCACCGTTGGGGGTTCAGAACAACCCCAAAGTTACCACACCAGCAGCTCAGGGCCGGTCAGGTGCAGAGTTCAAAGTGGTGCCCAAAACGCATAGGCTATAATGGAGAGAAGGGGGTGCCCCGGTTCCGGTCTGCTTGCAGGTAAGTACCCGCGTCTTCGGAGGGCAGACCAGGGGGGTTTTGTAGGGCACCGGGGGGGACACAAGCCCACACAGAAATTTCACCCTCAGCGGCGCGGGGGCGGCCGGGTGCAGTGTTAGAACAAGCGTCGGGTTCGCAATGTAAGTCAATGAGAGATCAAGGGATCTCTTCAGCGCTGCAGGCAGGCAAGGGGGGGCTTCCTCGGGGAAACCTCCACTTGGGCAAGGGAGAGGGACTCCTGGGGGTCACTTCTGCAGTGAAAGTCCGGTCCTTCAGGTCCTGGGGGCTGCGGGTGCAGGGTCTTTTCCAGGCGTCGGGACTTAGGTTTCAGAGAGTCGCGGTCAGGGGAAGCCTCGGGATTCCCTCTGCAGGCGGCGCTGTGGGGGCTCAGGGGGGACAGGTTTTGGTACTCACAGTCGTAGAGTAGTCCGGGGGTCCTCCCTGAGGTGTTGGTTCTCCACCAGCCGAGTCGGGGTCGCCGGGTGCAGTGTTGCAAGTCTCACGCTTCTTGCGGGGAGTTGCAGGGTTCTTTAAAGCTGCTTCTTGAAACAAAGTTGCAGTCTTTTTGGAGCAGGTCCGCTGTCCTCGGGAGTTTCTTGTCGTCGTCGAAGCAGGGCAGTCCTCAGAGGATTCAGAGGTCGCTGGTCCCTTTGGAAGGCGTCGCTGGAGCAGAGTTCTTTGGAAGGCAGGAGACAGGCCGGTGAGTTTCTGGAGCCAAGGCAGTTGTTGTCTTCTGGTCTTCCTCTGCAGGGGTTTTCAGCTGGGCAGTCCTTCTTCTTGTTGTTGCAGGAATCTAATTTTCTAGGGTTCAGGGTAGCCCTTAAATACTAAATTTAAGGGCGTGTTTAGGTCTGGGGGGTTAGTAGCCAATGGCTACTAGCCCTGAGGGTGGGTACACCCTCTTTGTGCCTCCTCCCAAGGGGAGGGGGTCACAATCCTAACCCTATTGGGGGAATCCTCCATCTGCAAGATGGAGGATTTCTAAAAGTTAGAGTCACCTCAGCTCAGGACACCTTAGGGGCTGTCCTGACTGGCCAGTGACTCCTCCTTGTGGCTTTCTTTGTTCCCTCCAGCCTTGCCGCCAAAAGTGGGGGCCGTGGCCGGAGGGGGCGGGCAACTCCACTAAGCTGGAGTGCCCTGCTGGGCTGTGACAAAGGGGTGAGCCTTTGAGGCTCACCGCCAGGTGTCACAGCTCCTGCCTGGGGGAGGTGTTAGCATCTCCACCCAGTGCAGGCTTTGTTACTGGCCTCAGAGTGACAAAGGCACTCTCCCCATGGGGCCAGCAACATGTCTCTAGTGTGGCAGGCTGCTGGAACTAGTCAGCCTACACAGACAGTCGGTTAAGTTTCAGGGGGCACCTCTAAGGTGCCCTCTGGGGTGTATTTTGCAATAAAATGTACACTGGCATCAGTGTGCATTTATTGTGCTGAGAAGTTTGATACCAAACTTCCCAGTTTTCAGTGTAGCCATTATGGTGCTGTGGAGTTCGTGTTTGACAAACTCCCAGACCATATACTCTTATGGCTACCCTGCACTTACAATGTCTAAGGTTTTGTTTAGACACTGTAGGGGTACCATGCTCATGCACTGGTACCCTCACCTATGGTATAGTGCACCCTGCCTTAGGGCTGTAAGGCCTGCTAGAGGGGTGTCTTACCTATACTGCATAGGCAGTGAGAGGCTGGCATGGCACCCTGAGGGGAGTGCCATGTCGACTTACTCGTTTTGTCCTCACTAGCACACACAAGCTGGCAAGCAGTGTGTCTGTGCTGAGTGAGAGGTCTCCAGGGTGGCATAAGACATGCTGCAGCCCTTAGAGACCTTCCTTGGCATCAGGGCCCTTGGTACTAGAAGTACCAGTTACAAGGGACTTATCTGGATGCCAGGGTCTGCCAATTGTGGATACAAAAGTACAGGTTAGGGAAAGAACACTGGTGCTGGGGCCTGGTTAGCAGGCCTCAGCACACTTTCAATTGTAAACATAGCATCAGCAAAGGCAAAAAGTCAGGGGGCAACCATGCCAAGGAGGCATTTCCTTACACCGGGGGATAATGGAATTGTCCCCCCAATGCCAGGATGGCATTGGGGTGACAATTCTATGATCTTAGACATCTTACATGGCCATGTTCGGAGTTACCATTGTGACGCTATACATATGTAGTGGCCTATGTATAGTGCAGGCGTGTAATGGTGTCCCCGCACTCACAAAGTCCGGTGAATTTGCCCTGAACGATGTGGGGCCAACTTGGCTAGTGCCAGGGTGCCCACACACTAAGTAACTTTGCACCCAACCTTCACCAGGTGAAGATTAGACATATAGGTGACTTTTAAGTTACTTAAGTTCAGTGGTAAATGGCTGTGAAATAACGTGGACGTTATTTCACTCAGGCTGCACTGACAGGCCTGTGTAAGAATTGTCAGAGCTCCCTATGGGTGGCAAAAGAAATGCTGCAGCCCACAGGGATCTCCTGGAACCCCAATACCCTGGGTACCTCAGTACCATATACTAGGGAATTATATGGGTGTACCAGTATGCCAATGTGAATTGGTAAATTTAGTCACTAGCCTGTTAGTGACAAATTGGGAAAGCAGAGAGAGCATAACCACTGAGGTTCTGGTTAGCAGAGCCTCAGTGAGACAGTTAGGCATCACACAGGGAACACATACAGGGCACATACTTATGAGCACTGGGGCCCTGCCTGGCAGGGTCCCAGTGACACATAGACTAAAACAACATATACACAGTGAAATATGGGGGTAACATGCCAGGCAAGATGGTACTTTCCTACACAACCCCCCACCCCCCAAACGAAGGACAATAAGACTAGCCATGACCTGATGAGTCTTCATTGTCTAAGTGGAAATATCTGGAGAGTCCATCTGCATTGGAGTGGGTACTCCCAGGTCTATGTTCCACTGTATAGTCCATTCCCTGTAGAGATATGGACCACCTCAACAATTTAGGATTTTCACCTTTCATTTGTTTTAGCCAAAGTAGAGGTTTGTGGTCTGTCTGAACAATAAAGTGAGTGCCAAACAGGTATGGCCTCAACTTTTTCAGTGCCCAGACCACAGCAAAGGCTTCCCTCTCTAAGGCAGACCAACGCTTTTCTCTAGGGGTCAACCTTCTGCTGATAAAAGCAACTGGTTGATCCTGGCCCTCAGAATTCAGTTGTGATAAGACTGCCCCTACCCCTAATTTAGATGTATCAGTTTGAATAATTAATTTCTTGGAGTAACATAGGCGTTTTAGGACAGGTGCAGAGCACATGGCCTGTTTGAGCTCCTCAAAAGCTTTCTGACAGCTAGCTGTCCATAATACCTTTTTAGGCATCTTCTTACTAGTGACATCATTAAGAGGGGCTGCTATGGAGGCATAGTTTTTGATGAATCTCCTGTAATACCCAGTGAGGCCTAGGAAGGCTCTCACCTGGGTCTGAATTGTGGGGGGAACCCAATCCATGATTGTCTGGATTTTCCCCTGAAGTGGTGCAATCTGTTCTCCACCTACCAGGTGTCCCAGATAAACCACCTTTCCCTGCCCTATCTGGCACTTTGAGGTCTTGATAGTGAGGCCTGCCTTTTGCAGGGCCTCCAAAACTTTCCAAAGGTGGACCAGGTGCTCATCCCAGGTGGAGATAAAGACAGCTATATCATCTAGATATGCTGCACTAAAAGCATCCAACCCTTGCAGGACTGTGTTCACCAACCTCTGAAAAGTGGCAGGTGCATTTTTCAAACCAAAGGGCATCACTGTAAATTGGTAGTGCCCTCCTATAGTTGGAAATGCAGTTTTGGGTTTAGCATCCTCAGCCAATTTGATCTGCCAATACCCTGCAGTCAAATCAAAGGTGCTAAGATACTTGGCAGATGCCAGTGTATCAATGAGCTCATCTGCCCTGGGTATAGGGTGAGCATCTGTTTTTGTTACCTGATTAAGACCTCTGTAGTCTACACAAAACCTCATCTCCCTTTTTCAATCTTTTGAGTGAGGCTTTGGTACAAGCACCACAGGACTCGCCCATGGGCTCTCAGAAAGTTCAACCACTCCTAGATCAAGCTTTTTCTGCACCTCGTTTTATGCAGTCCCTGACATGGTCAGGCTGCCTATAGATTTTACTTTTGACAGGCAAGCTGTCTCCAGTATCAATTGTGTGTTCACACCAGGAAGTTGTTCCTGGCACAATTGAAAAGAGGTCAGAAAATTGTCCAAGGAGATTTATGCAGTTGTCTTTCTGTTCTGCAGTCAGACAATCTGCCAAAACTACTCCCTCCACGAAAGCATCAGTGTCAGTGGTGGAAAAGAGATCAGGGAGAGGTTCACTCTCTTCTTCCTGTCCCTCATCTGTTGCCATGAGCAGGGTGAGATCAGCCCTGTCGTAGTAGGGTTTTAGGCGGTTGATATGAATCACCCTAAGGGGACTCCTGGCAGTGCCCAGGTCTACCAGATAGGTAATCTCGCCCTTTTTCTCAACAATTAGATGGGGTCCACTCCATTTGTCCTGGAGTGCTCTTGGGGCCACAGGCTCCAATACCCACACCTTTTGTCCTGGTTGGTACTGGATCCGAACAGCCTTCTGGTCATGCCATTGCTTTTGCAGCTCCTGGCTGGCCTGAAGGTTTTTTACTGGCCTTTTTCATGTACTCAGCCATTCTGGATCTTAGGCCAAGTACAGAGTCCACTATGTCCTGTTTGGGAGCTTTTAAAGGTTGTTCTCAACCCTCCTTCACAAGTGTTAGTGGACCTCTTACAGGGTGTCCAAAGAGGAGTTCAAAGTTGCTGAAGCCCACTCCGTTCTGGGGTACCTCCCTGTAAGCAAAAAGGAGGCAAGGTAACAGGACATCCCATCTCCTTCTGAGTTTTTCAGGGAGTCCCATTATCATACCTTTGAGGGTTTTATTAAACCTCTCTACCAGTCCATTAGTCTGTGGATGATAAGGAGTGGTGAATTTGTAGGTTACACCACATTCCTTCCACATTGCCTTCAAGTATGCAGACATAAAGTTGCTACCCCCCGTCTGATACAACCTCTTTAGGGAAACCCACCCTGGAAAAGATTCCCAGGAGGGCCTTTACCGCTGCAGTGGTCCTTAGAGGAATTGCTTCAGGATATCTTGTCGCATGGTCCACAACCACCAAGATAAACCTATTGCCTGAAGCAGTAGGAGGGTCAAGGGGGCCAACTATGTCAACCCCTACCCTTTCAAAGGGCACCCCAACCACAGGTAGTGGAATAAGGGGAGCCTTTGGAGTGCCACCAGTCTTGCCACTGGCTTGGCAGGTCACACAAGACTTGCAAAAATCTTTAGTGTCCTCTGACATCCTAGGCCAGTGAAACAGGGGGACAAGCCTTTCCCATGTTTCGATCTGGCCCAAATGCCTAGCCAAAGGAATGTCATGTGCAAGAGTTAGGAGGAACTCTCTGTACTGCAGGGGAATGACCAATCTCCTGGCTGCTCCAGGTTTTGGGTCCCTTGCCTCGGTGTACAAGAGGTTGTCCTCCCAGTAAGCTCTATGTGAGTCACTGACATCCCCATTTTGCTGCTTGATAGCTTGCTGTCTGAGACCCTCTAATGTGGGACAAGTTTGCTCTTCCCTGACAGGCCCCCCTCCACCCAAAAGCTCAGCAGTGTCTGCTGCTAGCTCATCTGGTGAAGGTTCTGCACAGGGAGGAAATTCTTCTTCCTCAGAAGGAGAATCATCTGTAGAGGGAGGGATAGTGGGTAGGGATTTACCCTTGCTATCCCTAGCTTTAGGGAACACTTGGTCCATTGTTCCAGGATCCAAGTTACCCTGTCCTTTTTGCTTTTTGGCCTGAGCCCGTGGCAAAGCAAAAATATGCCCAGGAATGCCCAGCATTGCTGCATGAGCCTCCAACTCCACTTCTGCCCAAGCTGATGTCTCTAAATCATTTCCTAGTAGACGGTCTACAGGTAAATCTGAGGAAACCACAACTTTCTTTGGACCAGTAACCCCCCCCCCCCACCCCAGTTGAGATTCACAACAGCCATGGGGTGGCTAAGAGTGTTGTTATGAGCGTCTGTCACTTGGTACTGCTGACCAAGTAGGTGTTGTTCAGGGTGTACCAGTTTCTCTATTACCATGGTAACACTGGCACCTGTGTCCCTGTAGGCCTGAACCTCAACACCATTTATTAGGGGAAGTTGCTTGTACTTATCCATATTAAGGGGACAAGCAACTAAGGTGGCCAAATAAATGGCACCTTCAGAGACTAACACAGCCTCTGTGGTCTCCCTAACAAGACCAACCCCAACTATATTACAACAGTGAGCCCAGCTACTCCCTTGGGTTGGCTTTTTGTAGGTTTGCTCCCACCACCACTGCTATTACTAGGGACACTAGAATTTGCAGTAGGGGTTGTGGTAGTGGGAGGTTTGGTGTTTCTTTGGACAACTGGCATCAGTTGTCCAATGGCATTTGACTTTACACAAATAACACCAAGGCTTTTTAGGTTGATTATTGGAAGAGGATTTGGACCCACCACCCCCACCAGAGGATTTTGTGGGCCTGATGAAGACTCAGCTTTACTTTTATCCCCACCCTTGTCGGAAGACTTACCATCCTTCTTCTTGCCATCCTTGTCACCCCCTGTATGAACTTTTCTGTTCACTCTTGTTCTGACCCATTTGTCTGCCTTCTTTCCCAATTCTTGGGGAGAGGTCAGATCTGAGTCCACTAGATATTGGTGTAACAAGTCAGACACACAGTTATTCAGAATATGCTCTCTCAGAATAAGATTATACAGGCGTTCATAGTCAGACACTCTACTGCCATGTAACCACCCTTCCAAGGCCTTCACTGAACAGTCTGCTAAGTCTGTCCAGTCTTGTGAGGCATCTTTTCTGGTGTCTCTGAACTTAATCCTGTATTGTTCAATGGTTAAGCCAAATCCATCCAATAGTGCATCCTTCAAAACTGCAAAATTGTTAGCATCACTTTCTCTAACAGTAAGGAGCCAATCCCTACCCTTTCCAGTGAAAGATAGCCACAATATAGCAGCCCACTGCCTTTGAGGGACCCCCTGTACCATACAGGCCCTCTCAAGTGCAGCAAACCACTTGTTGATGTCATCCCCCTCCTTGTAAGGGGGGGGACTATCTTGTGCAGATTCCTGGAATCATGATCTCTAACAGGATTACTATCAGGAATACTGCTGCTGCCACCATGGGGTCCTAACCCCAACCTCTGTCTCTCCTTCTCAATGTCTAGGGATTCCCTATCTAAGGCCAGCTGTTGCTGTTTAAGCTTCAGTCTGGTCTCTTACACTCTCAACTTTTTGAGTTCCCTTTCTAACATGTTGTCTTCAGGGTGGGTGGGTTGGGAATGCTTGGACACAGAAGATAAATTGGAAACAACAGAGAGGGATCTGTCCCTAACTGACTGGACCCTAGCAACTTTGCCTCTAGGAATAAAGACTTCCCTACTGTGATGGGAACCTCCATTACTACCAACATTACTGGGTGTCCTGCTAGGGGGCAGATCTGGTTCAGAACCCTCCCCAACTCCCTCAAGGAGATCCCCCGAGTCAGAATGGGAACCTTCTATTAACCTCTCATTTGATGTGCCTGCTTGGGACTCATCATTCCCAATAAGCATGTTAAATAGAAACTCTCTTGTAGGGTTCTTTCCTATCACTAAACCTCTATCTAAGCAGAGACTCCTTAGGCTCTTGTAATTCAAATTGTCATAAGTAGTATTGACCATTTTAAGAGTAGAATCTTCTACAGACATAATAGTAAAAGGTTTAGAAATAGTGCGAAGGAAGAAAAAGTTTCAGGACTTTTTAAAGAACAGAGAAAAAAAACTTTTCTAACTTTAGAAAACTTTTAGAAGTTTTAGAAAACTTTTCAGAAGCTTGTAAAAAGTTTAAGAGGAGAAAAGCTAAACTTTTTGGTTAGGTGCACATACACTGAACTGTTTTGTATATTATTCTCTTATGAAAAGTACACAATGACAAAGTGGTAAGTAGTTACAAGTACTTATCCCACCACTGCACAACCAATGTAGGAGGCTGGCCTGGCTTGTAGTGGGTACCAGAGGTACTTACACCTCGTGCCAGGTCCAGTTATCCCTTATTAGTGTAGAAGAGGTGTTTCTAGCAGCTTAGGCTGATAGACGGTAGCTATGGCAAAGCAACTCAGGCTGAACTAGGAGACATGTAAAGCTCCTACTATACCTCTGGTGTCATATGCACAATATCATAAGAAAACACAATAAACAGAGTTACTAAAAATCAAGGTACTTTATTTTTATAACAATATGCCAAAAGTATCTCAATGAGTACCCTCAGTATGAAGATAAGTTATATAAACAAGATATATGTACACAAACCAAAATTAGGTAAGTAATAGCAAGAAAAGTAATGCAAACAGTGTAGAATTAAAATAGGTTGCAATAGGAGCACATAGGTATAGGGGCAACACAAACCATATACTCCAAAAGTGGAATGCGAACCACGAATGGACCTCAAACCTATGTGAGCTTGTAGAGGGTCGCTGGGACTAAGAAAACAGTGAGGGTTAGAAAAATAGCCCACCCCAAGACCCTGAAAGGTAGGTGTAAAGTGCACCTACTACCTTAGAGAGCACAGAAGTCGTGATAGGGGGATTCTGTAGGAAGAACAAACACCAGCAATGCAACAACAGTGGATTTCCGGACCTGAGTACCTGTAAGACAAGGGGACCAAGTCCAATAGTCGCGACAGTGTCGAGAGTGGGCAGGAGCCCAGGAAATGCCAGCTGAGGGTGCAAGGAAGCTGCCACCGGATGGAAGAAACTTGGAGTTCTGCAAGAAAGAAGAGGACTAGGAACTTCTCCTTTGGAGGATGGATGTCCCACGTCGCGATGAAGCTTGCAGAGGTGTTCCCACTCAGAAAGACCGCAAACAAGCCTTGCTAGCTGCAAGGGTCGCAGTAGAGGTTTTTGGGTGCTGCTGTGGCTCAGGAGGGACCAGGATGTCGCCACTTGGAGGAGGAGACAGAGGGGGCGTCCAGCAACTCAGGGAGCCCTCACAGAAGCAGGCAGCACCCGCAAAAGTACCTGAACAAGCACTTGGAAGGAAAGTGAACCGGAGTCCACGCGAAGTCACAAAAGGGAGTCCCACGACGCCAGAGGACAACTCAGAAGGTAGTGCACTGCAGGAAGGAGTGCCGGGGACCCAGGCTTGGCTGTGCATGAAGGAAATCCTGGAAGAGTGCACAGGAGCCGGAGCAGCTGCAAATCACGCCGTACCCAGCAATGCAGTCTAGCGTGGGGAGGCAAGGACTTACCTCCACCAAACTTGGACTGAAGAGTCACTGGACTGTGGGAGTCACTTGGACAGAGTTGCTGAGTTCCAGGGACCACGCTCGTCGTGCTGAGAGGGGACCCAGAGGACCAGTGATGCAGTCTTTTGGTGCCTGCGTTAGCAGGGGGAAGATTCCGTCGACCCACAGGAGATTTCTTCGGAGTTTCTGGTGCAGGGTGAAGGCAGGCTACCCCCAGAGCATGCACCACCTGGAAAAAGTCAAGAAAGCCGTCAGGATGAGGCGCTACAATGTTGCTAGTAGTCGTCTTGCTACTTTGTTGCGGTTTTGCAGGCGTCCTGAGCAGTCAGCTGTTGATCCTTTGGTAGAAGGTGAAGTGGGAGATGCAGAGGAACTCTGGTGAGGTCTTGCATTCGTTATCTAAAGAATTCCCCAAAGCAGAGACCCTAAATAGCCAGAAAAGGAGGTTTGGCTACCAACAAAGGAGGATTGGCTACCAAGATAGGTAAGAGCTTATCAGAAGGAGTCTCTGACGTCACCTGCTGGCACTGGCCACTCAGAGCAGTCCAGTGTGCCGCCAGCACCTCTAAATCCAAGATGGCAGAGGTCTGGGACACACTGGAGGAGCTCTGGGCACCTCCCCTGGGAGGTGCAGGTCAGGGGAGTGGTCACTCCCCTTTCCTTTGTCCAGTTTCGCGCCAGAGCAGGGCTGGGGGATCCCTGAACCGGTGTAGACTGGCTTATGCAGAGATGGGCACCATCTGTGCCCATCAAAGCATTTCCAGAGGCTGGGGGAGGCTACTCCTCCCCAGCCTTCGCACCTATTCCCAAAGGGAGAGGGTGTAACACCCTCTCTCAGAGGGAATCCTTTGTTCTGCCTTCCTGGGCCAGGGCTGCCTGGACCCCAGGAGGGCAGAAACCTGTCCGAGGGGTTGGCAGCAACAGCAGCTGCAGTGGAGACCCCGGAAAGGCAGTTTGGCAGTACTTGGGTACTGTGCTAGAGACTCGGGGGATCATGGAATTGTCCCCCCACTGCCTTCCATGATCTTAGACATGTTACATGGCCATGTTCAGAGTTACCATTATGACGCTATACATAGGTAGTGACCTATGTATAGTGCACGTGTGTATTGGTGTCCCCGCACTCACAAAGTCTGGGGAATTTGCCCTGAACGATGTGGGGGCACCTTGGTTATTGCCAGGGTGCCCACACACTAAGTAACTTTGCACCCAACCTTCTCCAGGTGAAGGTAAGACATATAGGTGACTTATAATTTACTTGAGTGCAGTGGTAAATGGCTGCGAAATAACGGATGTGTAAGAATTGTTAGAGCTCCCTATGGGTGTTAAAAGAAATGCTGCAGCCCATAGGGATCTCCTGGAACCCCAATACCCTGGGTACCTCAGTACTATATACTAGGGAATTATGTGGGTGTACCAGTATGGCAATGTGAATTGGTAAATTTAGTCACTAAACTGTTAGTGACAAATTTGGAAAGCAGAGAGAGCATAACCACTGAGGTTCTGGTTAGCTTAGCGTCAGTGAGACAGTTAGGCATCACACAGGGAACACATACAGGGCACGTACTTAGGAGCACTGGGGTCCTGCCTGGCAGGGTCCCAGTGACACAGACTAAAACAACATATATACAGTGAAATATGGGGGTAACATGCCAGGCAAGATGGTACTTTCCTACACTGAGGGATACAGGTGCCAGTGTCAGTATGGTGACAGACAAACTGGTTTCCCCAGGACAATACCTGACTGGATAAACTTATCCAGTCACCAAAGCTGACAGTCAGACTAAAGTACATCCCATGGCTATGGTAACTTTAGAATGGTGAGGGGTCACTGGCCTGAAACAGGTCGTAGTCTCTTCTGCTATACCAGTAGAATGTCTGCTTGGAAATTATCTGGAGTCCTCAGCATGGGCTGAGGTACAACTCAAAACCTATGCAGCCATGCTGGGTATCCCTGAACTGGTGTGTGCCAAGACTAGGGCACAGTGCAGAGCTCAGGGTGAAAAAGAGGTGCGGGAGTATGGAATAATGGCCCAACCCTCCAAGAGAAAAGGAAAGAAGACTGGGGAACCAGCTTCAGCACAGAAAAAGAAACAGAACCTCTCTTCTCAGGAAGAAGTTCTATCCCCTGAGGGAACTGAGCCTATAGAGTTAGAAACTTATCAGGTTGAGCTCTTGGGCCCAGGGGGACCCTCAAGGGAACAGCTGTGCAAGGGGCAAGAAACTTGTCCCTCTCTTGAAGGCCTAAGGCAGCAAGCTGCTGACCAAGAACAAGGAAATGTCAGTGGAACACACAGGGTCTATTGGGAAGATGGACTCCTTTACACTGAGGCAAGAGATCCCAAGCCTGGTGCCACTAGGAGAGTGGTAGTGCCTCATGAGTTTAGGGAGTTCCTTCTGACCTTAGCCCATGACATTCCCCTTGCTGGGCAATTGGGACAAACTAAGACATGGGAGAGGTTAGTCAACCATTTCTATTGGCCCAATATGTCCCAGAAAGTGAAGGAGTTTTGTGCCACCTGTCAAGCCAGTGGTAAGACAGGTGGCCATCCAAAGGCCCCCCTCATTCCACTTCCAGTGGTGGGGGTCCCCTTTGAAAGAGTGGGAGTGGATATAGTGGGTCCACTTGAACCTCTCACAGCATCAGGGAATCAGTATATCCTAATAGTAGTGGATCATGCTACTGGGTACACTGAGGCAATTCCCCTTAGGCCCACTACTGCCCCTGCAGTAGACAAAACACTCATTGGTATTTTTAACAGAGAGGGATTTCCTAAGGAGGTGGTTTACCACAGAGGTACCAACTTCATGTCAGCTTACCTAAAACACATGTGGATTGAGTGTGGGGTGACTTACAAATTCACCACACCATACCATCCACAAACCAATGGTATTGTGGAGAGATTTAACAAGACATTGAAGGGCACAATCATGGGGCTCCCTGAAAAACTCAAAAGGAGATGGGATGTCCTCTTGCCATGCCTGCTTTTCGCCTGCAGAAAGGTGCTGCAGAAGGGAGTAGGGTTTTTCCCCCCTTTGAACTTCTGTTTGGCCATCCTGTTAGGGGACCACTAGCTCTTGTGAAAGAAGGCTGGGAGAGACTTCTCCATGAGCCTAAGCAAGATATAGTGGACTATGTACTAGGCCTACGTTCCAGGATGGCAGAATACATGGAAAAGGCAAGTAAAAACCTCGAGGCCAGCCAACAGCTCCAGAAGATGTGGTATGACCAAAAGTCTGCTATGGTTGAGTTTCAGTCAGGGCAGAAAGTCTGAGTTCTGGAGCCTGTAGCTCCCAGGGCACTTCAGGACAAATGGAGTGGCCCTTACCCAGTGCTAGAGAAAAAGAGGGAGGTCAGCTACCTGGTGGACCGAGGCACTAGCAGGACCCCAGAGAGTGATCCATGTTAACCGCCTAAAACTCTTCCATGACAGGGCAGATGTAAACATGTTGATGGTTACAGATGAGGACCAGACAGCAGAGAGTGAACCTCTCCCTGATCTGCTCTCCACTGACCCTAAAGATGACACAGTAGATGGAGTGATCTATTCAGACACCCTCTCTGGCCAACAGCAAGCTGACTGCAGGCAAGTCCTCCAGCAGTTTGCTGAGCTCTTTTCCATAACCCCTGGTCAGACACACCTGTGTACCCATGATGTGGACACAGGAGACAACCTGCCTGTCAAAAACAAAATATTCAGACAGTCTGACCAAGTTAAGGAAAGCATCAAAGTGGAAGTCCACAAGATGCTGGAGTTGGGAGTGATTGAGCACTCTGACAGTACCTGGGCTAGCCCTGTGGTCTTGGTCCCCAAACCTCACCTAAAAGATGGCAAGAGAGAGATTAGGTTCTGTGTGGACTACAGAGGGCTTAATTCTGTCACCAAGACAGATGCTCGCCCCATTCCAAGTGCAGATGAGCTGATTGATAAATTGGGTGCTGCCAAATACCTGAGTACCTTTGACTTAACAGTAGGGTACTGGCAAATAAGAATAGCACCAGGATCAAAAGAGAAAACAGCATTGTCTACACCTGATGGGCAGTACCAGTTTACTGTGATGCCCTTTGGCTTAAAGAATGCCCCTGCCACCTTCCAAAGGTTGGTGAATCAAGTCCTTGCTGGCTTGGAGTCCTTTAGTGCAGCTTATTTTGATGATATTGCTGTCTTTAGCTCCAATTGGCAGGATCACCTGGTTCACCTGAAGAAGGTTTTGCAGGCCCTGCAAGCAGCAGGCCTCTCCATCAAGGCATCTAAATGTCAGATAGGGCAGGGTACTGTGCTTTACTTGGGACACCTTGTAGGTGGAGGTCAAGTTCAGCCACTCCAACCCAAGATGCAGACTATTCTGGACTGGGTAGCTCCAAAAACCCAGACTCAAGTTAGGGTATTCCTTGGCTTGACTGGCTAGTATAGGAGGTTTGTGAAGGATTATGGATCTATAGTGACCCCCCTCACAGAACATACCTCCAAGAAAATGCCCAAGAAAGTTAACTGGACCTTGGACTGTCAAAAGGCCTTTGACACCCTGAAGCAAGCAATGTGCACAGCACCAGTTTTGAAAGCTCCAGATTACTCTAAGCAGTTCATAGTGCAGACAGATGCCTTTGAACATGGGATAGGAGCAGTACTGTCCTAAACAAATGATGATGGCCTTGACCAGCCTGTTGCTTTTATAGGCAGGAGGTTACTCTCCAGGGAGCAGCATTGGAGTGCCATTGAGAGGGAGGCCTTTGCTGTGGTCTGGTCCCTGAAGAAGTTGAGACCATGCATTGCTGGTACTCACTTCATAGTTCAAACTGACCACAGACCTCTCAGATGGCTCATGCAAATGAAATAAGAAAACCCTAAACTGTTGAGGTGGTCCATATCCCTACAGGGAATTGACTTTATAGTGAAACACAGATCTGGGACTGCCTATGCCAATGCATATGGCCTTTCCAGGTTCTTCCACTTAGAAAATGAAGACTCTCTTGGGAAAGGTTAGTCTCATCCTCTTTCGTTTGGGAGGGGGGGGGGGGTTGTATAAGGAAATGCCTCCTTGGCATGGTTAGCCCCTAACTTTTTGCCTTTGCTGATGCTAAGTTATGATTTGAAAGTGTGATGGGACTCTGCTAACCAGGCCCCAGCACCAGAGTTCTTTCCCTAAACTGTACCTTTGGCTCCACAATTGGCACAACCATGGCACTGAGGTAAGTCCCTTGTAATTGGTACCCCTGGTACAAAGGCCCTGATGCCAGGGAAGGTCTCTAAGGGCTGCAGCATGTCTTATGCCACCCTAGGGACCCCTTACTTCGCACATGCACACTGCTTGCCAGCTTGTGTGTGCTGGTGAGGAGAAAATGACTAAGTCGACATGGCACTACCCTCAGAGTGCCATGCCAACCTCACACTGCCTGGGGGATAGGTAAGTTACCCCTTTAGGAGGCCTTACAGCCCTAAGGCAGGGTGCACTATACCACAGGTGAGGGCCTATGTGCATGAGCACTATGCCCCTACAGTGTCTAAGCAAAACCTTAGACATTGTAAGTGCAGGGTAGCCATAAGAGTATATGGTCTGGGAGTTTGTCAAACACTAACTCCACGGTTCCATAATGGCTACACTGAAAACTGGGAAGTTTGGTATCAAACTTCTCAGCACAATAAATGCACACTGATGCCAGTGTGCAATTTATTGTAAAATACACCCAGAGGGCATCTTAGAGATTCCCCCTGAATACATACCCGACTTCTAGTGTAGGCTGACCAGTTCCTGCCAGCCTGCCACACACCAGACATGTTGCTGGCCACATGGGGAGAGTGCCTTTGTCACTCTGTGGCCAGGAACAAAGCCTGTGCTGGGTGGAGGTGCTTCTCACCTCCCCCTGCAGGAACTGTAACACCTGGCGGTGAGCCTCAAAGGCTCACCCTTTTTGTTACAGAGCCCCAGGGCATCACAGCTAGTGGAGATGCCCGCCCCTCCGGCCACTGCCTCCACTTTTGGCGGCAAGGCTGGAGGAGATAATGAGAAAAACAAGGAGGAGTCACCCACCAGTCAGGACAGCCCCTAAGGTGTCCTGAGCTGAGGTGACCCCTGCCTTGAGAAATCCTCCATCTTGAGCTTGGAGGATTCCCCCAATAGGATTAGGGGTGTGCCCCCCTCCCCACAGGGAGGAGGCACAAAGAGGGTGTAGCCACCCTCAAGGACAGTAGCCATTGGCTACTGCCCTCCCAGACCTAAGCACACCCCTAAAATTAGTATTTAGGGGCACCCCAGATCCCAGGAAATCAGATTCCTGCAACCTGAAGAAAGAAGGACGACTGCTGACCTACAAGCCTCCCCCTGACCGCGACTGCTTGTAACAAGGGACCCGACGCCTGGAACCAACACTGCACCCACAGCCCCCAGGACCTGAAGGAACCGAACTTCAACACAGGAGTGACCCCCAGGCGACCCTCTGCCTAGCCCAGGTGGTGACTGTCCCAGTAAGCCCCCCCCGTGCCTGCCTGCACCGCTAGAGTGACCCCTGGGTCCCTCCATTGATTCCTGCCTGAAACCAGACGCCTGCTTTGCTCACTCCACCCAGCCGCCCCTGTGCCGCTGAGGGTGTACTTTGTGTGCCTTCTTGTACCCCCCCCCCCCCCCGGTGCTCTACAAAAACCCCTGGTCTGCCCCCCGAGGACGCAGGTACTTACCTGCTGGCAGACTGGAACCGGAGCACCCCTGTTCCCCATAGGCGCCTAGGTGTTTTGGGCACCTATTTGACCTCTGCACCTGACCGGCCCAGAGCTGCTGGTGTGCTAACTTTGGGGTTGCCTTGAACCCCCAACAGTGGGCTGTCTATGCCCCAAACTTGAGACTTGTTAGTGTTTTACTTACCTCCAAAACTAACCTCTACTTACCTCCCCCAGGAACTGTTGATTTTTGCACTGTGCCCACTTTGAAAATAGCTTATTGCCATTTTTACAAAGACTGTATGTGATATTGCTTTCATTCAAAGTTCCTAAAGTATCTAAGTGAAGTACCTTACATTTAAAGTAAACTAAGAAAATATATTTTTCAATATAAAAACGTATTGGCCTGGAGTAAGTCTTTGAGTGTGTGTTCCTCATTTATTGCCTGTGTGTGTACAACAAATGCTTAACACTACCCTCTGATAAGCCTACTGCTCGACCACACTACCACAAAATAGAGCATTAGAATTATCTACTTTTTCCACTATCTTACCTCTAAGGGGAACCCTTGGACTCTGTGCACACTATTTCTTACTTTGAAATAGTATATACAGAGCCAACTTCCTATATATCCGTTTTTTCAAAGCAATTACCTAACACGGGTTCAAGACATTGCTGCCAAACTCCCTTGTTCAGGATTGCGTAGGGGGAACCAAAATCAGCAGCAACAGAGGTATCGATACCTTCAATTGTGACTTGGCACAAAGGCCTACTAATGTTCCCTTTTACGTTCTGTACATTGCCATCAACATTAAGAAAGCATAAATTAGAATCTGACTCCTCCGAAGACCTGCTATTTTCTAAATCACAATCCTTCACGCATTTAACACACGTGTCACCCCCGCCCAATTTTTTCCTATGACACACTATCGCAAAATGCCCTTACACGCCACAACTTGAGCATTTCTGATTACGAGCGGGACATTTCCTATCATTTGCTAGGTGAACCTTGCTCCCACATCTGAAACAAGTTCTCTTGTCTTTCAGATTTGAATTATTTCGCTCTACGTGTAGGATAGTCCTCTGTATAGGACAATTTGTTGTATTTCTTGACCATGGCAATAGTAACATTGTCTTCCAATTTCGAAAATGTTTTATCCTCACTACGCAGAACAGCGTTTGCGCACCTTCCGGTAAGTTCAGCTCTCTTGACCATATCAATAACGTCTTGTAGCGGTGCTTCACCTCTAGCCCAAAGTTTCTCTTGAATATGGGGGTTGGGTGTGTCCATTATTATTTGGTCTCTGAGGAGTTTGTCATGAAGATTCCCAAATTTACACGATAATGCCAAATTCTTGAGCGCAGCAACGTAATCCTCCACAGATTCCTCAAGTTGCTGCTGCCTATGATAAAATTTAAAATCGATCCACAGCCACGCACACAGTAGGCTTAAAATACTCAGTAAGATCATCAAGTGCATGACTGAACACGTTGCCTTGATCCGGTGCTCTAATTTTTTTTATTATTAGTATTGTAAGTTTTTAAACCCTTTGCACCTAAACAATGTAAAATCATTTTCTTCTTCTTTTCTGGAGTAAGTTCCTCTTCATCCTCAAAGGTAGAAATGTAATTTTCAAAATATTCTCTCCATGCCTCCCATTTTAAGGTAGGTTCTCCATTTTTAGGCATGAAGGGTTCGGGGGCAGTAAGATTCCATGCATTTCCTGAAGCCATGACGGTTTTATGTTAAAATTTACCTTTTAATTTAAAATTCTATTCCTTTTCTCTGAGGATGAGCATGTGAAAACAAAAAATAAATACGCAAATAACCTTCAAGACTTGGTTGCTAAGCAACTACAATCCATGTATAAGAGCTCAAACCGTGCCCGTCCGAAGGAACAGCGTAAAATCCTTCCCAGCTTGGTTGCTAGGCAACACCCAACAAATCCGGTGCGTGCACAGCAGCAGAAGTCTGGAGCACGGCAGAGGAGCGCGTGAGCTGTGCGCGTCTGAAGTAAAAGCATAAACTTTCCTAGCTTGGTTACTAGGCAACAGCAAACAGATCCGGAGTGTGCGCAGCAGCACGAGGAGTCTGAAGCAACGGCAGAGGAGCGAATGAGGCAAACAGCGGAAAACAGCAGCGGCAAGAAAGGTTTTCTTTTTTTTTTTTAACACTGAATAATTCCTACCGCAGCCACGTGGTCCACATGAAAACGCCAGGTCAGGGCAAACGCGAGGATTCAACCAGCCTGGAAATCCATTGTCGCACTAGGAACGAATATATTGCTGGACGCGTGGGTTATTCATCGGGGTCCCTCGTCGCCAATTTTGTTGTGAAAAAAAGTCACCACAGGAATGAGGTGATAAACGTTTATTCGAAGAGAAGTATGACCCCGACAACAGGACAACCACAGGTAAGCGTCTCCAACCCTCCAACTGTCAGCTTACTCTCAGCATAATCGAACGCCATTCCCTGGCGATGCTCGAGCCCAGTGACAGCACAATTCCACATTCACTGTGCACGAGCATTGCAACAAAGAGGTGCATCCATCTCGGAAAAAAAATACCAACAAGCAATGGCCTAAAACAAGGGTGCGTTATGGCACCGTCTCTTTTTCACCCTGTACTTACCGGATCTCTCAGCTGTCCTTAATAGTTTCAACTCACACGCTCCCTTGATATCCAGGTTTAGTGCCTCTCACATGCTGTATGTGGACAATGTTGTCTTGATAAGTTACACCAAAGTCAGCCTTCAGCGTGTAATCAATGCTACCTCCCAGTATGCTGCAAACCACAGGCTACAAGTGAATCTCAACATGACAAAAATGATGCTGTTGACCACAAAAATATGTGACCACCAATTTTTTAGCTAGACTGCCCTGGAACCTGTCAAGAGTACAAATACTTAAACATTATTTTTGACTGAAGCGTTGCATTCACCAAACTGTGCTGCGCGATACAAAGGAGAAATAACACCTTGACCGCCACCTTCAGCTCTCTACGAAACTGTTTAAAAGTAAGTCCCTTTAGCCTCTCCTACAAGTTATGCCTGCTAAACATGCTCCAGCTCTCACGTACGGAGCAGAGGCCCTGTGAGGAAGGGCTAAATCCAATGTCAGCTGGGGAGGCCTGGTGGGGAAGTTTAAGTGCACTTCGATGTGTCCCTATTATGGCGTTATCAATTATTTTGAGTGCAGCTTGCAGAAACAGAAGGTAAGCTGCCTGGGTGGGTATTTGTAATTTTGCTAAATGATAAAAAGTGAATTGAGTACCTCTCTTAGTAGTATCATGTGAAAGCCATAAATGATTCAAGATACTCCCAGGCTCGCTATTAACTAAACCTAGCACTAACCACTTTTAAAGCAGAGGATGGCTGTGCTTCAACCGTTTAACAATCTGCTTTTAACAGTCATCAATTCAATCGGCAAAAAAAGAATTAATCTCTCAACGATAAAACTGCATTGTTCAAGAGATCTCATGTTTGGATGATAATAGGCTTGTATGGCCTTCTAAAACCCCAGTCATACTTAGGGGACCTGTTAAAGGCAAAGCTCAAACTGCTGAACCTCTGGCTAGGTGATCGTTGCACCCGTATTAACTCCCCTGCCTGGAAGAGATCCTTCACTGTAGTAACTTGTCGGCTTTGCAACTACCCTAAGAAAGACATCTGTCACATTGTTTGCACTTCTACAGCTTTAATGACAGAACGAAAAGGTTTTCTGAGACAGTTTTTCATTAGCAACAGTATACGCAAAAACCAGCAATCGATTATGGCTTGTCTTCAAGGAGAGATGACTGTTTTGCGTGAAATTTCTTAAGTTCATGAACACTGCCGACCCAAAAGTGGCAAAGGCAGTTTAATAAAGGATCTTTTATTTAAATTATGATCAGGGTTCCCATAAATTGTCAGAGATTTTAAAAAGGCAATTTTTTTTATAGAGCATTAGCAAGGCAAAAAAGATTCCATCTTCACACACTTAGCTCTGGTGCTTAGGTTTGCAATTTTTTTTTATGGAACACTGGCTGGCAATACATGCAAAACGCTGGCCTGTACTTTTTTTTTAATGTGATTTTATACTTGTATGTTTTAATTAAGTGAATAGAGATTCATTCATTTTTTTCATCTGTGGAAGGTTTTCATGTATTTGGTACAGATTTTATTAATAATGTGTTAATATCTTCTGAAGTCTAAAACTAAATAGAACAGAAGTAGCCGCAGAAGGTGCACTATTACATACTTCAATATGGGTGCATGTTACAACTGGAAAGGCACAAGACTGGTGCTCTGCACCGGGTTTTCAGACAGCACAGTTGTATATGCAGGGAAGCCTGCATGACAATATTGGCACTCTTGCAGATGGCAATCAGTCTGCCAGTACTGATGTAATGTGTTATTTGCAGACAGAGCTACTGTGTGCATGTGTTAAGGTCATGGGTCCTACCGTTGTCATATTTGTCATCGTTACGGAGCACGTATAACCATGATGCCACTGTTCGGTCTCTAAAGTGGCCACCACAAATCTGAAAGGGAGGGTGCACACGGTGGACAGGAAAGGCACAGAAGGGAGGAAAGAATGCTATGAAGGGAAGTAATAGTAAGGAGGCTGATTTTGTTGCGCTCAGCACTATCATTATGCCAATTCAACCAACCTCAAACGTGTATATTGCACGTGGGCCAAGGGTTAGGAAAGAAGACTGCATGGTTGACCAACTTGCACTGCTTGGAAACCTTAAAACAATAATGTATAGAACCTTAGGGCTTACAAGCCTACTCTGTCGTGGTGTGCCATTTTCCAAGCTATCATTCAGAAGGAAGCCTGTCCTCAACAAACAAAAAAAAATTGCAGAATTTCCTTGTTATATATTTCTACAGTCACTGCAAGTACAATTACAAAAATATTGTACGTATGCATTGGGCCTCCACGGGCAGGCCTCTTTCGCCACTGTCTGAAATCTCACTGATATTTGAGGAGAGCCAAAAGTGCGGTCATTCTGCATTTGGAGTGTTTTTCAATGAACTTCTTTTGTTGGTAAACCAGAGTTATCATTAGCAGTGCTGGATAGGGGACCCACAAAAGAAGAGATGGATTGTCACAGCAGCTACATCTAAAGACAGCTGTGCATCCTCAACCTGCAATGCGCTAGGCGACTTGTCACTGCTGGGACATACCCACTCCTAGATGTTGCTGAAAGCCTCATATTATAGTGAGGTGTTAGACCCACTGTGGATGTTGGTGAAAAAACAAGTTCCCGCACCATGCAGTGCATCAGAAAGCTATATCTAGATACGCCCTTCGCCATCGCCATTCTGAACTTATTTTAACCTTGTATGCAGCAACATTGCTCTACCGGTACATTCCGCCACAGAACACTTGCTAGAGTGGATCTTTAGCATGAGAGTTCCTGGTCTGCTGGTGAATGGCAGAGGGACTTAACCGTATTTAACAGCTGCTGACTAGATCTACCAAATCTTAATCCTGGTTGGAGCACCTTGCTCGATATTGCTCTTTTCGTCACCTCTCATGTACCTTTCACTCACATACAGGTTTGATTTTTTTCCTCATTAGGTTCAACAGTGCCACCCCCACCCAAACTCTGTCCTCACGATGCTAAAGTCTAATCTCCCAAGCCATAATCCGATAGGTATCGACTGAAAGCACAAACTGACCTACCGTCCGTGGCACTGACGTGCAATACTTTTCAACTTGATGTGTACACTACAAGAGCAAAATACCTGGCACCATGTCACTGCACCATGTAATAAATCTTTTGCATTTAGTTCCCCGTGTGCTGGCGTTTTGTGGACTTTTAACTGACAAAGCCGACTGCAGATAGGCCATTTCTTGTGGCCAGAGGTTTAAAAACAAAAAAGAGACAGAAGTGAAACTGTGTGTGGACTGTAGTCATTAGAAATTTAGAGGAATACTTTTGGGTTGAGCAAGGAAGGCCATCCAGAGGATAGCTCATGTACCGCATTAGGACTGCCTTTATTGAGAGACAGAGTAACACGGTCAGTTTCAGCCACAAGATGGCATCGTTTGTCACGATTTTGAAAATGGAGCAAGCACTGCAGCACTAGTTTGCATGTCACACTATTAATAGTCTCATAAGAAAACTATTTGGAACAAATCACTTAGGAAATAAGACAGAAAACGTCGTGTTTCAATGAGAATCTGTGAACAATTCAAAAATGTATGTTTGTGAAAGTTTTGAAACTGTAATTATTTAAACATAAGATATGAATGTAATAAAAAGAAAAGCACACTGTTACAGGAACACATTTTACTGCATTTTAGCTCTATGGAAAGCCAGTCTGATAAATATAAACACTATACAGGGCTTAAAGGCAGTCTCCCAATTCCGCCAAAAGCGGTTTTTTACAAAGAAAACAATGCAAAAATATTTACAATGGAAGACGAAGCCAGATAATTAAGCTCAACTTTAAAAACTTATCTGTGAAGCAAGAATAGCAAAAAATAATGAACAGTTATCAACCATGTTTTCAGTTTGTAAAGAAAAACAAAATGTCCAATAACAAATTAAATTTACAGGACAAACAACATTGTTCCATAATTGGTATTCCCATACTATACAGTAGAGTAAACTGGTAGTTGGAAGAGAAAATATAACTAATGATTTGTTTGACATATTTTGAAAATGTTTTCCAGCACAATACTGAAGAAATTAGCACTCATTGTAAACTACAGATAGAAAGATTGCATATTCATTATGCCAAGCCTGCTAACTCTTCCTTTCACAACTATGAGGTTACCCACTGTTCAGCATTTGAATTTATTATACCGGTACCAGAAGATCAGTGCTCACTATATTTTACAATGGGCAGCCTTGGGACCACAAAAAATGATCAAACGATGGAACAACCTAATAACATAGAAAATATTAAAGCTTTCTGTGCCATCAATTATGCAAACGAAAACGACTTTTGTTTTTAAATAAATAGTAAACTCTTTTTAACAGCTGCAGTTGGTGACAGCTGCAAGAACTAAGTGTGTACCGTACTCCTCAATTTACATGTGCTTGTCAACTCTGCAAAATAAACCTTGGTGACCAGAGAATTTATGCAACAAAGCTAGCTAACATGGGCTCTACGGCTCGGTTTTCCTGAAGAACTTAACTCGCATGTAAAGGTAGGGGGAAATGATTATCTCAAAAGAGAGGGGGGAAAAAAAATAGTACCAACAGAAAAAAAACATTCACAGGTAAACTTTTGTCTTGCAAGACAGGCAACAATTGTTTGCCTCAAATACACATGGAAGGGAAATGGCAGTTTCACGAAGTCAAATTAGAGGGAACACCTGAGGATGACCCAGGCACTATCCGGCAGTGAAAAACCAGAGTGTTGGTGTGCTCCATTCTTCTGAAATTAGAATAGACTGACAACTCAAAAAGCCAAAAAACGCAGGAACACAAGAACTCCGTTTACAAGTGCCACATACACTGGACAGTTGGCTAGAACTAAATCCTTCTTTCACAAGTCAACCACGGCCAGGTGCTCGGTAAGGAGAAGGCACGCGGGCTAGAGATTAATGCACCACCCGAAGGCCTTCATACACAACCGGAACCATGGGGCTCATGGCCCTAACATCACTTAATATTCTTAACAGAAGACAACATGCCAATATTCAACTTTATTCTAGAGCCATGGTTCACACTGGCAAATGTTGTACCATCGAGCTGTCAGGATAGGACGAGTGCCCCAGCTAATGAAGCCTTGTTCAGTGATAGCTTGAACATCATTTGGCAGTCCAGCCCAAATGAGAACGTACGGCATGGGATGGTGGGAATTACCAGCATGGCATGAGTACACCCACACTAGGATTTCTGCAGATCCGAGTTCAAACAGCATCATACGGCATTTTTCTGAATTACAGACAAATGCTCCTCTAAGGTTTATAAAGACAACAGCAATGTACAAATAAGAAATACAACAACGAAAATCAAGAGTAGTTCTGTTCTGCACTCTGCTTAGAAAACGTTTGACAAAAATTGAGCCCGCATCCGGTGTCTTTCCATTTAAACTACATCCAAATATAATTCGTAATGCACGGATTCTGCAGTCTTTAGGATTTTTAAGAATTCATAAACACAAGAAATATGGGGAACTCAAATAACGGATGTAATTCTGCCATGGACACCATGTTTAAATCCTGGTTAGCAAATTATGCTATACAGAAACATGTTTTCTAGTAAATACCATCTGTTTTAACTTAACATTCTTTTTCATAAATATAGAAGCCTGGAGGTCAAAAGACTTGTATTAATACAATAGCAAAAAAAAAACATTTATCATGTCAGATGTGACTGACTAGCATTCTTAAGTTAAAATACGCGGACATTTTAAACTCTCAAAATATTTTCTCACTTACATGTTTAACAATCACTTATTGTACCTGAAACCATATATTAAATATTGTACCATCAACTACAATCTGAGAATATATAAACGCCTTCTTTAACCCAATAAGGAAGAGAACTCATCTTCGGCATTCAAGTCTACATAAGCATGACAAAATTCTATCACCAAAACATTAATATTTATTAATTCACATATTTTGTCAGTCAAATGGCCTAAAACGTTGATCTAGATGGAAATTAAATTATCGTGGGTGTCCATTTGAAAACGGGCCTGCTGACTTCGAGATTTTTAAGTGTCTGCTTCAATGACAGCAAATCCCATATTCGTAGCAGAAGACTAACAAAATGTTCTTCTTTCATCAAGGTTTTCCACCGAAATACAGTCAGTCTCCTAAAAAAAAAAAAAAAAAAAAAAAAGTCATTAAAACTGAAAAGGTCATGTTTAGAAACACCAAAACAGGGTGCATAAACAACAGGGCTGTGAATACACTAAGACTTCAGAAACAGAATTATGCTTTACATTTCACAATGTTTGCAACACGTGTTAGTGAGCAGTTTCATGACAGATTTTGCTTTTTAGCATGCGAAAAAATCTGCACCACTATATAGAAACATAGCAAATGACTTATTTCATACTACGTAAAGGAAGGGCGCCGTATACATCATGAACTTTAGGATGCTTGCTACTCAAGCACAAATAATAAATCAACTGGTGACTAACAAACAAAACGTTGCACCACACTATCCTAGTCTGCTGCATAAAGCACAATACTCCAGCTTACATTCATGAAAGAAAACAAATCAAAGACTAATGGGCTCTAGGGTGAGCAGACCATTTTGTTTTGGTAGCCGTTTCATCCAGTGATCTGCATAAATCTACTTTTCAAGGGACACACATGAAGCCTTACTTATGCCTAATAATACCAGTGGTATGTTAAGTAGTAAAAGGTAGATTTCAACTCTTAAACTAGATGAAGTTACCGCCCATAAAATCATGCGAAAGTTAATGTACTTCTCCAAACCTCAGCCTAAGCAGATCACATACTTAGGTTGAACGAATCCCAATTTGTGTTCTTCAGCCTTCAAACTCTGTAGCCAAATGAGGCTATCCACTGGATTGTTGACATTCAACCTGAGAAAGTGAAATCTACCCTAACCATATAGTGAAGAACAAGCACTGACAAAGGCAATAAGGTATCGCTTATGCAAGAGCTATTGACTTTGCCAAATGGCTTTTAGCCACGTTGTTCACCAGCAGGACAGCTGTTGAGCATGGCTAAAAGTTAGTGGCATTCAGGAGAGTGATGTGGAGTGTTGCAGAGTGGAATTGTGAAGTACAGTGTTGTGGTGTGGCAGACAGTGTAGTGTAGTGTACTGGAGCGGCATAGTGTGGACTCCAACAGAGGAGCATGCACTGGAGGGGCAGAGTAGTGTGGACTAAGTGTTGCAGAATACAGTGGCGTAAATTGCAGTGGCACTGAAATCAACATCGTACAATGCCGCATTGCAGTAGCATGGATTATAGTGGCACACAGTAGAGTGCAGTGATGCAGAGTAAAGTGTGCAGAAGCGCAGCGTGGAGTGGCGGAGAGTGCAGTGTTACAGAGTAGTGTCTCAGAGTGCAGTGGTGTAGAGTGGCATAGAGAGCAGTCATCTAGGGTGCCATGGCATAGAGTAGATTGTTTCAGAGTAGAGTGAAGTGGCGTAGAGGGGAGTGGTGCAGAGTAGAGTGTAGTGTCACAGTGCAGTAGTGCATATTACATTGGTTTAGAGAGCAGGGTCAAAGAATTGAGTGCTACAAAGTAAAGTGCATTGATGTCGAGTGTACTGGAATAGAGTGCAGTGCCGGAGAGTGCAGTGTTGCAGAGTGACAGGGTGGAGTTGCGCAGAGTAGACTAGAGAGGTGCAAAGTGTAGTGGCGAAGAGTGCGTTGGCATAGAGTTGAGTGGCACAGGGCAGAGTAGAGGCGCTGCGTGGAGTGGTGTGGAGTGGTGCAGAGTGGTGTAAAGAGGAGTGGTGCAGAGTGGTGTAAAGAGGAGTTGTGCAGAGCAGAGTGCAGTGGCATAGAGTGGAGTATTCATGGTGTGGTAGCACACTGCCCTTACAGACAACACATTTCCAATTTAAATTACCATTACATTTGCACAGATCAACAGTTTTATTAATACAATTATACAGTGCACAGTCAAAAATGTGTGTAAATTGCAACATCTAGTGTAAGTTAAGTGTTGTCGTGTGCTAGAAAAAAAAGCAAACTCTTTCTTATCCCCAGTACGCAGCAAGATTGTCGCATAAATCCTCACTTTAAAGCCAGAGAAAGAAAAGTAAACAAGCGCCCTTGGAAGCCAGCTCCTGACATTTGAGCTCAAATCCACAGTAAATGTGACGAGATAAGAACAAGATTTAAGAGCCTGCTGCTAACAGAGAGTGAGCTTGTGGAAAGATACCGAAAACACGGTTTAGGCAATGGGAGGACGAACTGGACCTTGAGAGGGTATAACAAAGAAAGCTGGCAACTGGAAAGCCAGAACGTGAGTTACAAACCACAAAGCTAATGGTAATCAATGAGCAGAATACATTCCTAGGTCAACTTTCTGAAAGTTTCCAAGATGTCTTTTACAAAAAATATTAATGGCATCCAAGCGTTCAACCATAGTACTGTTCACCAATTTATGGTTTAGAAAATGCCTATTTTTAAGGAGAATACTTTCAAAGTTCACAATAAAAGCAATTGGAGGAAATAGGAATCACACCAACTAACTTTCAACCTATTTTATAAGCAAATATGATATATGGTGAAGACGCTGCTGCAAAAAGGAGTTCGCTGTTTCATATTTTCTCACTACAAAAACATAAACATGTACATTTTTTAAAGTCAGAGCAGCAAAATAGTTTAATGAACGAATATTTTCATGCACTTAAGTGCAATTTGTGTGCCCAAAAAGTGTACTCTGACTGTGGGTGTCCTGCTTTGTGCGTGGATTTTCCACCATCAAAAGTGCAAACTAAGGGTGAAAGCGGAAAAATTGGTGTTACAAGATGAAATGAATAGGAGGGGAAGGCAAAGTCTTAGCTACCAAATACAGATGAAAGCAACAAAACTGTCAGTCTGTGGGTGTTTAAACATTTTGTATGTAGTTTTCCCCCTTTGGAACTGCAGGACAGGGAACAGAACACCATCTTTTAATGAGGTGTAGGTGGAAGCGGCTTCTCTACAGGAGGTGGGTTTGTGAGTGGGCTTAGGGAGAGGCAATAATTTACTTGCATAAAAGCACATTTCCATCTAATTAACTTATGTAGGTTGTTCAAAACATCTTACCTAAAAAGGCCATTGTTACAAAAAAAAAAAAAGTTTTAAAAAAAACTCATGTACTAACATTTGGTGTATTTTGTCATTCACTGACATACTACTTTGGCGGTCATTTAGAATAAGATAGACGCAGTAATAAAATGGTGAAAAGTGTGCAAAATGATTTTACTTGCATTTACCAATACTTCTGCACTGAAAGAAAAAGTACTGCATTCCGCACATATTAGTACCAAAGCCCAAGCAAAAAGCTAGAGCCAATTTTAAACCAATAATTGTGGAAAAACGTGGCAAAAACAATGCTTGCAAGCTTCTCTCTAAATCTGTGGTAACGTCACAATAACTGGTTTTGAAAACAGTATTACAGAGTTCTTGCATAACAGCAAAATATCCGACGTTCTGTATAGGACTCCTTTATTGGTGAGGTGCTCATTAAGCCCATGTCTATGTAGCACCACTACATAAAACAGTATAATGTATCCTTAAAAGCGCTTCCTCTGACACCCTAGTAATGTTCTTGTAACTCTTCAAAGAGGGAAGCTGCTTGACACATCACTAATGGCCTTATAATGACGTCCCTGATATCTTCTGGTAACTCCTTCCAAGAGTTTACGATTCCTGGGGCACTGATAACTGTGGGGAGTTAGGTGGCGATAGAAATAACGGGGATCACAAGTGGGCCCTTGAGGGTTGCCTTAGAAATGAGGAATTACTGGGGAATCAGTAATTTGAGTTCCATTTCTTCCCAGCATTTCACCCATAGGCCCAACCTGCTTTCAGCAGGCAGAGTCCCTGGGTGAGAGTTAAGGAGTATTGAGGGGAGTGTAGAGTTCAGGAAAGGGGAGCACTAATGGGTAGTAAAAGGCCCTTAGGGTCCAGGTAATGTTTCCGTTAAGGTTTACTAAGAAGGTTCTACGGTTCAGAGAAAGGTAGCATTAAAGGTTACTAAAAGCTTTTTAAGATTCAGGGATAGGTAGGCTTTAAGCAGTAGTAAGGGTTTTTAGGGTTAAAAAATGGATGGCTTTTGGGGCAGTAATAGGTTTTTAGGGTTCAAGGAAGGATTGCGTTAAGGGGTAAAGTTTTCACGGTTCAGTGGCGACTAGTGTTATGGTCTTGTAGGATCTGCCAGTTCAAAAGTGCTCCTGTGAGGGGTGGGGGGGGGGTTTCTAGAGTGCGCAGCCCCGGGGAAGAGTAGCGTTACAGGCAGCACAAAGTTTGTAGGGTTCAGGTAATGGTAGTATGAAGCGACAAGTAAGAGGTATTTATGGTTCAGTTGTGGAAGAATCTAGTAATGCACTAGACTTCTATGGAACCCAAAAGTCCAAGCCCGCCATTCACTTAACACATTCATACCATGACTGAAATGAGAAGAGGATGTACGCCAGATACGTGAGACTATAAACTAACAGTACTCAAGTTAACGCAGCTATTTCCATCCTTTATGCCTGTTCCTCCACATCCCACTGGGAAAGATTACCTTGCATAGAAGCCTTCGAAGATGGAACACATTCTTTAAGTAAATACAAAAACACACATGAACGCAAACTGTTCAAGTTATTTTGATGAGGCACACAATGTTTACAGAAAGTGTGTGGGAAGTCCCATGTGGATGCTCTACCTTTTACCTGAGAGTTTTCAGTGGCACAACACTCTTACACAAAACAGTCGTGCTTGAGCAAAAGAAGTTGTGTAGATTCCATAACAGCATGAGATGCAGACTACTATTCACAGGACTATAAATTAAATGCAAATGAAAGTTAGGCTCAGCCTAGTGAGACTAGCCTTTCTTTTACCAAATATACTTACAAGGAAGGATGAGAAGAAAAAAGTATGCATTATTTTAGAAAAGCACCATCTTACCCTTCACTAGCCACAGAAATACATGTATAATTGTTCCAGTATGCCCCCATGGTAGGTAGTCAAGACCTAGAGATGAAGAGACATGGCAGCCTTAAGGGGTTGTGTAGCCTTTTGGAAATGGCTTCCGTTTTCCATGATGAGATATGTGGCCCCATCTTAAATGCCAGTGTCTCCAAAAACAGGTGGCTCTGTAACTTGAGCGCCCTTGCTGAGGGGAGACTTGGGAGTTCCACACTTTGAATATTACTTTCTAGTGGCCCAGCTACCATGTCTGGAACAGTGGTTTACCCAAGCAAACAGAAGAGACAATACCTTATCAGGGATGTGCAATGGTTGCCCATAGCTTCCATTATTTGACATTAAAGGTTACTACACCCACCTTGCTCGTGTTGGAATGGAATGCAGCCCTTGCTGGAGTAAGGTCCCTGTAGGACCCAGATCTTACACAATGGAGCATAACTGGGTTCATAATATTGACGTACTACGCCCAAGAAATCCCTGCGGGCTGACAGGCATTTTCATAATTGGGAGCCTGTTTAAAGGGAGCGATGCTAGGCTGTTTTAAGACCTCTCAAAAGGGAAGTTCCGGATGCGTACATACTTGGCCTGTGCAGTACAGCTCATCAGGGCTGAATGGATTCAGAATGTCTGACCCTCCTGATTATGCACGAATATTTCACTTTCGGCGGGGGAGGAGGTTGGTCACATAGAAGTACGAAGCCCTTCACAGCCTTGGACATACAACACTGGAAGAGGTCAGGCTGAAGTGGGGGACAAACCAAGGGCATACCAGTGTCGGTGAACAAGCAGCACGAGGTTTTGTGCGATGCGCACGTCTAACTCTTCCCCATCAATTACTTCTAGCAGGCCTAAGATATGACACAGCACATCTGCAGTGCCCACATGTAATTGGGAGAATGCAGATTTCTACCACATGATGTGGCAATGTCTGAACATCAGTGTGCCCTGGAATGACACAGCCGTTCTGACAATAACATGCAGACTGAATATACCTCCTGAGAATTGTGTTGCGGTCTAAGTCATCCATAGCAGTGAACCAATACATCTACCTGGCCGTGCCACAGGCCAGGAATAAAACTGCACTTGACTGACAATGCAATGGCTCTTGTGGGTAGCCTGGACTGAATGGCTGTACCTAAATGTGGAAGGGTGGTAGTTGTAGCAGGCCAATATAGGGAGAGGGAACGGTGCATTTATTCATACAGAGAACGTAGCGGGCTCTCTACCATAGATAGTGGAAGACGTTATTAATGTGATTATGTTGTCAGCAGCTTGAGTGGACGTTAGGAGAAAATGAACATTTGAAAGCCTCTTTAAGTAACATACTATTAGCCCCTGTAGGTGTTGCCAGAACGTGGTAGCAAAACCCAACTGACATTGCCCAAAAAAAAAAAGTGTCATCGAAAAAGGAAGACAGATTTTCTCCGGCACCCATTCGAATAATTTAAATTAATATATAGCACTGGCAAAATTATTTCCAGCTACATGTAGCTTTTCATGACGCTTCCTTCACAACTGCATTTGACACGTTGTTGCTATCTATAGAATCCATTGCATTTGTGATGAGGCATTTCGTAAACTTACAGTAGATACCCAGGAGGGCAAAGGGATGATAAATGCACAAAGCAGAAGGACAAAATATTGTAGAAGTTAACATTAGTGAACTCCCCTGCTAAAAGGTTGCTCCGTTATCAGGGTTATTGATCTACTAACTATTAAGACTGAGTTGGCACAGTAGTTTGGCTCAGATCAAGTTGGCAAGCAAGGTCGTATAATATGGAGGGCATTAGGGCTTATGAGCAAAAGATTTAAGGGATTAGTATTAGACGGAGAGAAGTTGTTCAAACAAAGTGAACAATAGAGCCGCCCTGATCAATTCTGGGGCAAGTACATTTCTCAATCAAAATGAACTTTAGCAAATTAATTGAATATTTCTACATTGGTGCTAGATCTCGCAAACAATGAAATGTTTTGATACTGACCAAAAATCTGTAGTGAGAGTTAGTCTCATCCAGAACTCATAAGAAATGTTAAACCCCATAGGTTTGCAGAGTAAAGACTTTACATGTTGTACCACTGGCATGGGATGCTCTCGCCTATTGATGCATTCATAAGCATGCATGATGTGCCAATGTGCGTGTGCTGCTTCTGTATCGGAAACTGCGCAGTCTCCATACAGGAGTATGTATGTATGTGTGAAGTCTAGCTGTGTATAGGCACCCATATATACCGGATATAATCGTACTGAAATGGATGTAGGCACCTACGTTGCTCTAAATGTATAGGTATGTTGGAACATGTGTATGTAGATATCTGTAGGGGTGTTCCCCTGCTTACATGTGTAAAGGCTATACTAAGGGCAACCCTACTGGTTTGATTAATGCCCGTTTTTCATACTAAAGCAGCAGACTAACACGAATTTAGATTAAGTTCACGGTCCCTGTCCACCAATCATGCAACATTTTATTTCAATAGTAACAGGCCACTTGATCATCTCTGCTGCCTCTGAAATACGTTCTCTGGGAGGCAGGCACACATGCAAGAACACAACATGGTCAAAGGTAATGCAATGGCCCTGCTAAGGACAAGAACCACGACCCAGAAAAGCAGAACCATATGCAAAATTGAGTATCTCACAGATATCCAATGAACTCAAATTTATGCTCAATCATATCACCTTTCAGTGTCCTTGGCACTTTACAACCAAGCTACCTGAAATAAAAGTCAAACTTCTCAAGCAGAGGTGGATTTTGATTTTTTAAGATTCTACAGTTATCCACTTTAAACGTAAATATTTCAAAGTGAACTTAATGCGTGTTTTTCTTGTAGTTAGTTGCACATTAATCTTTGTTCAATTTCACTAGAAACAAGCACAATTTCTCTTCCTCAAAACTAGTGTTATTCAAAGAGTTCAATACAGATTCAGCTAGAACACGGATAGATGAGGATGAAGCTTCAATCCACCCGCTATTCGTCCGGGTGAAAATCAGTCTATTTCTCAAAGGCTGGATAAGACGTAATGAATTGTGGTTGTGGATCACTGACAGGCGTACTGGTAACGTTAACCTAGGAATTAACACCATGCTGCAGAATGGAGCTTTAATCCACACCCTTATAACCAGCAGGAAGAGCAGTCCACTTCTCAAATGCCTGATGGGATATAACGCCCTGTAAATGTTGTTAATTCGGTGCACTATTCTGTGAAGGCAGTGATGTGCTGGGCTGTACTAGCCTAGCCTTTTCGTTTCCGTTAAGTCCTGGTCGGTCTTAACAGCAGACTTCTAAAAACACCCAAAGATGACAAATGGGCAGAGAGCACTTGAGGCGTAATAAAACCGAACTGACTGAGCTGCTGCATATCACTTTTTATAAACTGCAGCGTGTTTGCTGTTTGGAAGGGCAGGTCTGTCGATCCAAATTCTGGTATTCAGAACAGGCATGTTGACACATCCTCAAGAAAGCATTCAACCTGTATGTCAACACCACTAGGGATAACCATGCCAAAGCCTCTATTGGTTCAAAAACATCCTGCGAAAACAAAGGGTTCAGTTCTTTCTTCAGTTCCGAATGCCCCGGTAACAGGACTGTGTGAACCACTAGCTGGGCATCTGACTTCAGATGCATTCTCTGCGTGAAACCTCCCAATTGCATCAGTAAAGCACTTAGAGGACCTTTGTTGCCATTCAAACCTATCCAGTATATTCGCTAACATACTTCTCGTCTTTAGAAACTCATTGTTCAGGAGTACTTGCTCAAAGTCAAAGCTCCAGATTCTTTTGCTCTAACCAACCAAAAGGGCATTACTCGCACGTCATACCGCAATGAGTGGAGTTTCCTTCGAAAGACATCATTAAACTCACCTGGCATGTCAATAGGCTTGCCGCCATGTGTCACTTTTCTGACACAAGTAGCTTTCAAAGACACATTAGGAAATACCTTTCGTTTATTATCATCAAAGAATGTAAAAAGAGACACGAGTCTGCCATCATGCCCGCTCCACCCCAAGTTTCCATCTTTGACAATCAGGTCTTTTACTACACCCCACACCTCCCAATGCACATTATTGGCTCGTTAGATGAAATGTTAACTCCGAAACCACTCTCCTCCCCAAATTTCGAATCCTTGGAAGATCATGAAAATCAATTACATTCATATCTTTAGAGAAGGTTTCCCCTCCCACACTTTAAGATTTTTTTAAAAATGCCCTGCCTTCTTGCATTTATTATCCACCCTTTCCAAATCCAGAAATACAGCACTGGCCATCTAACTACTGTAACCACAACATAACAGTCAACAGACTTGGACCTCCCCCCCATTACAGTTCCACTCATTTATTGTGGAGGACATTATGAACGCCTTGTGACTGGGATGACAAAGGCATTTCCCTCCAACAGGACATTGTGCTTTCAATGCTTGAGACTAGTTATATGGCCTTTTCCATGGTAGGCTTGGGAATTGTCAAAATTTCTTGCTACTAGCCTTCTCCACAACATGAGGTCTAATGTCATTCTATAATTCTTCGTACTTGCAGATTGGAGCCAATATGCTCAGGGCTCCCACAAAAGTCCAAGTCAGCTCCACCGGCAATCGATGTCTCCTTTAAAATGTATACCTTTCCACAGTAACGTTTCTGTGGCTTGAAACAAGTGTGAACCTTGTTGACCAAACAGGCATATTAGTCAACTGCACACCTTTTCACCCATTCCTATCTTATGAGAACAGAGCTTAAAGATCTTCCTGTGCCCTGGACCTAAACAATGACTAAGAAGGGTACATTAGTACATTTTACTACCTATTAGTACCTAAACAATGACGAAGCAGGGCACATTAGTAACTTTTACTGCCTATTAGTATCTTTTAGTGCCATCAAATGGCAGCCACATAGGCCTCAAAAAGTTATTTCCACTGATCTTAGCCCATAACAGGAACACCTAGGTTTGAAAGGTATCAGTACAACACTCTGCTGCATGGTGAAACTGTGACAATAAGCAGAAATGATAGAAGAGTTGCTTTTTGGCCCAGTTAATATTTGTATTTATGTTCACCAACCTAAGTAAATAACATCTCAAATGTTAGATGCAAAACAACTTATTATACCGAACCCTGAATTAGCCGAGCAGGCCACAATCATGCTTCAGCACATACGAGAAAACTAACAATTCCCAGGTGTACACATCACAGATTATGTATTAAGAACAAATCAATGCAAAACAGCAGTGTCAATGTACCCGTCCAAACATGCGTACAACTCGTTAGTGTGATTCTGGAAAGCATAGTAAAAGGTGTGGATCATCATGAATGCAAGAACAGACAACGTGTCCAAGTTATAAGGCCTGCGTAACACCACAGTTCCAGGCAGTATAATGCAGAGAATTTCCCTTGTTGAGAGCGCAGGCTACATTAAGGTGTGTGCTTCACTACAAAACGTAACTACTGCATATAAACATGATGACGTCTTACATAATACCTACGGTCCAACTGAAACACTGGCTGCCTTAGTTCTGCATTACAAGATCCTAAATTTACATACAGCACCAGGTGCGATTATAAGAAAACTGCTCCTACAATGTGGTCTGCATTGTCACCTCTCTGATGCAGACCACATTATGAACGCAGCTCTACTCAAGCACAGGTGTGAAGTCTAGTCACAACCAGAATGTAGACCACTGGAATCATCTCTGTTGACAACTCTGATCTGGACTGAACAAACTAGGAACTGCCACGTGGCACAGTATTGCATGCTAACACTGACTGTCAGCGTTCGTTGCCAATTAAACGAACACTCTGTAAAAGAGGCCTTTATTGGAGCTACTGATACAACCACCAGAGGCCAGTTCCTTGAAGTAATTCACACTAGAATACTCCCCTCAAACACACCCAACAGAACATTCACACGTGCCTCCACATTCTTAAGAGATCAAATGGTAAGATCAATATACAGTAAAAAAAAAAAAAAAAAAAAAAACTTGAGCAATACACTGTTTTAACATAAATGTGTGGTTTAGTTTACAAGCTGAGATGAAAATGCGGTAAGAATATTAAAAACATGTTCTTAAATAGGGTTTTATATACATTGCTATTCTTTGTCAATGCTTTTAATTTGAACATGGTTTAACACTACAACTCAAACTACAGCAGAAGCAACTAAGCAATATACCCTCCTTCATTCACTCTCCAGTTACCTTAACGCGTACTCTGATTCAGATTTTAGGAAAGATCGTGAGCACTTCCTTTTGGCTGCTTTACGGTATTAACTTTGCACATGTTAACACAGCCAGTTCTAGGATTTGCGGGGCTCCAGGCAGAATAGAAACTTTGCGAGGCCCCTCTAGGAGGTAACATCACAGGAAGTGACATTAACTGAACATTCATTTTTTGGCATAGTTGAAGCAGCTTGCAGTAGAAACTACTTACCTAGTGTGGGTATCACAAAAATGGCTAAAATATAAAACATTATCCTAATATAATAAGTACATATACATTAAAGCTGTATTAAGTGGAAATATGTTGCATTAATCAAAAGTGGTGAAAAATCTAAGCCAGGGTTTCTCGAAAACTGATACGCTTACTCCATTGTTCGCCTTTTCCAGATTAGGGCATGATTAAAATCCCAATTCATAGTGTTGCAGAGATATGCAGCGAGGCTTCAAGTGACTCCACAGTGAAGCTCAAGATAAGGCATTTCGTTTTCAATATACATAGGGGATCAATGATAACAATACATGCTAGATCGGGCAAGTGACCTGCAAAAGCTGCAGTAAACAACAAGACGCACAGATTGCAAAAGATAAAGAGATGGCACAAATGTCACACAGGTGGTCTGGGCTTACATATTGGCTGGCAGAAGTACCCAAGCCTGGATCACATTGAATTTCTAAACAAACCAATTACTCTTATACTCCATTTGTAAGAGATGCAAAGAGCTGAACTGAGAAATATACATAAGAGATGGCTAAAAAGGGAAAACAGTTTGAAACAAGAGAAAAAAAAAAAAGACTGCCAAAGCTATAATGGGAGCCAGTCACTAAAAAGATACATTTAACTAATAAAACAAAAAGGGGTTACTATGGTAGACTTTGTGCAGTTTACATCTATATGGAAAGGAAATGTAACAACGAATAGTTAAGTTGGGTGGGTGGAGGGGTAAGGGGTTTGGTGCTTGACTTTGCAAAATAAAGCTAAAGTAATGCTAGAGCCTTACAGTTAAAAACATTTAAGGCACATGGCCCTAACATTTGAAAATACACTTGCCAAATTGCTAAGGGGCCAGAACCAGGCTACTCAACTCATATTTAGCCTAAGAATTAATAACCAAATTGTGTCTGGCTTCAGGTAAATCGAGTAGATCTTGGCAAAACAGATACTTGAAGACCAGATTATGTCCATTATCCGCAAGTCACTCCTAGGGTAGCTTATCAAACACTTTGGTCTTCCCACCTCCGATGCAAGATCTGCCTCTCTGAACCTATTTATTATCTAGTCTCATAGCTTCAGTGTTTAGCAGATCACTCAATGTGCATTAATGTACTCCATGGAATGCCCCTGTTCCTCCTCAGATGCCCTCCTCCCTGCACAGTCCCTTTCCTCTCCTCCCACAGAGGGCGAATTCTAACTGTGCTACTGAAAAGCAGCCATTTTGCCCGACATAGCTGTCACTTCCCGAGGTTTTAGATCATGTGTCGTGGAAAGAGGCACAAATTAGACGCACATCATACTGTATTGGCAGATTGTCATTCTACACATGACAATGGGCCAGCTGGCTTTGCAAGCACAGTCAGACTGACTCAGTGAACACCAACCTTAAGGCTGCAGCAGCCCTGAGTTGTGCACTAGCAACCAAGCCTGCCCAAGCAAGAAGCCCAGTTGGATCTACAGTGATATTAAAACTTCTCACCAATTTGGTCAATTGTGGATTCTCTGCATTTCCTACCAGAGAATGGCCCCCTTTCCATTGGTCTCGCAGTACTTAAATCGTGCAGGATGGGCTAATGTCATTTTGCAGGACTCTTTGGGCACACACAGATTGTAAGATTCTTTTGGGTATTGGGGATTATTAGTCACAGAAGACATTTTGGCGTTTCAACCTACAACACCGTACTCAAAATCAGTCCCTTATTAAAAATAGCTAGGGTAGCTGGATACGGGTCTAATCAAGTATGATTAATGTTACATAGCATATTTACGTTCTGATACCTACAGCACCTCCTGGAGTAAGCTTCGGCTACACACTATTGCCCCCTTTAGAGAGACAAGTTTCTAAAAGGAATAACTTAAAACGAAAAAAGTTCTGAAATGGCAATTGTGACCAATGGCATCCACCACAGATACTGCCACATACTCACCTATTGCCACGACCCAAAGAAAAGGTCTCACAAAATACTTCTGCTTTTTTCCTTTTATATAAAAATATTGTGGCACACTCACTCAAAAACGTAGCAAAGAGATGTCAGGAGATGCTGAGAAGTTCTGAGCATGCTAAAGGCTTTTATATAGAGCAAGGACCACACCTTTTTTGTGTGTTTTTTTTTTTTTTTTTTTAATAAACATTAGTAGGAACCAATGACGAGGTAAGCAAGATATTTCAAAGGGAGATCAGGGCAGGAGCCGTCATCTCTAGATCTCCGGTCAGCACATGTTAAGGAAAATGTCCTACTAGAAGTGAGATTTAATAGAAAGTTAAAGGGTAGTGAACTCAACCAAAGCAAAGGCAGTAGTGGCTTTTGCCTATCGCACAAAAATGAATGAATTAGTTAAAAAAATAAAAATTAAAAAAAATATGGTGCTTGCTTCTCAGAGGTTCTACTGCCCAAGGCCTCCTTTCCCACTAGATTTCAATCAAAACTATACATAGTCCATGATCAGCTCTCTGTGCAGCCGAGGGAGCCGGGAAGGAGAGCTGGCTCTGCAGATTTGATGGAGGAGCGGCTCGGCACCCCATGTTTTCATCAACCACTGCCCAATGTGCACTCCATGCAGCTACAGGATAATGGGCCAGGCATCCACTGCAGCAGGATGTGGGTCATACTACAACGTCCTCATGCCAGCTGTCAGGAAGGAAAAAGTTGGGACAAGACAATATTCTGACAGGCTGAAGGAATTGGGCAATTAAAGTACTAGTGAAGGGATATTAGAGAAGATAGGAATGTTACAACTGGCATCCCACTTCAGTGTGATGGATCTCTGATGAAGTCCTGTGTAAAGGGAAAAACACACTGGCTGGGGTGACAAAGAATTTTTATTATATGGTGAAGAATAAAGAATAAAAAAAAAACCACTTAATTAATTTGTCTTTCTGAATGAATTAATGGGCCCAGATCGAGACAGTTCGCTGGAATACTTAAATGGCACGGTCCTCCCCTACCTGAGTGAGACAAGGATGCAGGAGCTGGACTCTGATCCTACGCTCTAAGAGGTTAAATCGGCTATTAAATCTCTCCCAGTGGGTAAAAGTCCTGGCACTGACAGCTTTACAACCGAGCTTTATCAGGCATTTGCGACTGAACTCGCTCCTTGGCTTTTAGAAGTGTATAACGAGGCATTTACTAATAATATACTACCAGAATCAATGCGGGAGGTGATCATTGCTATGATTCCCAAAGCAGGGAGTGGTCTCCTCCGATCCGGCGGCCTACTAGCCTATCACTATGATCGACCTAGATGTGAAGATACTGAGTAAGATCCTCGCAACATGGCTTGGCCCGGCTGGTCCATCCTGACCAAAGTGGGTTCATACCAGGTCGGAACATGACTGAATACCCACAGATCAGTAGTTCCCAACCTTTTGACTTCTTTGGACCCCCATTTAATGATTACTGGAAACGAGGACCCCACTGAATCATTTTTGGAGTCCGGGGACCACCCATTAAGTCATTACTGAAAGCTGGGGACCTAATCTGTTAATGTTGTTTAATTTTCAAAGCAGTCATGGACCCCCTGAGGAGGCTTTGCTGACCCCCAGGGGTCCCTGGACCACATGTTGGGAACCACTGCCATAGATTGATGCATGTGCTCCATGAGGTGGAATAGAGGGAGGAGGAATTGGCACTGGTCTCAATAGATATCCCGAAAGCGTCTGACGCCGTCAATTGGAAGTATCTCTTGGCGGTCATTGCAAATGTGGGGTTTGGGATGAAATTCCTGAAATGGGTTAAAATTCTCTACACAGAATCTTTAGCTTGGGTCCAATTGGGGGAGGTGAGGGAGTCAATGCTCAAACAGACTGAAAATAGAGCGGGACACACAACAGGGGTGTCCCTTATTGCCCTTACTTTAGCGATGGCTCAGGAGCCTGTGGCACAGAGTCTTAGACAGGGCACCGGGAGATGGGGCATCACAGTGGGCGAGACACGCCACCTACTGTCTCTGTATGCGGACAATACTCTTTTTTTTTTTTTTACTTAGCAGAGGCGAGGTCCTCTATTCCTATTTTGCTCAGACATCTGGAATCCTTTGGGAGACTATCGGGCCTATGTATTTATGTTAAAAAATCATTATTATTCCCACTGGGGAGCCTAGCGAGGCTCCCACAGGAAGCTTTACCGTGTATGCCCCTACGATGGGAAACTGACCACTTCCGATATCTCGGAAAACGGTGACTCACCATCGCACTGCGAAATAAGCTTAACATTGAGAGAGTACTGTCGAGGTTGAGGGGATCGGTGCACCAGCCCCTTGTCGGTCATGGGGCGTGTAGCAGTGGCAAAAATTGTGTTTCTGCCCGGATGCCTATGTACTTTGCAGAATTCTCTAGACACTTTCTCACTTAATATTTAGGCGTCCACATTCCTACTTACTATCTTTGGTGTGGTTGTGGGCCAAGATGAGGTGAAACGTGAGACCCTTCACCTTCCATTTGAGGAGGGAGGATTGGTGTTGCCCAACTTAGAGTATTATTATTTAGCCTCCCAATGACAGTATGCAGCATGGTGGTTAGCAGAGGGGAACAACTGGGAGAAAACCCTTCTCAGGGATGACTCTCGAGCCGAAACACTAGCACAGCTACTCCACACTGGGGTTGGTGAGGGCCACAAGCTTGCATATATAATGAAACAAACAATACTCTTGATGTGTGCGGTGAAGGTGGTCTTACAGTGGGCACCATTCGCTCGAAAATTCTATTTTGGGGCCTTCCAGCGTTTCAACACCTGACAACTAAGGTGGATGTTCGAACTTGACGAGAGGGTGGGTACTTACAGACCTTTACCCCAGTGAGACTTTTGTAACCTTTGAGGCGGCTCAGGACACTTTTAGCGTGAATAAGGGACAGTTTTTGATTTATGCCAGCATACTCAATATTGTGAGGGGGATATGGTCCACATACCCAAAGGTCCCTCCCTCATCAGCAACGCTTAGGGTACTCCTGGAATACAGGAGGCGGAGGGGATTAAAGAATACAGTACAATAGATGCCTGATGTATTCACCATATGAAGATCCAGATTAGAGACTATATGATAAACATTTGGATCTTTGGAATTATTTCAGTGTATCTTATTTGATTATGGAGGATGGCCCCTCCACCTTCATGAACATTTGTAAAATAATGACTACTAGGCCAACAATCTATGTATACTGGTCTTTTTAATCAAGGAGTGTGAGCTGAGCATGTCGGTATGAATGAGGATTGAGAGATAGTTTCTGTGTTATGCTCATGAAGTTTGATATTAAGATATACTAATTATGGATGAATAACATTTTGACATCAAATGTATTCTTTTATATTGCTATTATTATGTATGTACTTAGACTTGCTCAACGCTATAGTATTGTTGTAAGGATTCCATTACTGGAACCTATTCAAGAGGTGGGGTTTTTTCTTCTTTTCGCACCAAAGCTCATCTCTCCTAGTGATTCTCACAAAGTAGTTTGGTGACAGCTGTGCTGTCAAGCCAGGCTATAACAATTCAACTGCAACAGTACACTAGGGTGAAGGTATTTCAAAAGGCCCGTTTAATCCTTACCAATTGCACACGTTGGCCGCACTCCCGCTAGTACTACTAACAAGTGGGTAGACATTTGGTAAGTATGGTATAAAGGAGTACAGTAAGTTATGAACTACTGCCATCAAGACCATCTGGCAAACTGGAAATATGCAAGTAGAATCCCATACATACATGGAGGGCATTGGCCAAATTTGTTAAATGTGGCAACTTACCATCAGCAACAGACTAATTAGTAAGACCACTATCATAAAGAGCATTAACCCTGGGCAGAATGATCCGTCACTCTTATTCTACATTACAGATGCCTTGAATAAAACAGTAAAAGAACGATTCATTGCTACATTTCCAACATATCTGTGTGAAATTAATTATGCTGGAATGACAAGGGATTATAAATGGGACTGTCTGCAGTAAAAGGCATACAAGGCTACCCAATAGCACTACTGACTGAGGCACCAAGTAACACATTTGACACTGGTAGCCAGTTATTCTAATTAATTTTGTATTCTTGAATCATAAAGTTTCAAGTAAGTTAATGAACTTTTCTATTTATTGAACATTCATTTGTGCATCCATTTTAGTTTAAATCAATTGGGGGCTAAACCGAAAAAAGGGAATTGTGGACCCCTAAACTGGAGAGGGGGAACGAGGGTGAAGTCAGAGAGGTGCAAGAGTGAGACCTAATGATGAGTTATGGCGCTATCTGATGAGTGGAATCTTCAGCGTGGTGGGAACATGAAAGTTACATTTAAGGAAGCAGACAGTCTTTCTTTTTTAGCCGTGTTTCATTAGTAACTTGCAAAACATGCTCCTGAACTAGAATGTGCCTTGGTTTCACGTATATAGGACCTTCTAGACGCTATTTTTCCCGAAGGGCATAATGTTTTCAGACATTATGGGCATTTTTGTAGCCTATGGAGGATTGAAGAGCGTGTGTCCAAATCAACACGTCAGAGAAATGACCAGCAGTCTAGAAGCATTGGCCCTGCCCTCAAATCCACTGAAGGTTTTAACCGAGAACTGTTAAAGGATACGGGGGGAAGGGTTTTAAGGCAGGTTTACTGCAAGGATGGGTTTTTACCATGAAACGTGAGTAGAGGGGGCATGTATGACTGCAGTTTGCAATTCACCTTAACATTTATTTCCCAATTGGGTGAATAGTAAACACTGGACCTCTGGCCCTCATCACAGATACACAGGAACAAGTTAAAATACTGAGCATCTTGGCGGCGCTAGCTTAAATGCTACTATTTAGCAATCTGCTGAGACACCGATTGAATGTTTACCTACTGTGGAAGTACACAGTCCTTTTACAAATGCATGTGGTACAAGTACACACATGCGTTGGCGAGAACCACACCAAGCACTGAAAACTGGATGAAATGTATGTGGAGCCAGGATACACTGTCCTTAGCCTGGTACAGAGACAAAGGATATTCTAGGCCCCTCAAAACGTTTCTCACCTGCTGTAAAAGATTTGCTTAAGTTAATAAAGGATAGTTTTAATGCTGGTATGAGTTGGGGATTTTGTCCTGTAAGAGAGCTTTAAGATTCAACACAGGTCACACCTAAAGACTCAAGTGGAAATGGAGGAAAGTATCTTCACAATACCTTAAGAGAAATTAAGTTTTCATTACAAAAAAATATATATATATTCTGAAATCTGTTTAAGATGTCAAGTGTTAATATTCCGAAGTATGAAGATAGTGTGCTTCAGAGTGGTAGGGATAAGCGTGGAGAAACGGCCTGCAAGCGCTGCGTGAGGTCCACTATCAAGAATTTCAAGTACTTTATTCTGAGGGCAGCAGTGTCTAAGGATGGAAGTGCTGCATGATTGTGGGAATGGCAAGTGTTCAAGGACAGACGATGACATCTGTGCAAGGGTTAAGTAGTTGTATAAGCTGCCCATCAGGCATGTGTATTCAAATTTTGTTCATAAAAATGACATTACGGCATAAATGTTGTACTAAAACAAAGTAACATCTCGGGAAGTACAACAGAGTGGCAATGTTTTTTTTATTTTTTTATTTTATTTTTTTAAACTGGGTAGATATGGTTTCTCAGCATGTGGTTATACTGATGTGGATGGAGAATGGCCTACCTGGGCTGTGTTCCAGGTACCAGCTTTCCACTCAAAGAGCTGCAGTTTTGCGGATGTTCCTAAGGAAGACGTGTGGTCTTTAATTAGTTTAGTATGTGCATTCCGAACATGCTGTGGGCAACATTCTTGCGTTGTTTCGTTGAAGGGAGGATGCAAACCAAGACTATTCTCCTGTATACGCACTATTGGATCTGGCCTTTTTTGTAGGCATATCCCCAAACGTTTTGCCTTCTCCTGCCTATTTTTTTCTGACTTGTTTTGGTTAGCTGTAGGACTCTGAGCACTTAACCACTCCTAACCACCGCTGAAGTCCATATGCTCTCTGTCTAAAATGTATTGGCGATTAGTTTATCCATGATTGGCACCTCTGATTTACTAATAAGCCCCTAGTATAGTGCACAAGGTGTGCCCAAGGTCTGTAAATCAAATGCTACTAGTGGGCCTGCAGCACCGATCATGACACCCACATAAGTAGTCCTGCAAACATATCTCAGGCCTGCCAGTGCAGTGCCTGTGTGTGCGGTTTTACACTGTGTGCCACGTCGAACTGGCAAGTGCACCTGCTTGCCAGGCCCAAACCTTCTGTTTCATTACCTGTATGTCACTCCTAAGGTAGGCCCAAGGCAGCACCACGGGCAGGGTGCAATGTATTTAAAAGGTAGGACATGTACTGGCGTGCTTTACATGTCACAACAGTAAAATACTGCTAAATTTGTCTTGTAGGGTCGAGCCTGCGTCGCTTGCGCATGCGTTTCGCTTGTGAGACGCTTTAGTAGATAGAAAAGGGCTCAGAGCCCTGTCCATGTCATGTCAGTGTCTTTCATTGGTTTGTGGGCTTGCCTTTCAAAATCTGCTTGCTTTCATTAGTGGAAGGCATGCATACGCCATGCCTTTTTCGGTGGTTAGCCTTCCTCAAGCGCAGCGACCAAGTACTGAAAACATGCAAGGCTTGCTGTTTCCCGTCAGGTTTGTGGACTACTTTTTATCTTTTTTTTGCAGCGCGATCTCGCATGGCAGAAGTCCAGCGCTTTGCATTACATTCAGATAGTTAATTGCACTTTTGCCGACAGGTTTCACTACGAGTGAACTGTGGCAGCGCGATTGCGCTCTTTTTTAGTATTTTTTTCCTTCTACCTGCATGCCGTCTTCAACTCTCCATACGAGTGAACTGTAGCAGCGTGATTGTGCTTTTTTTCCCCATTTAATGTGACAATAAAAGTCCGGCTGGGAGTTTACTACTGCTAATAGCTGTAACTCGGAGAAATGTGAGACCCTATTGCATTGCAAATGCTTGTTTACTTTTGTAAGGGCTACCTCTCTCATAAAAGATATCAAGGAAATAAAATAATATGGTTAAGTGCAATTTCCCATTGGGAGCAGACAGAGATTTAGAGTTTGGGGTATCTGAACTCACAATGTAAAACCAACTTCACCAAAAGATGTAGGTTTGAAAATGCTGCTTTTAGAAAGTGGGCATTTTCTTCCTTAACCATTCTGTGCCTCTGTCTGTCTGTGCAATACACGTCTGGGTCAGCATGACAGTTGGGCTATTTGTGTATTCACTCTAGAGAGTCACACAAAGGGAGCGGAGGTGTGCCCTGCATTTCCTGATGGCCCATCACCAGGCTGATGAGTCTTCCTGAGCTAGAGTGGTGGGTGGGGCTGACACCTGTACCTGAATAGGGCTGTGCCAAAAGTCTCCAACCCCTTGGATTGTGCCTGGGCCCACAGCAGGGAAAGGCAGAGTCTTGTGTACCACAAAGGCTTCTCTTTGAAGTCTGCCTACTTCAAAGGACAGAAATGGGTATATGTACTGGCCCTCTGACATCACAAAGGTAGAACACCTCTGGACTGAGGACATTCTGCCAGGAAGAAGAGCTGGATGCTGTAGGAAGGACTGCCACTTTGCCTGTTGCCTTGTTGTGCTGGCCTGCTGACTGCTACTTCGGTCCTGGGAGTAAAAGGACTGGACTCTGCTTTCCAAGGTTCTCCAAGGGCTTGAGTTGAGCTTGCCTCCTGTTAAGAAGCCTGAGGGATATCAAATACTTTGTCTGGCAGCACTGGGCTCCTCTGCTGAGAGCACGGTCCTGTCAAGTGGTGCCAAATCAAGTTATGGGCCCTTGAGGGAGGTTGTTGGTGCTACAAGAGGAAAATCAATGCATTGACTCAGTGTCATTCCGAACTGATGCATCGCTGTAATGATTTGCCGCATCCCGCACCAGAGCGTGTTCCTTGTTTGACGCATCAACCATAGCCTTCAATACAGGCCCCAGCTTTCCGTCGCAGTGCGTCAGAACCACTGCTGCATGAGTTTTGAGCACTGCATCACTGAAATCTGTGACGTAATGCCTTGCTGCCGTCGCAACACCTGCTTCATCACTGTGAGACAGACGCATTGCAGCTTGACTTTTGGCCCATCATCTATGCATCGTCCCTGGGTGCCATTTTCTTCATCCACACTGCAGTAAGGAACCGACGCTTCATGTCAAAAACGACGCATCACATCTTCTGTGGGAGTAAGGAACCAACATCATCTCACCTACCTAGCAGTAATGAACCGACATCACCTCCTCTTAACAGCAAGGAACCAACGCATCACCTTCCTGGGGCCCGCACTCTTTGTTTTGATGCATCTAAAGTACGTTGCCTTAATCAATTGCTTCATTGACTTCAAGGAACTACAATTACATTTAATCTTTTAAAAGTGATATCTTTGCTTGTGTATGTTGGATTTTTGTTGTTTTGGTCTTGTTTTACTCAGATAAATATTGGCTTTTTTTCTAAATTGGTGTGGAGTACTTTTGTGGTGTTTCCACTGTGTTACTGTGTGTGTGTGTGTGTGTACAAATACTTTACACATTGCCTCTGAGCTAAGCCTGACTGCTCGTGCCAAGGTACCAAGTGGGTAATCAAGGGTTATCTTAGCTGTGTGACTCCCTTACCCTGACTAGAGTGAGGGTCCCTACTTGAACATTGTGCAAACGACTGCCAACTAGAGACCCCATTTCTAACACTGGTGAAAAAAAGAAGTTGTGGCAGAGCTGTAAAAAATTAAATGAGGGGTGTGTGTGACGTGAAATTCTGAGTGGATATCAGTATGGTTGTTTAGGAAGGGGATGTGCAATGCTCTGACTGAGTAGGTGTTACTTTTGGTGAGGCTTAGTAAGGAAGAAGGATCTTCTATTTTGCGCTTATTGTTTCAGTGCTGCTTGTGCAAGTCTGTCTACCCCCATGATACACTAATTCACTACAACACAATACCTAAATGTTGGATTGGCTCTGAGTTGGTTGAGAGCAACTCTAGAAAGCCATAGCCAGAAGTTGAGCCTAGCCTTGGTCCAGACACAAAGCACATATCACAGCAAGAAATGTTCACAACTATTTCTGAAGAACAGAGTTCTAATAATGAACTGGAGTACCAACACTACTCACAGAATAAACCAGCACTAAGAGATGTAGAGTTTGTGTGAATTGTGTGTGTGCCCCAGTTGACTGGAGCACTCACTGCATTTTAAATAAACGTACTCTTTGTATAAGCAGCTACGGAAAGGCTTTGGTTTTAAAAACCACCCCCTTATTCTTTGCTTTGCAAATCAAGATTTCCTTTAGCTGGCTTAATTCAACGTTTTACAAATTGGGCAACTGAGTCAAATGAAAACTATGTGACATCAACGTTTCCAGTAAAGAAATATCTTTGGTGTTAAGACAAACTAATTATGGATATGATTATTTAGCAGGGCATATCTCTGCACTATAAGGTACAGAAAATAACACCTTGGGATAAAATATTCAGTATCACATAGGGCACTGCAACAAATGCTGCAGAAAGGGAAAGAGGATGGGGAGAGGAACCCTATCCCCAATGTTTAGCAACTAGTGGAACTGATGCGCAGTGTCTTTGATTTCACCGTCCAAATGTTATATCCACTTTATAGGGGAAAGAAAAAGTCTGAACGCCCATTTTAACTACACCTGCAGCAATTTATAACATGCATTTCCTTGCATAATAAATGTGTTTTAATGTTGTTATAATTTCCCTTCCATTTTACAAAAATTAAATCTACGCCTCAGAATTAAAATTTTGCTTTACACGTTTGTCCTGCCTTGAGGCTGTTTTTGTAGCACCTTGCAGACTGCCCCTCTTACACAGGTTATTGTACGATAGCCAGTATACTTCAGCGTGGGAGAACTATTTTTTTGTCTCTCCTTCGTGCTGCACCGCGGTCGTGGCACTCACGTACGAACAGGCACAACAGTGTGAACTCGATAAGCGGTATTGGAGCACTGGTCATATTGTTCCATTACCTTATCAGTCATTTCTTATGGTTCTCCCCTTAAAACACTTGAAATTGGTGAATGCTCTACTAAAACAGAAATCCTTGAAGTGAAAGCATCTCTCTCAGCACAGTGGTAGAGCAGATGCTATAATATTCACTGCACGCTGGAAACTCGCCCCATAATGCTTTGCAAGCATTATTTTTCAAAAATGTTGCTCATAACTCAGCCTGTGGTGGTCCTAGGACAGTGGTGCCCTAGAACAATGGGACCACAATCAAAACATTCACAACAACGTGCTCTGTCTACATATTCTTTGGGTCCCCACACTAGATTAGTTGGGCCCCAAAGTAATAACCCATCCCATCATTAAGAGTCTCTTTAACATTTCTCATGGCTGGAACTTTTGTTTTTACAGCGGAGTAGGTTGTTTTTTAAGGATCGTCTTTGTAATATCATTGCTATAGGCCTGTTAGCCCTGATTGACTGTACTGTACCATGCCCTCTAGGTGCTGAATATATGCTTACACTACCTTATTTTCTGCCATTTTTTTTATATGGTTAACTGTACATTTACACGACCAGGTCTATTGTTATTGTGGGGTACTCAAGGGGAGGTTCTAAGCATTACAGTCATATCTGGGCTAGGAAATGTGTCCCATAATTCTTTTCAGGACATTAATTTAAAAAAAATGTTTTTGCTTATAGCTCAGCCTGTGGTGGTCCTAGGACAATGGGACCACCTTCAAAACACTGACCACAATGTGCTCTGTCTACATCATCTCTGGGGACTACACAATAATAACCCCTACCACCATTAATTATCTTTTTTCATGGCTGGAACTTTTGTTTTACAGCTCGGAGAGGTATGTTGTATGGGCCTTGTTTGTAATAGTTATGCCAAACTTGAAAACGTGTACTGTGCTATGACCTCTAGCAGCTACATATACTGTTACACTTATATACTTTTGCCCATTCTTTTTTTCAGGTTGTTATGTTCTCCAAGTCTGACTGCATAGTTGCATGACAATGTTTCTTCCAAATGCTATTTTTATTGTAGTGTCCTCTAGGGGCTGTTCTAAGCATTGCAGTCGACATACTATATGAAAACGCACCACATGGTGCTTTGCAGAGCATTACTTTTACAAGACATTTTTGCCCATAACTCATCCTGTTGGGACCACCTTCTAAACGCTCTGTCGACATCATCTCTGGGTCCCCCCCACTGGGTTACTGAGGACCCCCAAATAATCCCTTCCATCATTCAGTGTCTTAAGCTTTCTCATGGCTACAATGTATGTTTTACGGCTGAGATAAGTTTTATTTTGAAGGCCTTGTTTGTAATATCATTGTAATAGGCCTGCTAACCCATAAAATGTCCTCTAGGGGCTAAGTATATGGTTACACTGCATAACTTTCCCCTATATTTTTTATGAGGTTATCCCCTCTTGAGGCTAACAATACGGTTACCTGACCACGTTTCTTACAAATTATATTTTTGTTATGGTGCCCTCTAGGGGCTTTGAGCATTACAGTCTAAAGCCAAACATTTATTTCTGATAAATGTGTATGTGATAATTGTATATGCTTTAATTATCTCTTTTTTCACAATTAAGACCCTAATTCAGGCCAAATTAACATCCCTGTTACACTATGATCGTTTCAACACTATTGATATGTTTGGGTGACCCTTCTAGTTTATTTGTCGCGTTACCCCTCCATGGCTGTCTTTTTTTATTTTTTTTATTTTAAGGAATTGAGTTAGCGAGCCAGCAACTGACAGTGGGGTGGTGAAAGTAGTATTGTACTGGAATTAGCATGTCAGATTAAAATTAGGATGCTAAAAGTTAACATTTTCATTTTTTGCTGCACACAGAGGAGGAAGGTACTTGGAAGTGCTTTAGTGATATGCAGGGCCACTGGAATTATATGGCAGGAACAGACGAAATTATGAGGCAGGGTTGACCAATTTGTGTGGCAAGAAAAGTCCAGGTATGAATTTACAATGTCAATAGCTGTAACTCAAGCAAATGAGAAACCTATTGCATTACAAATACTTGTTATGTTCTGCATGTGGTTCGCATGTGTTTCTTTGTGAAAAAAAAAACACCGTAAGTGGCAATTCCCTACTTTTGAGATGGTAAAAGTAACATAGATTGCACCCAAGGTACCTCAAGTACAGCCACTTTATAGGTGTTGCCCTGACTCCCATAAACCCAGGATGTTGGGCTACCAACGGCTGAGTGTACCTTCATAATTCAACAGTAGTACTCAGACTAGGTAGTTAACCAATCGAAATTCATACCTTATTCGTTACTTAAAACCGACCCTATTTGCAAGAGTCTTTTTTTTTTTTTTTTCAACTTACAAAGGTTTTACATGTCAACTTATGTGAATTCCAGACACTGAACGCATACATTCACAAGCAAGCCTATTGTATAGATAAATCACCGTTTCTCAAGTGTGCACCAGGATTCAGATGGTTGTTTCTATATAATACAGAAAATATTGAGAAACGTTGGAATGGGTGAGTGTTATGAAAACTTCCAAATTGTGTATTCAAACCAGATCTAAAAATAAATAAAAAATCTAATCATTCAAGTCCCACCAGGCAAGCACTTGACTGTGGAAAGAAACAATCAAATGCTGGTTACAAAAGATCAAAACCTTTAATCACCCATGTTAGTAGCCACAGTTTACTGATCATGCAAAGGGACACTGCAATCCACGCACCCAAAGTAAGGAGTGCCCCAAAAAAACACACACCAGCCTGGACTGGAGCAAATGAAAAAGAAGCTAAGCTGCCTGCAAGTAACTACATCATCTGAAAACACATTCACCCACTGCAGACGGCCTTTTAATTTGCGATGTACAGTAACACCAATGTTAAATTTCAGAAGGTAAAACCTGCTGTAATTTACTGAGTGGAAAATTTACCGTAAGTGACAGTACACACTAAATTTGGTGCAGTAAGCACCAAAATCAAAAAAAGGTTAAGCCCCATTTCACATGCTATATTAGCCACTGTCATTTATTGCACCTGACGGTTGCTGCAATAAACAATATAGTGTTACCAAAAAAACTGAGGTGTTTAGGGGAAAGAGGTGACTTTCTCAAGGTCTTAAAAGTAATTCAGGTGTCTGGAGGATACACTTTTCCTACCCAAGGACCCGAGTACAAGTCGAACAGTATATCCCAATCTCTTTGAAAAAGGCTTTCACAATTCAAAGTACTGCGGGGAATACTGCACATTCACAATTTTCCGGATAAATTAACAGAAACCAAACATGCCAGGAAATAAATATGCTCTAAATTCTAATACGTCTGGAATATGAAAAAAAACAAATTTTGCACGTAACCGTTCACTAATCAGAGAACACCTTGCAGAAGGAAGTATTTACCGCATCAAACATATATAGAAACTTGCCTAGTCAGTGTGGTAAATAGCTCGGCACCATTCCATGTACACTTATAATCATGGCCTAGATGTTTAAGCCAACACAGACTGGAGAGTTCAGGACACATCTGACAAACTTTCATATAACATCGTAAATGTATACAAACCTTTTCTAGTAGAAGTGCACTTCAACCCATCCGTTCTAGAGAAGTCTATGCTTACGTATGCTCCATTATCTAAATCCCTAGTACCATTTTGCAGATGACAATTTGGAGAAGTTGTGGCAGACACTCTATCAAGAGAAGTATCATGTACATTCAAAGCAATATAGTTTAACCCATTTTGGAATCCAGCTGAAGAATTCCTAGACATGTTGCTCTCGTGTAGATCACAAGCGCCTTCATCCGGTTTCAACCAAACATTATCAAAGGAAGCAGAGCTGGGCCGTTTGCTACTTTCAGTGAAAAGTGATGTGGAAGTTGCAACTGTAGCTGCAGAAGAAAAGGTTTCGGAGCTATGTCGCCTCCTACCCTGTGGGTCCACTCTAATCACTTTGGGTCCAATGGCAGCCTCAGAACATGGCTCGGGAACAGAAAAGTCACCACTACCCCGCAATCTGTCAACGATGCACAGCCTATTCACAATGGAAGAGGGACTATGAATTTTGGAGCTATTAGTGGATTCTGCAGCGAAAGGTCTCGGTGGTGTCATGGCCATGTTGAAAGTCATCTCTGCGTAGTCATCGCTTCTATTGGTTGCAGAGCTAACACATGCGGTACCACACGGGAGACTAGCATAGTCCGCACTTGGCTGAGTTCTGGTGAGGCTAGGGCTTTGATAAACCGAAATGTCTGTTAAGGAATTAGACAGCTCAGCTGCTTTAGGAGACTGTACGTCTAAGTCAACACTCATATAATCTGAAAGTGGAGACTGTCTGTGTTCATAACTCGACCCAAGCGAAGAGGGGGAACCCTCCGCAGACATCGAATAGGGTGTATTACTTGCTTTTTCGGTGAAATCAATGTTAATGTACTCCCCAGGACTTGATGGTTCTGCTGCAAATACACCATCACACATTTGTAGTATGTTATTACTGTCTCTGGTTTCTAAAGAAAGTCTTGTTGGCCTTGTAGCCCTATGATGTTGCTCTGATGTATCGTTTAAAGGTTTAGAAACTGTCGTGTGTGTACCGTTAACTAGTCTATTTTCACTACGGTCAGCACCCAGTTGCAATAATTTTCCTGGGGAAGACATGGGAACATACTCGCTGACATCATTAGTGTGTTTTGCTAAAGCCTTGAAACTTCGCGGTAGAGAAAAATAGGAACTGAAGCCTTTGGAAACGGTGCTGGGGTGAGAGACTTGTGAATCTGTGAGCTGCTTTGGTGCCCCTGGGTTTCCGCAGGTCATGTCCATGTATTCGCCGTTGACAACATGACCCCCTTTAGAAACAGCTCCGGTGACAGGACTCTGAACTGGTGATGGGCTCGCCGCAGTTGGAATCATCACCATGTAGCCTCTAGAGTCTACCTGCGAAGAGGGCCAAGATTTAAGAATCTGTTTAGGTGCAGACCCATTTTTAGGAGCCATTGGCAAATAATCCCCATTACTAGGGGTGGTAGACGCTACTCCTGGCATCATTGGCATGTACCCATCGTCACTACTTTTATTTGCACTTTGGTTGCATGAATAATTGGGTTTAACAGTACTTAGGGGGTGGTGGTTCTCTTTTAATGTTGAGTCTGTGCTAGGCTGACAGTCCAAGTGGACTTCTTCCGAAGCAGAAGCGGATTGTGCCGTTTTCTGCTGGGCAGATATACTCGCTGGTTTTGTCAACGAATGTGTCCTTTTCCTGAAGCATTTGTCAGCCTCCATGTAATCGTCCCTTGAGCTAGAGTCACTTTGCTGTTTACTCATTGACATGTAGTCACTTAAGCAATTCTCCTCTCTGATGGGTGGCGTGTTCCCAAGAGAATCCGGAGTATTACTCCGGACACGAAAGTACCTGAAGTCCACTGGGCTGGAACCGTACTCATCTGAAGAGATGAACCCCCCATCACTTGGGGACCCACAGACTGAAGAACTAGAAGGTCGCGTGAGGGTCTCGGAGGCTGATCCGTGCCCACTGCTGGAGCAAACACTGATGGGGCTTGTAGTGGCTGGGAAGTGGGAGACGGGGAGTGAGGCGGAACGAGTATGGTAGGACGACGTGAACGGTGCCCTAACGTACCTGCCCGTGCCCTCCTGCCGACTGAGGTTCATCCTGGCTGTGTTCAAGTGGATCAGGCTCCCGGTCACCGACCTGAAGGGCCTGGTCATGGTGCCCTCGCCTTCGCTGGAGGTCCTGAAGCGGTAGGCGCTGCTGCCCTTGCTGGTGGGCGGGGTGCCAGCCAGGCTCTCAGTCCGCGAGCGCCTCTGGAGCCCGGTCTGGCTGGGGGGCAGGTTGCCCAGCGTCCTGCGGCTGCTGATGAAGGAGATGGGGTTGCTGCCCGAGGACTGGCTCTTGCTGCGGGGTCTGAAGTCGGCGAAGGCCTTGAGGGCCTTCATGGTGTCCAGGAAGGTCTCGTGCATGCTCTGCGCCACCACCGAGTCGTCCACCTGCATCCACATCTCGCCGGGCCCCACGGAGGACGAGCGCCCCACCTCGATGAAGAAAAAGTTCTCCGAGTGGCCGCAGCGCCGGATGTTCATGAGCAGCAGGTGCAGGCAGGGCACGTCCGAGTTCAGGCGCACCAGGTGCACCATCTTGCTGGAGAGGCAGAGGCGGTAGACGCCGGCCAGGTTCTTGGTCTGCCCCAGCCCCTTGGGCTTGACGTGCACCTGCCACACCTCCTTGAAGACAGCGCCGGGCCTCAAGGCGCCGTCGGCCTCCTGCAACAGCTCCTCGTCGGCCTCCCCGACCGACGCCCCCTTGCTCTCGCCCATGAGCAGGCTTAGCGCCTGGTACCAGGACTCCTGCTCCTGCTCGCTCTCGGCCGCCATGGCGAAGTACTCGTCCTTGGTGTAGAGGGCGACCAGGTGGCGGTGCTTGGCGTCGGCGCGCCGGCTGACGGTGAAGCACTGGTAGAGCGGGATGGCCCTCTTGGGCGGCGGGCTCCGCAGCCCGCCGCCCCCGCGGAACTTCTTCTCGCTGTCGTAGTACTCGAGGCGCGCCGGTCCCCGGGCGCTGGCCGCGCGCAGCACGAAGAAGCGCTTGTGGCCGTGCTTGTGCTTCCGCAGGTAGCCGCACTTGCGCACGTCGTCCTCCGGCTCCTCCCGCACCTGAGAGAGCGAGGCGCTGGACGAGCGCTTCAGCGGGTGGTAGGGGCTCTCCTCCGGCGGCCAGCAGCACTCTCCGCCCGGGGCCGAGCCCGCGTCCAGCGGCTCCTGGTAGTTCAGCACGCTCGCCATGGCCGCTTGTGGGGCGCCTCGCCTCTCTTCACCCCACCGGGCCTCCAGGCGCGCGCGTCCGGCGGCCAGGACCAGAAACACTCGTACACACACTCGCACCGAGGGGGATCAACAGCCGCCGCGCGGCGAAAACATCACGTGACGCGCCGCCTCCTGCGTCACGCAGACACCTCCGGGCCTCCAGACTGCAGGGGGCGGAGGGGGGCGCCAGCGACACAGACGAAGGACGAACGCGACGCGCCTAGACACAATGGCTGTCTCCTGTCTGAAACCGTGAGGATACCATTTCCGACAGAAGGATTTGCTTTTCGCTCACGGGGGTAGACTTCTACAACGAGGTGCTATTTAGCTAACCTAAAATATTGTTTTATGAACCGCGCTCGTAGGAACTGCATCGGCAGCCAAACCATCTACCATATTAAAATGTGTTTAAACACATTCGAATGTTTGCGCCAAAGAAAGCACAGTCTCGGATCTGTCACTCTTTTTTCACATACTCTCTTACTGAACAGTATAAATGCCATTATACACATTTTCTTCGCCTGAGTCTACACACTCTTTGCTTAAATATGGCTTCCTGGCAGACTCGTAGCCAGCCTTTGCCATTATTGATGTCCTCTTTCTTCATCTATGGTAGGCGGGTAGTAGGCGAGGCCTTACAACTAGAGGACACCATTAACTGGCTACCCGGGGAACCAATACCAAAACAAAAAGTGCCCCGCCCACCGTACCCGCCCTCTCCGTGAGACAAACAACCCCCTAAACTTGAACGAACCCAGTCCCATTTTGAGCAAATTCAGTGAGACGAGGCCATGTCGTTTGCGGAGGAAGGGGTGGGATTTGATTGAGAAATACTATCCAAAGTGTATTCCAGCAGTGTATTAATTTTTATAACCGAGTAAACCTGAATCGTACGGCACGATTGGCTGTTCGCGGGAACAAGAGAAGCTTGTAGTTAACGTATTTTTTCAGTTATATAAAAAAAAAAAGGATTATTTTTTTCCACGGCCGCTATTGGTCAAGTGGCACGGCTGTTATTGTGCTTCCCTCTCGCCAATTGGCTGTTATTCCCTGTGCAAATACCAACCTGTCAGTTCGTGAGCGGGGGCGGGCGCAAGGGGGAAGCCGTGTTTGTAGTTTGTCTTGAAGTAAACAACTGTCTGGGAGCTGCAAGCGTTACACGAGCTCAGCGAGGTACCGTCTCAGGCGGCAGCCAGAGTGGCTACGCCAGTGCCCGCCTTTAGGAAATCGTTAGCTGCTCCTAACAAGCGCCAGCAAGAACATAAGAAAAACCCAAATACGATGGAGTCTGACATTCGAATTGTTTGTAAATAAATCTTTGCTAACATGAAGCATATAAGTGCCAGCGATGATTTTTTCATTGTGGAATTTTGATAGTTGAGGAAGCCGGGAGAGGGTTTTGCGCAGAACTTGATTCACAGTATGTGATATTGTGTATAAACTACGATAAAATATGTTCATGTTCCAATCTGTTCTAATAGAGACACAGTAGTTAGTATGCTTCCTCAGCTAGTGATAGCAGCTGCAGAGGCGAAGCCAAGCAGCATCTTTCAAAACTGAAAACGCCCGAATGGGGTGATAAAAGCTGCAAGTCTTCAGCTATCTAGTTGCAGGGGAATTTGGTGGCAAGCTGACCTCAAATATTCCGACATAAACCATTGTGTAGGTTTAGCAAGTAAGAACATCTCACTAGTTTTTGGTAAGAGGAACTGATCTACTAATGCATTGGTATTGAGGTATCTGAAATGGCACATAATCTGATTTTCCAATTGGCCTGCCTTGCCAATTGCACTACCCAGTCAGAAGACTCCGCTGCTTTTATGGAACTGACATTTCAATGTATCCAGTTCCCGAGAAAGGCCTTCCCTAATGGTAATGGGAATGCTCCTTACTTTGTGGACATGATGAACATCATTTCCCTTTAAGATTACACTATGTTGGAAACACGTTCTTCTGAATTACCAGAAAAGAAAACTTATTTGAAGGATTCCAATATTTGCAAATCTTCATAATTATTATCTTGAAGGACAGGGACTGGTTCTGGGCTGCTACGACCTAAGATCATGCCTAAATTCCCTTCATCTCTCCACCACAAAAGAGATACCCTTCCTCATAAAACATACACTTTGCACTCTGCCTATTTTTAAATGTAAACAACAGTTTAATGAATCCAATAATGGACTCTTCAGCAGTGAAACTTTTTGGTGAAATAGCTCCCTGCAAGTTCCAAGTGCTCGCCCAACTTTGCCTTGAATTTATCCAACCAAATATCCTCGTGGATAATGATATAGGGAGACCAAGAGTCTGAAACAATCCGCCCAAGGCGGTTGGTAATCTATGAGGAAAAACCCCAATTCTTAAAAGCCTAATGCCAAAAAGAAACTTAATTCGAATGCCAATATTAGCATGTGTTACAGATTTTGAAGCTCAAGTCATTTTGCAAATGACAAACAATGTCCTGCTCGCAATCAAAAGTGCTCAGGATGCATAATATTAGTAATTTTGTATAAAATCTGTCGGAAAAGAAGGCATAAGGGCAGCACATAAAAAATAGTAGAAGAATCTGATTCTAAGGCGAATAAATCAGAAGACCATCATGCTAACGTGTTTTGGGCAATAGTGCCAAATCAGATGTTCTAGATGTACATGATCTAAAGAAAAAAAACAAAATGTGAAATGTCCTTGGTAGAGTGAAAACGGTGATTGTTTTGCAGTTCATACTTCATTAACATCTTTAGTATCATTCTTTGCTCCCTCGTAACCATTTAATTTGCTATCTGACAACTCAGTTTTTGCCCGTTTTCCTGTTAACTACGTCTCCTTTGAAATGTCTTGCAACTTCCTGTAAAGAAGCTTCACCGTTCCTCCCGTCACCCTATCCTTGACCCCAAAAAGATTATATTGAAGCACGGAGACGTAGTCAGTTTGAGTAATTTATTGTATCAACATCCCGGCACAGCATCTACGAGAGAGCACTGCAACAGCTGCGTTATTCCCCAGCTAACAGCTCAGAGTGTATAAAATATTCTAGATTCATCACTATCTGAGGAAGCTTACTAACTACAGTGTCTCCAACAGAACTGATTAGAATCTGAACATATTGTAATACACATTACATATATCACAACACAGTAAATACCTGCATTTTGGTTACACGGTACTGGTGAGTGAAGCGACCAGTTAACAATATTACATATGCATGCCAACATTTCGAATCATCAAAGGCCTTTTTTTGTACAAGTGGGCCCTGCAATTTTGACCCATATGAGAACCTCTGCTTGTACAGTGGAAACCTAGGGACACAAACCAGGAGGAATACATTTTGCAGTGGTCTTGCATTTGTCATGTAAGATTTAACAAGCATGGGCGAAGAAAAGGGCTGTTGGCCATATCGGAATAGGAAAATACAAATTGGCTGCCAGTGCATCACGATGCATATGCACACATGTACACACACAGCTGCCATGTTGGAATTGTAAAGATGGCAGCCTTTTATACATGCACATGTGTTGCAACAGATGGACGTATTGACACAGCAGCAGTCGGTTTGACGTTTACTATTCTGACATGGAATACAGACGTATTATTGGGAAATAAAACAGATTTAAGCGCTGCTACAGCTAACTGCTCTATCTTTGTTCTAGTGTATGCAGCTTTGGCAGCATAATATAGCATTGCACAAGCACACACCTGAGCACAGGCAACATACATCTAGACATGAATATACACATAGCAAAACTAAGGCAACAGATACAAGCGCACAATACATAAGGTACAAATGCACACAGAGACACATCAATATCCTGCCTGTGACAAAGACAAACAACTGCACACTGAGCTACTAAAGTATTGGTATTGAGGTATCTGAAATCTAATTTTCCAATTGGCCGGCCTTGCCACAACCAATTGCACCACCCAGTCAGAAGACTCCGCTGCTCTTATGGGACTGACATTGCAATTTATCCAGTTCTTGTCAGATATACACTCCTCTCATACAAGCACACATGCATAAATAACATATACTTGGCAACATATGAAAAGCCAGTGCACATATTGTTGCTCACTTACACACAAGTTCCCTGCCACCCAACTACTCACATAGCGCACAGTGTAAGGTTAAAAATAAATTATATTCCAAAAGCCAAAAAAATGCCCACGTACAATACTGCTGTAAACTGGAGAAGAAAAAGCCAACCTCTACATGGCTCGTGGACTAGGTGGGTTGTAATAATTTAATCTGCTGCTGTGAACACTTTAACACTCCCCTCTACCTGAAAGCCAAGCCTTGCCCAGTGATTATACAATGTCCACCTTGACATTGAGCTGGGCTGCACTATTTCATAGTGGTTACTAGAATGGAGGGGCATCACTGCAACTGTGTGTTGAAGTATGGTGGCTGTGTGTCTCTGTCCTTGTTGTGCATATGAATGTGTAGGTGTGCATGAGATTATTTGTGGATTTTCCATTGTGTGTTTGCTTTGGAATCTGATTGTGTGCATGTATATATATATATGTGTGTGTGGAGCAGGCTCATCATGCCCCTGTAGACGTGGGAAATCCCTTAAATTCTTACATTCCAAAAGATACTTCAAAACCACACCCTCATGTGGTTGGGTTGAGGGTGGGGTTAAACCTCAATTTCATGAGGCATTGTGTTCTGAGACATGGCAATCACACAGCATATCAAAAATTCAGATACTTGAGGGCAAACTCAATAAGTTAGTTCTATGGCTAAAATATTTATTACACAAATTCAAAAGGTGCAGTACAGAAATATAATGCAAATTCATAAAGTCAATGGCATAAAGGCTTTCAGAGATAGAACAATACAGAAAACAGAGCTAAATCAGAAAGACTGTAAGTCTGAAATGAGCAGCAAAATCAATAAGAAATCGCACAGCATCGCTAGTTGCATTAGAAAAGTCTCAGGAATGTTCTGGCTCACCCCCAACATCGAGGGTTTATATAGAAATTCTGATAGACTAACATTGAAAATGCTAAATCATCATGATGAGAGCAAAAGAGTTATAATTTCAGCAATTCAGAGCAAGGTTAGATTAAAAGTCATATTGTCTTGCTATTTAAGCACTATCCCATTACATGAACATTGATTCAGTCCCTCTATAGTAATGTCATCCGGAGATGAGAGGACAAAATATTAAAAAATCAACATTAAACTACTATGAATGGATACAGTAGAGTGAGCTAGCAGAAGGGACCATGAGTTGGTTGCAGCATTACTGAGCGCTTGTTGGATAGTCCATGGACTCTGCACAATACCTCTCACAGCTAGCATCTAAGGTAAAAAGCCTCTATGCAAGCACTAGTAAAAGTTTGAGAGATATGAAAATGAATGTTAGTAAAACAAAAATACACACCGAAAAAAGGGACTTTTCACATTTATTAAAGAAAAATATTTTAAAAGAGCAGAATTTGTGGGGTAAAGGAGGAGAGAGTGCTGGGATAAACAACAGGAATGGGTGGGGGCATGAGAGAGAGAGCAACATGGAGTGGGGAAAAGCCCAAGATGGAGACATTAGCAGGTAGCTCGAGAGAAACAACAAAAAGGAGAGCTCCATACAAAGTATCAGAGGGGCCTGCGGGGTAGAAGTGCACAGAAGAGAGACTTGGCAGCTACAGAGACAGCAAACAGAGTATATGGTGGTGGGTATATTTTTTTTAGCAGTGGGCAGAAGAAATAAAAGAGAGCAAGAAAATGCATGCACACTGATGGAGTGTTTAACCAAAAAGGAAACAGTTCAGTAAAATGAGAAGCATATGGACAAGTCAGTCAAGAGAATGTTAAGGAAGCTGTGCTCCTGGGGTGGGACAAGCAGAAGATGGACAAGTAAAGCCACAAAATAAGCAAACAAATAGAAGTGACAGTATTGCCAACCAATGGTTAGAAACAGACAGGCTCTAAGCATATATAAATTCTTGTTAAGGCCAAAATATGTCTTTCGCAACCAGACAGCTTGCACTGTCTGGTCGGCGGCTCTACCTAAATAGGTAGAACACTAAGCAAAAGTAATTTCTTCCTGAAAAAATGCAACTCCTACCTAATTTTGGCTGTCCCGAATATTTGTACTATCCTATTTAACACACATATTGCAAATATGAGTTGTGCAATAAGCATTTAACCACCCTCCTTTCTGTTTTTACCTTGGTAAATTTCAGCAAGTCAGAGCTAAAAAAAATGTATGGGGGAAAGTTCCTTGTAAATAACAGTACCTAGAAATTTTAGTATGCCACATGTGTGGGTGGGTGTATGATATTTTGAAGTCACGGTCCAAAACTGACCATATCAAGTCAATATTGTGCCAACATGGTATTCATATGTTAACATGAAACCAAAATAGTGGGACACTTGCAGTTGGCTGGAAGTGTTCTGTCATGTAATTGCCAGGAATGTAGATGTTTTTTATACATATTTTGACATTTGCAAGGCATTCTGGGTTACAAACAGTGGTGGAATCAGGTTAGGCAATCCTTTCAAGGTATGAAAAAGTGATGGGATTCATGCATGCAACAGCATCCTGAATTGCCTTGTGTCTCCAAATTTCAAAAATATCTGTGCTTGCTTGGGTGTTGGAGCACAGTAGGCCCAAATACTAGAACATCCCCCATGGAAAATTATCTCAATTTATTCAATGTTAAACATTTGCAGGGCATTCTGGGAAAGAAAAAATCAAGATGAATGCAAGCCACGCCACTTGGACTCCCCCTGTGTCTTGTTTTCAAAAACGTCTGCAGTTGGTACATTGTAATAAAGACCTTGTGGCCAAGTAGCGCCACAACAGGTTCCGCAACCTGGTTGTCTCAGACAGTGGAGATAGGTAAAATGGAAGTATTTGTGCAACACCTACTAATCACTATTTTTGGCACCGGCATTGTCTCTTGCCTGTTAGTTGTGGAATGCGTGCAAAGGGTGCTGACCCCAAGACCCTCACCAGGTGAACCACCACATCCCATAATTGCCAGGTTGTTAAAATACAGAGATCGACATGCAGTGCTGAGAATGGCTCATGAAAAGCAGAACTTGAAAAATTAGGGCTACAGTGTTGCATTCTTTCCAGAATTTACTCTGTCTGTCCAAGTGGCATAGTGAGAATAACTTCCTATCAAACAGAATCAGCAGCAGATGGGGATGAAATATGTAGTGCTGTACCATGCGGACCTTAGGGTGCACTACAAGGGAAGGCAACACATCTTCACACCCCAGCTTGCCTCTCCTTTCCTGAAGAAGATCAACAAAGCAAGGCACCAGCAGCATGAAGTATGGCCAGAGGGATTTGCATTCCATAACAGTGGCTCACAAGAGTCCTCATAAGAAAAGCTGGAAACGCAGACTGGCCCAGATTGCTGCAAAACGCCCACTCAGCTTCAGCGGTTGACTAAGTTAAATTCTCTTTATGTTCTGACTAACTGTGCAGACCCTGGGACATATACTTATTGATTGTTTTTGCTATAGGTCATGACGCCAGATAAAACAATCCTTTCTGCCTCCTTGTGTGCAGAAGTTCACCTTGCACTTTGGATGCTCCCCATGAGTAATACCCTCACTACCATCATTTGGGAAGAGATGTTTAATCTGATGGATCTGTTCTAGGTTTTCGGGGGGCAGGTTAGATGGGTAACTGGCTGACTGGCTGACTGGCTGACTGAAATGGCCATAGTGTGGCTGAGTGGGGGGTGGGTTGTTTATTGGTATGCACATGCACTACATCCCTTAAACCAGGACATGCCTCTTATGTTGTCATAATGCAGATGTAGCAGCTCAAGCTGCATTTTCATGTTGTTCCAGAATTGTTACTACCACCACAAAGGCTATCCTCCTAATACATACAAGATGAAGCCCTCACTTAGGCCCTCATTACGACCCTGGCGGTCGGTGGTAAGACCGCAAACAGGCCGGCGGAAAAAAAAATGGAATTATGACCGCAGCGGTCATCCGTCACTTCACCATTCCGACCGCCATGGCGGTGAAGATCGCTCGGCTGGAGATTGTGGTCTCCAGCCCGGCGGTCGTCACTAGACCGGCGACGGTATCAGGACCCTGCATACCGCCATGGATCTCGGGTGGTTGGGAACCGCCATGAGATCCATGGCGGTAGGCACTATCAGTGCCAGGGAATTCATTCCCTGGCACTGATAGGGGTCTTCCCCACCCCCGCTACCCCCCACGAATCCTCCCCCCACACACCCCACCCCCCTGCCACCTCCCAAAGGTGGCACAACCCCCCTCCCCACCCCACCCCGACCCTGAACATGCACATATACACACCCCTACACGCACACACCCCCAACATGCACATATACACACCCCTACACGCACACATACACCCCGACAACACATACCCGCACACATACAGACATGCACATCGTCCGACCCGCACACATTTCCCATACACACAGCACCCCCCGCACGCATACACTCACTCACTCACCCCCTCTACACTCTCACACGCACACCCCCATGAACGCACACAACACACAACACCCCCACCCCCTTCCCTAACGGACAATCAACTTACCTTGTCCGTTGATCCTCCGGGAGGGGACGGGATCCATGGGGTCAGCTCTGCCACCAGAACACCGCCACAAGAACACCGCCACACCGACTCATGGGACGTGATTCAGTGGACGGTGTTCTGTTGACGTGGCGTTGGAGGTTGGGCAACCTCCACTTTCCCGCCGTCCGCCAGTATGGCTGCTGGCGGCTTTCCGTATGAAAAAGGACGGCGGCCTGCCAGCGGTCATAATACGCGGCGCAGAAGACCGCCACCACTGGCGGTCTTCAGCACGGCGGTACCTCGGCGGTCTTGCGAAAAGACCGCCAAGGTCGTAATGACCCCCTTAATCTTCTAACATAGAATTTCAAAGGACTGAACAACTCTTGCAGTGTTTGCCAAATTTATGATTGTTGTGTGCATCATGATATTTCAGTAGCATTCCTGCTGGAGACACATGTTATGTTTTATTATTATGTATTGCATGCTCTAGGCAATGTTACATTTGTTATGTTTAAGGTTATGGAACCTTTATTGTGTATGTTCTGGAAAGGAATGTAGATGGTTGGGAAAGATAGCCAGGATGGCGAGTACTGAGACGAGCTGAGAGGAGGAGTACTTTTCTGCCGGAAATAAAGATAGCTTCAAATACCAATCATTGCGTTTGGTATTAATTTTAACAAGTAGCGACGAGCTGGAGAAAGACTTGTAATTACGCAGCACAGAGCAGTGTTTTCTCCTTAGAACCAGTGTTTTCCATATTTCTATCTCTACATTGTCAGGACATCGAGTGGTCTTGACATCACATCGGAGTGTAAAAGCAACAGGACTAGCAGTGCAGTGGCTAGACGTGTGGTAATGTACAATTTTTAAAATTGTTTATATACTGAGACAAAGGGCCATATGTACGAACACATTTTCCCATTGACACAGAAGGGGAAAAACCCTTTGCTACATCTGGCCCAAAGTCTCTTGGCTGCAGTTCGTTTATAAACTGTACTGCGAGTTACTTCACACCGCAAGCGTAAGATATAAAAAATGCAGTAGTGCTCGTGCTTTATAACGAACAATAGCTAAGGCGCGAACTTTACCTTCTCAGCAGAACTTTTGAATGATGCTAGGAAGTATTATTATGGTACTTGCGTGGATCCTTTATGTACAGTAGATGTGCATTCAAAAGTGGATGTATCTGATTTTCGCAATGTGGATGCAGCTCTCTCCATTTCTCTTGGAAGTTCTCGTGTAATATAATGCAGTGTCTCTAACGTCACGTGATATAAAAAAAAGGAGAAAAAGAAAGAGGACTTTGCATTTTCTTGATTTCACTGTCAGCGATTTGCACACTGGTTCCAGTTATCGTGCAGATCAATATTATATTTATTCTACAGTGATTTGCACGCTCATGACAATTAATATGCAGATTTTTAATACATTTATGTTATTCACTTTGCAAACACACGCCATTTTATTATATTTGTTAACAACTATTTCAACTAAGTATATTCTGTGATTTGCACACTTCCTGTGCAGATTTCCAGAATTTCAGAGATTTTCACATATTTCCACATTTGAACTATGCAGGTGTACTAAATATACTCAGTAATTTGCACACTTTGAGCAGATTTTAAGTATTTCAGTGATTTGCACACTGTTTCCACATTTGAATTATGCAGTTTGAACCACCAACCAAATTCTTACAAAACAAGAGTGATCCACCTATTCCTTGGGTGAGATGGAAGGAGGAGTTTCTAACATATATGAGGGCAATTGATGATGAAGACATGTCTCAAGAAAGAAAAAAAAGTTACATTGTTTAGGCTCAGAGGGGCAAATGATATTTAGACAATTCGATCAGTTATGACTCAAGAACAACAAGAGGAGGCAGATGTGTTCCAGGAGGCATTGTTATGTTTAGAAAAATAGATTTAATCCCACTGCAAGTATAGCACTTAATAGATTCAAATTTTACACTAGAGCGTAGAAGAATGAAGATGATTTTGATGAATTCCTTACTTGAATTACAAGGATTATCTTTGCACTGTAACTTTGGTGCGATAACTGATGAGATGATTAGAGATCAGATAATTGTACATGTCAAAAATAAAAGGACACAAGAGCAATTGTGGGTAATGGGAGATCCTAAATTGAAAGATGTAATTACCACAGCTAAGGCATTAGAACAATCTGAAAGGTGGATGAAATCTGTGCAAGAATCTGTCAAAGTTAAAGGGAGCAAGAGTGAAGTTGTATGTGCTACAAGGAGTGACTATCCACGATACAACATGTTAGGAAAAAAGTATGATAAACATGATAAGATGGAGTAGATTGCATGCTATTGTTGTGGTAGCACAAGCCACATTGCATCGTCTGCTAATTGTCCATCATTAGGCAAAGAATGTAAAAAATGTGGCAGGGTTGGGCATTTTGCTCTGGTGTGTAGGGATTTGAGAAAGGGATATGCTACTGTGAAGGGTAAAGTGGCATATGTGAGCAATGCAAGGGCTGGTGAGTGTGAACACAAGTGTGGGTGTAAGGATGACAGTGAAATAGGTTTGGTATTGTCTCTTAAAAACAGTGACGGGAATGATGAAGATGGTGAGAATAAAGGCCCTTCCAAATGCAAACTATGGATAAGGAACACTGAATTAGAACTTATGGGTGACTCAGGATCACCCTGGACAATTGTTGCCCAAAGTTATCTTGTTCAAAAAATGTGAAAATGTTTGGATCATAGAAAATGTAAAGACATCTGACATTACAGCAGAAAGTTTTGATGGCACGGCAATTGATATCATAGGTTATGTAGAAACTGAGATAAAATGTAAAGGGAAATGTGCAATCATAAATTTGTATGTTGCAGTGAAAGGGGTAAATGTACTAGGCTGGAAGGACCAGTGGAAACTAGGAATAATATTGAATCCAAGGAGTCCAGATCCCGTGTTGATAGTAGAAATTGGTGAGGCGAAACAATGGATAATATCCAAATTCCCGGAGGTAATACTGGGTAAACTGGAAGGGTACAGTCACAAGATCAAGGTCAAAAATAGCGCTAGACCAGTCGTACAAAAACTCAGAAATGTGCCTATTACTGGGAGGGAAGATTGGAAGCATATGTTGTCAGAGATGATTAAGGAAGATGGTATAGAGAAGACAGAATCCTCAGAAAGGGTCTCTCCGATCATTTTGGGCCAAAAGCAGACACATGTTTGAGATTATGTGTGGATCTTAGAGCTGTGAATGTAAATATTGTAGTGAACTGTCATCCCTTATCTAATGTAAATGAGGTAGTTAGCATGCTTGTTGGAGCCTGGTGAATGAGGGTGATGGAAAAGGATCATTGGTTAGGATAGGAAATTAGTGTGATTTGTGTTTTATGTCATCATTGGAGCAGCATAGAAGAAATGGTGATCAAAACGACACCATGTACGGGAGTGGTTCTACAGGTGATGAGAATGTGGCAGGAATGACTAGTAATGAAAACAACATGACAAAAGATAATGAGTTCATAGCTTCACTTGTCAAATTAAGCGCCCATAGGAGAGTTTGTATAATATTTTTGTTTATAGTTTCTTTTAGTTTATTTGTGTTTTGTTTCAAAGGAGGGCAATGTGTTATGTTTTATTATTATGTATTGCATGCTCTAGGCAATTTTACATTTGTTATGTATTAAAGTTACAGAACCATTATTGTGTATGTTCTGGAATGGAATGTAGATGGTTGGGAAAGATAGCCAGAATGGCCGGTACTGGGATGCGCTGAGAGGAAGAATAGTGTGCTGCTGGAAATAAAGATAGCTTCAAATACCATTCATCGTGCTTGGAATTAATTATAACAACACACCTACCAGTCCCGAAAAAATCCTGTCAACCAGATGGTTAGCATATGCTTATGCTTTCTGATTCTCCTCATATTCTAGAGGAGTTGCTATCTTAAAAAAGGGACACACTTCTAACTTACACACCTTTAATGATGAACAGATTTGTTGTTGTTCAGGGTATACTTATTTGCAAACACGTCACATTTGTTAATGTATACAGTCCGAATATTGATGATGGAAACTTTTCCATACAGCATGGATGTTGTCTTTTTGCTGTCCCCGAGGGCGGTCTCTGGGGCGAAGATATTAAAGTGGCCCTTGATCCTAGGCTGGACAGGTCATGATGCATTGTCAGACTCAATCAAGGAGCAGCAGCGGCTATGGGAGCTATAATGATAGATCGTAGCTGGTAGATATTTAGGGCCTGATTCACAAAGGTAAACTTACACTTCTGTGTAAGTTTACAGTGGTTTGCTATTCACAAAGGGTTTTACGAATAGCATCTTTACCAGTGCGCAGTCTCCGCACATAAAAAGATGTATCTTTTTATGTGCGGAGACTCCGCACTCATAAAGATATTACTCGTATCTTTACAAATGCGGATCCTCTGCACATAAAAAGACCTATCTTTTTATGTGCAAAGACTCCGCACATGTAAATATATTATTCATCTCTTTATGGGTCTTTTTATGTGTGGAGACTCTGCACTCGTAAAGATACTTCTTGTAAATCTCTTTGTGAATAGCAAACAATCGTAAACTTGCACAAAAGTGTAAGTTTACCTTTGTGAATCAGATTGTTAGCGTGTACTGTACGACAACCGAAAAAAAGGTAGATTTGCATCCTCTGTCCATTCATCATGGTCCATACTTGACTACTGGATATCCACCTGTAATGTTGGTTCCTGATTTATAGATACACAACATCTTGCTAAATCACTTTCTGACCATGCACCAGCCATAGTGCGGCTACAGGTCCCAGAGACACGTTAAACTTCTAGACTAAGGAGGCTCTCACAAGACACTCTAAAAGGTGACTTGTTCCGAACTGAGGTGCATCATGAAATCTGGGAATACTTTCAAACCAACATTGACTCAGTATCTGAGCTTAGCATGATGTTGGAGGCCTTTAAGGCAGTGATAGTGCTGTATGATGTGCAAATTGTGGGTTGAGGAGTGGTACAAAGCCAGTCTGATCAGGGAGTGCAAACTCTGAGAGCAAAAAAGGCAGTCTGTTGGCTAGCAATTTGACTAGTATTTTGACGTTGCAGTTTATATGCAACAATGGCCCATATGAATCATACTGATCTGGAGATATGTCTAGTTTAAGAAGGGTGATCAACAGTGCATCACGCATAGTGAGGGAAAGGATTTTCTTATTGTAAGATTCTTTGAATAAGGCCAGTAAATAGGGAGAGAGGCTATCGGAATGTTCTTTTTAAAACTCTGCTGGGGCCTTGCCAACAGGTAGAAAACCGATCACTGATTTTATCTCCTCATTCGATAATGGTTGGTTTAAGTAGTTGCATCTTGAGTCATTTAGCCAGGCAATGGCCTTATCATGTAAGCAAGACAAACAAGTATTTGCAATGCAATAGGTCTCACATTTGCTTGCATTAGAGCTATTGGCATTGTAAATTCATAACTGAACTTTTCTTGCCACATAAATTGGTAAACCCTGCCTCATAATTTAGTCTTTTCCTGCCATATAATTCGAGTGGCCCTGCATATAACTAAAGCACTTCCATTTACCTTCTTCCTCTATCTGCAACAAAAAATGAAAATTTTGCCATTCAGCATCCTAATTTAAATCTGCCATGCTAATTCCAATAGATTACCACTTTCACCACCACATTATCAGAGTTGCTGGCTGGCTAAAACAATCCACCAAAAAAAAGACACAAGACAGGATTTTAAGTTGGCCTGAATCACGGTCATAACTGTAAAAAGGAGAGATTATTAAAACATATGCAATTATGCAAATATCATATAAATCTTTATCAGAAATACACTTTTGACTATAGATTGTAATGCTCAAAACAGCCACTAGAGTGCATCATAACAAAAATATCATTTGTAAGAAACATGGTCATGTAACTGTATTGTTAGCCTCTAAAGGGCATAACCCCATGAAAAAATAAGAGAAAGTAATGCAGTGTAATCATATACTTAGCCCCAAGAGGACATCTGTAGAGCTAGCAGGGCTACTACAATGATATTAGAAACAAGGCATTTAAAACAAAACTTCTCCCAGCTATAAAACATGAGAAAGATTAAAAGTCACTGAATGTGAGAGGGGTTATTATTTTGGGGTACCCACTAACCTTGTATGGGGTCCCAGAGATGATGTAGACAAAAAGAGCATTGTGAAGGTGGTCCCATTGTCCTAGGACCACCTCAGGCTGATCTGTGAGCAAAAATGTTTTGTAAAAGTAATGCCCTGCAAAGCATTATGTGGCGATTCTCCATGCCTCAAATATTTTAGTAAGTTGATATGACTGTAATGCTTAGAACAGCCCCTAGAAGACACCACAATGAAAATAGCATTTGTAAGAAACATGGTCATGTAACTAAATAGTTAGCCTCACAACATAACCACACAAAAAGAAAATGGCAGAAAGTAATGCAATGTAACCATATATTTAGCCTCTAGAGAGCAAAGTGCATTATACATTTTCAGGAATAGCAGGCCTATAGCAATGATATTGTAAACAAGGCCTTTAAAGTACAAGCTATTCTCAGCTCTAAAACAAACATTACAGCCCTGAGAGTGCTTAAAAAGACAGTGCATGGTGGGAGGGGTTATTATTTTGGGGGACCCAGAGATGACCTAGACAGAAAGAGTGTATCATGCTGAACTTTTGGTGGTGGTAACATTGTCCTAGGGCCACCACAGTCTGAGTTGTGAGCAAAAATGTTTTGTAAAAAGTGATGCCCTGCAAAGCATTATGGGGTGAGTTTTCCAAGTGCAGTGAATATTGTAGTATCAGCTGACCCGCTGTGCCAGGAGAGCCGCTTTCACTTTGAGGATTTCGGTTTTATGTAAAGCATTTACCGATTTCAAGTGTTTTAAGGGGAGAGCCACATGAAATGACTCTTATTAGGTAACTGTGAACAATGTGACCAGTGCTCCAATATCACAGATTGAGTTCACCCTGTTGTGCCTGTTTGCGCTGTAAGTGCCATGGCCACAATGTAGCACGAAGGGGTGAGACAAAAGAAAAAAACAGTTTGCCCATGCTGAAGTATATTAGCAATCGTGCAATACTTCATGTAACAGGGGCAGTCTGCAAGGCGTGACAAAAACAGCCTCAAGGCGGGACAAACGTAAAGCATTTACCAATGACATCAAGTGAATGTTGAAAGGCAAGCCCAGGAACGAATGAAAGTGATGGGCGTGAGATGGGCGTGTTTAAAAGCCTACAATACTTACAACAGGTCAAAGTGCTTGACCGCTCAACCTGAAAATGGGACGATCAATCTGGGAGGCAGAAAGAGTCAAATAGAAAGATGAAAATCCTTGTGTGATCTCCGCCGCCTCCAAGTGTGGAGAGCCTGTTGCATAAACAATACATGTAATGTCATTTCTAGCCAAAGGTTTCTTTAATAAGCTGGCTAGGGTTCCGCTAGGATGTCCACCTTTCCTGTCCTGCTGTGACAACTTTTTTCCCCAACTACTTCACTTCCCTTAGGGCCACATAACTACTCAACTAGTCTCTCTTTAATTTTCACCAGATTCTGAGATTTCGGCACCTTGAACCATTCATTTTCCAAGCCCTTAATCTTAATTTTAAGGGCATAAGAATACTCAACGTTTTGAGAACCCCTTCCTATTTAGCACTATACAGCAGACCACTGTGCAGTACGTTCAACAATTGTGGTAGCTAGAAAGACGGTGTCTCCACATCTTCCCTAGGACATATTTGCTCACAACAGTCTGCTAATTAATTGCCAAGACTTTAAAGTGCACAGAGTCTCCATTATGTGAGACAGTATTAATCCAGACCTCAGACTCATTTTAAGAGTGCTGATCTGTTCCAGATTTAATTATACCAGATTCTCAAGGATTGTGTCCCCTTAGCCTCAAATATCTGCACCGAATGTATCACACCTCACAGTCTTTGGAAACAGGGGCTCCATCACGACATATCTTATAGGCGTTGCGGACCCCTAGAGCTGAACATTTTGCACTTAGCTTGGAGTTGTCCAAAAATATATCAATTCTGGAGTGAGATTATACAAACTACCTCTAAAATAACAGGCAACTTATAGTATTAGACCCTAAAGTAGCATTGTAGGGTTGGGTACACCCCATATTGAAATCCTTCAGAAAAATAATGGCACTTTCATTATTGTTAGCCAAGAATCTGGTGGGAAACAACTGGGGCAGAGGCAGATCGCCTACACGCGCAATGTGGCTATGAGACCAAACCTACTGCAATGAGCAGATGGAAATATACGCTGAACGTCAACCTAGAGCTGGGCACCACCTCCTTTGTATCCAGTGAGCTGTGACACTGCGGTGTAAGCGTTTACCTTCAGTTAAGACAACAACTACATCTATGCAACTCAACTACTAATGCTGATAAGACTACTGAGCAACGAGGATAACAACCATCTCTGACTGAAGCATTGAACTTGGCAATATGGTATGGTTTTTTATTTCTTCTATGTTTGGGAATGTATGATGGAAGAACACATCTGAGAACCACGCATGCCTAAACAACACGGTTGGAACAACAACTGCGTTGTACCGCGATTACCTTTACCACGCATGCCTTTACAACAATTTCTTGTTGTAAAAGCATGCCTAGCAAAGGCATGTGGGCGGCGGCATGCATGGTTCTAGCATGCAACCCCCCACCAGCTCCAAGGCCCAAAAGTACCCCACCCATAATACTAAAACGACCCAGACCTCCCCACTCCTGCCAATAAAAACAAAACTACTCCGACCCCCCACCCTGTCCCTAAAAAAAACTATCCCTATTCCCCTATCCCCGCCCCTAACAAAAAAACTACCTTGACCCCACCACCCCGCCCCTAAAAACAAAACTACCCATACCCAACCTGAGGCCTATAACCTTCCCCGACCCCCCAACCGCCCTAAAACAACAGACCCCTTACCCCTGCCCCTAAAAGCTGTACTACCCGCTCCCCCACCCATAAAAAACATACTACCCCAACCCGCCCCTAAAAACAAAACTACCCGACCCCACACCCCTAAAAACAAAACTACCCGATACCCCCACCCACCCTGAGCCTTAAAACCTTCCCCCACCCACCTATAAACAACCGACCTGCCCCTAAAAACTAAACTACCCCACCCCGCCCCTAAAAACAAAACTACCCCAACCCCCCCAGCCCCTGCCCCTAAAAACAAAACTACCCTTACCCCACCACCCTGCCCCTAAAAACAAAACTACCCCTATCCCCCACCCCTGCCCCTAAAAATGAAACTAGCCCGACCCTCCCACCCCAGCCCCAAGCCCTTAATCCACCCCACCCCTAAAAACTACCCCCCAACCCCACTTACCTGACCGCACCCTCTCCTGATCTACTCTGCCTTTTTCTGTGCCTCAACCACGCATATGCGTAGTTCAGCACATGCGTGGTAAAGGGAGAGAAAAAGCCATGCGTTGTTCCGGCAAGCGTGGTTACACTTGTGTTGTAGACTACATTGTTGTTCTGGAGTCGTTGTTCAGGACGTTTCCCATTTGGGATGGTAGGATGACATGTCTATGTATAACAAACTGATAAACTGATACATTAGTCAATATCTGGGTGGTATTGTGCCTTTGCTGGAACTAAAAATAATGATTAAAAAAATATATTATCTAGCTTTACTGTGCATTTGTTCACACCAGTAAACTGTGGCAGGACAAGCTAGATCATTTTGGGAGCAACCTAACCTTCATCTACCACTGGGTAAAACTGCATGCAAATGCCCCTCAGCCTGTCCATCTACTCCACGCTGATCTTTTGAAAAGCTGGCTGTAGGAGCGCCATGTCCCCTGAATTTGAAGTGGCTTCATCATCTGAAGATTAGCCTGGACAGTCACAAGCATCCCAACTTCAGCAATATGAATTTTAGACATGATCCTCTGTTTCTGATGCAGCCTCACTGTTGGATTCACCCGCAGAGGCAAACATTAGCTTACTGGCCACTTCAGCAGCTGTCATACTATGCTGAAAAGCCTTTTTAAGAAAATGTAACTTTTGGTCAGATGAAAAAAGAAAACCAGGAAAATAAGGTCAAAGAATTCCGTTTTTTTATATGCATTATTCTTTGTTCCTGATGCAGCCTCCTTGTTGGATTTAGCCAAGGAGGGGAACTCCATTAGCTTACTAGCCACTCCATTAGCTGTCATACCATGCTGGAAAGCCATAGTGTACAATGTTTTAAGAAAGAGGAAAACTTTGGTCAGTTGAAAAAAGTAAACTTAGGAAATTAGGACAAATAATTGAAAAATGGAACATGAACTAAAAATGTGCTAAAGTATGCCCCCCAGAAACTGGAAAAAGTAACAAACAACAATACTATTTTCATCTACAGTATTGCTAGAAAAATGGGAACACACAAACTTAACTATAACCCTATCAAAGCAAAAACAACTAGGAAAAACCAGGGATAAGGAAAATACATAAAAAGTTTCCAAAAATTAAAGTAACAGAATAAGATGAAGAAAAGAAAGAAAAATAAAGAATCACAACAAAAACAAATTGTTCTGCAAAAAAAAAAAAAAACACTTGAATTATTATTCACAAAACAAAAATGTAAACAGATACTGTGAGCACCAATCTGCCAACAAATTACACAAGCGGTAAACTCCATGCAAAGACACTGAAAAATGAAGAACAAATGTAACTCTTAACATCTAGAAATGTTGAGAAATGTCTACCTCCTCCCCAAGCTCCATCCACGACCATGGTGTCTTGAATCTGGACAGGCATCGATGCACAGTGTGTGCAGCCACAAAAACAGGAGCTGCCACCAGACAGACTCCACCATCTATGCAGGAACAGCATTAAAGAAAACGTATACATGTGCAAGTGGCATGGGCCAGTACTACATTTATCGATGTGAGTCCACCTACCACTTGAGCCACCTCACCCTCATAGAATTTGCCAACACAATCCCAATACTAAGATAAAGGATTGTACCACCTAAAGAGGTGAAGAGACCCCTGCGGCCATTTATAGGTCTCATTCTAAGGACCCTCAAAATGCTGCTACCTTTTTCCCTTCTTGGAGTGAGCAGTGCCAGAGTACCAGTATCTGCGAGGGATGGAATATCTAAAACATTACTATTTTGATCCAGAAGACCTAAAAAGCAGCAGAGAAGTAATAGGAGAGGCAAGGCTGCCCCAAACAGCCCCCCGGTACATTAGCAATTTATGCAAACATTTCCCCATAGCATTGCTTCAGCTTTCAGCAGCTAAAGACCCCAGCTGGAAATTACCAGATCCACTGAAAATTTCCAGATCTTGAAAATTCTAGCGGGGCTATTAACTCTGTTAATAGCACTATACAGAATAATGTGGATCTGACAAAGAAATGCACACTTCCAAGGGGAAGCAATTTGAGGAATGGGAGCGTTACCAGATTAAAAAAACACATACACACACGCGCAAAATGTACTTACCTATCACAGAAAGATAACACTGCAACAGTGCAGACACTAACACTGCCACAGAAAGAGCACACTGCACCACAAGGACACAAAAGGGGGACTTCAGCACATGGCCTCCACAATCCAGGCCTTAACAGCACTACAACGTCATCAAATTCACTAGGGACCTGGGACAACAAAAAGGTGATACATGTGGCCAACCAACATCCAGCCATGCCTCCCCATTACACCCACAATGAAGCAGAAGCAGAACATGAGGGAGGAAAGTCCATTCAGAAAAGATATGTCATATGTTTTGACATCAGGCACAGTATTACTCAAAACAAATTGCAGTATGACAGTGTGACCAAATTGATAGAACTTACCCCTTAAGAAGTTCATAAAAAATACCTCTCCTTACCGGCCACAAAAACAAAGTTCATAGTTGCAGAGTTTCTCCCACAATACACCACCCACAACTGCAGTCTTGAAAAACATTGCACTTCACAGAGAGAAAAAAACTCACAATCCTAGCTCTACCCAACCTACAATAATCACAAAATAAAACAGTAAAGAAAAAATTTTTTCCACATACTAAATGTCACCAGCCTGCCAAAGTAGGAGCTGTATTAGGGGAAACTCCACCAAAGGGGCCCTCTAGGCAGCCGAAAGTGAAGGCATTGGCACAAATGATAAATCTGTGACCCACCCTCCACACCAAAGTATACAAAAAAGTGATAGATGGAATGGTCCACATCCTAGGCCATCATTATTTTGCACACCATACCACCTCAGTTCGGACCCCTCCATATGTAACTCAATTTTGACCCTCCTCCAAAGATAACAGTCCAGCATGAGCTGCCAGGCCAGGTCCTCCATAAACCAAAACACAAGCAGCCCAAGCCCATTTTTGCCTTAGTTAGGGCTCATCAACCAAGTATAGCTTGGTTCTAATGACACAGTTTGCGCGGGACCCACATCTGGGAATACCCGTCTCACCTAGGTTGACACACTAACAGAGGTCTCCAAACTATTTAATGCTGCGCCCCCCCAGTTGAAAAATAAAAATCATTGGGCCCCCCTCAGAATTTTTCACAATTATTTTATAAACATGGCAATGTTTAAATATGTCTAAACCTATTTAAACATTGCAGTTAGGTACTGTTACCTTTTTAAAACTGCAATAACATCCTCCTGCTTAAAATAAAGGCCTGTTATCTGTATAATATTTATTTTGGCCAGAATCTGGGGCCCCCCCTGGGATCACTTCAGGCCCCCCTAGGGGGGCCCGCCCCCCAGTTTGAAGACCTCTGCACTAAAGTATATAAAAAAGTGATGGGTGGAATGCTTGAATTAATCTCAGCCTCTGGTAATTACTCAGGCTGCATCCCAGTCCATCATAATTTTGCACACCATGCCACATCAGTTTTAACCTAGCCATATGCAAATTAGTCTTGACCCTGCTCCAATGCATAAAGTCCAGCCTAAACTGCCAGGCCCGATCCTCCCTGAACTGGAATACTACCATCCCAGGACCAGTTTCGCCCTAGTTAGGACTCATCAGCCAGGTATAGCTTGGTTTCAGTGACAGTATGCGCAGGCCCAAGTCTGAGCATACCCATCCCACTTTCGGTACTATTTTGAGGGCAATAATCGTAATTGGGTGCTATTTCTCACACTAATCACATTTGTATCCCTGTGGTGTCAGAATATATTAGGTGAAATAAATATCACACCCTTTTGTGGACTGACTTTATCAGGGCCTAAATCAGGATTGTTAGCATTTCTGCTGTTACCACAGAAAGCACTGAGTACGGAAGGGTGAAAAGTTTTAAAGTTGACAAAATGATTTAGTTGCTTCCTGGAATTTTCCATTCATGCCATGAATAAACATACTCTAGAACAACAAGCATTGGTAAAGCCAACGTGTCTCGCCTATGCAAGATCTATTGGCTTTGTCCATTTTTTAAGTCATGTTGTAAGGCAGTGGGGCTGCTATGCAGCACAAAGAACTTGAAGAAAATGTATCTTCTTTGTGAATGTGAACGCATGGATGGGGATCTGCTGTCCATTGAAGGCTATCAATCCTGTGTTTTTTGCTAACGGCAGAGGGTCTGAAAACCTGCCTAGCTAATATTCATTAAGCAGGATGTTTTGTAGCCCTTTATGAATGGGATTTTGCAGTGCAACCTATTAATACATAGATCACATTTCAAATTACATCCCTCTTCCCAAACTGCCTGTGTGCCATTTACACTTCCTGGTTTGCAAACAGGGATTACTACATTAGCCTCTATTCTGTGTGCCTGGATGACTGCATGTTTTGTGTGTAAGTATAAACTGGTGCACAGGGACTGTGTGTATGTGAAACTGTATTTCCGGTTGTATGTTTGTGTCAGTGTTTTTCTGCTTGTATTTGCCTAAGTATCTGTAAGTGTGTTGTTTTGTAGGTGCATGCATCTCTGCATGCGTGTTTTCATGTATGTATTAGTGCGAAGCTAGTCTAAAGGAGAGCAGCCTGCTGTAAAGGGTCAAAGTTAAGCATAAAGTCAACTATTGATAGGAAAGGTAGCTGGATTATGGATGGTTAATACATTGTGATGTAGTATTGTATAAAGAGGCAAGTCTTCAACTGTTCCCTAAAGTGGAGCAGCATTGGGGCAGTTCTGATAGATACGGGGATGTTCTTCGAAATCATGGCTACACAGATGGAAAAGGGCTGCTGCCTTGTTTTCTCTGTTTGTATACTTTTTAGTCTGCAGTCTGATGGTGTCCTGGCTGTGAGTGTGCTGAGAACCACCAGAGATGGTGACCTTTGGTGCGAATCAGCAAGGGAAGCCAATGGAGGTCAATCAAGATGGGAGTGATGTGATCTTAGTTTTTCAGGCTGTGAATGAGACGTGCTGAAACCTGTAGGATGCCCACAAAAGGGCCCCAGTGTGGAGTCAGTGTGGGAAGCCATGGAACAGGGCGTTATCACCATCCAAATGCAAGAGTAAAAGGGCTTGAACAGCAATTTTGAAGTCTCTTTCTTGAAGTAACAGTTTCCCTTTATTTAGACAAGGGAGATGGTACCAGAACATCTATGTGTTTTTGACAATGTGTTCTCTGAGGGTGAGTTTGGTGTCCAGTGTAAGTCCAAGTGACTTACCATTTGGTGAACGTTGGGGTTCCAACCTTTCTGGTTCATGCCATTGCAGAGCTGGCCTTTGCTAAGATAGCACCCTGAGGGTGGGCAAGGAGAAATTTGGCACCCTTGCTGATGGTAGCGAATTAAACGAGGCACCAGGGGGACCCTTTTTTGTTCACTGGTCAGTATCTGGATGAACAGCAACTGGCCCCTGAACACAAACATCCCCATACCTCCCTCAGCTCTCCTAAATCACGGATAGCTTTGCTGCCTCACGCAGATGATGATTTTGTTGATGTGTGTCAGCAGGTGTGAGAGGGTGAAGGAAGGACAAGGGAGTGGGCTAGAGGGGTGTTAAAATCATTGCCTGTCACATGATAATGAAGGAATAAAACCACTCTAAACTGGAAAATCAGACAGAAACGAACAGGCAGGGACAAGGCTGGAGCATGAGAAGGAGGCTGCTGTTGGCACTGCCTTAATGCTCACAGCTCCTTGCGCCCATCACAATATTGGTGTCCGGGCCCAGCTCGCCATGCTAAAGGCCAGCCCTGTGCCACTGAGCCCGGTTTGTACTGTTTCTTATTTGTTGTTCTTGGCAAATAACAAGAATTCTGTCTTGCTTTGTTGTCATGTTTGTAAGTGCGCAAGAATGTGCGAGCTATGTTAGAATGTGCATGTGCGCGGGGGCTATTGTTATGCCAGTGAGACATACTACAACTATCGAGACGTAGTGTGTCCCACTGGCATAACAGTATTCTACCCCCCGCCAGGGTGTGGGGGCCCAGAGCTCCATGGGGGGGTGGGAGGGGGCTCAGCACAGTACACTGTGCAGGGGCGCTGGGCCCTTGGCCTGAGAGCTTCTGACTGGGTCCATCCATGTACTTTGCAGGCCCCCCACCCCCGAAGTTTCGTTATGCCACTGTTATGCCCGTTTTAATTCAGTACGCAGACTGAAACTTCTTGATTAAGTCAATGCTTGTTACTCTTGCATTCCATACATGTCATATGTATGTTGATGGGTTCATAAAACAGAACATTAAAAAAGCAAACCTACGTTGTCGATTTGCTACCAATCTTCCAAAAGCCAAATCTAATGTTACTTCTTGTTTCTGGACTCAGACCTGTTCGTGTAGGGTGTTTCTTCCTGACGTGCTCGCATTTTTAAGTGTGTAAACCCTTCTGGTGGGACAGGCCCTATAGTCATACAGAGATAATCATGTACGGTTCCCGCCTGGGGCCACACGTCCTTTAAGTGCGGACGATCCAAGCCGATAACATCTTCCGTCAATGTTTAAACGGAGGATGCCTGTGTTTGTGGCTTTACCAAAACAGGACAGAGTAAAATGACACCCTGCTGACGAAAACGGCACGCATTCTTTTGACGACAGCATGATGCATGGCCCGGAGGAAAAATACATTTTGTTGACAGAGGAAATCAGCAGTTCTGTCGCGTGCTATTTCAGGGTAATTGCCGCATTACGTCATTCGTGCCTACGAATCCGGGGTCACGTAAAAGCCTGGCCCTCTAAATGCACTGCCGCTCGTGCTATGCCATTCAAAGTCACTGCAAGAAATTCCCATCATATTTTAAATCACAAACGTTTACAACAAAGGGACAGTCAGTTGCACTGACCTACTTTAGTGCAAATAGACTGTTTGAATAGACGAAGTCTGCTGGAAGGAGCGCGTGTTGGTTCTTGTGCAGATACTTAATGAATTAATTTACTTTTAAGATTTTATTTGTACTTGAATTCTAGTTTTTTCATAATAAAATGCTAAACATCCTTAATACTAAAATGCAGTTCATTTAAACACAGGCAAACATTTTGCATTTCCTTTTCATCAGCTCAGCTTGTTAACTAAACAAAGTCTTTAAGGGAATCCGAGCTTTTTAACCTTTCTTCTCCAAACAGATGCACATAAAACTATTTGCACCGGGTCTCGAATCTGACTGGGGCTGATTCACAAAGAAACACGCGTAAAATACGCCGTGCGTAGCAAACGCCAGGGGCGTAACAAGACATAGAGGTCGTAGTACAGTGTAATTCTTTCATATACTTTTACAGCCCTCTGTAATTCGGTACAAAAACAGCCAACTCCCTACTATTGAAGATTACTAAGAGGGCGCAGTCAGCATCTGAGAAGCCCCTGAATGTTGCATCCCTATGTTAGATGGGTTTTTTGTCCCAATTCACAAAGCTGTGCAATAGTTTTTAAAAGAGTACCGCAGGAGTACTGTTATATGTACTCCATAATGCCTTAGCGAGTAGGCCCCACAAGCTTTGGTGGAGCGTACACTTGGTGCAGTGGGAGCTGAGCCTTCTTCAGAGGTCGTTTTAAATAACACAACTAAGAGTTTTACTACTGTCTTGCCATGTGAACAAGGTATTGCAGAATCAAAGCGAGGGACCATTTAAGTACTGAAGGTAAGTAGGCAAGAAAGGTGCACTTTGTCCTCCTGTACTGATGCTGTGTCTGAACATTTCAAGAAAATTATCCCATGTCTAATGTGATAGGCAAGACCTGTGGAAGCACAATTCTTCGGTAGTGGTATTTAAAAGCACCTGGTGCCCCTGAAGAGGCGCTGATGCACGATGCAGGCGGGCAGCACCTCAAATGCGTCAGATGCCTAAAGTACAAGAGACTTTTTCATACATCTGGAATCATCATCATCATCATTTAAGCTTTATTTCAGCAACAGATACCATAAAAGCAGTACATATACACAAATAAACTATAATTCACAGTACTTCATATAAAAATACAATAAAATCCTCAAGATAAGAGATTCTACATTACCAGACCCCAGGGCATACAAATCGCACACTAGGTACTCTATCAAAAGATACATATGGCTTAATTGTTCTTAAAATTTCATGGACCTATACCATAAAAATGATTAAACGAACTTGTACTCTGGATCATGCAAATAACACAGTAGAACTTTACCAAATGGGTTTAAATTCCTAAGACCTTGGCGTTCTCCTTCCCGTGTTATAAAAACACCTAATACAAATGTACAAGCAAAAAACTAAGAATAAGCAATATTAAATCGATTAAGAAACACAAGCTATGTTGTTAAATAAATGGTGTGTTAATATTTAAAAAACGTACTCTAATAGGCCATATTGCCGCTAAAACCTTTGCCACAGCACACCCCAACGGCCCGTGAGTACTAGTTCTGCAAATCCTAAGGGCCAAATGACGGTCCCTAATGCCCATGGTATTGCAGAGAGGTGTTATCCAACGGGCCCTTTGCTTTTTATATGTGGGACAATGGAATAAAACATGACTAATTGATTCCCTAGTGTTACACCCCATCGGGCAAGAGTCTGTACAACTAGCAGTTTGCTTCCACCTGGAAGTAAGATAATGTACTGGTAAGGATCCTAATCTAAAGCTTGTATAAAGTGCACGTGCCACAGGATGTGAAAAAATATTTAAAAAGTGCTCAAACTCATAAAGATACAAATGATAAAATCCCGTCCGTAATACTACCCAATGGAACGGCTGCTAAAATTGACTTTTGCACACTCACCCAGTATGCGCCCTTCAAGATCTGTGAGGCATTTTTTGAGAGATGCAAGGGATCCGCCCAATAGGAACCCAACAGAAGTTTGAGGAAAACGGTTTTTACATAATGACACCATGGAATTTTCCCAACCTGGGGGTCGCCTGGGGGTCTCTAAAGAGCACTCCTAGCCATGTCCTATAAGGGTCTAAGGCTGCTGTGACCCAAATCCGAATCCAATATTGCAACAGTCTCAGAGCAGCAATATCTGCAATAGAGTACACGTTCAAATCCATTTGGATAGGCAAGGTAGGAGAACTCAAGGGAACCTTTAACAGGGCCTTAATAAAAAATATCTCTGCTCTTTCTATGTCATGTAGTTTACCATGGTCCCACAGCTCAGCACCGTACAAGGCACCCACTCCAGCCTGCATTTTGTAAACATCTACTGCAGGTGTGATGGGAAAGGTCAGCGTTCTAGCAGCAAATCTCAAAATGCCCCCTGTCTTTTGTTTGAGGGACATGGTGCACTTTTTCAGATGTGCTGACCATTTATGGGAGTTTTCTAATCTAACTCCCAGATAGTAAAAATCAGCAACACGGTCAAGGACCTTTCCATCCAGCACTATACTTTTCTTTGCTCTAAATTTTGGGTCACCAAATACCATGCATTTGGTTTTAGTACTGTTTATTTGTAGGCCGTAGTCCCTACAAAACCCAGAAAAGTTCTCCAGAAGCCTGGATATTCCAGAGACAGTTTGGGATAAGAGCAGGGTATCGTCAGCAAACAACAAACATGTTGTCTTGATCCCACCCAATTTCGGAGCATTATTTAAGCTATCAAATAGATACGGAATGCAAGCATTTATGAAACGTAAGAAAAGAGTGGGAGCCAAGACACAACCCTGTCTAACACCTTTCTGAATGGGAAACTCATCAGATAATTCTCCGTCCTTACCCCACCTTACTCTGGCAAAACTCTCTGAGCAAAGTTCCCTGATCAAGTTTAGCAAAGGGCCAGGGACTCCAATTTTGGCCAAGGTCTCCCATAACTTGAAACAGGGGACCAAGTCAAAGGCATCTGGAATCAATTTGCCCTGCTGTTTATCATGCACCTGTCATGCTATTTGTTAGTAGTTTGTCATGCAATCCGTTATATAAAGTTTTTTTCAAACGGTCATGCAGCGTAGCATGCCAGCTGTCATTTTATGTATCCTGAGGTGCCTGTGCGGTAGTTATGCCAGCTGTCATGTAATGTATCCTGAGGTGCCTGTGCAGTAGTTATGCAGGCTGTCATGTAATGTATCCTGAGGTGCCTGTGCAGTAGTTATGCAGGCTGTCATGTAATGTATCCTGAGGTGCCTCTGCAGTAGTTATGCCAGCTGTCATGTAATGTATCCTGAGGTGCCTCTGCAGTAGTTATGCCAGCTGTCATGTAATGTATCCTGAGGTGCCTCTGCAGTAGTTATGCCAGCTGTCATGTAATGTATCCTGAGGTGCCTGTGCAGTAGTTATTCAGGCTGTCATGTAATGTATCCTGAGGTGCCTATGCAGTAGTTATGCTGGTTGTCATGTAATGTATCCTGAGGTGCCTCTGCAGTAGTTATGCCAGCTGTCATGTAATGTATCCTGAGGTGCATGTGCAGTAGTTATGCCAGCTGTCATGTAATGTATCCTGAGGTGCCTCTGCAGTAGTTATGCAGGCTGTCATGTAATGTATCCTGAGGTGCCTCTGCAGTAGTTATGCCAGCTGTCATGTAATGTATCCTGAGGTGCCTCTGCGGTAGTTACGCAGGCTGTCATGTAATGTATCCTGAGGTGCCTCTGCAGTAGTTATGCCAGCTGTCATGTAATGTATCCTGAGGTGCCTCTGCAGTAGTTATGCAGGCTGTCATGTAATGTATCCTGAGGTGCCTCTGCAGTAGTTATGCTGGCTGTCATGTAATGTATCCTGAGGTGCCTATGCGGTAGTTATGCAGGCTGTCATGTAATGTATCCTGAGGTGCCTCTGCAGTAGTTATGCTGGCTGTCATGTAATGTATCCTGAGGTGCCTATGCGGTAGTTATGCAGGCTGTCATGTAATGTATCCTGAGGTGCCTCTGCAGTAGTTATACCAGCTGTCATGTAATGTACCCTGAGGTGCCTATGCGGTAGTTATGCAGGCTGTCATGCAGGTGAGCGAGTATGCACTCATGCAGTGGTCATGAAAAGGTCATGCAAGGGTGGTGCAAGAGCTCATGTGCATATATTGAGTGCATGGACATGCATGTATGCAAATGCCAATACCTGCTGCAATTTATCACAGCCTACAAGACTGTTACAGCGCTGTTGAACCGAGAACATGGGAATTTTGGACAAGTAGCCATTGAAGTGCACCTGTGAGGTAAATTTTGGTAGGAGGACCTCATGCAGTAGCACTAGAACAATCAGACTATTTGGTGGAAATATTAAATCCCCAAAGGAATGATGTATGACGTCGGGACAGGAATTTTCCCTGCCTGGTAACACGGACATGCAGTCTCTGCCCTGAGTAGCCCAAATGTATGATAGCTGCTATCCTGACAGTTTCCTTCTGGCCAAGCGCGATGACCATTATGCAAGCATACTGTGACCTAGGCGATCCTGTAAATTGTATGGCTGTGGGGTCTGGAGGGGTGCACCAAGCATACGCTCAAGCTGATGCAAGACCGTGTCCTGTGACATATACATTCAGAGGTGGTGGCAGTCTGCCATGTGTTTTTGAATGAATAGTCTTAAACGGGACTGTTTCCTGTTTAGGGGAGTGTTTTTAGGTCACCTGTTCATCAAGCAAGAGGTGGGACCGCTTCTGAGGCGATCAGTCTGAGCATGCTGCAGCAATGAGCTACCTGAAGAACCAGCAGCTGTGAGGGACTGTGACCTGAGACACCTACAGTTATGAGCAACAGTGACCTGAGACACCAACACCTACACGCCACTGGTTTGATGTCCCTAGAGGATGTCGCAGTCAAAACCTGAAGTGGAGCTCTGACTGTGCTGTCTCTCATGGTCTCCATGGAGCATTCCAGCAGAGTCCCCTGCACATCAAAGGGGGGCTCAGGTGTTGCTCGTCAGGGCAATTACATGCTGAAAGAATCTGACGAAGACAGGACTCAGTATGTGCCTATCTCAAAAACCCTCAACGCGTGCTCAACACATCCAACTGACAATACCCAGGTAAAGCGGGGAACTGTTGAGGTCTCCCAAGCGCCTCACATATTGACTTGAACTGGGCTGGGATTATACTCTAGCTTTGAAGAATCAGTGCTGGGACATTTGTGAGGACTGTTGAAAGGGACCACAGAACTAGGGAAGGTGCGCCCTCATTGATACTGAGCCTACACCCGAGTTTACATTAAATCTGATTGGTTTCTGTGTAGAAATTCCCCATTGTACGTGTGTAGAACCATATACCTTCATAATGTTTCTGGGTGGTATCACATTTTGGAGTATATTAAAGTACTTCTCTTCTACACAAAAAAACCAAGCACTGGATTGGACAGTAAATATTGCATCTGTTGCCTAACTCTTGAGTCCCAAGTCTCTACCCTGAGACTTAGAAACATTCACTGAGAAACCTTGGACTACTCGCCTTGCAGTCACTGAAGGGCACGTGCTGAAGTGGTTATACTACGTTTTCAGTTTGCAGGAACACAGTAGGCCAGGCCCTGGAACAACAGAGGTAAAACCACCGGCCTAGTAACCCCTGCTTGGCCTTTGACCCTCAAATGCGTTCTGACATATTGCATTCGTCCAGAAGTAACAGGAGCTAATCCATTGGAGGTACTGCTTGCTGTCTAAACTAGTGCTGTATGGCATTCCCTCAGACACAACAGAGAGCAATCCATTGTAGGCACTGTCAACCCCCAGAGGAGTGCTGTATGTTGTTCATTCCGAAACACCAGTGGACACGTCATTGACGTCACTGTTTACGTTTTGGAGTAGTGCTGTAGGACGTTCACCCAGTAGCGGCAGAGGGCAAGCCACTGGAGGTGCTGTTAAACCTGCAAAGCAATGTTTTATGGTGTGCACCCAGAAGAGAGAACCGGCAGCCCACGAGAGGCTCTCTGAAACCCCAAAGGAGTTCTGCATAGCGTTCACCCTGAAACAGCAGAGGGTCACCCTTTCAAAGCACTGTTTACCGTCCAAAGTAGTGCTGTTTGATGTTCACACAGAAGAGAAAAAGCGCAATCTATTGTCCAGTAACCAAATGAGTGCTGTATGGTGCTCACCCACAAACCAGAGAGGGTCACCCACTGGAGGCACTGATCATGCTGTAATGTAGCGCTGTATGATGTTCTCCCAGGAGCCATGATGGGCCACCCACTGGAGGTACTGTTTACGCTCCTGAGTAGTGCTGTATGACATTCACCCAGAAACGACAGAGGGCAAGCCACAGGAGGCACTATTAAACCTCAAATTAATCACCCTGAGTCAATACAGGGCCACCCATTGGTGGCACCGTTTGAGTTAATATTGAGTGACTGACAACTGAAATTACAGAATATACAGAATACCCCTTCAGTCCAGCCATTTCTTTGATTTAATATTTGTACTTCCTCACAATTCCCTTTTCCTAGCATTGCCTCCTCCCCCCACCCACGCAAGCTAGTGCATAAACAAGGCCATTCAGACAGAATGTAAGAAAGCCCAAGGAAGATTACAGCATAATATTCCATAATCTTTATGAAAGAATTCGAAAAATTGGGGTCAGACAAAGCTTATGTCGCCAGATCAAGAGGTCACATTTAAATGTAGCTCCACTTAAATTGCTGACCCCTTTCTGAAGACCCATGACCCTTACCCCCTGCGCGGTGACGCGGTGACGCTAGAATCACAAGCAGTGTGCCACATCGTGTTTGATTATTTGAGAGGAGCCCAGGAGACAGCAGAGTTCGTCATGCTATCAGTGAATCGTTTCACAGCAGGGCTCATTCTCCATACAGGGAGAGATCACAGCCTGGCTGATGAAAGGAAGACATGAAAGCGGCCATGTTTTCAGAACAAACAAGTACCTGCCACAAAGCAGTAGCCCTAATGCACAGTCCTGGACAGAACATTGCAGTATTAATGTAGATGAACGTGAATTGTTTCAATATTATATTCCTGATGTCAGAACTAATGACAGGAAAGATTAGACATATGAAGGACGTTTGTGAGACTCCTCCTGAAGTCATGTTATTTTATGTTGTTTTTTTATTTCTGTCGGTGTTGAGCACTTGGGCCACTGGCATAGCCTCTAAGCACTTGCGGGTTGTCCCACAGCGGCCGCCCACACACTTTCCGACGTGTTTGGAGTGTGCCTTATAGCAGGGCACAAGACGTGTGAGGACTAACCAATTAAGACAGTATGTAAGTGATGCCATGGCGTGTGACTCCTACCCGTTGTAACACATCCAGCATATTGATTCACATACTTGTACTACTGATTGTCAATGTACAATGTGTACAAATGATGTAAAGCACTCTGACATCCTATATTGGGATGAGCAGCGCTAAAACAGAAATAAGCAAAATAGTCAATCAATCAATCAGGATTTATAAAACGCGGCAAATCATCCTCGAGGGTCTCAAGGCGCTGGAGTACCTAGCTGCTTGGCAGTGCTCTGTTCATTCGAACAGCCATGTCTTGGGTCCTCTTCTGAATTCCCGGAGTGATGCGGCATTCCTGAGGTGCAGGGTAAGGTCGTTCCAGGCTTTGGCCACCATGTGAGAGAGGTAGCGTCCTCCGCTGTTGCATTGGTAGATCTGAGGGGCGTCTGCAAGGAAGAAGAAGGCAGATCGCTGGTGTTCTGTCGGTGGGTGGAATGTCATTCATTTGCTGATGTATTCTGGTCCTTGGTTGTATGGGGAGTTGTATGCGTGGGTCAGCATCTTGAACTGGCATCTCCTCTGGATCAGGAGTAGTGTAGCTTCTTGAGATGTTGGGTGATGTGAGTCTGTCTGGGGAGGTCCAGGATGAGTCCTGTCACTGAGTTTTGTATTGTCTGTAGTCTCTTTAGGAGGCCTGCAGTGATTCCTAAGTAAAGAGTGTTACTGTAGTCCAGTCTGCTGATGACGAGGGCTTAAGTGATGGTCCTTCTGGTGTCGACTGGAAGCCACCTGAAAATCTTACAAAGCATGCGTAGGGAGTGGAAGCAGACAGACAAGACTGCATTTTCCTGTTTCTACATAGATAACTTTCTTTCCAAGGTGATGCTGAGGTTGCAGGCATGGTCTGTTGGGTGGGGGAAGGGCCAAGTTCAGCAGGCCACCAAATGTCAGGTGTTGTTTCCAAAGATGTGGAATTCCGTCTTGTTTGTGTTGAGCTTGAGAAAGTTGTCCTTCATCCAGTTGGTGATGTTCATCATACATCTGTGGAAGCTGGTTCTGGTGGTAGAGGGGTCTTCTGATAGCGAGAGGATGAGCTGGGTGTCATCGGCATAGGAGATGATGTTTAGTCCGTGCGATCAGAGGTTTAGGCTAGGGGGTTCATGTACATGTTGAAGAGGGTGAAGCTGAGGGATGATCTTTTTGGAACACCACAGATGATGTTTTTGGGTTCCGAGGTTGTAGTGAATCCTAGTTTGTTTTAATGGGATACAGGATTTAGCTTAGCCTGTGGCTTGCAGACTCATACCCCCGTCACCCAGTGAGTTTTACCCTACTTAGCTTGCTCTGTTTTAGCACATTTATTTAATTAAATATTTTGCGTTAGGCTCATGTTTTAGTTTGGGTTATCAGTGTCACCGGGCAAAGGAGTCAAGATCAAGCAACAAAGACAAACAAATTGTAGGTGTTCACTTTAGGTACTTTCCCTCTTCATGCTTTCGAGGGAGTTTATATAAATTACCGTCCCAAGCACGCCTTGTTGTCTGTTATTTGAGAACAGACCTACATCAGGGGTCCAAGCAGATCTGTATAAATACTCCTCACTTTATCAGATAGTCAGAGGGATTCCGACCAGATGCCATTGCTGCTATCGATGCTGCATGTCGCCTTGGTGCTGACCCCGTCTTCGTGTTCCTACAGAGTCTGAGCTAGAGACCTCATTCCAAGGTAACGAGGGTTGGGGGCTCTTCTCATGGACATGGCATTGGCAGATTGAGGGTTAACATACCTAGCTCTCTTATAGGTTAGAGGTTAGGCCTGTCATGCTAGAGTATTAGGACATATCACACACTTCATGTCATTTCATGATATTGCAAGATGATGGGGGTCTTTGTATTAATGACTTTTTTCATTACCATTCTGTTTTTTGCACTGTTCATTATCATAATCATCGCAGCCCATGCAACTTGTCGCAGAATGCAGTTTTGCTAAATAAAACCTATTGAAACGTTACTGCATCTTCTTCATTGCCTGTGTTTGATTGAGACATGTTGTTAATGTGAGAAAGGAGTAATCTCAGTTTAACCACAACACTCCCTGAGATGTCCCACTCTTGAGTCCATGCGTAAAGGCTGCCACAAATCACCTTTTACTGTTTTGGTTTCTGGTGAGGTGCTGCTTGTGAGCCGGAAGGGTTGGGAGGACAGTTGCATTTTATTGTTGGACTGGCATAGTCGCCTAGAAACATAAGTACTGTCATCCTTAAACCAGCAGTCTTGCCTAGAGCAAGAGTCCAACTAGGACAAGGTGAATGGTGTGAGACAGATTCTCTGGGTCCTTCCGGTGAGATATGAGAAGGTCCATTTGAGGGTGGCTCCCTGGATTCTGATTTAATTGAGTCTGTTGATCAAGATGTGGGGGGAGACAATGATGAAGTCAGCTGACAGGTCCAGAAGAATGAGTGCAGCTGTTTTGCCATGGTCTAGGAGGGCCCTGATGTTGCTGGTGGCTGCAATCAGGGCTTTCTTGGTGCTGTGGTTGGCTAAGAGTCCAGATTGAGAGGGGTCCAGGAGGTTGTAGTGTTCTACGTGTTTGGTGAATGGCTCGTTGTAGGAGGCTGGACTGGCTTGTAGTGAGTACCAAGGGGTACTTGCACCTTGCACCAGGCCCAGTTACCCCTTATTAGTGTATAGGGTGTCTAGCAGCTTAGGCTGATAGATAATGGTAGCTTAGCAGAGCAGCTTAGGCTGAACTAGGAGACGTGTGAAGCTACTACAGTACCACTTAGTGTCATATGCATAATATCATAAGAAAACACAATACACAGTTATACTAAAAATAAAGGTACTTTATTTTTATGACAATATGCCAAAGTATCTTAGAGTGTACCCTCAGTGAGAGGATAGGAAATATACACAAGATATATATACACAATAGCAAAAATATGCAGTATAGTCTTAGAAAACAGTGCAAACAATGTATAGTTACAATAGGATGCAATGGGGAAACATAGGGATAGGGGCAACACAAACCATATACTCCAAATGTGGAATGCGAACCACGAATGGACCCCAAACCTATGTGACCTTGTAGATGGTCGCTGGGACTATTAGAAAATAGTGAGAGTTAGAAAAATAACCCTCCCCAAGACCCTGAAAAGTGAGTGCAAAGTGCACTAAAGTTCCCCTAAGGATAAAGAAGTCGTGTTAGAGGAATAATGCAGGAAAGACACAAACCAACAATGCAACAATGCTGGATTTCCAATCTGGGGTACCTGTGGAACAAGGGGACCAAGTCCAAAAGTCACAAGCAAGTCGGAGATGGGCAGATGCCCAGGAAATGCCAGCTGCGGGTGCAAAGAAGCTTCTACTGGACAGAAGAAGCTGCGGTTTCTGCAGGAACGCAAAGGGCTAGAGACTTCCCCTTTGGAGGACGGATCCCTCTCGCCTTGTAGAGTCGTGCAGAAGTGTTTTCCCGCCGTAAGAACGCCAACAAGCCTTGCTAGCTGCAAATCGTGCGGTTAGCGTTTTTGGATGCTGCTGTGGCCCAGGAGGGACCAGGAGGTCGCAAATTGGACCAGGAGGTAGAGGGGACGTCGAGCAAGACAAGGAGCCCTCTTAGCAGCATGTAGCACCCGGAGAAGTGCCAGAAACAGGCACTACGAGGATGCGTGAAACGGTGCTCACCCGAAGTCGCACAAAGAAGTCCCACGTCGCCGGAGAACAACTTAGGAGGTCGTGCAATGCAGGTTAGAGTGCCGTGGACCCAGGCTGGACTGTGCACAAAGGATTTCCACCGGAAGTGCACGGAGGCCAGAGTAGCTGCAAAAGTCGCGGTTCCCAGCAATGCAGTCTAGCGAGGTGAGGCAAGGACTTACCTCCACCAAACTTGGACTGAAGAGTCACTGGACTGTGGGAGTCACTTGGACAGAGTTGCTGGATTCGAGGGACCTCGCTCGTCGTGCTGAGAGGAGACCCAAGGGACCGGTAATGCAGCTTTTTGGTGCCTGCGGTTGCAGGGGGAAGATTCCGTCGACCCACAGGAGATTTCTTCGGAGCTTCTAGTGCAGAGAGGAGGCAGACTACCCCCACAGCATGCACCACCAGGAAAACAGTTGAGAAGGCGGCAGGATCAGCGTTACAGAGTTGCAGTAGTCGTCTTTGCTACTTTGTTGCAGTGTTGCAGGCTTCCAGCGCGGTCAGCAGTCGATTCCTTGGCAGAAGGTGAAGAGAGAGATGCAGAGGAACTCGGATGAGCTCTTGCATTCGTTATCTAAAGTTTCCCCAGAGACAGAGACCCTAAATAGCCAGAAAAGAGGGTTTGGCTACCTAGGAGAGAGGATAGGCTAGCAACACCTGAAGGAGCCTATCAGAAGGAGTCTCTGACGTCACCTGGTGGCACTGGCCACTCATAGCAGTCCAGTGTGCCAGCAGCACCTCTGTTTCCAAGATGGCAGAGGTCTGGAGCACACTGGAGGAGCTCTGGACACCTCCCAGGGGAGGTGCAGGTCAGGGGAGTGGTCACTCCCCTTTCCTTTGTCCAGTTTCGCGCCAGAGCAGGGCTAAGGGGTCCCCTGAACCGGTGTAGACTGGCTTATGCAGAATTGGGCACATCTGTGCCCAAGAAAGCATTTCCAGAGGCTGGGGGAGGCTACTCCTCCCCTGCCTTCACACCATTTTCCAAAGGGAGAGGGTGTCACACCCTCTCTCAGAGGAAGTTCTTTGTTCTGCCATCCTGGGCCAGGCCTGGCTGGACCCCAGGAGGGCAGATGCCTGTCTGAGGGGTTGGCAGCAGCAGCAGCTGCAGTGAAACCCCAGGAAGGGCAGTTTGGCAGTACTAGGGTCTGTGCTACAGACCACTGGGGTCATGGGATTGTGCCAACTATGCCAGGATGGCATAGAGGGGGCAATTCCATGATCATAGACATGTTACATGGCCATATTCGGAGTTACCATTGTGAAGCTACATATAGGTAGTGACCTATATGTAGTGCGCGCGTGTAATGGTGTCCCCGCACTCACAAAGTCAGGGAAATTGGCCCTGAACAATGTGGGGGCACCTTGGCTAGTGCCAGGGTGCCCTCACACTAAGTAACTTTGCACCTAATCTTTACCAGGTAAAGGTTAGACATATAGGTGACTTATAAGTTACTTTAGTGCAGTGTAAAATGGCTGTGAAATAACGTGGACGTTATTTCACTCAGGCTGCAGTGGCAGGCCTGTGTAAGAATTGTCAGAGCTCCCTATGGGTGGCAAAAGAAATGCTGCAGCCCATAGGGATCTCCTGGAACCCCAATACCCTGGGTACCTCAGTACCATATACTAGGGAATTATAAGGGTGTTCCAGTAAGCCAATGTAAATTGGTAAAAATGGTCACTAGCCTGTTAGTGACAATTTGGAAAGAAATGAGAGAGCATAACCACTGAGGTTCTGATTAGCAGAGCCTCAGTGAGACAGTTAGTCACTACACAGGTAACACATTCAGGCACACTTATGAGCACTGGGGCCCTGGGTTACCAGGGTCCCAGTGACACATACAACTAAAACAACATATATACAGTGAAAAATGGGGGTAACATGCCAGGCAAGATGGTACTTTCCTACACAACCCCCCCCCCCAAACGAAGGACAATAAGACTAGCCATGACCTGATGAGTCTTCATTGTCTAAGTGGAAATATCTGGAGAGTCCATCTGCATTGGAGTGGCTACTCCCAGGTCTATGTTCCACTGTATAGTCCATTCCCTGTAGGGATATGGACCACCTCAACAATTTAGGATTTTCACCTTTCATTTGTTTTAGCCAAAGTAGAGGTTTGTGGTCTGTCTGAACAATGAAGTGAGTGCCAAACAGGTATGGCCTCAACTTCTTCAGAGCCCAGACCACAGCAAAGGCCTCCCTCTCTATGGCAGACCAACGCTTTTCTCTAGGGGTCAACCTCCTACTAATAAAAGCAACAGGTTGATCCTGGCCCTCAGAATTACGTTGTGATAGGACTGCCCCTACTCCTAATTCAGATGCATCAGTTTGGACATAGAATTTTTTAGAGTAACAAGGGCTTTTCAGGACAGGTGCAGAGCACATGGCCTGCTTCAGCTCCTCAAAAGCTTTCTGACAGTTTGCTGTCCATAATACCTTTTTAGGCATTTTCTTGGATGTGAGGTCATTAAGAGGGGCTGCAATGGAGCCATAGTTCTTAATGAACCTCCTGTAATACCCAGTGAGGCCTAGGAAGGCTCTCACCTGAGTCTGAGTGGTAGGGGGAACCCAATCAATAATTGTTTGGATTTTCCCCTGAAGTGGTGCAATCTGTTCCCCACCAACAAGGTGTCCCAGATAAACCACCTTCCCCTGCCCTATCTGGCACTTTGAAGCCTTGATAGTGAGGCCTGCCTTCTGCAGGGCTCCAAAACTTTCCATAGGTGGACCAGGTGATCATCCCAGCTGGAGCTAAAGACAGCTATATCGTCCAAATATGCTGCACTGAAAGCTTCCAGCCCTTGTAGGACTGTGTTCACCAACCTTTGAAAAGTGGCAGGTGCATTTTTCAAACCAAAAGGCATTACAGTAAACTGGTAATGTCCTCCAATGGTTGAAAATGCAGTTTTAGGTTTAGCATCTTCTGACAATTTGATCTGCCAATACCCTGCAGTCAAATCAAAAGTGCTTAGATACTTGGCAGATGCCAGTGTATCTATGAGCTCATCTGCCCTGGGTATAGGGTGAGCATCAGTTTTGGTTACCAAGTTGAGACCTCTATAGTCTACACAAAACCGCATTTCCTTCTTTCCATCTTTGGAATGGGGTTTTGGTACAAGTACCACAGGAGAAGCCCATGGACTTTCAGAGTGCTCAACCACTCCTAGTTCTAACATTTTCTGCACCTCTTGCTTTATGCAGTCCCTGACATGGTCAGGCTGCCTATAGATCTTACTTTTGACAGGTAAACTGTCTCCAGTATCTATAGTGTGCTCACACCAAGAAGTGGTACCTGGCACAGTAGAGAAGAGTTCAGAGAATTGATCTAGGAGATTTATGCAATGGTCTTTCTGCTCAGCAGTAAGACAATCAGCCAAAACTACACCTTCCACAAGAGCATCTTTGTTGGAAAATGGGTTATTGGTAGGGCAGGTAGGTACCTACACCTAGCAACAAGCCACAAACCTCCACAAAAGTACAGTTAGGTCTCAGTAAATTAATCCCAGCTCTACCCTTGGTAGCTTGGCATCGAGCGTCAAGGCTTAACTTAGGAGACAAAGTGTAAAGCATTCAAATATCACAAAACAGTAATTAAATAAAACACAGGAAACAGTTTAAAAATCCAAAACCAATTTATAAAAATAGCTTATATTTCTATCTTTAAAATGACACAAAAACGATTAAAATCGGTTCAGGGGAACCGGAGATATGAATTTTTAAAGTATTATTATTTTCTAGCGCATAGAAACAAAAAGCGCCAATCGGGTCATCTGGTTGCACCAGGACCGGGACAAGGTCAAACTTTCAGGCCGACCGCGATGGAGCCCTGCTCGGATACAGGTCGCGGGAAGCCTCGGTTAAAAAGTTACCTTCTGACTTAGTCTTTATTTTGAAGTTTTTCTTCACCGGGACGAACCTGCCAGTTGGATCCGACCTCCTGGAGCCCTTGTCCGGATACGCGAAGTCGGTTTCCTCGGTGGTGATTTCTACCTTTGGACTTAGTCGTTTTTTCGAGATGAAAATCCTTCGACCGGGGTAAACCTGGATCTTGATCTGACGTCCGTGGAGCCCTTCTCGGATACGATGGCTGGAAGGTCCCGGTCAACTTTTTACGTTCGGACTTAGTCTTTTTTTCGGATGTTTTTCTTGACCGGGACGAACCACGAAGTCAGGCCGGGTCGCGGTTGAGGCAAGCCGGCTAGAATTTCCGCGTCGAGTCGGTCACTTTATGGAGCTTTTTTCTAAAATTTCTCCAATCTTTTCCAAACTTCTGGGGCTTCACCCAGATGTTCTTTTAAGGTTCTTTTGGGGTCCACAGCTCACCCCAAGGGTCCAGAAGTTCTGTGATGGTCCTTGGGAAGTGCGGACTTCAATTCCCAGAGTGCACCTGGCGCAAACTCCTTTTTGGCCACTGGGCAGTGGTCAGCTGGTCACTTTTTCAGGAGTTGGTGCAGGGGACTCTGGTTAGCAATTTTTCACCTGTAGCAAACAGGGAGTCCCTCCTTGAACCAGTGGAAGCCAGGCAAAGTCCTTCTTGTGGTGAAGCCCAAGTGTGCAGCTGGTGCAGTCTTTCTGAGTGCAGGGTCCAGGTGCAGGCCAGGGGTCCAGCAGGGCAGTCCTTCTTCTCCTTGTAGTTCTTTCTTCTTGAAATTTGGTGGGGATCTGAGGCGTGGGTGCAGGTCTGCCAGTTTTATCCTTGCTCCTGGGTGAAAAGCAGGGGGGCCCTGGTCCTCCAATCAGGGACAGGGTCGTCCCCCTGTGATGACCACTTCCTGGGAAGTGTGGCAAAAATCCATCCCAGAAGGCAACAGTCTCTAAAAATCCAAAATGGATGAATCTGATTTTTAGAGGAGAGATCTGGCTGAGCCCACCCACTGGTGTGGCTAAAAATCATAAACACACCCTTCTCCTGCCCTCTCCTAATCTAATCAAGGGGGCACCTAGCTGTCTGGGGTTGCAGGATGTGGGGGTGTTGTTGGGTGCTCCAGATGTCCTTCTCTGCCTTTGAAGACCAGTTTGGCAGCCCTCCCCCTTCCTGCCTCACCATCTGCTGAGGGGAGATCATTCCTTTGTGTGAAGTCAGGCCACTTCACACCTCATTAAAGTAGCCTGGCAGAAGCTGCTGCAGGCTGGCCAATCAGAGCACAGCAGCAAAAACAATGCAGAGCTGAAATTGGCAACTTTTTAGGTAAAGTCTAAACTTTTTACCTGCACTAGTTATATTAAATCCAACAACTGGAAGTTGTGGGATTTATTATAACAATCAATTTGATACCAAATTCTTGGTATGTAACATTTAAGGAGACTTTAAAATTTAAAATAAAGTCTGCCCATTCTAGCCTATGAAGGCCATTTACTTCCATGAGGGAAAAACGAATTTGGCTGTTTTTACCTCACCAGGGCTTATAAATCTATTTTTATAAAGTCCCTGCTTATAGTTACATGGCACCCAGCCCTAGGGGCACATAGGGCACACCTTAGGGGTGACTTATATGTAAAAATAAGGTAGTTTAAAACTTTGGAAGTACCTTTAATTCCAAAGTCGAATTTGCATATAACTTTAATTTAAAAGCAGCCAGCAAGGCAGGCTTGCTTTTAAAATGACACTGGGCACCTCAGCAATGCACCTAGGTGTGCACCACCTATGCTGTGGTCCCTAAACCTACATGCCCTACCATATACTAGGGACTTATAGGTAGGTTAACTTAGCCAATTATAATTAGCCTAATTTGCATATCCATTTTACACAGAGCACAGGCCCTGGGACTGGTTAGCAGTACCCAGGGCACCATCAGAGTCAGGAAAACACCAGCATAAAGTGGAAAATGGGGGCAAAAAGTTAGGGGGCCTCTGCAATCAGCCCCAGTTTCTCACACAACCCCCCCCCAGCCCACACGCCCAGGAGACTCAGCCCAACCCTGGGAGAGTCTTCCTGGCTTGTTAGGCGAGGAAGACAGTGAAGAAAACTGGCTGTCCCTTTGCAGGGCCTACTCTGCCTTACATCCTCCTGTCAGGGTCTCTCCCTCTGGGTAGTGAACCCACCCCAACAATGAAAGGACCCATTTCAAACTGAAACTTCCCTCTAGGGGGGTCTTCCTCCTCTCTCTCTGCCAACTTGGGTAGTGAGGTGCCCACCTCCCCTACTCCTAACTTTGCTAGGGCAACACCTAGCTTACCCAAAGAGGTCACCCAACACTTGAGCAACCCCACCATGACCAACAGGGTCAGGGGGCCTACTTTGCTATTGGCCCTGGGGTCTGCCTCCCAGGCCAAGTACAGTGCTGCCAGGAAGGCTAGCACCCAGCAGAGGCTACTGACAGCTGTCAGTACCCAGAACCACACCCTAAGCTCTCCACTGACAGGTGGCTGAGCTGCTTTAGGGGCATCTTTGGGGTCCTGGTACCCCTCTTGCTGTCTAGAGTGGGGGGCTACCACCTCCTGTGGCAGACACCCTCCTTCCACTCTCCCTTCTGTCAGTGCAGGGGCAACACCTTGCATCTGGACAGCTGCCTGACTACTCAGGTCTTCCTTGGGGTCAGGTGAGGCCTCACCAGTGCCAACTCTGGGCTCCCCCCCTACTGGGGCAGAAGGCCTTTGGCTCCTTGGAACTCTCTTTAAGAGTGGCCTACCCTTCCTTTTCTTCTTTCCTTTTCTTGGGGACCCCTGTCTCCTAACTGTAGGGACTGACTCCCCAGGACTTTGGGTAGGGGGGGCGCCCTGGGCGACCACCCCATCTGTGACCAGACTCACCTCTGGGAGGTCATTGCCCAGGATACAATCTAGGGGAAGGTCAGCACTGACTACCACCCTAATCCAGTCAAGGATACCCTCCCTCTCTAGGGGCACTATGGCTACAGGTTTGGAGGTGACCTCCCCTGTGGCTATCCTGACTTTCTTTGTCTTTCCTGGGACATACATGTCTGGGGTCACTAACCGGTCACTCACTACAGTGTGACTGGCACAGGTGTCTCTCAGGCCAGTGGTAGGGATCCCATTCACTTGAATGTGGTGGAAGTGCCTACTCCCACCCTCAGGGATCACCAGCTTACCATCTGGTCCTGTCTCCCAGCACAATGCTAGGAGGACTTCATCATCTGAGGAATCCTCCTCTATGGCTACACTGGACAGCCCAGTGCTAACCACCTTCTTTGGACAGGCTGCATCTCCTCTGAAGTGACCTGTCTGCTGACAGTCAAAGCAAGCCCTACTGTCCAAGAGCTTTTTTAACCCTGGGTCTCCCTGTCTCTGCATGTCAGAGTGGGAGTGGGATTTACTCTCCTCCTTCTTAGGGTTCTGGGGTACAGAGGGAGTCTCTGTGGTGGGCTTACCACCTCCCTCCTTAGGTTTTTGGGGACCTGTCCCCCCCTTCTTGGAGTCTCCCCCCTGGGACTTGACAACCACCCTGGTTCTCAACCACTCATCAGCTGCCTCCCCTAGCTCTCTAGGGTTGGTCAGCTTAGAGTCCACTAGATGCTGGCGTAACCTTTCTTGGATACAATTGGTCAAGATGTGCTCTCTCATGATCAGATTGTATAACCCCTCATAAGTATTTACTTTGTTGCCAATAATCCAGCCCTCTAGTGCCTTTAGTGAGGTGTCCACAAAGTCAACCCAAGACTGGGTACTGACCTTCTGGGTGTCCCTGAACTTCATTCTATATTGCTCTGGGGTCAGACCAAACTTCTTGACTAAGCACCTCTTCATACTAGGGTATGAATCTGCCTCCTCCCCCCTTAAGGTCAGAAGCCTATCCCTCCCTGAGTTGGGGACCAACTCCCACAAAAGGGAACCCCAGTATTGAGGCCTAACCCTTCTCATTTGGAGTGCCCTCTCAAAGGCCCCTAGCCACTTATCTATGTCATCCCCCTCTATATAAGCAGGAACTACCCCCTTGGGTAATCTGGGGCAAACTCCCCCACCCATGGACACCTCAGCTTCTTTATCGCTGCTTCCATCTCTTTTTTCTTTGTATGCCCACTTTTTCTTCTCTAGGGCCAGCTTCTCTGCTTCCAAAGCTATGTAGGCTAGCTGGGCTTCCAGCTCTCTTTCCCTGATGGATGGGTTCTCTCCTCCTGAAAGGACCCTCTTCCTACCACTAGCTTTGGGTCTGCCCCTAGTGACTGTGTCCAGTGAGGACCGTTCCTCTTCTTCCTCACTTGGGGTCTGATGCCTTTCCTCCCCTGAGTGGTTAGAGTTAGCATCATCCTCTTTTGGTTCCTCCTCTGGAGCTTCCTCTGTCTCTACCTCTTGGGCCTCAGCCCATGCTGTCAGGGATTTAATCAGGATTTCCTTCCTGAGATTAGTGGTTGCAGGCAACCCCCTCTCAATACACAACCCCCTAAGCTGGACTACTGTCAGTGTGGGTAGGCTAGCCAGATCAAGCTCCATGGTTCCCTAGTTTTGTGTCAACAAAAACTTTTTGCAAAAATTGGAAACAAGAATTTAGAAAAATTACAAAAATTCAATAATTGAAATTAATCCAAATTAATTTAAAAAAAAAATTAAAATTAAAAATTAAAAACAATTTTTGCACTAGGACAATTTAAAGGATTTTTAATTTGTTTTATCTAAAACTGTAATGTGATATTGAACACAAGTACAGGATCCCGTCGCTGCTTCCAATTATGTTGGAAAATGGGTTATTGGTAGGGCAGGTAGGTACCTACACCTAGCAACAAGCCACAAACCTCCACAAAAGTACAGTTAGGTCTCAGTAAATTAATCCCAGCTCTACCCTTGGTAGCTTGGCATCGAGCGTCAAGGCTTAACTTAGGAGACAAAGTGTAAAGCATTCAAATATCACAAAACAGTAATTAAATAAAACACAGGAAACAGTTTAAAAATCCAAAACCAATTTATAAAAATAGCTTATATTTTTATCTTTAAAATGACACAAAAACGATTAAAATCGGTTCAGGGGAACCGGAGATATGAATTTTTAAAGTATTATTATTTTCTAGCGCATAGAAACAAAAAGCGCCAATCGGGTCATCTGGTTGCACCAGGACCGGGACAAGGTCAAACTTTCAGGCCGACCGCGATGGAGCCCTGCTCGGATACAGGTCGCGGGAAGCCTCGGTTAAAAAGTTACCTTCTGACTTAGTCTTTATTTTGAAGTTTTTCTTCACCGGGACGAACCTGCCAGTTGGATCCGACCTCCTGGAGCCCTTGTCCGGATACGCGAAGTCGGTTTCCTCGGTGGTGATTTCTACCTTCGGACTTAGTCGTTTTTTCGAGATGAAAATCCTTCGACCGGGGTAAACCTGGATCTTGATCCGACGTCCGTGGAGCCCTTCTCGGATACGATGGCTGGAAGGTCCCGGTCAACTTTTTACGTTCGGACTTAGTCTTTTTTTCGGATGTTTTTCTTGACCGGGACGTACCACGAAGTCAGGCCGGGTCGCGGTTGAGGCAAGCCGGCTAGAATTTCCGCGTCGAGTCGGTCACTTTATGGAGCTTTTTTCTAAAATTTCTCCAATCTTTTCCAAACTTCTGGGGCTTCACCCAGATGTTCTTTTAAGGTTCTTTTGGGGTCCACAGCTCACCCCAAGGGTCCAGAAGTTCTGTGATGGTCCTTGGGAAGTGCGGACTTCAATTCCCAGAGTGCACCTGGCGCAAACTCCTTTTTGGCCACTGGGCAGTGGTCAGCTGGTCACTTTTTCAGGAGTTGGTGCAGGGGACTCTGGTTAGCAATTTTTCACCTGTAGCAAACAGGGAGTCCCTCCTTGAACCAGTGGAAGCCAGGCAAAGTCCTTCTTGTGGTGAAGCCCAAGTGTGCAGCTGGTGCAGTCTTTCTGAGTGCAGGGTCCAGGTGCAGGCCAGGGGTCCAGCAGGGCAGTCCTTCTTCTCCTTGTAGTTCTTTCTTCTTGAAATTTGGTGGGGATCTGAGGCGTGGGTGCAGGTCTGCCAGTTTTATCCTTGCTCCTGGGTGAAAAGCAGGGGGGCCCTGGTCCTCCAATCAGGGACAGGGTCGTCCCCCTGTGATGACCACTTCCTGGGAAGTGTGGCAAAAATCCATCCCAGAAGGCAACAGTCTCTAAAAATCCAAAATGGATGAATCTGATTTTTAGAGGAGAGATCTGGCTGAGCCCACCCACTGGTGTGGCTAAAAATCATAAACACACCCTTCTCCTGCCCTCTCCTAATCTAATCAAGGGGGCACCTAGCTGTCTGGGGTTGCAGGATGTGGGGGTGTTGTTGGGTGCTCCAGATGTCCTTCTCTGCCTTTGAAGACCAGTTTGGCAGCCCTCCCCCTTCCTGCCTCACCATCTGCTGAGGGGAGATCATTCCTTTGTGTGAAGTCAGGCCACTTCACACCTCATTAAAGTAGCCTGGCAGAAGCTGCTGCAGGCTGGCCAATCAGAGCACAGCAGCAAAAACAATGCAGAGCTGAAATTGGCAACTTTTTAGGTAAAGTCTAAACTTTTTACCTGCACTAGTTATATTAAATCCAACAACTGGAAGTTGTGGGATTTATTATAACAATCAATTTGATACCAAATTCTTGGTATGTAACATTTAAGGAGACTTTAAAATTTAAAATAAAGTCTGCCCATTCTAGCCTATGAAGGCCATTTACTTCCATGAGGGAAAAACGAATTTGGCTGTTTTTACCTCACCAGGGCTTATAAATCTATTTTTATAAAGTCCCTGCTTATAGTTACATGGCACCCAGCCCTAGGGGCACATAGGGCACACCTTAGGGGTGACTTATATGTAAAAATAAGGTAGTTTAAAACTTTGGAAGTACCTTTAATTCCAAAGTCGAATTTGCATATAACTTTAATTTAAAAGCAGCCAGCAAGGCAGGCTTGCTTTTAAAATGACACTGGGCACCTCAGCAATGCACCTAGGTGTGCACCACCTATGCTGTGGTCCCTAAACCTACATGCCCTACCATATACTAGGGACTTATAGGTAGGTTAACTTAGCCAATTATAATTAGCCTAATTTGCATATCCATTTTACACAGAGCACAGGCCCTGGGACTGGTTAGCAGTACCCAGGGCACCATCAGAGTCAGGAAAACACCAGCATAAAGTGGAAAATGGGGGCAAAAAGTTAGGGGGCCTCTGCAATCAGCCCCAGTTTCTCACAATCTTGTTCTGTGGAAGAGAAGAGATCAGGTAGACGATCACTGTCTTCTTCCTGTCCCTCATCAGTTGCCATGAGCAGGGTGAGATCAGCCCTGTCATAGTAGGGTTTCAGGCGGTTGACATGGAGCACCCTAAGGGGACTCCTGGCAGTGCCTAAGTCAACTAAATAGGTGTCTTCTCCCTTCTTTTCAACAATTGTGTGGGGTCCACTCCATTTATCTTGGAGTGCTCGTGGGGCCACAGGCTCCAAGACCCACACTTTCTGCCCTGGTTGGTACTGAACCAAAACAGCCTTCTGATCATGCCATTGCTTCTGGAGCTCTTGGCTGGCCTGAAGGTTTTTGCTGGCCTTTTTCATGTACTCAGCCATCCTTGATCTGAGGCCAAGTACATAATCCACAATATCCTGCTTAGGAGCTTTTAAAGGTTGTTCCCAACCCTCCTTTACAAGTGTGAGTGGACCCCTAACAGGGTGTCCAAAAAGAAGTTCAAAGGGGCTGAAGCCCACTCCTTTCTGGGGTACCTCCCTGTAGGCAAAAAGGAGGCATGGTAGAAGGATATCCCATCTCCTGCGGAGTTTTTCAGGGAGACCCATAATCATGCCTTTGAGAGTTTTATTAAATCTCTCCACCAGTCCATTTGTTTGTGGATGATAGGGTGTTGTGAACTTGTAAGTTACACCACACTCCTTCCACATGGCCTTTAAGTATGCAGACATGAAATTGCTTCCCCTGTCTGATACTACTTCCTTTGGGAAGCCCACCCTAGAAAATATTCCCAGGAGGGCCTTTGCCACTGCAGGTGCTGTAGTGGTCCTTAAAGGAATTGCTTCAGGGTATCTTGTGGCATGGTCCACTACCACCAAGATAAACCTATTGCCTGAAGCAGTAGGAGGGTCAAGGGGGCCAACTATGTCAACCCCTACCCTTTCAAAGGGTACCCCAACCACAGGCAGTGGAATAAGGGGTGCCTTTGGAGTGCCACCTGTCTTGCCACTGGCTTGACAGGTTTCACAGGACTTACAAAAATCTTTTGTGTCCTCAGACATCCTAGGCCAATGAAACAAGGGAACCAGTCTGTCCCAAGTTTTCATTTGTCCCAGGTGCCCAGCTAGGGGAATGTCGTGGGCAAGAGTTAGGAGGAACTTTCTGTACTCCTGAGGAATCACTAATCTCCTGGCAGCTCCAGGTTTAGGATCCCTATGCTCAGTGTAGAAGAGGTTGTCCTCCCAGTAAACTCTGTGAGAGTCACTGACATCCCCATTAGCCTGTTTGACAGCTTGCTGTCTTAGACCCTCTAATGTGGGACAGGTTTGCTGTGCCACACTCAGCTCCTCCCTGGCAGGCCCCCCTTCACCCAAAAGCTCAGCAGTGTCTGCTTCCAGCTCCTATGGTGTAGGTTCTGCACAGGGAGGGAATTCTTCTTCCTCAGAAGTTGAATCCACTGTAGAGGGAGGGATAGTAGGAAGTGGTTTGCTTCTACTAGCCCTAGCTTTAGGGAGCACTTGGTCCATTGTTCCAGGATCCAAGCTTCCCTGTCCTTTTTGCTTTTTGGCCTGAGCCCTTGTCAAAGCAAAAATATGCCCTCGGATGCCCAGCATTGCTGCATGGGCTTCCAACTCCACATCTGACCAAGCTGATGTCTCCAAATCATTTCCTAGTAGACAGTCTACAGGTAAATCTGTGGCTACCACAACTTTCTTTGGACCAGTAACCCCCCCCCAGTTGAGATTAACAACAGCCATGGGGTGGCTAAGTGGGTTGTTGTGAGCATCGGTTACTTGGTACTGGTGACCAAGTAGGTGTTGTTCAGGGTGGACCAGTTTCTCTATGACCATAGTCACACTGGCTCCAGTGTCCCTGTAGGTCTGAACCTCAACACCATTTATTAGGGGTAGCTGCTTGTACTTATCCATATTAAGGGGACAAGCAACTAAGGTGGCTAAATCAATAGCCCCCTCAGAGACTAACACAGCCTCTGTGGCCTCCCTAACAAGGCCAACCCCAACTAAGTTACCAATAGTGAGCCCAGCTACTCCCTTGGATTGGCTATTAGTAGGTTTGCTCCCACCACCACTGCTATTAGTAGGGACACTAGGGGTAGCAGTAGGGGTTGTAGTGGTAGGAGGCTTGGTGCTTTTGTTTGGACAACTGGGATCTGTTGTCCAATGGTGTTTTACTTTACATAAATAGCACCATGGTTTCTTTTCTTTGTTTTGATTAAAGGAGGATTTGGACCCACCACCCCCACCAGAGTGTTTTTGTGGGCCTGATGAAGACTCATTTTTAGATTTGTCCCTACCCTTGTCAGAAGACTAACCATCCTTCTTTTTGTTGCCATCTTTGTCACCCCCTGTATGGACTTTTCTGTTCATCCTTGTTCTGACCCATTTGTCTGCCTTCTTTCCCAATTCTTGGGGAGAGGTCAGATCAGAGTCCACCAAGTACTGGTGCAACAAATCAGACACACAATTATTAAGAATATGCTCTCTCAGGATCAAGTTATACAGGCTGTCATAATCAGTAACTTTACTGCCATGTAACCACCCCTCCAAGGCCTTCACTGAATGGTCAATGAAATCAACCCAGTCTTGTGAAGACTCCTTTTTGGTCTCTCTGAACTTTATCCTGTATTGTTCAGTGGTTAAGCCATAACCATCCAGGAGTGCATTCTTAAGTACTGTAAAATTATTGGCATCACTTTCTTTCACAGTAAGGAGCCTATCCCTACCTTTTCCACTAAATGATAGCCATAGGATAGCAGCCCACTGCCTTTGAGGGACATCCTGTACAACACAGGCCCTCTCAAGTGCAGCAAACCACTTGTTAATGTCATCCCCCTCCTTATAAGGGGAACTATCTTGTGCAGATTCCTGGAACCATGCTCTTTTGCAGGATGACTATGGGGAATACTGCTGCTGCCACCATGGGTTTCTAAACCCAACTTCTGTCTTTCCTTCTCTAATTCTAAAGACTGTCTATCCAAATCCAGCTGTTGCTTTTTAAGCTTCAGTCTGGTTTGTTCCACCCTCAACTTATTGAGTTCCCTTTCTAACAATCTGTCATCAGGGTTGGTGGGAGGGACATTTCTAGATACAGAGGTATGATGGGAATGAACAGAAGGAGACCTGTCCCTTACAGAGGGCACCCTAACAGCTTGGCTAACAGAAACATCAGTACCACTGTGGTGTGAATAAATGCTTTTGCTATGATGTGAGACAACACTATTTGTATGGTGTGGCTCTTCATCATTACCAACTATGCTAGACTGTCTTGTAATGGGAAGGCTAAGAAGTTTCTTTCCTGAACCTTTACCTGGGGGAGTCCCTGGATCAGATTGAGAACCATTAGCTACTTTTTCAACAGATGGGGCACTTTTAGCCTTATCCTGTTCTCTAAGCATATTAAGTAACAGTTCCAAGGAAGGATTCTTCCCTACACTCAAACCTCTCTCTATGCAGAGACTCCTTGCTCCTTTCCAGCTAAGGTGATCATATGCAAGTTTGGACAGATCAACATTTTGGCCTGTGCCAGACATTTTTAGAGAGAGTTAAAGTGATAGAAAAAGAGAAAAAGTTTGTCAGAGCTTTTAGAAAGACAGAGAAAAAAACTTTTTAACATTTTTAGAACTTTTTAGAAGGTTTAGAAGTACTTTTCAGCATTTAGAAAAGAGTGAAAAGAGGAAATGCAAAACTTTTTGGCTATGTGTATATATACTGACCTTGTTTTGTATATTTTTCTCTTATGAAAAGTACAATGACAAGAGTGGTAAGTAGTCTCAAAGCACTTATCCCACCACTGCACAACCAATGTAGGAGGCTGGACTGGCTTGTAGTGAGTACCAAGGGGTACTTGCACCTTGCACCAGGCCCAGTTATCCCTTATTAGTGTATAGGGTGTCTAGCAGCTTAGGCTGATAGATAATGGTAGCTTAGCAGAGCAGCTTAGGCTGAACTAGGAGACGTGTGAAGCTACTACAGTACCACTTAGTGTCATATGCACAATATCATAAGAAAACACAATACACAGTTATACTAAAAATAAAGGTACTTTATTTTTATGACAATATGCCAAAGTATCTTAGAGTGTACCCTCAGTGAGAGGATAGGAAATATACACAAGATATATATACACAATAGCAAAAATATGCAGTATAGTCTTAGAAAACAGTGCAAACAATGTATAGTTATAATAGGATGCAATGGGGAAACATAGGGATAGGGGCAACACAAACCATATACTCCAAAAGTGGAATGCGAACCACGAATGGACCCCAAACCTATGTGACCTTGTAGAGGGTCGCTGGGACTATTAGAAAATAGTGAGAGTTAGAAAAATAACCCTCCCCAAGACCCTGAAAAGTGAGTGCAAAGTGCACTAAAGTTCCCCTAAGGATAAAGAAGTCGTGTTAGAGGAATAATGCAGGAAAGACACAAACCAACAATGCAACAACGCTGGATTTCCAATCTGGGGTACCTGTGGAACAAGGGGACCAAGTCCAAAAGTCACAAGCAAGTCGGAGATGGGCAGATGCCCAGGAAATGCCAGCTGCGGGTGCAAAGAAGCTTCTACTGGACAGAAGAAGCTGCGGTTTCTGCAGGAACGCAAAGGGCTAGAGACTTCCCCTTTGGAGGACGGATCCCTCTCGCCTTGTAGAGTCGTGCAGAAGTGTTTTCCCGCCGAAAGAACGCCAACAGGCCTTGCTAGCTGCAAATCGTGCGGTTAGCGTTTTTGGATGCTGCTGTGGCCCAGGAGGGACCAGGAGGTCGCAAATTGGACCAGGAGGTAGAGGGGAGGTCGAGCAAGACAAGGAGCCCTCTTAGCAGCATGTAGCACCCAGAGAAGTGCCAGAAACAGGCACTACGAGGATGCGTGAAACAGTGCTCACCCGAAGTCGCACAAAGAAGTCCCACGTCGCCGGAGAACAACTTAGGAGGTCATGCAATGCAGGTTAGAGTGCTGTGGACCCTGGCTGGACTGTGCACAAAGGATTTCCGCCGGAAGTGCACGGAGGCCGGAGTAGCTGCAAAAGTCGCGGTTCCCAGCAATGCAGTCTAGCGAGGTGAGGCAAGGACTTACCTCCACCAAACTTGGACTGAAGAGTCACTGGACTGTGGGAGTCACTTGGACAGAGTTGCTGGATTCGAGGGACCTCGCTCGTCGTGCTGAGAGGAGACCCAAGGGACCGGTAATGCAGCTTTTTGGTGCCTGCGGTTGCAGGGGGAAGATTCCGTCGACCCACGGGAGATTTCTTCGGAGCTTCAAGTGCAGAGAGGAGGCAGACTACCCCCACAGCATGCACCACCAGGAAAACAGTTGAGAAGGCGGCAGGATCAGCGTTACAGAGTTGCAGTAGTCGTCTTTGCTACTTTGTTGCAGTGTTGCAGGCTTCCAGCGCGGTCAGCAGTCGATTCCTTGGCAGAAGGTGAAGAGAGAGATGCAGAGGAACTCGGATGAGCTCTTGCATTCGTTATCTAAAGTTTCCCCAGAGACAGAGACCCTAAATAGCCAGAAAGGAGGGTTTGGCTACCTAGGAGAGAGGATAGGCTAGCAACACCTGAAGGAGCCTATCAGAAGGAGTCTCTGACGTCACCTGGTGGCACTGGCCACTCAGAGCAGTCCAGTGTGCCAGCGGCACCTCTGTTTCCAAGATGGCAGAGGTCTGGAGCACACTGGAGGAGCTCTGGACACCTCCCAGGGGAGGTGCAGGTCAGGGGAGTGGTCACTCCCCTTTCCTTTGTCCAGTTTCGTGCCAGAGCAGGGCTAAGGGGTCCCCTGAACCGGTGTAGACTGGCTTATGCAGAATTGGGCACATCTGTGCCCAAGAAAGCATTTCCAGAGGCTGGGGGAGGCTACTCCTCCCCTGCCTTCACACCATTTTCCAAAGGGAGAGGATGTCACACCCTCTCTCAGAGGAAGTTCTTTGTTCTGCCATCCTGGGCCAGGCCTGGCTGGACCCCAGGAGGGCAGATGCCTGTCTGAGGGGTTGGCAGCAGCAGCAGCTGCAGTGAAACCCCAGGAAGGGCAGTTTGGCAGTACCAGGGTCTGTACTACAGACCACTGGGATCATGGGATTGTGCCAACTATGCCAGGATGGCATAGAGGGGGCAATTCCATGATCATAGACATGTTACATGGCCATATTCGGAGTTACCATTGTGAAGGTACATATAGGTAGTGACCTATATGTAGTGCGCGCGTGTAATGGTGTCCCCGCACTCACAAAGTCAGGGAAATTGGCCCTGAACAATGTGGGGGCACCTTGGCTAGTGCCAGGGTGCCCTCACACTAAGTAACTTTGCACCTAACCTTTACCAGGTAAAGGTTAGACATATAGGTGACTTATAAGTTACTTAAGTGCAGTGTAAAATGGCTGTGAAATAATGTGGACGTTATTTCACTCAGGCTGCAGTGGCAGGCCTGTGTAAGAATTGTCAGAGCTCCCTATGGGTGGCAAAAGAAATGCTGCAGCCCATAGGGATCTCCTGGAACCCCAATACCCTGGGTACCTCAGTACCATATACTAGGGAAATATAAGGGTGTTCCAGTAAGCCAATGTAAATTGGTAAAAATGGTCACTAGCCTGTTAGTGACAATTTGGAAAGAAATGAGAGAGCATAACCACTGAGGTTCTGATTAGCAGAGCCTCAGTGAGACAGTTAGTCACTACACAGGTAACACATTCAGGCACACTTATGAGCACTGGGTCCCTGGGTTACCAGGGTCCCAGTGACACATACAACTAAAACAACATATATACAGTGAAAAATGGGGGTAACATGCCAGGCAAGATGGTACTTTCCTACACTCGTTGCTTGCCTTTCTGAGAACCTTCGCTGGAAAGGGGAGTAGTGAGATGGGTCGGTACCTCTTCAGATCTTCTGGGTCAGCGGATGGTCTCTTCAGGAGGGTCCTCACTTCAGCATGTTTCCAGTCCTCAGTAAAGGAACGTGTGGTGATGGAGTCATTCAGGTCTTTCTTGGGCTTGTCACCAATCGTCTTGCTACAGAGGTTAAAGATGTGGTGGGGACATGGTTCCGTGGGTGCTCCTGAGTGTATAGAGTTCTTGATGGAGATTTTGGCTTGAGTTGTGAGAGAGTCCCAGTAGGTGAGCAGGTGTTCAGAGTTTGTGTTTGTGGATGTGAATAGGCTGATGCTGTCAGTGGCAGGGGATTAGGGTTTGAAGTTCTCGTAAATGGCTGAGATCTTGTCATGGAAGAAGTCCACCAGGGTGTCACACAGCTCTTGAGAGGGGTGATGTTGCTCCAGGTGGCTGCAGGTTTGAAGAACTACTTCACAATGGTGAAGAGTTCCTTGCTGTGGTTTGTGCTGGCTTCTATGTTGTCTGCTAGAGCATTCTTCTTTGTTTCTCTCAGGAGGTCGTGGTACTAGTTGAGTGCTGTTTTTAAGGTGGGGTGGTCTTCTGTCTTTTTGCTAGTACGCCACTTCCTTTCTAGCTGCTGACACTTGCATTTTGGAGGATTTCAGGTTTGTGATGAACCAGCTGGCTCTTCTGGCTGATACTTAGGATTTGGCTGGGTTGGCGGGGGCAATTGTGGTGGCACATTCCGTGACCCACTGGGAGAAGTTAATCGCAGCCTGTTCTGGGTCAGCAGATGTATTTGGCAGGTGGGAGTTGACAGTGCTGTTTTACTGGTCTTCTGATACTTTTTTCCTGTTTCTGCGTGTGGAGCTGGGGGGCATGGTGCCAGTGTTGGTAGATCGTGAGATGGTGAAGTGGACGCTTTAGTGGTCGGTCCAGGTGAGCTGAGAGACATGGTAGTATTTGACTCTGTTGCTGGATGTAAAGATAGGGTTGAGTATGTGTCCTGCGATGTGGGTGGGGTCGGTGACAAGTTGTTGGGGGCCGATGTTGCTCATGCTTTCCAGGAGGTCAGATGTGTTGGTGTCGTCGGAGTCGTTAAGCTGGAAGTTAAGGTCTCCTTGGAAGATGTAGTGCTCAGAGTCGATAACGATCAGGGCGATGAGGTCAGGTATGGCATTGCAGAAGCTAGGGCATGGTCCCGGTGGTCTGTATACGAGGGTGCCTCTGATGGTGCTTTTTCCGTCTGTGTGAAGCTGGAAATTGAGGTGCTCCATTATCGGGGTTGGGTCGTCTGAGGAAGCTGTGCAGTGGATGTTGTCCTTGTAAATGATGGGAATTCCACCTCTGTGTTTGTTGAGTCTGTGCCGGTGTTTATCTTGTAGACTTTGGGCTGTCTTAAAAAAAAAAAGCTATTAGTATACATACGTACTCGTATAGGCTGATACATCTGATGTTCTTACAATGCATGCATAGCTTTTATACACAGGCGTTGAACAAAGTCAAAAGCTTGCATCAAAATCGTAGATTCTCTTAAGTGCTTGTGAAATACATGCTATGTGTCTTTGTTTCTCCTCCGTTGCATTGGCATCTAGGTGTGAGGCTCAGATTGCTACCAGCCAGGAAGAAAAGCAGAGTTGGTAGGCACTTAAATTCGGCCTTTGCCTTAGGCCCAACTGTAGATTAAAATAAAAAAGCCCACTTGAGTGCCTACATGATGCTGCTGGGAACGGAAACAGCCAAAGTGCTCCAGGCGTGGCTGAAGGTGTCCTGGCGTTGGAAAATGCCACTGGGACAACTTTGGCACGTTTCTTTGTGGCTGCCTTCTTGGCAGGTGGACTGCGTCCACCCTGTGAAAATAGTGGTTGGATACCATCTACCTGCGTATACCCCTGACTTGTGGGCGTATACCCCTGACTTGTGCCCTGCCTTATAGCACATATTTGGGTGGAGTGTTTGCTGCTGCACCACCGAGAGTTCCTTCTTTAGGGCGCAGGAGCATCACATGGTATGCTTCGAGGGCAGCAGCTGCAGCAAGCGTAAATTTGATAAAGTGGTCTAAGGATAGGACCATTTTAGTAAGGAGCACTCTCTGTGGTCTCAGTGGTGGGGCCATTACTGCTGCTGATTGGCAGCAGGAATGACTTGCCTAAAGCCTAAAATGCACATGTCGGATTGACCGGCTGTCTTTCGATGGCCGGCCAGCCAGCCAGCCCGACATGCGCACTTCAGCCCACACCAATACCAGCTGTGTAACAGCTGGGTGGACTGCAGGCACAGGCTCCTAGTCTGAAAAGGAGGGCTGTGTTAGCCTGCTCCAAGCAATCATGGCTGTACTCTGAGGCTGAAAATGGCATGAGAGCAGCTCCAGGATTGGTTATGTTCATTGGCTCTTCACTACTGGCTCCATGGATTTCTGGGAACAAAAGATTGGGGTGCCTTTCTTCTCTGAAGACACCAACCGGATGCTGGTCCTGCGCCCCAGGGGTCTTCATGTAAAACCGACATCGGTAAGTACTTTTGCTTTTATTTATTTATTTAAACAAAGTACATGATTTTTCCAAATATTTTCCGTTTAACATTAATTAGATACATTGTGTTGGTGTTGGTGGATAATGTGACACATCGCTACATGTGCGCTTTATTGTCATGACTGAAAGTGCAATTATTGTCAGAGTGCCAAAGTTAGAGGAAAGGCTGTCACTTCATAAATTGTCACTGGACTTTGCTTTTCAGGCAACCGCCTCAGCTAGAACTCCAATGTCTAGGAATTAGGGGCGTGCTGCGGCCTGTGCACTGTGCGGTGCACCGGTGAACCCTGCCAGGAGCGACTAATGACATTTGAAAGTGGTAGTTACACTAATTTGCTTGGGGTATAGGGCTATTATTAAGTTAATGCAATTAGCTGTCCATGAGCTTGAGACCTGCTGCTCTTGATTCACCCTATCTCTTTCAAATGGCGGAGGAGCGTTGCCCCTCTGCCAGCAGCAGAAGATGCAAACCTTTCATAACGAATAACTTTGTTTATTATCCTTTTGTTGTGAAAGGGGTAGGGCACTGGGGGTGATGAGCAGTGAGGGGAGTGCACTGTGCACTCCCCTTAGAGTGCATGCATGTTTGGCTGGCCATATTGGGCCGGCCAAACACACATGTACAGTATGCTCTCCCCAGCCCGGCACTGAGTTGCCGGGCTGGAGAGAGCAGGCACAGGCTCCCTCTGTGGGGTCCCCCCATCTCCCCAAGGCAGGGATGGAGGGGGAAGACCTTCCCCTTCCACCCCAACCCCCCCACCCCCGCGCGCTGCTTGTCCAGAAGGCCTCCTCCATCACGCTGGAAGCTCAGCTTCCAGCGCGATCAAAAGAGAAATGCAAAGCATTTCTCTTCCGATCACGTGGAGGAGGCCCGGAGAGGCTTCAAACGGAAGAAAATGTATTTCCTTCCCTTTGAAGTCTCTCTGAGCATTTCAAAAGCCGGATTGCAAAACAATCCGGCTTTTGAAATGCCCACTAGACACCAGGGATGTTTTTTTAGAAAAAGGAAATTGGCATAAGGGAGCGACCCCTTGGGCAAGGGTCGCTCCCGGGGGGGCATTTTTTTTAAAGGCCTTTTCTGCCCCCCGGGGGAAGATCGGCCTATTATTAGGCCGATATGCCCCCAGGGGGGGCAGAAACCTCTAGGCACCAGTGATCATTTTTTTTCTTTTTTCTTTTTTGTTTTGTTTTTAATTTTAGAGGTAGGGAGGGACCCCTTAGGCAAGGGTCGCTCCCATAGGCGGCAAATTATATTTAGGCCATTTCTGCCCCCTTTGGGGGCAGATTGGCCTATTTTTATGAGGCCAATCTGCCCCCAAGGGGGACAGAAACCACTAGACACCAGGGAGTTTTTTTTTTTCATGAATTTCACGCAAGGGGAGCGACCCCTTAGGCAAGGGTCGCTCCCCTGTGGGGCAAATTGTATTTAGACCATTTCTGCCCCCCTTCGGGGCAGATCGGCGGATTTTAGGTCAATCTGCCCCCAAGGGGGGCAGAAACAATTAGGCACAGGGGATCTTTTTTTTTGCGCCAATGTCACGCAGGGGGAGCGACCCCATAGGCAAGGGTCGCTCCCGGGGGGGGGGGTTGGAGGGGCAAATTTATTTTAGGCCTTTAGGCTGGCTGACCTAGAGGCCAAAATTCACAGGTAGGCACTTTGCAAAAAACACCTCTGTATTCTGTGAAAAAATGTGATGTGTCCACGTTGTGTTTTGGGCCATTTCCATTCGTGGGCGCTAGGCCTACCCACACAAGTGAGGTACCATTTTTATTGGGAGATTTGGGGGAACGCTGGGTGGAAGGAAATTTGTGGCTCCTCTCAGATTCCAGAACTTTCTGTCACCGAAATGAGAGGAAAAAGTATTTTTTGGGCCAAATTTTGAGGTTTGCAAAGGATTCTGGGTAACAAAACCTGGTCAGAGCCCCACAAGTCACCCCATCATGGATTCCCCTAGGTTTCTCGTTTTCAAAAATGCGCTGGTTTGCTAGGTTTCCCCAGGTGCCGGCTGAGCTAGAGGCCAAAATCCACAGGTAGGCAATGTTTTCTGTGAAAAAATGTGATGTGTCCACGTTGTGTTTTGGGCCATTTCCTTTCGTGGGCACTAGGCCTACCCACACAAGTGAGGTACCATTTTTATTGGGAGACTTGGGGGAACGCTGGGTGGAAGGAAATTTGTGGCTCCTCTCAGATTCCAGAACTTTCTGTCACCGAAATGAGAGGAAAAGGTGTTTTTTTGGTCACATTTTGAGGTTTGCAAAGGATTCTGGGTAACAGAACCTTGTCAGAGCCCCACAAGTCACTCCATCTTGGATTCCCTTAGGTGTCTAGTGTTAAAAAATGCGCTGGTTTGCTAGGTTTCCCCAGGTGCCGGCTGAGTTAGAGGCCAAAATCCACAGGTAGGCACTTTGTAAAAAACACCTCTGTTTTCTGTGAAAAAATGTGATGTGTCCACGTTGTGTTTTGGGCCATTTCCTTTCTTGGGCACTAGGCCTACCCACACAAGTGAGGTACCATTTGTATCGGGAGACTTGGGGGAACGCTGGGTGGAAGGAAATTTGTGGCTCCTCTCAGATTCCAGAACTTTCTGTCACCGAAATGAGAGGAAAAAGTGTTTTTTTGGTCATATTTTGAGGTTTGCAAAGGATTCTGGGTAACAGAACCTTGTCAGATCCCCACAAGTCACTCCATCTTGGATTCCCCTAGGTGTCTAGTGTTCAAAAATGCGCTGGTTTGCTAGGTTTCCCCAGGTGCCGGCTGAGTTAGAGGCCAAAATCCACAGGTAGGCACTTTGTAAAAAACACCTCTGTTTTCTGTGAAAACATGTGATGTGTCCACGTTGTGTTTTGGGCCATTTCCTTTCTTGGGCACTAGGCCTACCCACACAAGTGAGGTACCATTTGTATCGGGAGACTTGGGGGAACGCTGGGTGGAAGGAAATTTGTGGCTCCTCTCAGATTCCAGAACTTTCTGTCACCGAAATGAGAGGAAAAAGTGTTTTTTTGGTCATATTTTGAGGTTTGCAAAGGATTCTGGGTAACAGAACCTGGCCAGATCCCCACAAGTTACCCCATCTTGGATTCCCCTAGGTGTCTAGTTTTCAAAAATGCGCTGGTTTGCTAGGTTTCCCCAGTCGCCGTCTGAACTAGAGGCCAAAATCCACAGGTAGGCACTTTGTAAAAAACACCTCTGTTTTCTGTGAAAAAATATGATGTGTCCACGTTGTGTTTTGGGCCATTTCCTTTCGTGGGTGCTAGGCCTACCCACACAAGTGAGGTACCATTTTTATCGGGAGACTTGGGGGAACGCTGGGTGGAAGGAAATTTGTGGCTCCTCTCAGATTCCAGAACTTTCTGTCACCGAAATGAGAGAAAAAAGTGTTTTTTTGGTCCCATTTTCAGGTTTGCAAAGGATTCTGGGTAACAGAACCTGGTCAGATTTCCACAAGTCACCCCATCTTGGATTCCCCTAAGTGTCTAGTTTTCAAAAATGCGCTGGTTTGCTAGGTTTCCCCAGGTGCCGGCTGAGCTAGAGGCCAAAATCCACAGGTAGGCACTTTGTAAAAAACACCTCTGTTTTCTGTGAAAAAATGTGATGTGTCCACGTTGTGTTTTGGGCCATTTCCTTTCGTGGGCGCTAGGCCTGCCCACACAAGTGAGGTACCATTTTTATCGGGAGACTTAGGGGAACGCTGGGTGGGAGGAAATTTGTGGCTCCTCTTAGATTCCAGAACTTTCTGTCACAGAAATGAGAGGAAAAAGTTTTTTTGGGTCAAATTTTGAGGTTTGCAAAGGATTCTGGGTAACAGAACCTGGTCAGATCCCCACAAGTCACCTCATCTTGGATTTCCCTCAGTGTCTAGTTTTAAAAAATGCACTGGTTTGCTAGGTTTCCCCAGGTGCCAGCTGAGCTAGAGGCCAAAATCCACAGGTAGGCACTTTGCTAAAAACCCCTCTGTTTTCTGTGAAAAAAATTTGATGTGTCCACGTTGTGTTTTGAGTCATTTCCTTTCGGGGGCGCTAGGCCTACCCACACAAGTGAGGTACCATTTTTATAGGGAGACTTGGGGGAACACAGAATAGCAAAACAAGTGTTATTGCCCCTTGTCTTTCTCCACATTTGTTCTTTCCAAATGTAAGGCAGTGTGTAAAAAAGACATCTATTTGAGAAATGCCCTGTAATTCACATGCTAGTATGGGCACCCCAGAATTCAGAGATGTGCAAATAACCACTGCTTCTCAACACCTTATCTTGTGGCCATTTTGGAAATACAAAGGTTTTCTTGATACCTATTTTTCACTTTTTATATTTCAGCAAATGAATTGCTGTATACCAAGTATAGAATAAAAACCCATTGCAAGGTGCAGCTCATTTATTGGCTCTGGGTACCTAGAGTTCTTGATGAACCTACAAGCCCTATATATCCCCGCAACCAAAAGGGTCCTGCTGACGTAACGGTATATTGCTTTCAAAAATCTGACATCGCAGGAAAAAGTTACAGAGTAAAACGTGGAGAAAAATTGCTGTTTTTTTCACCTCAATTTCAATATTTTTTTTATTTCAGCTGTTATTTTCTGTAGGAAACACTTGTAGGATCTACACTAATGACCCCTTGCTGAATTCAGAATTGTGTCTACTTTTCTGAAATGTTTAGCTTTCTGGGACCCAGCATTGGTTTCTCACCCATTTTGGTCACTAACTGGAAGGAGGCTAAAATGTCAAAATTGTATTGAAAAATTGGGTTTTCCAATTCAAGTCTGCCTGTTCCTAAAAGCTGGGAAGATGGTGATCTTGCCACCACAAACCCCTTTTTCCCATTTTTTTGAAAAAAACTCAATTTTCACTGTATTTTAGCTAATGTCTTGGTCTCCTTCAGGGGAACCCACAAAGTCTGGGTACCTCTAGAATCCCTAGGATGTTGGAAAAAAAGGACGCAAATTTGGCGTGGGTAGCTTATGTGAACTAAATGTTATGAGGGCCTAAGCACGAACTGCCTAAAGTAGCCAAAAAAAGCTTCGGCACAGGAGGGGGGAAAGGCCTGGCAGCGAAGGGGTTATACAAGTTTAACGAAAACCCATTGTTGATAAATGGGTTGATTCTTGTTGCAATAACACTGCAGCCATCTTCCCTTTTTTCTAACATGCCTAACTTTGACAGTATAGTGCGCTTCTTTGGTAACTCCCATGCATACTCTGATCAGTGCACTTCAGAAATGTCTTAAATGTTGGTACATCGAACAATTGCACAATTTGCGCATATGATATTTTAAATGTCGTTGCACTGCTTTTTACACATAGGGTATTTTAATCAATAGTAATGACATGGTATTTGTTTTTTTAACATGCCCAACTATGTCAGCGGAGTGTGACTGTTTGTCAAATTCTACTCGGATCGCTGCGCTATGGAAAAGTTTTTAGTCTTTGGAGTTTTTATGATTCTAATTTGCAAATGTTTTAATTAATCATGCAAAAGAAATACACTAAACTAAATTGATGTAATCTGATGTTCCAAAGTAAAGGGGTGCTGCATATTAGTGAAACACACCTTTGAGTTTGAAGAGAATGTATCTGTACTTTTTTCACGTTTGTTGCAAGATGTCTTTAAACATGAAGGTATTCCAAAAGTTAAGCACTGCAGAACGCCTTTTAAAAACATTTAAAATAAATTGTAAATGTATGCATGTCTGTTTCTTTTACTTATTTGTAATGGTTCTGAGTTGATTAAAGAGCAGTCCGGAGCTGCTGTTGTCCCAGGCACCGGCTGTACTTAGAGTATCACTGTTCTAGAGTATCTTGGACCATATAAGTTTCAGTCTAGAGAAGATGATCGCGGCTTACATCCACATTGCAGATCAGGCCCTCAACCTGACTTTCACTATTGAATCCACTTTCAGATGTGTCTCTTTTCCTTTAATCTGTTCTGACTCTTTCATTAATTTGCGTCATTCTGATGCACTCTGCTGCTGAAAGATAAGTTCAGAAGAATTAAGCTTCTTGACTGGATGGCAGCAGTTGACCACCTCCCTAGTCATTTTATATTTTTAGAACTCTTTTTAATGGTTTTAAATGAACACAGGCATAAAAGGCACATTCACGCACCACAAGTGCGTCGCTACTGTACGGGAGTGACTGCCTCCTACGTCTCCGTATCACTGTGCGCGTTGTCTAGGCTGCCTAGACTTTCTTACTGGGCTTTCCTCTCAGTTGAACAATCAGCTCTCCCTTCTAGGAAGCCTTCTTGCTCCTCTGCCCCACAAAAGGACCTGCAGATATACCTACTCACATGATGCTTGGATGTGATAAAGACATCAATTGCAGTACTATAAACTCTTCCTTCATGATGCTAAACTGGTCTTTTGTTCCTCTAAGCTTACATTTTTTAGTAACCTTGCTAGAAAATTATTTTAAAAAGTTTGTGTGTTTTTGTTTCCCATCTTCATGGCACCTCTGATTTCTTTGTGAAGATATTGCCTCTTTTTTGTACCAAAATTAAATTCCTCTATGGGATTAGCTCCTATTGGACTAATGAACCCTTCGTAATAACTGATCCACCAGTTAGCCACTCCCTTTGTTATGTTCCACATTGTCTGTGGAACGGTAGTACATAGCATGAACTGTAGATGTTAGAAATGTGGGGATTTGATTGCTGGGGATAGTTGATGCCAGGATCTCTCTATGGAGGGCTGCCCCGGAAAGCTGCTGAATAAAGGCTTAAGCAATCCTACTTACGCTTCTTCATCTTCATTTCCCCGAATTGTCTACAACAGTCTTGACATCCAACTGCTCCCTCATATTTCATCTATGTCCTTCTGAAACTTAAATACAGCTCTCCAGATGACCCATGCCCCAACTATTCGAGAGTCACTTGCTCTTACCTTCGGACCTTTTCATTGACAGGCTGTTAATGTCTTTTTTGACTATGAGCATGTCTTGACTGCTGTAAAAACGGTATTAATACCCTCCTTCTTAAAAAATTGGCCTCGATACCAAGGATCTTAAGAACATTAGACCGATCGCATTCTTTCCTGCTTTCTCTAAATCCATAGAGCATTTTTTTTGCCAAAAGGCTTGAACACATACTCGAAAATCATGTTCTCCTTGATAGCACTAAAAGCGCATTGGACACTTCTGCTGACTTCATCTCTCAGACTAGGGACCGTAGTTCTCCAGCTCGCCTCCTGCTGTTGGGCCTGTTGGCTGCTTTTTGATAGTGTTCAGTATTCCATCCCACTCAATCACCTTGGTCTAGGTGAATCAGCCATAAAACTGATTCATCTCCTTATGAGGGAGCTCAAATTGTCTGGCTGTCATCCTACCGCTCCAAAGAATGACTTGTGTAGTGTGTAGTCGCACAAACTTTCTCGCACTCCCCAGTACTTTTTAAAATCTATATTTAGGAGAGTTTATTACAAGTTTTGAGTTTCACATGGTGTCCTACACTGACGACACAACTTCCTCTGAAGTTCAGGAAAGCTACATCACTTGGCCCCCTGCCATTCAAGGACTGCCAGCCAGCCGAACAATCATAGATGGCTACCAACGTTTTGAAGCTGAATGGTGATAAATCCAAAACGTTAATGTTTGATAACAGCCATTCAGTCTGACCAGAGGACCTTTGGCCCTCATCTCTAGGAAATCTCCCTACACCTTTGACTGGAGCAAAACATCTGGGGGACACGACCAGCCATCTCTGTCAATACCCCATCCAAAAAACTGATGACCTGTTGTTTGGTGTTTAAAGCTCTCTCGAAAGTCCTGTTCTTTCTTCCTCTGGTTAAATCTGCTTGATCATCCTGTTTCAGCTGGACTATTGGAATGTTCTTTACATCAATCTTCCTGATTTCCAAATGAATTACCTTGCAGATGATCCAAAATATGACTATATTCTTTGCCACTGGACTTTGTAGACTTGGTCACATATTAGAAGCTTGCTGTGTGTTAGTTTGCGATCAAACAGCATATCCAGTTCAATTACCTCTGCTTAGTGCATCAGGCTTACCAACTTAAGAGTCCCAAGCTCATTACTTCCCTCATCTCAGCTGATCACCAAACACGCCTCTTTAGACCAGGGTCCTCTCTTTGCTCTAATTCCCTCAGTTTTAGACCGACTGTATGAAAGGTCCTTCAGCATCCTGAGGCCTTAACTTCTGCTTGACCTTCACCAAACCACCTCTCATCAGGCTTTTCACAGAAAGCAGAAAACCTTCCCCTTTTATTAAGGTTGTCTCTGTATCTTCTTTCCTCCCTTTATCTGAGCGACTTTCCATGTGATTGTTTGTTTAAACTATGGCTACTGTCTGTTGCCTGAGAGCTTTTGTTTTCTCCTACTTTCCTCTGCAGTCCGAGCACAAAGATGCCTGCAGGCGACATTTCTTACTTTTCAAATAAATAAGTTAATAAATATATACACAATAAATAAATAAATAAAATACTTAAAATACACCACTCTGTTTTGTATGTGGCTGGAGGGGGGCGAAATGCGCTGATGCATTTTTATAATGTTAACTAAATTCTAGATACAAGCAGATAGGTACGAATACAAGAATGAACTCAAAGGGATCTATGTAATTATCACAGGCCTCCAAGATAATCAGTTGTTTTCGGTCCCTGCAAAGCAAGGGGTCTTCAAACTTTTACATGCCGCTCCTCCCGCCCCCATTAAAATAAAAACCACCAGGGCCATCCAGAATAGAAAACATATATTCTCACAATTATTCTAAACAATTCACGTCATTTTAATCACCATCATGAATAACTGTGTTTCGCTTAAATATTTAGATAATAAAACACAATAAACAGGATAAAATTAAAATATATATACAATCATCCCAGTTGTTAAAGGCAATTTGATAAAATAGTTGTTCCCTTTGCACTTCACAAAAGTCCTTGTTGCTTCCTTCAAATCCAAACCGAATATAAAAAATTGCTGAGACCAAATACCATGGGTTTACTACTGTCTGTTCTAAAAATTCTTAAATTAAGTTGATGTCTGATTCCCAAATCACTCTTAACGCTAACACTGAATTAGGCAAAAGAGTAAGAAGTTCTATATTCTCTACAGCTTGTTTACAGATATTACAATTATGGAAATCCTCTGATCAAAAGTACAAGTTACAGGTGAAGAAATTCACATGTAAAATGCCAGTTCTGAACTTTGTATACAAGCATTTTGTGTAAGAGGTTAAATATCATCCAGGCAGCTTTCCACTTTGAGTATAGATTTGAAGTCCAAAAGCTGGTCTGAGAGGCTGCCACTCTTTGTAGACTGTTGCCACCACCCCCAAAATAAAATCCCAATCTGTCTTTTCCAGATACTTTTCCTAGGCTTCCTGATGGGTGAGTACCCAGGATAGAAAACCAAGATTCAACGTGGCGTAGCCCCTTATGATTGGTGTCCAGTTTCATATGTCTTGCAGTCCATTCCTATAAGATTCAAGCTCAGCATGTGACCATTCTTACCCTAAACATAAGAGATCCAAAGGCTGCGAGTTGGTCAATTCTTTTGATGCCAGTGTCAAAACACCGGAGTAAGCTGGGCGAGCTTTGTGGAAGGTTCAATAAAGGTTTACCAAAGTGAGTTTCCTTCAAGTGTAAAGTTGCTGACATTAGCATTCCCCATTTTCTGGCTCCATATAGTACAGCGGCTTGGACCTGAAGCCTATAAACATGTAAAACTAATGCCTGTGGTCTAGGCTTCATAGCCCTGTGCATTTTCAATACTGACACAGCTCTATGTTGCATCATAACCCTGTGCATTTTAAATACTGACACATCTCTATGTTGCACTACTAGGCTGCTCTTCTGTATAAGAGTCCCCCATGATTGAGAGCTGACCAGCTTCAAGCTCAAATAATTGAATGTTCCAACATGTTCTAGCAGGATATCTCCTAATCCCAGTTTACCCTATAAGATTTGTGCACATTAAAAACATATATTTGGTCTTTGGAGTATTTATTTCCAGGGCCATAGGTCGCAAAGTTTGTTAAATTTTTTAAAGAGATTTTACAGACCCATAAGCGTTCTAGTTAGTAATAAAGTATTGTTGGCAAAGAGGAGAGCTTAGGGGAGTCATTAACTCAATCATAAAGATGGCTTAATATGTAATTTATATGCAACGAAAAAAGGGAGGGGTGCAGACGCAGCCCTGTCAAATGCCCCTGCATATGGTGGTATGACTGGTCAGCTGTCCCTGTCCACCCCATTGTGCTTGGGCATAATTAGATTAGTAAAGCCCAATTAGGCTATTTAGGACACGGACATGGATTTAGGAGAAGGACACCCTTGACCTAAGGGCTTCCCACAGTTTAAGTTTGGGTATTAGGTCAAATGCAGCCCTTTGGTCAACAAATGCCACGTATAAATGGTCCTCACTTAGTGTAGTATATTTCCAGGTTAGTAATGTAAAACAGAAAGCTTGGTCAACAGTACTAACCTTCACATGAAAGCCAGCTTGGAAAGGGGAAGGCACCTGAGTATCAGCCATCCAATCATGCAGTTGATCCCAGTGTTATTTACAAAAAAGTGTTTTTGCAGATTGTTTAATAGTCTGATGCGTCTATAGTCCTTCATCCCTTGATCTTCCAGAAGATCGTGTCCTTGTTAGATCCTTGTCACATAGATCTGTTTGCATCTCGTCTCAACTTTCAACTTCCAAGATTTTTCAGTTGGAGACCGGATCCATTAGCACTGGCAACGGATGCTCTCCTGCAGAACTGGGTAGGTAGGATGAATTACGCCTTTCCTCCATTTGTCATGATTCCCAGAGTGGCCGCACAAACGAGATGCCAGCCTGCATCATTTATTCTTATCTCTCCTGTGTGGAAGAATTAATCTTGGTTTCCATCCCTTCTTGAGTTGTCCTTTGCTCTTCCTTTCCTTCTTCCAGTCTTTCCTTCTCTCCTCCTGGACCCAGTAGGATCCCCTCACCCTCTCCTGTTAGCGGCTCAGTTGACCCTCACGGCTTGGAAAATATATCGGGAGACATTCCCAAACATAAGGTATTTCATCGGCAGTTGCCGCATTTATACAGCAAGCTTGGCTCCATCCACCTGCAAGAGATAATCTTTGGCATGGAAGAGATGGGTGGGTTGGTGCCTTCGAGTGGAGGTGGATCTCGTCGGATCCAAACTCAAGGATATTCTGAATTTTTTGTCTGAGTGCGCTGAATCTGGTCTATGTTACAGGTCAGTAAACAATTTCAGGTCAGCTATGTCTGCAGGACATGAGTGGATTGATGGTAAACCTACTGGACAACATCCATTGGTATGTAAACTGCTTAAGGGCATCATGGTGAACAACCCTCCTAAACCACACTACTCGCAGTTGTGGCATGTGATTGTAGTATTATCCTTTTTGAATTCCTGGACGGATAATTATTTGTTATCTATGAAACAATTGTCTACGAAATTGACCATGTTATTATGCCTAATTTCATGTCACAGAGTTTTGCATGTGAAAGCCTTCGATCTAGCAGGTAGGTTGTTTTCTCCCACAGGATTTTCCTTTATCATTTCCAGAAGGACCAAATGTATGTCTACATCTGTTGATTGTCCTGCTTTTCCACACAAAGATCAGCTTTGTGTGGTCAAATGTTTGAAAGTGTATGAGGAACGTACTGCTGGTCATAGGAATGATCCTTCAGGCCCTCTCCTCATTGCGATTCAGAAACCCTTTTGTCCTGTATCAGCTGCTACTTTAGCACATTGGGTCTGTTGGGTGATGTCTGAAGCAGGTATTGATATATCTATATCTGGTGCATATTCCCCCAGAGGAGCCATGGCTTCAAAGGCTTTTTCTTTGGGTTCCAGCTTGGAAGATATTCTTCATGCAGCTGTTTGGTCGAATGATTCCATGTTTAAGTTGTTTTATTATAAACCAATTGTGCATGTTTTGTCTTTAGTTGTTGATCAGCTTTGAACCAGCATAATCAGAGCCTCCGGTCTTGACATAAAATCCAAACCTTTCTAGCTTTGCAACAAGAATTTTAGATTCTATTAAGGACACAGAGGCAAGAATTATCCCACCCTGGAAGAAGTTTTATCTGCCAGATTTTGAGTGTTTGATTACATGAAACTGTGGGTGTATTTCACCCCCCACCTCATTTAGGGCCAGATGTGGGTAGGAAAAAAATAGCGAGTCGGAAATTGCGATTCAATGCGAATCACAATTTCCGACTCGCAAAATGGGATCCAAGAAAAAAGTGCGACACCAATTTGCGACTCGCAAATGATGCCGCACCGCATTTTGCGAGTTTGCTTCTAGAGAGGTCGCTTTTTGAGACCTCGCTAAAAGCGAGCTCGCAATTTGCGAGTCGGGTGTCGCAAATTGCGACTGGCCCGCAAATTGCCTGCAGGTGCAGCACAACAGTTTGGAAATTCACTTCCTGGCTCTTGGTGATGACATCAGAACCAGGAAGTCATCAAATACACCTGGGAGGAGGGAGGACCACACCCTTTCCAAACTGCTGTGCAACACCCAGGAGAGAGGACCTGCTGCTACAATGGAGGAAACAGGCAGTGCTGGGAGAAGAAGAAAACTGAAGTTTTCTGACAAAGAACTGGAGGTGCTCACAGAGGAATGCTGCCAGCACCACGACCAACTGTTTGGAAAGGCAGCCCTGACTGTCCCAGACACAGAAAAAAAGAAGATTTGGCAGCAAATCCAGGACCGGATTAATGCCATAGGGGTGAGCCACCGCACCCTGGAGGAAATCAAGAAAAGGTGGTATGACCTGCGCTCCAGGACAAAGGAGAGGGTAGCAGAGCGGCTCAGAGAAATGAGGAGCACCGGAGGAGGCCCATCCACCGTCCCACAACCCACAGCCATGGAAGCAATGGTGGAGCAGACCCTGGAGCCTGAGGCCGTACTTGGAATGGGAGAAGTGGACAGTTCTGCGCCAGGGACATCCAAAAGTGAGTACCACGAGATATGCATTCACACCTACAAATGCAGTATCCACACTCTCCCAGTACACAGCAGCAGGCACAACCAGACTAGCTCCATTCCAGTCTAGCAACCACTAGAATAGTGCATTATGGGCAATGTAGTACAGTAGGCAGCAGATGGGCAAATGTTTATTAGGAGGCATAAAACAGATGTGAGAGACTGACAATGTATTCCCTATGTCCCACAGGTCTCCCACAAGACATCCCCAGCAGCAACAACAGGCAGGGAGGAGACAACGGGCCAGAGACAGTGCAGGAGGCTGCAGCAGAAATTCCTGGGCCCAGCAGGACACCACCAGAGTCCTCTCAGGAACAAAAGCAGGAAATGGGGGAAGCTCACACGACCCCTGGCCCCAGCCCCACAGCAAGTCGTCCAGAGCCAGCAGCACGACAAAGGCGCAGACACAGAGTCCGAGTTCTGGCTGTGCCCCAGGAGGAGATATGGGAGGCAGCAATTTCAGGAACAGACGCATCCCTCCTTAATGGTCAGCGCCTGCAAAACAGACAATTGCGGTCAATATCAAGTACATTGCACAGAATGGAGAGCAACATGACCACTGGCCTGGCTGAAGAGAACACGCAGTTCACTAGACTGAATGAAAATGTGGGGGATCTCACCCAGGCCATCCGCCAACTTGTGACGGAACTGGTGGCAGACAGACAGAGTACAAGGCGCAGGGAGCACCACACAGTGGCATGCTTCGACCGCATGGCAGCTTCAATTGGGCGTCTTGCAACAAACACTACTGGCCTGCCTAGACAGACAGTGAGTTTACAGGTGGAACTTGGCCACTTTGCGGGGGATGTGGCACGTGGACTTGGCCGCATCAGCCATGCAGTGGACTTGATGGAAGCTAGGCAGGTGGCAAGGGGCAAAGGTGAGACCCCTCAGGACAGTGAGGAGGGGTCCACAATAAGTAGTGTGTCTGCAAGTGACTCCCATGTGCTAAGGAGTGCAAGTGTACGGCAGGGGTCATGAGCCATGCTGGGCGCACAAGGAGGAGGGTGTAAGCCATCAGACAGCATGAGGCATGAGGCACATGATGTCAATGTGTCCTCATTACGTTTTGGACATGTACAGACCTTAACGGACAGCACTTTTCTTTTATCATTTAGTTTACAAATAAAAATGTTTTGTTAGTTCCACTACACAACTGGGCTCTGTTTGTCTGACATTAGTGAGTGTGGTGACAGTTGCCACGTACCTGCCAAAGTATTGGGTTGCAATGTGGTCCCGTCTCTGTCTGCCTTGATTTGCAATGCTTCTATCCCCAGTCTGTCGGTGTGGTAGCTCTTGGTCCTCATCCTCCGAATCGGTGTCTTCAGGCATGAGATGTAGCCCGCGTCTGGTGGCAATGTTGTGTAGGATTGCACATGCACCAACGATCTTGAATGATGTTTCTGGGGCATACTGGAGCGCACCTCTACTTTTGTGGAGGTATTTGAATCTTGCCTTTAACAATCCAAAGGTCCTCTCGATGACAGTTCTGGTCCACCGATGGGCACTGTTATATCGCCTCTCGTTCTCCTTGCCAGGTGTTAGGTATGGGGTAAGTATCCATGGTCTTAGAGCATATGCACTGTCACCTGTTTGGCAAAAATACGAATGTTAGCAGGTCATGGATGGTTTCTACAGTGACCTGTATGTATGGTTTAGGGTGTAGTCAGCAATACCTAATAGATATCCGTCTCCAAACTCCCCACGTTCTAGGCGTTGGTGTATCCCACAGTGCCTGAATATGTATGAGTCATGTGTACTCCCTGGAAATTTGGCTACAATGTCAGTAATGACATTATGGGCGTCGCATATCACCTGAATTTTTAGTGAGTGGGTACATTTCCTATTGCGGAACACATATTCCAGATTTGCAGGAGGGCAGATTTGTATATGTGTCCCGTCCACACACCCTACAACATGGGGGAAGTTGGCAATTCTGTAGAAGTCCAACTTGGTGCTGTTAATTTCTGCCTTATTCCTGGGTAGGTATATGTATCTGGATATGTGTGTGAGTATGGCATCTAGGAAACATCTGAAGAATCGTGAGAGTGCACTTTGGGATACACCACCAGCCCCAGCAATCACCCCCTGATAGCTACCCGAGGCCAAGAGGTGCAGTGAGCATAGCACTTGCACATGTGTGGGAATGGCGCTGCCGCGCATTGTCTGTCATTGAAGCTGCGGATTGAGTATTTCAATTAATTCTAATATTGCTGCACTGCTCAGTCTATATTTGTCATAAATCTCCTCCTCAGTTTGTTGGTTCGGTATATCCTTTCCTGTCTCTGGCTCCTCCTCCTCCTCTGCTGGGCGGCGTGGACTCTCCTCCTCCATGCTATCACATACAGTTCAGCCATTTTGAGTAACCCAGATGCCTTCTGGGTCTCTCGATTTATACTTTGGTTCTGGTTACCACCTACTCTGAGTTAGTGGTAATTTCGGTGTGCAAAATGGGCTTTTTGCGACTAGTTGCAATTTGGGAGTGGCTTTTTCATATGGTTTGCGACTCGCAAATTGCAACTTCCTCTTTGCGGGTCGCACAATGAGGTAGCTATTTTTGCGAGTCGGTAATGGCTCGCATCGCAATTTGCACTTCGGAAATGGGATTTTTGCATCTCATTTCGGATTTTGCGAGGTCGCAAATTGAAAATCGGGCCATTTGCGACTCGCAAAACTTTGCTACATCTGGCCCTTAGTTTGTTGAGGCTGAATAGGGATTCACTTTTTCTTTTAGTTTAGGTTCGGATTCTAAACAGAAGTGAGCTTCATGAACTTGCTGCTCCGCTGTGGAACGAACAGATTCTAATCAGACAGAAAGCCTTCTGAGTCTGTGGTCGGATGAACTAGAATTCAGAGTTTGATTGGTTTACTTGGTTTGAATTGATTAGAGAGTTTTACGGACTGCCTTTACAAAGAAAGAGGAGGTCAAGATGGTGCCTGGGTATTTTGTAGGCTCTGATGGACTATCATTAGTGGGTTAATATGGAGGCATGGTTCAAAGCCTCATTGTTATAGTATGTTTACTGTTTTTACTGTTTTTTCATTGGCTGCTGTTTATAAGTAGTAAAGATTGAGAAGCTTAATCCTCACCTCTGTGTCCTTAATAGAATCTACAGTTCTTGTTGCAAAGCTACAAAAAATTGTATTGTATTTGTGGTATACAGGGGTATGTATTTCTTTGCTCCAGTGCTGGTGAACTGCCTTTGTAATGTGGGCTTGCCTTCCAAGCACTGACGTATCCCCAGTTCTAGTGTCAATGTATTCCCTGTCCCACTCTACTTGTCTCTCTGTGACTGATGTGTCACCCCATCCCAGTGTGTCTAACTGCCCCATTATGACTGTATTGCAGTCATCCACCGTGAACATGCCCCAAAATCTGTTCCATTCTTTCCCATTTCTTTTTAAGTGTGTCAATGTCCTCTCCATAACACTTTATGCCTCTCCACTTTATGACACTATCTGCAACTACACCCCATTCTATGACACTCTATGCCACTCAACAACATGCCACTCTGCTCCACTTTATGACACTTTATGCCACTCTACCCTAGGCTATTCCACTGTACTCTACGATACTTTGCTCCACTATGTGTTCCTCCACTCTGCAACCCTCCAGTCTACACCCCTCTGCTCTATGGCTCTCCGCTCTACGACACTCCCCTCTACACCAATCCAAGCCACTGTACGTCAATCCACTCTATGTCACTTTACTCCACTCTACACCACTCCACTTTACTCCATTCTAGGACACTTTACTCCACTCTACGTTACACCAATCCATTCTACTCTATGGCACTTTACTTCATTCTATGCCTCTCTAGTCTACTTCCCCGCTCTATGCCACTCCACTATATAGCTCTACGATACTCCATGTATGCCACTCTACATCCCTCCACTCTATGCTCATCTCTCTACACCACTTTATGCCGCTCTATGCCTCCCCACTCTATGACACACAACAAAACTTGACAGTAGGCCACTCTAATCCTCTCTGTAATTCTCCACTTGATGACAATTCACTCTATGACAATCCAATCTGACACTCCACTCTATACCACTCTATGACATTTCAGTCTACGACATTGAGCTCTATGCCAATCTATGCCACTCCACTCCCCTCTGTGACACTGTATGCCGCTCTATGCCACTCCGCTCTACAAACTCTACACCACTTCACTCTACGACACTCTATGACACTCTGCTCCATGATACACCACTGTAAGACACTCTACACCACTCCACTCTACGATACTATATGCAACTCTGCAACACTATGCTGCTCCACTCTACTACACACAACTTTACTTTACTTCACCCTACGACACTCTACTCTACGACATTCCACTGTATGACACTCTACGCCACTCTACTCTTCACTACTACTCTATGACATTCCACTCTGCGTCACTCCACTATGCGACACTCTATGCCACTCCACTCTATGACACTTTACAACACTTCACTCTAGAACACTTTACTCCACTCTGCAACATTTTACTCCACTCTAACTCCACTCTCAGCACTCCACTCTACTCTACTCTATGCCGCTCTGTGCTACTGCTCCCTACATACTCTACACCACTCTACCCCACACTATGCTACTTAACTCTAGGAGACTTTACTCCACTTTATGCTACTCCACTCTACACCATTCCACTTTACACCACTCTATACCACTCTACGCCACCCCACTCCATGTCACTTTACTCCACTTTATGCCATTCCACTCTACTTTACTCTGTGACACTTTACTTCACTCTACGCTATGCCACTTCACTCTACAGCACTTTACTCCACTCTATGCCCCTCCTCTCTACAACCCTCTATTCTGGGCCCCTCCACTTTATGACCCTCCATTCTATAGTGCTCCACTCTACGCCACTGCACGTCACTCTACACATTCTACGCCTCCCCACTCTTTGCCCATCAATCCTGCACCTCTCCACTCTATAGCACTCCACTCTACAATACTCTATGGCACTCTACGCCACTCTACCACTCTCTGCTCCATGACACTCCACTCTATACCACTAAATGCCACTCTATGACACTCTACGCCACTCTATGCCCCTCCACTCTAATACACTCCACTCTACAACACTCTGTGACACTCTATGCTCCTCCACTCTATGACACTTTGCTCCCATCTGCACCACTCCTCTCTACTCAACTCTAGGATACTTTACTTGACTCTATGTTACACCACTCCTCTCTACTGTTTGACACTTTACTCTACTCTACACCTCTCCACTCTGTGAACCTCCATTCTATGCCTCTCCACTCTAGGGCTCTATGACCCCGCTTTCTGATATTCCACTTTACGCCACTCTGAACCACTATACGCTCCTCCACTCTATGCCAATCCATGCTATGACACTATACTATATGACACTCTATTTCACTCCATGGTACTCTGCCCCTCCACTGTACAACACTTTAACCACTCCAATCTAATCCTCTCCGATCTATGACTCTCTACTCCATGTCACTCTATGACACTCCATGCAACTCTACGACACTCCACGTCACTCTTTGCCACTTCACTTTCTACACCATTCTACTTCACTACACCACTCTACGCCACTTTACTTCACTCTGCAACACTTTACTCCACTCTAGTTTATGTATCTCCACTCCACTCTACTTTACTTCACTCTACTCTAGTGCACTCTACACCACTCCAGTCTTCGACAGTTCCCACTACAACATTCCACGACATACCACTCTATCTCTCTCCCCTCGTTCCACACTCCGCTAAATGCCACTCCATTCTATGTCACTCTCCTCTATACCCCTCTACTCTACGCACCTCCACTCCACTCTATAATACTCCACTCTACGACACTCTTCTCCACTCTAAGATATTCTACTCCAGTTCACAACACTCTACCCCACTCTACGCCCCTCCACTCTACAACACTTTACTCTAACCTAATCCTCTCCACTATATGCCCCTCCACTATATGCCACTCTGTTCTGTGCCCCCCCCACTCTATTGCACTCTACGCCACTCCACAACACTCTAGGCCTCTCTACTCTACGCCACTTTACTCCACTAATAGCCACTCTACTCCACTCTACAACACTCCTCTTCTTGTTTTACTGTGGAGTAACGCCTTCTTGGACACCCTCATGAAACTTGGTGTTCCCCATTCCTATCCTTTAAACATAGTTGCTGTAGACTTCCAGGATAGAAAAGGTAATACGTGATATATTGAATACCTGAAACGCAAAATATTGTTAGTGTTCTATGTAATTTTATAGGGCACCACTTCACCACTCCCCTTTTTCTGCCTCTAACGGTATAATCTATGATGGTGGAAAAATCTACCATACTCTCAACCAATATAATCATGATGTAAAACTTTTAGTTATCACACAGTAAATCACACATCATCCTATTGTATACAGCATTGATTTCACTAAAGAACCAACAAATATTAAAAATCAGTACTAGTGCAATCACATTGGACTTGAAGCAGATATCCAACACCCTGTTCATCCTCTCACTTCTAGTACATTCAATAACACTTCTTTCCTCTTACTATCCCAATGTCTTCTTTATGTATGGAAATGACTGACAAATAAACCCTTCCACCACTGATCAGTCCATTCCTTGACTGTAACAGATACGTAATTAATTGGAACAATATCCATTGATGAAAATAATTATGTGTCGTTAGCCTATCCTTTAGGTGATCCAGAGATCATGAAACAAACAGTACACTACCTTGCTTAAATCTAAGGAATGCTTTGTTGAGCACTGCCTCTTTTTAATTGCCCTGTGTACCAATGGGACTTTCATCTTTGTTGTCCACGCATGTGGCAGTTTCTGTGATCACTCAAGTTTAAGAATGGCTTTGGAGCTCATTTGCTGCTCATTTTCTACTTCCTTAACGCCAACCCTCGGAAGATCAAGGATTTACACTCGTGCATTCTTAGCCCCACCGCATCCTTGTCAGGATAATCAGCTGTGCATGTGCTAATGAGTTCTCACAGCTTGACAGTGGCGTAACGAAACTTGAGTGGGCCCCCCTGCGAAGACACCGGAGGGGCAACCGCTCCTCTGGACCCAGTCAGGGGCCTGCTGCCCGTGCACAGTGTAGTGGAGCTCTCCCCCCTCACCACAGGGACTGCGGGGGGCTTTGTTATGCCACCGCAGATTGACTTTAATATTTTTGCGCATTTCACCCTCCTTTCTGAACTTAATGCATCACAAATCCTTCATATTCCTAGTTCAGCTGAAGGCCGAAATGGGCACTGAATGCTTCTACCACCAGTTCAGAGACAGAAAGCAGATGTGGCGATGGAACCAAGTCACCCAAGGATCATGGAGCGCCGGTACCCAACTGAGGAAAAGGGGTAAGACAAGAAGAGACCAAGGGAACCAGGGAAGGGAACAAAACAATAAACGAAGGACACAATGTGGTGACTAAGCAAGAGTGGGATCCATACAACTAGTAGAAAGTTGCCAGGCACCATCTTGCTTGTTCCCAGTCTTTTATACGAACCAGGAGATACTCTGGCTGCCTCGGTTAACCCTGGTTCTAAACTCTCTGTTCCTGGCCCTCGCTGTCTTTGTGTGAGCCCACCGCCCGGGGACAGTTCTCTACAGTCTCCGCCCCTTCCTTGTCCTTCGTGTGTAAGTCAGTCAGAGTCGAGCAACCTTGCACTTCTGTCTTTTTCCCTGTGTGTCCATCGATGAAATCTTGACACTCTTCCCTTGTATCAGGCAGGAACAGTTCTTAGATATCCTCTGCAGAGTGACATCAGTGTTCCTGGCGGCTCCGAAGTTGACAATTAGAAGAGATTTCTATAAAAGTAGGGTGACCATATCCTGAGAACCAAAAACCCGGGACATTTTGTAAAAATAGAAGAAAGTGTACAATTTTACGTCAACAGAGCGGATTGGAATGACAGCTCTCATCAACACAGCAACACAGAAGAGGCAGTAAGAAAATAAAATGTAATTTTTAAAACCAGCATCATACCTGATAGTTATTATAACTGCTGCTAACTAGCACAGCCTTAGAACATCCCCAAAAATGCCTCTCACTGTTTTCTGCAGACCCCCTCTCAAAACCGGGACAGGAGCGAATTTGCTGAAATTTGAGGGACAACTGGTCACCCTGTATAAACGCCATCACAGTGCAGCCGTCTCAGGTGCTTCCAGTTTAATACATGGGGCAGAGCAGAGTGTGGTGACCTGTTGCAGCTAGCACCACGGCCATCAGCTCCATCACTTAATCAGTAATGTGAGTATCACCAACACTTATGTGGGCGGAGTGTAGTGAAGGGCAGGGAGCTCTAAAGGGAGTGCCACCTGTGTGCCGCAAACTCACTTGTATTTACACACACTGCTGAACCCGGCTTGTGTACGTGTGCGTCATGACATCATGCAGCATTTTGCAACTGAGTTCTATATCCAGCATCCATAGGACAGCGACTTTTGGCCTGTTGTTTGGAGGTTAGTTGGGGACCTTGGGGCCTGTTGTTTGGAGGCTGCTGGCATGGCGCAGATCCCATTACCTGGAGGCAGGTGGACGTTTTGCTGAAGCAATTAATTCTGAGCTCTATTGAAAAACGTAAGTTACAATCTATAATGCCAACCTCCATCTTGCAAATCATCTATTCTCATGAGCAGTAGCCAGTAGGAGAGGTAGTGAAGTCTGAGCCATTGCTGATTCCACCACATTATTCAAGCCGTACACAGGTGATTTGAAGACCTAAAGAAGGAAGGGGTAAGGGAATGTTGGAGGAAGGTGCCAGAGAAAGCAGCTATCAAGGCTGGACTGGCTGGGGAGGCATTGGAGGGGGGTGGGCACGGGGCAGGGGGAGAGGTGTTCTGGGGTGCAATTTTTGTGACAGGGCAGTAGTTTTAAAAGCACTGCAGAGTTCCTTGTATATCCAACAGTATTCAGGCAATAATACAAATGCCAACAGAACTCTGGTGGTTAATGTAACTGTTGGAAAGAGATCGAAGTTTTGACTAGTGGCAGTTTTGACTCATCTAAGTTAGCGCAGAGGGTTACTATGCCTGCTGCAAAGAAGGTGTACTATGCAAATCACAGAACAGTATTTTATGTGCAATGCTCAGTGGGTTACTGTTTTTGTCACAGAGATCATTTAGTTACTGTGCAGTGCATAGGTTACACTCATAATCTAGCACAATGAGTTATAAATTGTCGTCAAAGAGCTGCATGCAAGCTGCATGGTACAGATTAGAAAGTTATGTTTTTCTCAGTCTTTGATTACCCTAATTTTGCTAAAAAGGGTTTGTTTGGGCAGAAATACATTGTTATTAGTAAAGTCAACCCACACCACTGTACAACGTTCTGAATGCTGAACCTGTGCTGCTCCAGACCAAGCACTATTTAACAATTCCTACAAGTTTGGATGACATGTGAATCCTACACTTTATAGTCCCCTCCTGTTATGCAACATATTCTATAATCTGATTTACACACATAGATTCATTGTTTCTGTATGTGTGTGTGATGTAAAGTACTCCAGCACCCTATGCTACTAGGAGAGCCGCTATAAAACAAATGAAATACATGCGAGAGAGGGGCTGTGGATAGATGAGAGGCACTGTTAGAGGGTGAGGGGATCATTGAAAAACCCCAGTATAGATTGTCGTATCCTGGTGCACTGTAAGGTCATCATATACTACACTTTAAAAACGAATACAATTGAATATATGATGACAAATGTGTTGCAGAATGAACAGTTTTTGCCATTTTTTAACCAAATTTTCTTGTTGGGGGGGATTGTTGTAGTGGTAAGGCTCACTCGCTAGACACTCTTTGGGGAATGGTGCGACAAAATTTGCCAGGGCTGCTTGGGGATCCCAGTTCTGCCCTTGCAGTTATTGGCATACATTTCTATTTTACTGGGCCTGTGGTAGTTTCTATGTGGCTAACGTATGGTGTTTCGAAGATGGAGAACGTGTGTTAGGGTACACCAAGGAGCCACCGAGCTTAAGAAGGATTGACTTCCTGGGTCACTGGCAGCATGACCAATTAGCTTCCTGAACTCTGTTGGTGGCAGGTGCTGCACTGCTCTGTGACTTGGTAAATTATCGCCTGGAAGAATATATGCTGCTTTTGCAGATGTTTGGAATACTCTAGAGACCACGGAAAGAATGCCCTGCTTTAAAAAATTGTTTTCTGTTTGATGATGCACACACAAGGGTGGAGGTCTGCCACCCCTTGCAGTCCACCATCCCTGTGCTTATAGCCATGGCCACTGGAATTATATGGCAGGTGAGTGTCAAATTATGCTGCCGGATTGAGTAAATCATGTGGCAAGAAAGGCAAATTATGCGGCATCATGCTGCACATTTTGTAACAGTATTACTTTATTTTGTCATTTTTGAGCCTGTTAACACTGTCTGGGCATTAGTTACCTCATTAGTACCAGTTTAACAGCCACATACAGCAATAAACTACAGAAAGGTGACTCCGCAGTAGCACGTGTTGAAGCGTTTTTACAAACTTTTGAACCATTTGCGGCAAATCTACAAATATGCGAAAACCGCCGCTGCCGCACAATCGCCTAATTCCATTGGCCCTGCTTATAGCCAATCACAGTGTATTGCAAAGAACGAGCGGTTTATATTCATTAATCAGGCGATTATGAAAACCTCACACGTTCGGCGTTTTTCAGCAAGACCTATTAGAACGCGGGCTGCATTGCAAAGTGAGAGGCAGGTTGCTTAAAATGATTACAAATTGTGCCATGGGGCAGAGGTGAGCAGGCAATGTCTTGCAGGAGATTTGTACTTGAGGGACACCCTCTGGTACCAGTCTTTACGGGCAGGCAATCACCTAACTGTTAGTGGTGCAATGTGTATAATTTCTCTGGTATGAGACCTATAACGTTTGGGAAAATTATGCGGTTTTTTTCTCTGCCTATTGTTTGTGTTTCTTTCGTTTGGCATTTGCATTTCACATAAAGCCAGATTACCTTACTTCGTGCGATCGGCTTTCGTATGAAAACGAAGCCTTTTTTAAATTTCCTGTTTTATTATGCCACTTTAATTTATCAGGAGTTTGGCGCTACGCGGCCCAAAGCAAATGAGAGTTGCATTTGTGTTATAATTTGACAGAAAAATCCTTTTACACTGGAAAGTTGTTCGACGCTCCTGCTGGAGCCCCTCTTTGTCACTTTAATACTGCTTAGCCTTAGGTGGGCACCGGTGCCAAAGATGAGTAAATCTTGGCCCTGCACTCGCAGAACAGTCCTTTTCTTCTCCCACCCTGCCTTGTGGAACGCAATTCCTCTGGAATTTAGAAGAAGTTATATCATCTCTCTTCGAAAAATGCCCTGAACCCTTTGTTTTTCAGCCATTTTCTGGTCTGCGTGTCTGACCTCCTGGGTGGTGCCAAGAGACCACATGGGCTATTTGTCAGCTTTAAAAATTTTCCATAACATAGCTGTGCAAATTTGCACGAGGTTTTGAATTTTCAGTCCCTAACGTCACACAGAGGTCTCGTAATACCTGACCATACATCCAGGTGCCCTTTAAATTTAATTTTCTTTGCGGTTTTATGTAGCGCGCACTCAACCCTAATCTATCGGAGCACTTTACAAGAGCACCATTTATGTTACACAAGCACACATTAATTTTCGGTAGGCAGGGGGAGATTAAGTAGTTTGCCCAGAATCACAGGATATTGGGGCCGGGACTCGAACCTGATTTCCTAGCTCTAAAGTCTGCAGCTCTGGCCAACACCACATCCTCTTCCCCAGTCTGTGTAGATACTGCCTTTTCTGTTTATAATTGTAATAGGAAGACCTAGGTGTGATGCATTGTAACATGGGCCGGGGAAGAGTGAGGCTAACAGCCCCAGGCTTCTGATGCGGGCTATCAAGGCTCAGATATGTACATAAAAGGGACTCAGGAAAGGTGAGGCCTCCATCCTTGGCTGCAGATGACCAGCGAGGCTCAGACATGAGCATAACGTGCTGGGGAAGGTTGAGGTTACCATCCTTGGCTTCTGCAGAGGACCAACAACGCTCAGACATGCACATAAAGTGGGCTGGGGAGAGGTGAGACCACCATCCTAGGCATCCACAGAGGTAAAGCGGGTCTCAGACATGTACATAACATGGGCTGAGGAAGGGTGAGGTTACCATCCTTGGCTTCTGCAGAGGACCAACGACACTCAGATATGCACATAAAGTGGGCTGGGGATAGGTGAGGCCAGCATCCTTGGCTTCCACAGAGGTCAAGCGAGGCTCAGACATGTTTAACAGGGGCTGGGGAGGAGTGACCTCCACCCTAGACTTCTGCAGAGGACCAGTGAGGCTCAGGTATGTACATAATATGGGCTCAGAATGTGTGAGGAGGGGCCACCATCCTTGGCTTCTGCAAATGACCAGCAAGGCTCAGACATGTGCATAACATGGGCTGGGGAAAGGTGGGATAGGTGAGGCCGGCATCTTTGGCTTCTGCAGAGGACCAGCAAGGCTCAGGGATGTGCCTAACAGAGGCTGAGGAAGGGTGATGCCACCAAGCTAAGGTGGGGAAGGGTGAGGCCACCGTTCTTTGCTTCTGCAGAGGACCAGCGAGGCTCAGACATGCGCATAATATGGGCTGGGGATAGGTGGGATAGGTGAGGCCAGCATCTTTGGCTTCTGCAGAGGACCAGCAAGGCTCAGGCATGTGCCTAAAATAGGCTGAGGAAGGGTGATGCCACCAAGCTAGGCTTCTACAGAGGTCAAGCGAGGCTCAGACACGTACATAACATAGGCTGGGGAAGGGTGAGGCCACCACCATAAGCTGCTGCAGAGGTCCATCATAGCTCAGATATGCAGAGGGCCATCAAGGCTCAGACATGTACCTAACATGGGCTGTGGAAGGGTGAGGCCACCATTCTAGACTTCTGCAGAGGGCCATCAAGTCTCAGACATGCACATAAAATGGTCCCTGGAAGGATAAGACCACCACCCTAGGCTTCTGCAGAGGACCAGCAAGGCTCAGATGTGCATAACATGGGCAAGTGAAGGGTGTGGCTACCATTCTTGGCTTCGACAAAGGACCAGTGAAACACTGACATGTCCATAACATTGGCTGGTGAAGTATGAGGCTACAACCCTAGGCACCCTAGGCTTCTGCAGGAGACCAGCGAGGCTCAGAGATGGCATATCATAGACTGGTGAAGGGTAAGGATACCATCCTTGGCTTCTGCAGAAGAACAGCGAGACTTACACATATGCAAAACATGGGCTAGGGAAGGGTGAGGCCATCACCCGCGCATTCTGAGAAGACCTCCAAGGCGCAGGCATTGACATAACATGGACTGGGGAAGGGTGAGGTCACCATCTTTTGCTTCCCTGGCTGGAGCCCTTGGGCCAATTTCGAATGGCCAGGGCCGTTGCTGTTGTCTCTATCACTTTCTCCAGCTCCCCGTTACCAATTGCAGTAGACACAGGAGGCTTCAAGAGAGAGAAAAAAGGGGCATGGGGAGGTAGATGGAAAGTGATTAGAGGGGAAAAGAGAGAGAGAGACAATGGATGGATGAGAGATTTTGCACAAGGAGGCAAAGGGAGTGGGGCTGGTTTGAACATTTTTGCCAAGACTGCTTTTCGTTCCCCTGATCCGTACCTGTGCAGAGTGACATGGTGCTTTTGACTCCCTTCCAATGGGACAATATTTGTTGTTTGTAGGGTTAGTGTAGTACTGAAAATGCTTGACAGGAAGTCTAAAATGTCTGTCACTTAAGATCATAGATATAGAGAAGCCTTTGGATGAGTAGGCCCTTCTGTGGTAGTCTCCTGGTCAGGGCATGGTTATCAGGCTTGGTAATCAGACTCTGGTGCGTGAGGTTGCCATGGATGTATGGGGGTTCTAGAATGTACGTGGAAACAGGCGATGGGAGTCGGATGGTTGGGATGTTTCAACAGAGCTTCTTATTGCTGAAATAAAGTCTTATTTACTGTGAATCTACACGGATCGAGAATGTTTCCCTGAGTGTTACACTGGCGACGAGGGGAAAACAACGAAGAATCCACTACAAAGGAGCAAACGTCTGCTTTGTTGGTGAACGACCAAACGGACTTCGGGATCGTTCCCTCGCTACTTGGTACGTTTTACTGCTCGGAATATACAGCCTGTCAAAGGGGGACATGAATGTGGTTTAACTAATTCCATCACTTTGCAACTCACCTCTACAAAAGTCTTTCCTCGCGCTGTGCCTCATCTTCTTGTGCGCGTGGCTCCTCCGATTCCGGCTTGCCCTCGCGCTGTGCTTTGTGCGTCTTCTGGTGTGTTGCTTCATTCAGGAAGTTTCTCATTACGGTGGCACGCATCCGACATCGTCCTTGATCAGGAAAATAGAAGAAGGACCCGTCTCTCTTCTATTCTTTGTGTTACAAGTGCTTTCTTTGTTTTTTTTTCAAAGCGCTGTGTTCCATGACAGGCACATCATTTTCTGCTTGCAGATAAGAGGTTTAAAGGACAATAAAGTAATAAACACGGATATTGGCAATTTGAAATAAAAAAAAAAATAACGAAGGATACATAAAGGACATTATAGAGGCAGGTCAATGGTATAAATATTAAAGTTGATTAAATATGTCAACTTCCTAACAACTTTTGCATCCCTTCAAGGATCTTATCAACTTGCTACTCCATGATGCAGAATGTTACAGCTCCTCCATTCTTCTTGGCACATCCGGGTGATCCTCCTATAAAGTGGGCAAAATGGAAAAAGGTATTTGAAAGGTATTCCAGAGTATGTGGCATCTCTTTGAGTGCGGAAAGGAGGACAGCACTCTTACTTCACTGTCTTGGAGCGGAGGGTCAGGAGGTGTTTGATCATCTCCCAGACATACCTGAAAGTGAAGCAGTGAACTTGAATGAATATGAAATATGCTTGAGGAAGTTAGACTTGCAATATTTGCCTAAAGTGAGTACCATTCTGGAAAGTGACTATTTTGGGAAAAGAATTCAAAATGAGGATGAATCAATAGAAAGTCATATTACTGATTTACTACGTTTAGCATCCTCTTGCAAGTTTGGTAATCTGATTGATGAGAGACTAAGAGATCAATTTATGCTTTGTTGCAATATTGAAAAAGTTCGAGATGAACTCTGGTTAAGGGATGAACCCTCTTTAGAGGAAGTTTTGAATGTGGCCAGGAAAATTGAACCATTCTTTAAAATGTGTGGAGATAATGAGAAATTCTACCGATAAAGGAAGGAATGAGTTCAGCCAAGAAGTGCTGTTGGTCAAACAAGAGAAGAAGAAAGTGGATCAGAATCCTTCATCGTGTCGGACAAAAAAGGAGCAGTGAAAAGGTGTTTTCAGGTGTGATAGAGAAGGATATTTTGCTAATGACAAGATTTGTCCTGTCTTAAAAGGGATTTGTTCATTTTGTAAGAAGAAAGGTCACTTCTCAGCAGCCTGCAGATTAAGGAAAACCAGACAAGCAGTGAATGAGGTTGTTGTGTGTAACAATGAGCAAGAAAACAGTGCTGGAGTGGATTGTGGGCAAATAATATTGCAAGTCGGGACTGCAAAGGTCCTTCTAATGTTATTGAGGTGGAAGGGAAGAAAACAATGTTCTATTTGACTCTGGTGTGAAGATTACTATCATTGCAAACACGTTTTTTCAAGATCAGTTAAAGGGGAAGGTTAATCTAATGAAACCTGACATTAGACCTTGTGCCTATGGTGGGGAGCCTATTGAGCTTCATGGCTACTTCATAGGTTTAATCAAGTATGAAGGGCGTTATACCACAGGGAAATTTATGTATCAAAAAAGGGTGATATCATAATAAGCTGGATGCATCAGAAAGATTTGGGTGTGATGTTGGACCCCGATAGTTCTCCACCTATCATACTGAAAGAGAAGTTAGATGTTAAACTAGTGGAGGAAAGGGAAGAAGATGTGGCTCTTCAGGACAAATTGAGATCAGAATTTCCTAATGTTTTTAGCAATGAACTAGGTTGTATGAAACACTATAAACATAGGATACGATTGTCTCATGATGCACAACCTTTTTGTAGTAAGGTGCGTAATACAGGGAGTGCAGAATTATTAGGCAAGTTGTATTTTTGAGGATTAATTTTATTATTGAACAACAACCATGTTCTCAATGAACCCAAAAAACTCATTAATATCAAAGCTGAATATTTTTGGAAGTAGTTTTTAGTTTGTTTTTAGTTTTAGCTATGTTAGGGGATATCTGTGTGTGCAGGTGACTATTACTGTGCATAATTATTAGGCAACTTAACAAAAAAAAAAATATACCCATTTCAATTATTTATTATTACCAGTGAAACCAATATAACATCTCAACATTCACAAATATACATTTCTGACATTCAAAAACAAAACAAAAACAAATCAGTGACCAATATAGCCACCTTTCTTTGCAAGGACACTCAAAAGCCTGCCATCCATGGATTCTGTCAGTGTTTTGATCTGTTCACCATCAACATTGCGTGCAGCAGCAACCACAGCCTCCCAGACACTGTTCAGAGAGGTGTACTGTTTTCCCTCCTTGTAAATCTCACATTTGATGATGGACCACAGGTTCTCAATGGGGTTCAGATCAGGTGAACAAGGAGGCCATGTCATTAGATTTCCTTCTTTTATACCCTTTCTTGCCAGCCACGCTGTGGAGTACTTGGACGCGTGTGATGGAGCATTGTCCTGCATGAAAATCATGTTTTTCTTGAAGGATGCAGACTTCTTCCTGTACCACTGCTTGAAGAAGGTGTCTTCCAGGAACTGGCAGTAGGACTGGGAGTTGAGCTTGACTCCATCCTCAACCCGAAAAGGCCCCACAAGCTCATCTTTGATGATACCAGCCCAAACCAGTACTCCACCTCCACCTTGCTGGCGTCTGAGTCGGACTGGAGCTCTCTGCCCTTTACCAATCCAGCCACGGGCCCATCCATCTGGCCCATCAAGACTCACTCTCATTTCATCAGTCCATAAAACCTTATAAAAATCAGTCTTGAGATATTTCTTGGCCCAGTCTTGACGTTTCAGCTTGTGTGTCTTGTTCAGTGGTGGTCGTCTTTCAGCCTTTCTTACCTTGGCCATGTCTCTGAGTATTGCACACCTTGTGCTTTTGGGCACTCCAGTGATGTTGCAGCTCTGAAATATGGCCAAACTGGTGGCAAGTGGCATCGTGGCAGCTGCACGCTTGACTTTTCTCAGTTCATGGGCAGTTATTTTGCGCCTTGGTTTTTCCACACGCTTCTTGCCACCCTGTTGACTATTTTGAATGAAACGCTTGATTGTTTGATGATCACGCTTCAGAAGCTTTGCAATTTTAAGAGTGCTGCATCCCTCTGCAAGATATCTCACTATTTTTGACTTTTCTGAACCTGTCAAGTCCTTCTTTTGACCCATTTTGCCAAAGGAAAGGAAGTTGCCTAATAATTATGCACACCTGATATAGGGTGTTGATGTCATTAGACCACACCCCTTCTCATTACAGAGATGCACATCACCTAATATGCTTAATTGGTAGTAGGCTTTCGAGCCTATACAGCTTGGAGTAAGACAACATGCATAAAGAGGATGATGTGGTCAAAATACTCATTTGCCTAATAATTCTGCACTCCCTGTATTTCCTTGGCAGCAAAGCAAGAAGTGAGGACTGAGTTGGAGAAACTCGTAGTACAAGGGGTCATTGAGAAAATGGAGGGTACAAAGTGGTTGGCTCCAGTTGTAGTTGCTAGGAAAGCAAATGGGAGTGTGAGATTGTGTGTTGACCTCATGAAACTTAATAAGGGAGTGATTGTTGATAAATATCCTCTACCCAATATTTCAGAAATGTTGATGATGCTAGGTAGGGCAACATTTTTTACTACTATTGATCTTGCCTCTGCTTACCACCAAATTGAGTTAGACGAATCGTCAAAAGATCTCACTGCCTTCGTCACTCCATTTGGCACTTTCAGATATAACAGGCTACCCTCTGGTTTAGTTTCGGCAGCTGCGTTTTTTTAGCATGTCATGGAAAACCTGCTTGGTGGAATGATTGGGGTGGGGGTGTATCAGGATGATATACTGGTGTATGGTAAGGATGAAGTTGAGCACTTGGAAAGGGTAAGGAAGGTCCTGGGAAGGTTGGAGGAACACAATCTCGCTGTCAAGATTGATAAGTGCAAGTTTGGTAGTCACACTATTGATTATTTGGGTCACACTTTAACAGGTGATGGATTAATACCCAAAGCTGAGTTGGTGGATACCATTCAGAACTTGGTGCCCCCCGTAAACAAGGAAGAACTTATGATGTTTTTGGGGATGGCGGAGTATTACAGTATGTTTATTAAGAATTTTGCTGATGTTACTCTAAACTCATGACGCTTGTTGAAGAAGGGGGGTTGAGTTTGTGTGGGATGCGGAGTGTGAGAAGGAATTTAAGGATCTTAAGAGCAGATTGTCGTGGCTCCCAAGTTGAAAGACTTTGATTCCATCAAGTGTTTAATTTTAACCACTGATGCTAGTCTAAAGGGGCTGGGGGCGGTGCTCCAGCAGGAAGGTGGGAAGGTTGAAAACACATCATGTTTATTTCAAGGAGTTTGAAGGGGGCTGAGATGCGTTATTCAGTTATAGAGAGGGAAGCATTGGCTGTATACTGAGCCATCAGAAAACTCAAGAAGTTTTTGTGGGGAAGGTCGTTTGTAGTGAGAAAGGATCATAAGCCGTTATGTGAGGTTTTCAAATCTAAAGGGATTGATGCTGTTTCTAGTAGGATTACTAGATGGGTAGTTGCTTTGAAGGAGTATGATTTTGAAGTAAGATACATTCCGGGAGTGGAGAATGTTTCAGCAGATGCCTTGTCCAGGTTGGTGCCCTCTGAATGTATTGGTGCCCAGGAAAGTGGAGAAGAATCTGATCAGGATGAGTGTGTTTGTGAGGTCATATTTGAGAGTATTTCTGAACAACAATGTCGGATGAGCTAAAATCTGACAAAGTTCTAAGCACTGTGAGACATTTGCTATAGTCTGGTTGGAAGTATAGAGACCAGGGTGGTTTGGAGTGTAAAGACTTTTGGTTAGTTAAAGATCAACTGGCGATTGAAAAAGATTTGTTGCTCAGAGGTACCAGGCTGATTCCTCCTACTAGTTTGAGGGGAGAGTTGTTAGAACAAGCACATAAGTCTCATTTGGGAATTTCAAAAACGAAGGAAAGGTTGTGAATGTCGTATTGGTGGCCTGGGATGGATAACCAGATGTAAAGGTTGGTGAGAGAATGTGTGCAATGTTCACTGAGTGATAAGACGCTGAGAGCTAGAGTTCAATCCATGGTACTTAGGAAACATCCTGTTGGTCCATTTTAGGACATAGCTCTAGACATTTGGGGCCAATATATGGTAACAATTCACAAGATTATGTTATTGTGGTGGTGGATACCTATTCCAGATGGCCAGAAGTACATTTTATGGGAGGTATTGAAACTAAGATTGTTGTCAAATTCTTGAAAGAATTATTTTTGAAGGAAGGGATTCCTGAAACGTTATTGCCAGATAACGGTGTACAAATGGTTTCAAGGGAGATGGAAGAATTTTTGGGAGGTTGTGGAATTGTTCATAAAAAGTGTGCTTTGTATCATCCCGAGACTAATGGCATGGTGGAAAGGTTCAATTGAGGATTGAAAAAAACTATTTCTCTGGCTAAAAGCAATCGCATGCCATGGAAGGAAGAGGTGTTGGGGAAAGTGTGTGCGTATAGGTTCACACCTCACTCAGTCACAAAAGAAACTCCATTTGCCCTGTTCAGGGGTAGGCAACCTAATACTAATTTGGAACCATCTTGGGTTAATAGATACTTGAGTAATAGAGGGAAGAAGGTGGTTTCTGAGGATTAGTGTGCTAAGAAGAAAGCTGTCAGAGAAGCCGGGAAGAGGTGCTTTGACAAAAGGCAGGCGGTTAGGATGACAGAAGTTGGTGTAGGTGATTGGGTCAAGATAAAACAACTAGGTTTGAGGGGTGAGGTGAGTAAGTGGTCGAGATGTATGAGAGTGATTAAAACATTCAAAAACGCTGTGAAAACGGAAGATCATAGTATCTGGAATTTGAACAGGGTGGAGAATTGCAGAAGTTTGTGTGATCAAAGGAAAGATGGATGCTCGTTGGAGCGAAACATCTCTCCTGATAAAGGACAGGAGGTCATCAAGAGGAGCCCCAGCAGGATTTGCGGAAAACTGGTTCATCTTAAAGACTATGGCCCTCAATACAACCTTGGCGGTAAATGCTGCCGACCGCAGTGCTGACGGCCGCCAACATACCGTGACCGCACAGTATACCGTTACGGGTATTATGACCCACACAGAGAAATCCGCCACTATACAGGCACCCACACAAATCTGCCAGCCCAAAGATCAGTGATAAACTGTCGGTACCAAAACCCACACCGTTACGCCAACAGAAATATGCCCACAGCATCAAGACCCACGAATCACCGCAGCGGTCATTCAACCGCGGTAAACCATTGACGGTATACACCGCTGCGCTCAAAATACACACACACATACAAAACAACACCACATTGGACAATTCAAACTATACACACCTGACACACATACACACACCACACCCACACACCCAATCCAATATAAAACACACCCACATTACCCACAACCCTTTACAATTAAAAAAATATATTGCCAACTGAGAGAGAGAGACAAGCCAGGAGCACCCACTGAATCTGAGCCACATAACACCATCACCCATTCTCCATCCATGCACCTCACAGCACACACCCCAACACATCACCCCACACACCTTCACACATACCACTCACACTACACCCATGGCACCACAAAGACACCCCAGGTTTTCTGAGGAGGAGCTAAGGGTCATGGTGGAGGAAATCATCCGGGTAGAGCCACAGCTATTCGGGTCACAGGTGCAGCAGACGTCCATTGCAAGAAAGACGGAGCTATGGCGGAGAGTCGTAGACAAGGTCAACGCAGTGGGACAGCACCCCAGAATAAGGGATGACATCAGGAAGAGGTGGAACGACCTACGGGGGAAGGTGCGTTCCATGGTAGCAAGACACCAGGTAGCCATTGAGAGGACTGGCGGTGGACCCTCACCTTCTCCCCCACAACTAACAACAATAAGAGCAAGTCTTGGTGATCAAGCATCCTGAGGGCCTCGCAGGAGTAGCAGGAGGACTGGACTCTAGTAAGTCAAATCTTTACTACTATATCCCCCACTCTACCTGCATGCCATCACAAACAACAACCCCTACCCTCACCCCCATCACCCCACCACCTCACATATACCCCACATATACCCCACAATCACAACCCACCCAACCCAATACCAAGCCATGCATGAAACACCAATGCATGGACACCCATCACAGACCTGCATGGACACCCATCTCCACAGCATGCACACTACTGACAATCACTTAGCTACACCAAGCACAACTCACACAACCCAAACGTGCCTTGCTAATACCAACCATAGAGGGAAACATATCCATGCACAAGATGGCACACGCAGATACAATTACACTGCATTTACATCCCCACAGGACCCCCACTCAACGTCATCAGAGAGGAGGTACCACCAACATCCAGTCCCCCCACAGAAGAGGCCCACAGTGATGACAGCAGCTCTGCACGCCTGGATCACGATGACCAACCTGGCCCATCAGGGACCTCTGGACAGTCGGTTACCCTGCCACAGTCCCAAACCACCACAGAGCCTCCCCTCTCAGGAAACACCACCACAGCACCCACCCAGCGGGACCATACCTCTGTCCCCAGGACACGTTAATCAGTAGTGCGTCCACCACTACAGGGACCCCAGGCAACCCCACAAACCCAAGACAATCAGAGACCGAGTGGGTACACGATTCAGGGGACAGAGACACAGGACAACAGGGAAGCTGGGAGGTCTGCTGTTGTGACAGGAGGAGGACAGGCCCAGGGAACCCACTCTCCACGTGGCACTTGCAGGGATCCTGGGAGCATACCACCGGCTGCAGGAGGGACAATACCTGGGATCAGGGAGGACCTCAAAGACATCCACACCACCCTGGTCAACATTGCAGGGGTGCTGGCAGACATGGCCAACACCATGAGGAAGGCAGTGGCACAACAACGGGCCCCTGACATTAGCCACACCGAAGAACAGCCCTCCACCTCCACCGGCGCTAGTGGACAGGAGGCCCCGCCAAAGGACCAACAGGTCACCAGCACCTCACCCCCTGCAGAAGGAGAATCACCCCGCAAACGGTCCCTGCAATCCAGGCAGAAGTCAGAGGACATTGCCAAGACCCCCGCCAGGAAATAGGACTCTGCTGATTGTCACCCTTCTGTCCCACTCTGTCACCCTGTTCACCTTGAACTGCCATTGCTCCACTTCCTATGCCCCTTTGGACAATGCACCTGTGATACAAATAGACTGGACTCAACCCTGGACATTCCTCCATCAGCAACCCAGCCCATTGCAATACCCCCTCCACTTATTAGCACACAAATAAACACCCTTGGAACAAAAACAAGTATGGCGTCTGTCAAATGATTGAAATATGTATTAGTTTAACAAGTTGTAAACATTGCAATTCAAATGTACAGTTATATATACATAGGTATGACCTGTAGTGGGCAGCAGTAAACACACCAGGAGCCAGAGTGGGACACAGAGATCTGAAAATAGAGATGCCAAAGGATACAGTAAGTGGCCATAGACATAGAGAAATCAGTCTGCCATGGTCAATGTCTAAAACAAAACTGCAATGGAAAGTGAAGTTACAGTGTCTTACCTGTGTGTCACTGCAAGTACTGTTGAATGAGTGAACTTCTGTTGTCCACATCTTCTTCCTCTGCCTCCTCTTCTTCACTGTCCACAGGCTCCACCACTGCCACAAGACCATCTCCAGGCTCATCTTCCTGCAGAAAAGGCACCTGGCATCTCAACGCCAGGTTGTGCAACATGCAACATGCAACGATGATCTGGCACACCTTCTTGGGTGAGTAGTACAGGGATCCACCTGTCAGATGGAGGCACCGGAATCTGGCCTTCAGGAGGCCAAAGGTTCTTTCAATTATCCTCCTTGTTCGCCCATGTGCCTCATTGTAACGTTCCTCTGCCCTTGTCCTGGCATTCCTCACTGGGGTCAGTAGCCATGAGAGGTTGGGGTAACCAGAGTCACCTGCAAATAACGAGTGATACCTGTAAGACACCCACTCACCCTTAGGGACAACCCACACCCACATACCTACATCAACTGGGTGGGGACAATGGGCTCACCTATTAGCCACACCCAGTGCCTTTGGAGTTGAGACATCACATATGGAATGCTGCTATTCCTCAAGATAAAGGCATCATGCACAGAGCCAGGATACTTGGCATTCACATGGGAGATGTACTGGTCCGCCAAACACACCATCTGCACATTCAGAGAGTGAAAGCTTTTTCTATTACTGAACACTTGTTCATTTCTACAGGGGGGGGACAAATGCTATATGTGTACCATCAATGGCACCAATGATGTTGTGGATATGTCCCAGGGCATAAAAGTCAGCCTTCACTGTGGCCAAATCCTCCACCTGGGGGAATACGATGTAGCTGCGCATGTGTTTCAGCAGGGCAGACAACACTCTGGTCAACACGTTGGAGAACATTGGCTGAGATGTCCCTGATGCCATGGCCACTGTTGCTTGGAATGAACCACATGCCAGGAAATGGAGCACTGACAGCACCTGGCAGATAGCTGAAATCAGGTCTTGCTCCAATTGGGCACACAGTTCTTGGATTGTGGCCCTATCAAGTCTGTAGGTCAGGATAATGTGTCTGTCCTCCATTGTCACCAGGTCCACCAGGGGTCTGTACACAGGGGATGTCTCCATCTCATATTCATCTTCACCGGTTGAACTCTAGGGTGGAAAACGGTGAGCAGAGGGTCATATTCACACATATGTGAAAATAAAAATGCATTTCTTCCTTTACAGAAACAGTATGTGAATTTGAGAGTCAGTTGATGTGCCAATGTCTGCTGTGACGCAGTTAGGTGCCATGGCTTGTGCCCCCCTGAAATGGCGGCTGTCTGACCTGTGAGGAGAGACAAGTGGAAATGAGGTAAATCCACTGGTGTTGTGCGCCGTTGCGGTCGGCAGTCGACGACCGCCGCGCAACTTGGCATTAGTTATCATTGGGCCCTATGGGTTCCAGGAGCCAATGGCGATGTACGCCGGCGGTGACGGTACGCACCGCAGCGGGCATGACTGACATTTTCTATCTGTTCACTCATTTGCTACCTGACCTTCAACACAAGAGGACCTACACTGCAAGTGCTGCTGTGACCTGTGTCTGGAAGTGACAATGGCTCTGGTGTCTGGGGAAAGGGCCTCCGCCTTCACTTCGGAAGAGTTGTAGAGACTGGTGGATGGGGTCCTACCCTAGTACACTTTACTCTATGGTCCTCCAGACAAACAGGTGAGTACACTGTGAGCATGATGCGTGGGCCATGAATGTATGGAGTGCTGTGTATGTAAGCCTCGTGTGGGGGGGGGGGCTCAAGGGTTCTGGGCAGAGTGCTGCATGTATGGTGGTCAATGTCTGTGCATAAGGGGATGGGAGGGATATGGTGTGCCATGATTATGACGGTCCGGACGGTATGACTAATCTCTTTTCTGCTGTATTTTTCCTGCAAGTCAGCGCCCATCAGAAAAAGGGTATTTGGCGTGCCATTGCCAAGGAGGTGCGGACCCTGGGGGTCTTTGACAGACGGAACACCCACTGCCGCAAACGGTGGGAGGACCTGCGCCGCTGGGCAAGGAAGACGGAGGAGGCCCAGCTGGGGCTGGCCTCCCAGCGAGAAAGGGGTGTCCTTCGTACCCTGGCCCCCCTGATGTTCCTCATCCTGGCGGTGGCCTATCCGGAGTTGGAGTTGGCCTATCCGGAGTTGGATGGATGCTTGAAGGCATCACAGCAGCCACAAGGCGGTGAGTACAGCATCTAAAGCATGATTTTGCACGCGTTAAGGTTGTACCTGGGTGGGGGATGTGGGCTGTGGGTGCCCGTAGGCCAGAGCGAAATGGCAGGATAGGTCCCTTGTTGGTCATGCTCTGAAGCACACCAACCCCAATAGTGTTAGTGGGCATCTACTACTGGGCAGGGTCCTGTTGGTTTCAGGTGTCCAGCTAATGCATTAGGCATTGTACCCCATGGGATGGTGACTAGCTTTGTAACTGGTAGTGCATGGCCTAGTGCATAGGGCTGATCCCTGTGTGTTGTGTACGCCAGCTGTAGTGTTATTGCTGGCATTGACCAAGTGTATCCTCTGTTTCTCCCCCCCTTTTTGTTTTGTCACCCTGTCCTTGTGTGCATCAGCATCATCTGGCGGAGGAGCAGAGGCACCGGCGACGGAGGGAGCTGCATCCCACATGGGCCTGGAGTCCAAATCCACTGACGGTGAGGATGGAGGGCGAGGGGAGCACCACGACGGAGACAGGAGGGAACACTACAGACAGCGACTCCTCCTCCGATGGAAGCTCCCTGGCGGTGGCGGATACCTCTGTGCCCACCCCAACAACAGGTACAGCCGTCACCCCCATACCAGCACTGCTCTCCCAGCAGCCCCTCAGTGTGTTTCCCGTGCCTTCTCACCCCAGGCACCTCAGGCCCTGCCTCAGTCAGCCCTGCTGCCCTCTGTGAGGAGGCTATTGACCTCCTGAGAACCCACACTGTTGAGCAGTCAACCGTACTGAATGCCATCCAGGGTGTCGAAAGGCATTTGCAACAAACAAATGCATACCTGGAGGGCATTCACTCTGGCGTGGCAGCCCAATAGAGAGCATTTCAGGCTCTGGCCTCCGCAGTAATGGCAGCCATTGTCCCTGTCTCCAGCCTCCCCCCTCCAACTTCATCTACCCAGTCCCAATCCCCTAGACCCAGACCTATCCCAAGCACACCTTCAGACCAGCATTCACCAACATCAACACACAGAAGTGGCTCAGGCAAACACAAGCACCACGTTTCATCTCACAGGCACTCATACAAGCACCATCCCCATGCGGACACACCAACATCCACTGCCTCCACTGTGTCCCCCTCCTCCTCCTTGTAAACCTCCCGCCCATTTGCGTCTCCACTCACACCTTCATGCACTACATCCTCATCCACTACCTCCATTACCAGCACGCCTATCACTACACACCCCTTACTGGCAGTCACCACCCCACATCCATGCATACATCCCCTGTGTCATCTCCCACTGTACACAAACACAAGCACACACCCACCCAACAGCCATCCACCTCACAACAGCATCCAGCTCATGCACCTGCACCCAAACAAGGCAGACTGACACCTCCTACAAGCACTCCCTCTTCCTCCACTGCCAAACCTTCACCCTCTTCCTGCCCCAATGTCCCTAAGAAGCTTTTCCTAGCCAACATTGACCTATTCCCTACCCCTCCCCCCTGTCCTTCACCTCGGGCCAGGGTGGCCAGAACCCAGCCCAGCACCTCAGCCACCAAGTCCACATCCGCTGTTGTTTCTGCAGCTGTGAGAGGCTCTAAGGAGGCACCCGTCATCCCAGCCAGTGTCCCACCAACACCTGCCAAGGCCAAGAAGGTTCCGCCACCTGGCAAGGGCAAGAAGGGGACAGCATCCAGCAAGGAGAAGGAGCCACAACCAGCCAACAAGGCCAAGTCAAAGACTCCAGCTGGCAGAAGCAAGGAGGCACCACCATCTGCCAAGGGCAAGAAGGGGCACAGACCACCAGTCAGGGCACTTCAGCCATCCGAGGCTACAGGTGAAGGCCTGGAGGCTACCACCACAACCGCCAGCACCGCCACCTGCACCGCCACCTGCACAGTCACCTGCACCGCCGCAAGCACCGTCACCTGCACCGCCGCAAGTACCACCACTGCCAGCAGCAGCAGCCCCAATGGGCAGCCGTCCGAGGCTCCAGGGGAAGGGCTGGAGCCTCCCCCCACCACCGGCAGCACCACCACCTGCACCACGGCCAGCACTGCTACCTGCACTGCCACAAGTAGCACCACTGCTAGCAGCTGCAGCCCCAGTGGGCAGCCTTCCGAGGGTGCAGGAGAAGGGCTGGAGCCTCCCCCCACTACTGGCAGCACCGCCACCTGCACCGGGGCCAGCACTGCCACCTGCACCGGGGCCAGCACCGCCACCTGCACCGCCACAAGTAACACCACTGCCAGCAGCCCCAGTGGGCAGCCGCCTGAGGCTGCAGGGGAAGGGCTGGAGCCTCCCTCCACCACTGGCAGCACCGACACCAGCACCGGCACTGCCACCACAGTACAACCGTCCCCACCGGCGGATGGACTGTAGTCCTGCCTCCATGGAGTGTCATGCATCCTGCCCACAGAAAATCGTGTGGGTCTGACACCCAGGTGAGTGACTGTGACCTTGCACTCCCCAGGATCTGCATCATAGGGCACAAAGCCCCCTCCAGAACCAGTGAAAGAAGGCATCCACACACCCTATCCTTGGCAGGATGAATCACACTGAGCACAAAGCCCCCTCCAGAACCAGTGGAAGAAGGTATCCACTCACCCTATCCTTGACAGGATGAAGCACACTGGGCACAAAGCCCCCTCCAGAACCAGTGGAAGAAGGCATCCACTCACCCTATTCTTGGCAGGATGAAGCACACTGGACACAAAGCCCCCTCCAGAACCAGTGGAAGAAGGCATCCACTCAGCCCCTCCTTGCCCGGATGAAGCACACTGGGCACAAAGCCCCCTCCAGAACCAGTGGAAGAAGGCATCCACTCAGCCCCTCCTTGTCAGGATGAAGCACACTGGGCACAAAGCCCCCTCCAGAACCAGTGGAAGAAGGCATCCACTAGAGAGACTGTGACTTTGCACTCCCCAGGACCAAGGAGTGGGCAAACCACCCACTTGAGAGACTGTGGCTTTGCACTCCCCAGGACCAAGCAGTGGGCAAACCACCCACTTGAGAGACTGTGGCTTTGCACTCCCCAGGACCAAGCAGTGGGCATGGAGCTCCCTCCAGGACCAGTAGCGTTGTACCATCTTCCGGCTGAGGTGCCCACCCCTTCCCCATCCCCCTGAGGTGCCTGTGTGTTTTCGACCTGATGCCCCTGCAGTGTTCTCTCCGTATTGAGGCAGGAGTCAAGTATGGGCTTGGCCTATGTGTTTTGGCCCAGTGGGCCACGGACATTTTGAGTGGACATTGTCCCGCCTTTTGTATATATATTGTATATATTGTAAATACTGTTTTTGCTTCCTAAACGTATTTCTAAGTATTTCTAATATTACACTCATTTGACTCCATTCCTTTTGTCCTTGCGTTATTCCAGAGGGTTACAGGGTGTATATGTAATGTTGTTGCATGTGTTTGTGTGTATGGTGTTGGGGGTGAGGGTGGGGGTGGGGGTGTTGCGTGTTGCGTGTATGTGTGTCACTCTCTTTTTCCTCCCCCCCTCCCTTGTGTGCTAGGTGCAGTACTCACCGTGGTCGTTGTCGCCAGCGTTGGTGCTCCTGGTACATGAGCAGATACACCAGCATGGGGAAGACCTGCAGCTCGGGCTCCATGGCGTCCTGGTTCTTCCTTGAGTGTCGAGAGGTGAGTAGTTTCCCTTGAGAACACTGTTTCCGCCGTGCTTTTGATGGCATTGGTACCGCCCCGGAAAAGCTGGTGGGTAGGCCTCTTGTAATACAGTGGGCAGAACCTTGTCTTCTGCCTGGCTGTTGGCGGTTACCGCTGTGGTGTTTGTTGCTACCGCCATGGCGGTCGGAGTGTTAAAGTGGCTGTCTGTGTTGGCGGTTTCCGCCGTGGTCATGATTCAATTTTTGTTACCGCCAGCCTGTTGGCGGTGTTACCGCCGTTTTAACACCAACCGCCAGGGTTGTAATGAGGGCCTATGTGTTGTAGTAGGAGTATTGTAGTCTTATAGTTCTTTGTTTAGCAATTTATTTAAAGTCTATGCATTTGGGAATTGTATTTTCTTTGTTGTGTGTTATGGAAGGGAGGTGTGTGGTAGTCTCCTGGTCAGGGCATGGTTATCAGGCTTGGTAATCAGGCTCTGGTGCGTGAGGTTGCCATGGATGTATGGGGGTTCTAGAATGTACGTGGAAACGAGCGACGGTTGTCAGATGGTTGGGATGTTTCAACGGAGCTTCTTATTGCTGAAATAAAGCCTTATTTACTGTGAATCTACACGGCTCGAGAATGTTTCCCTGAATGTTACACCTTCTCTGTGTTGAAGGGGGTACAGGTGTCTACTTGAGTTCCAAAGTTCATGCCACTGTGACCTCCTATAGCCTAGAACCAGCTGTCTCCTTGATGAGATACTGTTGTGCTTTGTTGGGGAGCAAAGCAATGTTTCTTTTCTACTTTTCATTATTTATGCTCACTGAGACAAACGCTTACTCTTGACAATTGCAGTATTCTGGAAGTCATGAGTTTGAATTCTACAGAGGCAGACTCATCCTTCCATCTTTCCGAGGTGGATAAACTGAGAACTGTAAATTGATGATCTTAACAACTGCTATTTACAGCCTCAATGAATTGCCGAAATTCAGTACTAAGCACTGTATAAAAAGCAACTTATTATTATAACTTTGCCACCACATGATTCAGTTAATTGGTGTATGTATATATATATATATATATATATATATATCTATATATATATTTATTTTTTACGGTTATCACCAGGTAGTTATAGTTAGGACCTAGTTTCTATATACAAAGCATTTTTTTACTTGCCTATATCGTTGCCGCTGCTTGACGAATCTTCACAAAACTTTCCAAAAACATTTGCCAGTCCCGTCAGCTGCTGCCTGGAAAGTTTTGGGGTGATCTGTCCGAGGGGGGGCCGAGAAAAAAAGGGGGTCCTAAAACACATTTTCCCCATTCATTTTTCCATATGGATTTTGAACAGCAACAGCACAAAAACGTCTGGACAAAATTACACCAAATTTGGCGGGAAGATGGGTCCTGGTCCAGAAAGAGTGCTTTTTTTGTTTTGGTGTAATTCCATTCAGTAGGTTTTGAGAAATTAATGGGAAAACAAATATGTATATCTAGGGACGCGAAGGATTTGTGGCCCCTAATGATCTTGTACTGAGATCCGATTGGCTGATAACACTTCATCAACAGAAGCTGTTGAAGTGTTGTCATCCATCTTGGACTCAGCTTCAGCCAAGTCCCAAAATAAAAGTAAAAAAACAAAACAAAAAGGGCCAGGGTATGAACACCCTGTTTCCTTAGCTCTGGTGGTGAGCTACCATACTTTTCTTTTTACTTTAAAAGCAGAGATGCGGTAGAGCTGCGAATCCGCTCATAAAATGGAAAGAAAACGAAGCATGGTCTCCCACACTTTGTTAGGTTAACACCCATGGGTGGGCCAAGTCCCGGGGGCTTTTTTTTAAAAAAAAGCCGGGGGGAGGGGCTTCTGGCCCCCTCTTGATGCCCTGGGGACCGCCCACCCAGGGCTTTAATGTAATATGGGGGGGGTGACAGCGTCTGCCCCCCCCCATGCCCTAGGACCACCACCCCCCGGGGCAAAATTGATTTTATTTGTGGGGGGCTGCACGGACCCCCACGCTGACTCAGGGACCACCACACTCCAGGGCAAATGTTTAAAAAAATAAAGGGGTCACTATGGGACACCCACGCCCTGGGTATCACCACCCCGGGGGACCAGCACCCCCACCCCCGGGCTACACTGGATTCTGAGGGGGGCCGCACGGCCAAGCCACAGCAAACACTCTGCTGTTTGACAGTGGGACCTTTAAAGCAGGTCATGCTGTCAAACAGCAGAGCTTTCATCTCTGGGCAGAGATCAAATGCTTCAGCAAGAAAGGAGCTGCTTTCAAAGCAGCTCCATGCTTGCTGAAGCATTGGCACGGCGAGGGAAGCCCTAAGGCTTCCCCCGCAGTGCCAGGTAGCCCATATAGGGCATTTAATTATTTTATTTTTTTAATTAAATAGATATGTAAGGAGCAACAGAGTAGGGAGCCCGTAAGGGCTCCCTCGCTGCCCCTGCAGCTCATAAAGTGCATTTTATTAATCAAATAATTTTATTAAAAAATAAATAAATAAAGAGCAACGGCAGGTTCAAGATAGCCCATACAGGGCTAAAAAAAAACAAAAATAAAAAAAACTTGTAGCTCCACATGAAGGTCGCAGATCTTCACACTGAACTACGGGGGTTCGCGAGTCCAGCAGGACTCATTACCACTTAAAAAAATTAAAAAAAATATATTTAAAAAAACTAAATACATTTTTTAATTTTAATTGAATACAAATATCTCATTCTAAGTATATCAGACATCAAAGCCTAAAAAACTCTATGTCTCTCTCTCTCTCTTACTTTCTTTCTCTCTCTCTCATTCAATCAATTCTACCACTCACACACCCACTCAGACACTTACGAACCCACTCACAGTCCCACTCAGACACTCACACACCCATTGATAGACCCACTCAGACACTCACGCAGCCACTCACAGACCCACTCAGACCCTGATGCATTCACTAACAGCCCCAGTCAGACCCTCATGTACCCACTCACAGACCCACTGACACCCTGATGCATCCACTCACAGATCTTCGCACACACTGTCATACCCAGTAAAACACTGATGTATGTATTTTCACACCCAGACAATCTGACAACCACTGTCACCCCCAGATACGCCTTCTCACACCTATTCTCACACCCAGAGAAGCTGCGGCCAACTCCCGCCACGCATGGCCAAAGTGCTGTGCACAACGTGGTTTTGGGTTAGGCGGTGTTGGCCACAGGATCTGGCTGCATGCCACGTCTTGGGGGCAACCTCCCCTGTGCATGGGTGAATGCTGTGCACGGTGCAAGGTGGGGTGCTTTTAGCGGGTTGGCCTGTGGCAGTTGGTGATCAACTTGTTAGAATTTTCAATGTTGCATGATATGTGACCTGTGATTCTGTTTTGTTTTTATGGCGGCCCAATCCATTTCTGCTAGGTTGTTCCAGAGTCAGAGCGCTATTCCTGCTGTTGGGGTTCTTCTGTGTTGCTGGATTTTGAATGTGAAACTGACTATGCTTTGCCATCCTGGTGATGGGCCTCGGTGTGTTGACTGTAATGTTGTTGAAGGATGTGGAGACGTGGTCTAAGATGTGTCTGGCATGTGGGGACCATGACAAGTTGAGCTAGTCCCATGTTGCCAAGGCTGTCTAAGAGTGTACTGAATTGGGATCAGTACTGTCTTCTAGATCAGCAGTTCTTAATCTTTTTACTTTTGTGAACCCCCACTGAATCATTACTGGAAACTAGGTACCCCCATTGAATCATTATTGGAAGCTGGGTACCACCAGGTTAAAACATTTCTATGGTTTGAATGTCAAAGCAATACACAAAAGTACAAGATCAAGTACATACCAAACAAATGCTCAAATATTGTGGCATTTTATTTAATTCCCAATCAAATTTAGAGAAAGGTTTTCACATTTTCATTTGTGTTTTTTATTTATATATGTTTTATTATTTTAATGTATTAATCATAATGTTATATGTTTTGATAACACTGTCACAGACTCCCTGAGTAGGCCTCGTGGACCCCAGGGGTCCTCGACCACAGGTTAAGCACCACTGTTCTAGAAGGAAATTGACCTCTCCTAGGAGAATGAATGTGCTAGAGTTGAGGACTAGTAGGTCGATAAAGTTGTTAAAGTCACATGTGAGATTGACTTGGGAACCTGGGGGATGGTAGCCTAGTGTTCTGCCCAGGATGAAGTTTGCTGTGATTTGTATTTTAAAGTTCAGGTGCTTCATGTAGTTTATCCTGGCTTCTGTGGAAGTGGTGCAACTCGAAGTGTTGGAGCTTGTGTTGGCGGTCTTGTCTAGTGATCCTGTATTCAGTGATAATGACTGTATTGATGTCCAGTGTCGATGCTGTGGTCAGTCATGTTTCTGTGAGGAAATGTACGTCTGGGGTGGTATTGTCTAGCATGTCCCACATTATGTAGTGCGCTTGCTGAGTGAGCAGATGGTAAGCAACATGCCTGATATTGGAGTGTGGGGGTGTATGTTTTTGGCAGGTGTTCATGTGGGTGCAGAGTTGGGATCTGCCAAAGTTAAAGAAACCTAGTAATGACTGCAGTTTCTTAAGGGTGTTAAGAGGGTGCAGTTGAGCACATTTCTCTAGAAAGTGCGGGCCAGGCTCTTTTCCTCATTTGATAGCTCATATCCCAGGAACAGTACAGGTGCGTCCTGAAAGGAACAAGAGGGACGTGAATCAGTATATCTGTCTGGTGTTTTAATGTTCTCTTTATTTTTGAGATTGTATCTCCTTTCGCAGTTCTCTGGGTGTGGAGAATCAGCTCTCTTATTTCTTCTATCTTTAAAATCTTTTTGTTTGTCCCAGCGCTTCTTAGGGCCCTCTTGTGCCTGCTTTGTACCCTCCTTGTAGCTCCAATTTCTTTGGCTTGGCTCCCAAACTATCCGGCCCTATACTAGTATAGGTATCGGAAATAATTTTCAGTAGCTGTCTCTCTTGTTCCTCGTGTTGAGTTTCCCGGAGGCACTGGCGTATTGCCAGTGCTACCACTTCCCCTTTAATATTACTGAGTATTATTGAGGAAACCGCTTCAAAATTACGCATTAATTTCATCCCCAAATCCAAGGCTGGTGCAGCCCCGTGCTCATTTTGTATGTGTTTTAACACTTCCGGTAAATTGGCAAGTGTCGGGGTACCATGTGTGGTAGTATATATGGCAGCGAAGACTGTACCCCATGTGGCGCAGTCATCCACCGAGGGAACCAGCCCAAAGGGCAAGCATATAGTGAGCAGTCTATGTTTTTCCTGTGGGTCCGTATGGGGAAACAGCTTCCAGCTGATTAGTTTTCTGGTCAATCCAGAACTGTATTTTTTCCTGTTCTGTGGGTACTTTATCCATGATAGTGTGCACTGTTTGTGGATTAATCCCAGTAGCCAATTGGTAACCACCAGGTGCTGGCGGTGCTGGACGCGCTGGTGTGGTGTTCAATGTTCGCATTATGAACTGAACTAATCGTCTATATAATGTCACTAATTAATTATATAAATCTCGCAGATCTGTTATCGTCATATTTTGCATGTCTGGGTGAGGCGTGTATGTGGCAAACATAGGCCACATTGGTCCATCATTACTTAAGAGACCTAGCCTCACTCTTTGTAATACATGTGGTAGGGCGCCTTCAAACCAGTTCTGGTGCTCTTGGTATGTGAGCGATATTTCATGATACTGGTATGCTCGGTACCGTGGAGGTACGTTTGCAATTTCATATGTGTGAAATGTATGTGTTCTTTGGTCCACCTCAGGAAAGGTGACCCAACAATAAAATGTTTCTGTTTGGTAGGCTTCATTAGCCTCTATTACAAGAGTAACATCCCGCCCTCATCTGTAAGGCCATGCATTAATAAGTGTTGTGTTAGTGCTTGTCTAGCATTTTCCGGAATGTCAATGGCAGCAGCCATTTTTGTTTAGAAAAACGGAACACCAAAAATGGGGAATATAAGTCTTTTTTATAAGTTCGAGCTCGAACAACCTACAGCTTAATCAGGTGTCACCTTTTCAGCTGAGGGGGACTTTCCCAAAGACCACGGACGTCTCCGAATAATGGTACTTAGCCTACCTGTTGTCTGTGAGACAGTGATAGTCGGGGTATCCGTAAATTAGTGCCTAAACACCATTGTTGGTGACGCCATGATGTAGTTTGGACTCTTGCTCTAGGCAAGACTGCTGGTTAAAGGATGACAGTACTTTTGTTTGTAGGCGACTATGCCTATCCTACAACAAATCGCAACTGTTGTCCCAACCTTACCGGCTCAATAGCAGCACCTCACCAGAAACATGATAGTAAAAGGTGATTTGTGGCATCCTTTACGCATGGACTCGAAAATAAGACATCTCAGGGAGTGTCGTGGTTAAACGGAGATTACCCCTTTCTCACAGATATATGATGTCTAATACAAACACAGGCAATGACAAAGATGCAGTAAAGTTTCAATAGTTTTTATTTAACACAACTGCAATTTGCGATATGTTGCATGGGCTGCAATGATTAGGATAATGAATAATGCAAGAAACAGAATTGTAAAGACGAGTGTCATTATTACAAACCTCACTGTGCCACTGGATTTAAACTAGCCTGGCTGATGAAGGGTGAAACCCTGAAACCGGTCCAAGGATGCTTGTTTCCGGTCCAGGGAGGACCTGGCTTGGCAGTTCGGGCTAGACTGTTCCCATGAGGAACAGGGTCAAGACTGATTTGCATATGGCTGGGTCCAAACTGGCGTGGCATGGTGAGCAAAACAACAATGGATTAAACCCAGATCTGTGACTAAGGGTGAGTGTTTGCATTGTTCAGCACTCCGTCCATCATCCTTTTGTGTTGCTAGAGTTGCCATAAGTGGGAAGGGTATGCCCAGACGTGGGTCCCTTGCTCACTGTGCCACTGGATTTAAGCTAGCCTGGCGGATGAAGGGTGAAACCGGTCCCAGGATGCTTGTTTCCGGTCCAGGGAGGACCTGGCTTGGCAGTTCGGGCTGGACTGTTCCCATGAGGAATAGGGTCAAGACTGATTTGCATATGGCTGGGTCCAAACTGGGGTGGCATGGTGAGCAAAAGAACGATGGATTATACCCAGATCTGTGACTGGGAGTGAGTGTTTGCATTGTTCAGCACTCCGTCCATCATCCTTTTGTGTTGCATTATTACAAAGACCCCCACCATCTTGCAATGCATGAAAAAGACATACAAGATGTAATATGCCCTAATACCCTAATGTAATAGGCCTAACGTCCTTCCTGAAGGAGATCTGGGTTTGTTAAACCTAATCTGCCAATCCCATGTCCATGAAAGGAGCCCCCAACCCTCGTTACCTTGGAATGAGGTCTCTATCTCAGACTCCGCAGGGACACGAAGACTGGGTCAGCGTCAAGACGACGTGTAGCATCGGTATCAGCGATGGTGGTGATGCCCTCTGGTCGGAATCCCTCTGATTATCTGTCTAAAGTGTGATATATTTATACAGATCTACCGGGACCCCTGACGTAGGTGTGTTCCCACACAATAGATAACAGACATGCTTGGGACAGCAATTATTATAAACAATCCCTCGAAAGTATAGAGAGGGAAAGTCCCTAAGTGTGAACACCTACTGTTTGTTGTCTTTATTGCTTGATCTTGACGCCTTAGCGCGGTGGCACTGATAATGCAAAGCATAACAAGTGGCCTAACTATAAACAAGGCAGCCATCTTAGATGAATTAAATAATTAAATGGGCTAAGACAGAGCAAGCTAAGTAGGTTAAAAGTCACTAGGTGACGGGGGCATGAATCTGCAAGCCAGAGGCTAAGCTGACTCCTGTTTTCCCATTAAAACAAACTAGGATTCACTAACCTGCTGGTAGTACGAGTAGTAACTGAGTGAGTGAGCCTGAGGATGGCATTTCTCAATTGCCTTTGGGATGTGTGTGGTCTATTTTGAGGCATTTGAGGTATGTGAAGGTGCTGACTTCTTTGAGGTTTGCGCCTCAGATGGTGAAGATTTTGTTCTGAGTCCCTATTCTTCTGAAAACCATAATCTTATTTTTTTTGTTTGTTTATATGTAAGCCATTTTCCAGGTAGCATTTTTTCCTTGGCTGTTAAGCATGTAACCCTTTTCATGGTGCGTGCTATGGCAATTGAGCCATCAACATAGAGAGGATGTGGCGTAATGGCCAGAGCTGCCAACTTCAGAACTGGTGAACCAGGTTTGAGTCTTAGCATTGGTTTAACATCCTGTGATTCCGGGCAAATCATGTATTCTCCCTGTGTTGAAAACATAAATAAATATGTGATCTTGTGCAGTGTAAGTGATGCTCATGTAAAATGCTCCAATACCTTTGAGTCAAGTCTGCATCATATAAAACTGCTAGAAAATATATAATAAAACAGGTACCTGTAAATCCCTAATTAAGGGCACATTTTAGGAGGGTTTTCTAACTTTATGGTAGATGTCATTGGAATAGAGCGAGAACAGCAGAGGGCAAAAGAAGCAACCCTGTTTGGCTTTACATGTGATTGTGAACTGTCTTTTCAGGAGCCAATCAATGTTTAGACTCCCTTGGTGTATTGTGTTGGTGTACAGCATTTGTATCAGGTGTGGGCCTGAAACATTTTCCAGATTTCTTTCCAGAACATGGCCCGTAATAGGTTCTTTAGGAGCCTGGGCACCAAGGACTTTGTCAAAGTGCCAACATGAGACAGAAAGCCAGATGGACTGCAACCATCCCACAACCCACTAAACACTACTTGAGTGGGATGTATTTTAGGCAATGATCAGTCTTGTGCGATATCATAGGCATAGTTAGTGGAAATGAAACCTTCTTTTATCATGGAGAGGCACACTTAAGAACAATAGGAAACAAGTATATATTTTCAAGATTTATTTTATATCAAAAACCTACCTAGTGAATACAATATGCATAGTAATTAGTATACAAATAAGCAAAAGAGTGGCAATGATCCATACCAGCAGGGCAAATAATAAAAAATATTGCAACATTGTTATTGTGTCATAAAGCTATTTATATCAATATCGCCTACCTCACTTTTCTCTTGGTTAACTATGCTAAACATAGCACAAAATATCGCTGAAAAAGAAAATTCAATCCATACAGAAAAACATGAATATATTCAAGCAGACCTAATTATCATATTGTAATGAATAACAACATAAAAATGTGCATTTATATTTGAAACCTAACGAGAAATTAAAGAGATCTAATATTCTCAGATGTCGGCACACATTTATTAATTTTCTACAGATGTTGATTATGGTCAGGTTGCCACAAGTCCCTCAATAAATGAGGATGTCAAAATCACAGGTGAAAATGTGTCACTGGTGATGTTGAGGGCGAAGGAGAAACACCTTTTAAAGCAACTCCAATTGAATCTGGCAGTGTAGACACTGTTGAGACTGAAGGAGAAGCTGGTGAACTTTGCATTGCAACATCAATGAAATCTAAAAAGCAGACACTATTTATGGTCTTATTCTTACCAGAGTTGTCATGGGTGGTGACACCACTTTTGATGGCATTTGTGGATTGTCATATATGGCTTTTCTAATGATTGGTACCTGCATTGCAGTACAGTATGATTGAATTAATCTCATGGGCCTCATTATTTCACTGATGTAAAAGGCCATTAATGTTGAATGTTCCAGCAACATGGTAACATAAACTGTCTTAAAGCTGAACATGTATCAAAAACAAGGTCTCACTTAAGAAGCTTGAAATTTGTGAAATGACAAAGTCCAGTTTTCACTTATCCTGTTCGATGGATCTCCTTCAAAGATGCATGCCACTGCTTTACGACATTGTTGTTTAGTCGGGTAGACATCACCTCCATTTACCTTGGCTGACTTTATTTTTTCACTAAGAAAAAAGATACAAATTACACAATAAACTATCAGAAGTGTAGTTGAAATTCCACCAAATAGATTTGAAAATAACAAAATTACAAAAGAAGGAATAATTCCAAAAACAGTATTAAATTCAGTTAATAAGCCAGATCTGTGGATTTTAAAAACATGGACCACGCCTCATGTTTTTGTTGCATGGAATATGGTGCAATGAGTTGAATTTCTGATGCAGACTGGGCCGTTTGTAGGGAAAAGTGTCTGTCAAAGGTAAAAGATACTTCTTTCTGTGTCAGGATCACAACAAGATTATTTCATTTATCAAAGCTAATCATATCTACTTTTTTTCCAGGAAACACTTTCAAACAACTTCTTAGGAGGAGGATAAAATGTGACACCACATAATTTCACTGTGTTTTTGAACAATTAACACATAAACAGAACCTGTGGTCAACCCACAGCAACTTTCATTTTTTCTAATTCAATACAAATCATCATCTGAGAATGTATGATAAGAATAAATGAATGAAACAGGTGTTGCAAGTAATTTTCAAGCAAGGCTGGGCTTCAAAAGGTTAGAAGCCCTGTGTAAAGTGAAAGACTCACTGAGGATTCTAGTGGGTTGGTGCATGTAGATGTGTTAGTGAATGCTAGATTGTTCTTTGTCCAATAATTGAACTCAAAAGGGAATTTCCAGACTTGCTAAATTAAAACATTGTGTATTTTCCATTCCAGAATAAGGATGGGTGTTTCTGACACTCATAGGAATGATAGAAAGTAATTGGCAAGTGGATTACTTCATGCAAGTGGCACATAAGATGTGGGTCTTCTGCCACAATGGGGTGCTCTTTTTCTCCTCTGTCGATAAACTAATATGCAGTACTTCTTTTTTGCAATCGTTATCAGGTTTAAGATCAAATTTTAGGGACTAAACTTGGTGGACTCATTTAAGAACTGCCATGTTACTTTTTAATTGTCAAAGTTTCTAAATGTCATTTGTGTTATTGCTTGCATCTGAGCCTGGAAGGGATTTAAATCTCTAAAAATGGTGTGTATGCATTTTGAGAGCATTTGAAAACATAATCAATAACTTTAAATGTGCTTTGCAATATTTCTTTGCTAGTTTCTGTGATTCTTTCTGAAACTTCTCTTTCAGTCTATCCATAATCCTTTTTTATGGCAGCATATATTAGGATACATACAAATCATGTATTCTTTATGGATGTGGACCCAGGGGGAAACCATTAAAGTCCATGTCTTTACTAAGCTTTGACAGGTATGTCTTCACAGCATTCAAACTGGAATGAAACATTATCTTTGGCATAACTTGCTAACACAATGCATAGTTAGTGTCATGTCACAGTATATGTAATATCAAGGATCTGGTCTATTTGCTAAGGGACAAGGAATCTGTTCATACAGCCATCTGTATCTATTGGATATATGCCTATTCCATGTGAGAGTAACTTAGTTAAATGATATGCTTCATTCTGCACCATTTCAGTTAATTCACTATCAGTGATGTTTTATTTCCATTTCCTGTTTGAAAAATGTGTTAGAATATATTTTGCAAGTGATGGTGTATTTAAATGCCCAAAAGACACAGCATTGCCTCATTATGACTTCGGCAGACGGATTTGCCTGTCCGCCGAAGTTGCGACGGGGAGGTTGCTACAAGTGTGGCAGCCTCCTCTCCGGCCCGTTACGAGTTTCCCACTGGGTTAGCAGGTGGAAACTCAGTTTGGTGGAAGCTCAGTTTCCGCCCACTGGCCCTGCGGGAAACGGCCTACAGCATTGCCTCTGGCTTGTAATAGAGCCGGCGGCAATGATGCAGTGCGTAGGGTGCACCAGCACCCGTCGCAGTGTTCACTGTCTGCAAAGTAGACAGTGAACTTTGCGACAGTGCTGGCTGGGGGACCCCTGCACTGCCCATGCCAAGTGCATGGGCAGTGCAGGGACCCCTCTGGGGCCCCCTGCACCAAGTCTCCGCCAGCCTTTATATGCGGTGCTACTGCCATGAAACTGCTGGACGAAGAATGGGTTTGTAATCCCCAGGGATTGCCACCGCTATGGCTGCCAGACTGCCGGGACGACTAATCCTGGCAGTGCTGGCGGTTTGACTGCGGTGCAACCGCTGTGGTCATAATGTGGAGGTCGAATCTGGCGGTCAGTAGACCGCCAGGCTCTTAATGATGTTCAAAACCTCCTGTACTGTTTTGTTTAGGAATCATGCATGATGCAATCAAAGATCTAGTGCCCTTGGCTTTCAAAAATGTGGTTCCTCACACACATTTTTATTTCTGGTTTCCTTACAACATGCATAACCTTGTTCTGCAAATGAGTCAATAATCTGTGTGGAATAAATACATGTGTAATTGGTGATCAGGATGTTTTTCAATTTCTCCGGCTATTGAAAATAATAAAAGGCATATGGGCCAGACCTGCCATCACTATTAAAATAAGGAAACCTTTTCTGGAAACTGGAGGCCTATTGTAGGTGGGGCCTAACAATGCTCCCACTGTGTATAATTGTATATTTATCTGGGTCTAGCTGATTGGTGAATGTAGCAGTGTCTTTAATGATCAAAACAAAAGAGCTTCTGATGATTTTATTACTTATGTAGGGACCTTTTCAGTTTAAGGAGGCATACAAACTTAGATTAATCATCAACTGTTTAACAGCATTTATGTCCCCTGAATTTGTGAAGGAGCGAGGAGTTATAATGCCATTGGGAAGATTCGGAAAATACAGGGGCTTTGAATTATTTCTGTTGGATTCATAATCTAACAAGGAACCTTTTCTCAAACAGCTCCATCCAGCACAGGGTACACAGTGATGTTCACAGCATAATAATCCCATTGTACTCTGTTGGAAGAAGAGTGTGGCTACAATTCCTGAACCATAGGACATGGCACTGTTTTATTAGGACTGTAGTTCCCATGTACTAAAAGCAAAATTAGAGTCAATGCTTCAATCAACATTAAAATGGCTAAAAGCCAGTAGCAATCCAGATGTATTACTAAGGTGGAAAAGCTATGATTTGCGAGACCAACAGCAAGTAACCAGCCATCTGTAGCGTTGATCGACCGGAGAAGGGATGAATATTTCTCTTCTTTCAAAATCTGTATCAGTGTCATTTTTGTATAACACAATTTCTTGCAATTGTATCATTTCACTTGATGTGGGGTCTGTGGGTAGTTCAGAATAAAACCCAGTCACAGGAGCTGTAGTTGCCAATATCACAGCTTCCGGTTTGCTCACTGAAACTGGCAATTAGTGTAAAGATGGAGTCACAGTTATATCCTCAATCATCAAAATGGGGTGGAAGATTTCAATGTGACTGGACTTTTCTTGAGGTGGTTACTCTAGAGAAGGGAAAGGATGTGTTTATGTACTCCAGAGGCACTTTGGTATCAACAGGGGTTTGCTGAACAGATTTGGCTACATACTACTTTTTAATGTGATAAACACCTGCCTGTTCTTTAGTATAGGAAGTAGCAGATAGATTACTGTCTGTGTCTTTTATGCCAAGAGCTATAACAAGTGGTCTATACGATGGTCCAAGGACTTGGTGGCTAGGGATCTTTTCCTGAACTAGCTCTTCCACCATGGGAACTGCCCCATCAGCAGCTTTAGTAACTTTATCTTCATTGGTAGCAGAGTTAGATTTCTTCACTTTGAATAATTTAGCTCTAGTTTCTTTAGCACTCTGCAACAAACTAAAAGTGGGAGACAGAATCAGGTGTTTTCATCTCTGACACCTTTTAAGTGGCAGCAAGATCATGTGCACACATTAGTACTCCGGAGAGTAATTCATATGAGGTGTGACTATGTAATACTCTGTAAGGCAAATTATTCAGTGCTCTCTGGACCCCATAAAGGCTATGGAGCAAGGTTACTCATGTAGCCATAATCCTAGCGGTCAAGGCTTGCTTAAGCATACCATTAGCTCGTTCTACTACACCATTAGATTCTGGGAGGAATGGTTGACAATTTAGCATTTGTACTCACAGAGCAGACATACCATCCATAAACGCTTTAGCAGCCAATGCAGGATCGTCGTCTGAATTAAATTTATAAACTGCTCCCATTGCTACCGGGCACTGCAAATTTTGTTTCAGTTTTTTGTGGCAAAACCTAAAAGAATCTAGTCCAGGAATCAACCACAACCAATATGTATCTATATTGACTGACACTCAGGAGTAGAAAATGACCCCAAACAGCTTATTGAAGATAGCAAGGTAAGTCTGTGCTGGTTTTACAACAGCTGAATGTTTTATTTGTTGGCGAATGTTGCATTGCTGCACACATTTGTTAATGCTTTGGTAAGTTGCAAAAACATGGTCTTACGGACTCGGATCTTTGTTGGAACTGCAGAGGCCCATATAGAATTAGAACATGTTTTCAAGCTGCAAATTAATCAAATTGTTCTGGAAGAAAACCTCTTTCTACTTCAATAACATCCTTCAAACTCATGTTGATAAGCACTTTCTTACGGTCAGCCTGGGCCCACTAGCCCCCACAAACATGATACCACTATCTTCCCCAGCCAAGAGACTCATGAACCTAGAACTCTAGATAGCAGCAGAATTCAACTTGGACGACTGGCAGCCTCCCAACAAAATGTCCATACATATTTTGTGGGCTTAGGTTTCCTATATTGAAGGTGCTCACAATTCATTACATAATTTCAATGGACATCGCTACACACTCTTTCACTCACTCTACAGGTTTGCACAGAAACTCTATCCCTACATAAACTACTCTCACCTTTCCTGATACCCACATAACAATGCTCCACTACTGCCTCTCTTTTGACTCCCCTCCAAATATGTGCTCTGAACTACGATCCACTACCCCCCTTCTCTCTATCTCTTACTCTCACATCCTTCATTCTTTACTTTACATTACTTTCCTTGTTTTTCTCATATTAGAATGCTCATGAAATATGTTCAGATCGATACTCACATATGCTCTGTTCAATAATGGCATAATGGGACCACTCCACTGTATTGCATTCTAACTGCACCTCATTTTCCTGCTCTCAGAAAATCTGTGTTATGTCACTCTGTACAACATCTCACTTTTGTTATTTGACTTATACTAAATATGTTCAGTAAAACGTCTAAAAAAATGTTTTCTTTTTCAGTTAAGTCGCTCTTATCAGGCATTTTGTATAAATGTTGCAGCTGATGTCGATAAGGCATACTTTCTTGTCATTTTAGGCTCTTTTTGTACAGTGGAATGATTATGCTGCTGTGCCATGAGGGGATAATGCTTCTGAGACCACGATCTCTAGGAAGGTTGCCCACTGTTCAGGAAAATTATAAGAAACTTGGCTATTATTTTTGAGGTTTGGAAGCCCCCACTCAAGCAACAACCACAATCCTTGTAAGGAGTATCCACAGAAAAGTCACTAAATCAACCTGTGCTTAACCTTCTTGTTCCTTGGCATAAAGCTGTCAGGCTTAACTTAGAGGCAATCTGTATTTATGCAGTATACAAATAGTAATAAAGTAAAAACACAACACAAGACAAATCCCAAACCAATGTAGAAAAATAGAGTAATTTCTAATAAATAAAATGATACCAGAACTGTAAAACACCAATAAGTGCAACCAGAGATTTACAATTGTAAAGTTGTTAGGGAAAATAGCTCCAAGAAGCAGAAAACAGCACTTGCAGTTATGTGGACATCCTAGCCTGAGGGAAAGTCACAAATTAAAGCTGACCGTGATGGAGCACTGATCGGGTAAAGGAACCAGTCTAGTAACGCTGAGGAGTTACCTTCTCATGTCCAGCACAAACAGTTGCATTCTTGTCAGGAAAGGCCACGAGGAAAAGTATTTGAGCACATCAAATGTCGTAGCTGTAGCATGAAGATCCAGTTGTTGCTGGAGCCTCATGCTGGTGGTCAGTACTGTAGCCCAAAGTGCGGGTCTTGCATCGTCACGGACAGCCACTGTTGGTGCCAAGAGCCGGTCTAAGTAGAGTTTTCGGTTGGCAGTCATTGCAGATGACATAGTTTCAGTGTAAAATGGACAGTTCATAGTTGCAAAAATCACAATATTCAGGATTTTCCCCTTTTCATTTAGGAGGAGCTTTCACTGATGCCGTCCAAGGGTCCGGGTCTGGTGGGCACCTCTGGGGATCAAGACTCACCCCAGCAGCAGCAAGCAAAATGGCTCAAGCAGGTGCAGACAGGTCCAGTTGCAGCTGGTCAGCTGGTAGGTGCAGGTAAGCCTCTGGAAGCTGGTTGTGTCCCTGTAGCTCATAGAGAAGGTCAGCCAACTGACCCTTGGAGTCACTCTGGTTAGCCTGGGATAAAGGCGGGGAGGTCTAAGTGGGTCCAAGTAGATTCAAATCTCCTTCTTCAGACAGCAAGACAGCCTACAAGCAGCTGGGCAGTCCTTCTTCTGAATCTTCCACAGGTCCAGGAGTGTTCTAATGAGTTGTTTTGAAGGTCCTCTTTTTGTGCCTGGTACCAAACAATATGTATGGGAATTCCCCTTACTGGACCCTAAAACTGGTAGTGGTCATTTCTTCCCCTTCCCCTGGTCCCGGCTCCCAATTGTCTAGAGTGACAAAAGACAGGACAGACCTGATGTCAGGTTCCTTTGTGTGTGCTGTAGGAGGCAAAGCCATTTAAAGGGTAAGTTAGGCTAGGTACAGACCCTCCCCAGCCATCCTGGTGGGATGGTCCATTCTGTCCCTACCTAAACCCCCTTTGTCTCACTGTCCGGAAGCAACATACGAGCCCCAACCAGAGCCATTCACAGTCATGTGATTCAGGGCACTGGCAGAACGCCACAGGTGATTGGGACAAGAAAATCCAACTTTCTAAAAGTAGCATTTTCAGAATTGTAACTTAAAATCTAACTTCACAATTAAAGATTATTTCATATTATAGTTCATTTGAGTGCAAACAGCACATCTCTATCTGCTCCTAATCAGAATGTAGCATTTACAAATTGTAATAAAGCAAATGAGTGTTAGCCACCTTACAACAGTGAAATATGACCTTAGGAGATTTCCATTGGTAGGGCATTTAAAAATTTAAAACTTTAGTACACATGTCCCACTTTTTAGGTATAATGCACGCTGTTCTATAAGCCTTTAGGACCTATCTTAGGGGTAACTCACAAGTATTAAAAAGAAATATTTAGGTCTGGCAAAATATTTATTTGACCAGGTCAAAATGGCAGTTTAAAACTGCACATAGGCTGCAGGGCCGCCCTGAGACATGTTTTACTATACTGCTTCAGTGGGGGGCACAATGAGTGCTGAATCCCACTAGTAGCATTTAATTTACAGGTCTGTGTATAGTTAGGATAATTTACTAGGGACTTCCAAGTAAATTAAATTTGCCAATTAGGTATAGTCCCAATGTTACCATTTCTGAAAGAGAGAGCCCAAGCACTTTATCACTGGCTAGCAGGGGTGAAGAGCACAGAATTCTAATGCAACAATAACAAGCTCAGCAAAAGGAGGCAGAAGACCCTGCAGAAAGGGCCAGGTCTAGCAAAGATGTTTAAATACTACTTGTGGAATCATATTTTTAGGTTTAGAAGTTTTTCAATTGCCAACTTTATTTTCGAAGTCCCAAAGATAATGTCCCAGTTGACTCTCCTATTACATTGTCATCTGCTGATATATGTTTTTGGGGAGAGGGTAGCAATGATTCCTCAGGCATATCATTAAGAGTGATCTTCAGTCCTTACCAAGGCTGGAAAGTGGCTCACAGACACCTCTTTTGTAATTTTTGCCTCTAAATTATTCCTAAAGTGTTCATTCTGGTACCTAAACCTTTGCTGTTTATTCTGCAGAATGTCGGAGATTGTTTTCTGGGGTTGATTTCCAACTTTTTTTTTTATTGAGGTTTTGTAGGATTTCCTTCCTCTTTTAATTTTTGGTTGCCTTGGTCTATTCCTGCTCTAGTGTCTTCTTACCTGGGGTGTTATTGAGCCTAGAAGTGGTTGATAGCAAATCAGAGAGTCCCTGTGACTGATAATGTTACTCTCTAGTTTAATTTTTTTTCCTAGGCTTTGTGGCCATTTTTCTATTCCTCCAGATTGAGTTCTAGTGTGTTGCTTTTTTTTAGCCAAGGTCCCATGTTCTATTCAGCTCCTGTAATTCGCTGGTTTCATTGGGGTTATTCCTTTGCTGTTCAGAAGAAAGGCATCACAGGTTCTTACCATTCTCCAGGTTTGTCTGCAGTTTTCATATTTGCCTCCATGTTTGGGCCGGAAGAAGATGCAGCTGTTGACTACTCGGGCTCTTCCTGCATTGTAGGTTGAGATACAGTTGGATGTCAAGCCTTTGGATTCACAAAATGATTCTTAAATGAAAAACATCTGATTCTATTTCAGAGAACTTGTGGTAGGTCGGGGGATGCCCAGCGTGTCCTTCAGTTTGATTCTTTGGCCAGAGTAATTTCCCCAATGGCTAGTCTTGCAATTGATGCCCCACAGTTGCGAATCAGAGGCCTAGACTCAGTCAGTTTGGCCCTGGCCTCCCTTATTGATATTCCTCTTTTCTTTTTTACTGAGCATAGATATTTGTAACCATAAAGATGCTATTGTCTAGTAAGAAAATGTTGCATATTTGGATACTTTCTTGTACGCTTTCCAGTTTCTGGTTTTGGGGAAGTTTTCAACAAAACAGGCAAGGTGCAGGATCCTGCTATTTCTTGTGCCAGTCAATTAAGTGGTGCATTTGGTAGGGCTGCTGTAACCTGGAATTACCCAAGGCGATTTGGTCCAACTTCTTGGAGGACTAAGATTTCGAGATTGGTCAGAAAGTCCATTAGGTCAGGTGTCCTAATTTTTGGGGAATGCCATCCATGTTCCATGCTAGGACTGTGTTTTGTTTTTCCTCTGCTGTGGCTTTTTGTGGCCAGCTGTATGCCAGTTCTGATTTGGCTTTGCAATTCCTGATGCTTCCACAATGGCGTGTTTCATGATTTTGCTTGATTGGTTGACCTCAATGGGACGGGTCCCAAGGACGCATGTGGCCCATATTTTCTTCTCCCTGGGGTTAATTGGACTTATGGTGATGGCAATGAATGTCTTTCTTAAAGGCTGCTCTTCGTTGATCCAAAGGGGTCCTCGCAGACCCCTAAGAATGCGTTGGCATTACTAGTGGCTACTTTTGTCTTCATGAAAGGATATAAGAATGGGTCAATTTTTTAGCATATATTTAATGGCACTTGATTTGGCTTTGCCAAGTAGGATTATTTCACCATCTGTGTCTGTTCCAGAAAAAACAGGGCTTCCCAATAATCCTCTGGGAACCCATTACAAAAATAAGTTCTGGATGAGACAAATGTGAAGATGCTTCTATACCATATCAATAAATGAGAAGGGCTGATTACTCCCATTATTAAACATTTCCGCATGAAAAAACAATTCTTAAAAAAAAAAAAAGTAATATATTTGCTCAAAGATGACATGATGTCAAAGGAGTGAAACAGCAGCACAGTGAAAAAAGTGACTATGGTGCTCAATTTTATACAGTGTGAATAATGGAGCACATCAACAGTTTTTGTATATATGAACATAAACAACAGACTCCTTAGTATAAATAAGATTAAATATATTTGTAGATCCCCCAAAATTGTCAGTTTGTTCGACAAATATCTTGTTTCGACCTCAGTAGTCAGAATCCAACAAGGTCATTATCAGGACACAATTGCCACAACCACCGTTCATAATGTTACCAAGCAATCATAAACTCATGGAACTTATAGACTTGGGTGGTCATTACAACCCTGGCGGACGGTGTTAAAGCGGCGGTAAAACCGCCAACAGGCCGGCGGTAAAAAAATTGCAATTACGACCGTGGCAGAAACTGTCAACAAAGAGAGCCACTTTAACACTCCGAGCACCACGGCGGTACAAACAAACAGCGCGGCGGTCACCGCCAACAGACAGGCGGGAGACAAAGTACCGCCCACACTATTATGACAGGCCAATCCGCCACCTTTTCCGGGGCAGATTCACCGTGGATAAAAACACGGCGGAAACAGGAATTTCGAAGGGAAAACGCTCACATTTCCCCCCCCCCTCACGAGGAACGAGGACACCATGGACCCGGAACTCCAAATTCTCCCTGCGATAGTCTTCCTGCTCCTCTACCAGGAGCACGAACGCCGGCGGCGAAGAACACAGTGAGTACTGCACCTACGACACAGGGGAGGGTGGAGGGAAAAAACAGGGACACACACACGCAACACCCCCACCCTCACCCACTACAACACACACAAATGCGTATCAATACATCACAGTTACACCCCCCAAGCCACCTGGAAGAATGCAAAGACAATAGAAAATTAGTGTAACCATTGTAATATATTAAAAACAAGTAGGCAGAAATATATATATACACCATGTACAAAATAAATACCAAGCATAGTAGTCCAGGTAGTGCACTAAGATAGTCCGTGGAACACTGGGACCACACGGTATGGGCGAGGCCCATACAAGATCCCCGACCTTGACGGAGAGAACACTGCAGGGGCATCAGACACCAAGAAAACAGGCACCTCAAGGGGAGGGAAAGGGGGGGCACCTCAGCCGCTTGAGTGCAGGACGCCAAATCCACGAGAGGGCCACATGCCCACTGTTCCATCCTGGGGAGTGCAAAGTCACAGTCTCAAAAGTCTCTACAGTGGGTGGTCTGCCCACTGTTCAATCCTGGGGAGTGCAAAGCCACAGTCTCTCAAGTCTCTACAGTGGGTGGTCTGCCCACTGTTCAGTCCTGGGGAGTGCAAAGCCACAGTCTCTCAAATCTCTACAGTGGGTGGTCTGCCCACTGTTCAATCCTGGGGAGTGCAAAGCCACAGTCTCTCAAGTCTCTACAGTGGGTGGTCTGCCCACTGTTCAATCCTGGGGAGTGCAAAGCCACAGTCTCACAAGTGGATGACAGTCTCCACTGGTTCTGGAGGGGGCATGGTGCCCAGAGTGCTTCATCCTGTTAAGGACAGAGGTAGTGGATGTCAGTCTCCACTGGTTCTGGAGGGGGCATGGTGCCCAGAGTGCTTCATCCTGTTAAGGACACAGGATGTCAGTCTCCACTGGTTCTGGAGGGGGCATGGTGCCCAGACTGCTTCATCCTGTTAAGGACAGAGGTAGTGGATGACAGTCTCCACTGGTTCTGGAGGGGGCATGGTGCCCAGAGTGCATCATTCACCCCGTGACGGACTCAGTTGCGTCAGTGCCCGTGCCGCTCATGGGCTAGCGGTGCTTGAGATGGCGGTGCCCTGTTCAGCGGTGCTTGAGATAGCGGTGCCCTGTTCAGCGGTGCTTGAGATGGCGGTCTCAGCTGCTGGCGGTCCTTCATGGCCCAGCGGGGCTGGCGCTGGTGGTCCTTCATGGCCCAGCGGGCCTTTTGCTGGCGGTCCTTCATGGCCCAGCGGGCCTTTTCCTGGCGGTCCTTCATGGCCCAGCGGGCCTTTTGCTGGCGGTCCTTCATGGCCCAACGGGCCTTTTGCTGGCGGTCCTTCATGGCCCAGCGGGCCTTTTGCTGGCGGTCCTTCATGGCCCAGCTGGGCTTGTGCTGGCTTTGGCCTTCTGGGCAGCTGAGCTTCTGCTGGCGGTGGCCTCCTGGGCAGCTGGGCTGGTGCTAGCGGTGGCCTCCTGGACAGCTGTGCTGGTGCTGGCGGCCTCCTGGGCAGCTGGGCTGGTGCTGGCCTCCTGGGCAGCTGAGCTGGTGCTGGTGGTGGCCTCATGGGCAGCTGGGCTGGTGCTGGCCTCCTGGGCAGCGGGGCTGGTGCTGGCGGTGGCCTCATGGGCAGCTGGGCTGGTGCTGGCGGTGGCCTCCTGGGCAGCTGGGCTGGTGCTGGTGGTGGCTTCCTGGGCAGCTGGGCTGGTGCTGGCAGTGGCCTCCTGGGCAACGGGGATGATGGCGGTCTTCTCCGCCGTGCAGCTCTTCCCAGACTTGCCGGGTTTCTTGTGGCCCTTCCCCACCTTGGAAGGTGTCACAGCTGACTCCACACTCCCACCTGTACCCCTGGGAGCGGCTTTGGTGGCTGGAGTCTTCCCCCTCTCCCGCCGGGCACTAGCTAACTTCTGATGCTTCACAGGGGGGGGACTGTCTGTGCTGTGGCTCTGTGCCACACTGGCTGCCCTGGTGGCCGGTGCACTCCACATTCCGGTGACTACAGGCACTACTGGTCCCGGAGATGTTGTGGCTGAGGTGCTAGTTCGGGACCTATGAGACGGACGGGGTGGGGGAGGTGTGGGAAAGAGGTCAAGGTTGGACAGGAAAAGTTTTTTGGACACACTGGGACTGGTAACTGGAGGGGGTTTGGGAGTGGAGGAAGAGGTGGTGGTTGTAGGAGGTGTACGTTTGGTGACTTTGGGTGACGGTGCATGCGCTGGAGGCTGTCGTGAGGTGGATGACTGTTGGGTGGGTGTGTGCCTGCGTTTGTGTATCTTAGGAGGGGGTGTCACAGACACACTGGGAGAGGACATAGGGGACGTGTGAATGGCAGTGGGGGTGGTGACTGCACGTGGGTGGGGTGTGGTGGTGGGTGTGCTGGAGAGGGACGTAGTGGCTGTAGAGGTAGTGCATGCAGGTGTGAGTGTAGATGAGACTGGGAGGGAGGAGGGAGACGAGGAGAAGGGGGACACAGTGGAGGCAGTGGATGTTGGTGTGTCTGCATATGTGTGATGCTTGCGTGAGTGGCTGTGGGATGTGTGGTGCTTATGTTTGCCTGAGCTTACCTTGGGTGTTGACATGTGTGCATGTTGGTCTGTAGGTGTGCTTGGGATAGGCTGAGGTACAGGGGATTGGGTCGGGGTTGAGGAAGTTGGAGGGGGGAGGCTAGAGACGGGGACAATGGGTGCCATCAGTGCTGAGGCCAGAGCCTGAAAAGCTCGGTGAAGGGCCGCCTGACCAGAATGAATGCCCTCCAGGAATGCATTGGTTTGTTGCAGCTACCTCTCTACACCCTGAATGGCATTCAAAATGGTAGACTGCCCAACAGTGAGGGACCTGAGGAGGTCAATGGCCTCCTCACTGAGGGCAGCAGGGGTGACTGGGGCAGGGCCTGAGGTGCCTGGGGCGAAGGTGATGCCCACCCTCCTGGGTGAGCGGGCACGGGGCAAAGGCTGAGGGGCTGCTGGGAGGGCGGTGCTGGTAGGGGGGTGGCGGCTGTACCTGTAGATGCGGGGGGCACAGATGTTGCCGCCACCACAAGGGAGCTCCCATCAGAGGACGAGTCTGTGTCGCTGGTGTCAGCACCTGTCCCAGCTGTGGAGCTCCCCTCGCCCTCCGTCCCACTGGTGAATTCAGACTCCGTAGTGTGGCCCTCCAGGGCCATGTGGGATGCAGCTCCCTCGTGCTCCGTTGCCACTGCTCCTCCGCCTGATGATGCTAATGCACACAAGAACAGGGAGACCACAAAAAGGGGGGGAAGACAGAAGAAAAACATGTTGAGTGCATGCATTACCGCTACCGTTGGCGGACACAACAGACACAGAAACCCCCTGCACTACGCCGCGCTCTTGGGCTCCACTGTTCAATTTATGGGAAATGGCCTACAAGGCTATGGCCGACATCCGCACACATAGATGACACAGGGGCATGACTAGCTGTACTTGGCACTCTACAGAGGTGGGCTGGGGTGTCACATGGCCTGACATACGGAGGGGCCTTGCCTACGGAACAAGCCCTGTCGTAGGGAAACCTACAGCCCTCCTCCCCCACCCAGACACCTCCACTGCCCGCAAAGTCAGCAGAAGGAGAGTGTTCTCACCCCCTTGTGGCTGCTGTGATGCCCTCAAGCGCCCATCCAACTCTGGGTAGGCCACCGCCAGGATCCTGAACATCAGGGGGGTCATAGTGCGACAGGCACCCCTACCACGTTGGGAGGCCATCCCCAGCTGAGCCTCCGCCGTCTTCTTGATCCAGTGGCGAATGTCCTCCCATCTTTTACGGCAGTGGGTGCTCCGTCTGTGGTAGACCCCCAGGGTCCGGACGTCCTTGGTGATGGCACGCCAAATATCTTTCTTCTGGTGAGCGCTGACCTACATGAAATGTACAGGGGAAAAAGAGAAGTTATTACCAACTGCACCGTCTAAATGATTGGCCCCCATCCCTAACCTTGCCATGTGGCACATGCATTCACAGTCTTTCATGCACGCAGCACTCTCCCCCCTTCCTTCTTGCATCCAGCCCTCTCCACACAGGCATAGCCCATACAACATGCTCCCTGTGTACTTACCTGTTTGTCTGGAGGACCGTAGAGTAGCTTGTACTGGGGGAGGACCCCATCCACAAGTTTCTCCAACTCCTCCGATGTGAAGGCAGGGGCCCTTTCCCCAGACACTCGAGCCATTGTCTCTTCCAGACCGAAGTCACAGCAGTACTTGCAGTGTAGGTCCTCTCCTGTCGAAGATCAGGTATCGAGTGATTGAAGTGATAGAAAATGGCGGTCACGTCCACGGCGGTGCTTACCGTCACCGCCGACGTACATCGCCATTGGCTCCTGGGACCCATAGGGTTCAATGTTAAGCAATGCAGCATTGCGCCGCGTTCTTCGACCGCCTACCGCGACGGTGTACAACGCCAGCGCAGTTACCTTACATCCCATTGTCCCACTTTACAGGTCAGGCAGCCGCCATTTCAGGGGCCCACATGGCTTCATTTCCAACTGCGCCACTCATACCTAGGCCTAGACTCAACGCACATACAGGCCACCTTTTGTGTATGATAGGTGTTCTGTGTAAACTGTGAGTACGTACCTCTGAGTTGTTTGACTCTGTGCTTGCTGTTGTCCTTCATAGGCACCGTCCGCTGGGACATGTGAGGAGATGGCGGCATCCTCCGGTGTACCGACCGTTGGTGGACCTGTCGACAGTGGGGGAGCGACATTTGATTATCACATACAGGCTTGACCGTGCCACAATCCAGGAACTGTGTACCCAGTTGGAGCCAGACCTGATGTCAGCAATCCGCCATCCCACAGGAATCCCCCCTCAAGTGCAGGTGCTGTCAGTGCTCCATTTCCTTGCAAGTGGTTCCTTTCAGACAACAGTGGCCATGGCATCAGGGATGTCCCAGCCTATGTTTTCCAACGTATTGTCCAGAGTGTTGTCTGCCCTTCTGAAACACATGCGGAGCTACATCGTTTTCCCTCAGGTGGAGGATTTGCCTACAGTGAAAGGGGATTTCTATGCCCTGGGACACATCCCTAACATCATAGGTGCCATTGATGGGACACATGTGGCTTTGGTACCCCCCCACAGGAGTGAACAGGTGTACAGAAACCGGAAGAGTTATCATTCGATGAATGTACAGATGGTATGTTTGGCAGACCAGTACATCTCCCATGTGAATGCCAAGTTCCCTGGCTCAGTGTATGACGCCTACTTCCTGCGGAATAGCACCATCCCTTATGTGATGGGTCAACTCCAGAGGCACTGTGTGTGGCTATTAGGTGAGCACCTGGAAGCAAGTCAGTGGGAATGGTTGTCTGGGGATATCCCTCCAAGTTAGTGCATGTCTAACAGTTGTCCCTCACCATTTGCAGGTGACTCTGGTCAACCTGTCATGGCTGCTGACCCCAGTGAGGAATCCCAGGACAAGGGCAGAGGAACGCTACAATGAGGCCCATGGGCGAACTAGGAGGGTGATTGAGTGGACCTTCGGCCTCCTGAAGGCAGGTTCAGGTGCCTCCATATGACAGGTGGATCCCTATTCTACTCACCAAACAAGGTGTGCCAGATCATCGTGGCCTGCTGTATGCTTCATAACTTGGCTTTGCGACAACAGGTGCCTTTTCTGCAGGAGGATGGTCCAGATGGTGGTGTTGTTGCAGCTGTGGAGCCTGTGGACAGTGAAGATGAGGAAGCAGGGGAAGAAGACATGCACAACAGGGACTCAGTGATCCAGCAATATTTCCAGTGAGACACAGGTAAGAATACAAACCTGCCTACTACATGTACTTTAACACTACTACCTCTCTACTGTGTGTCGTTTTCAGCCAGTGTATGGTCACTGAGTTGTCACTTTCCCTTACGATTTCACAGATGTGGGTCCCACTGTGTGACATCTGCTTAGATTCCTCATGGACTAGAGCTGTGTGATATAGGTATGTTGACATTTAACTTGAAAAAGCATTTTGTCACTGTAATTGCTAATACACTATTTCGAAATCACAGACAGACTCCAGATTGTTTTGTGCTTTAAGTGTGTTTATTTAAGTGCTCAATATTGGAGGGGGTAGTGAAATGGTGAGGGGTGATGGTGGAGGAATGTCCATGGCAGAGTCCAGTCTATTAGTCTCACAGGTGCATTGCCCATATGGGCATAGGAAGTGGAGCTGGGGCAGTTTCAGTATGGACAGGGTGACAAAGTGGGACAGTAGGATGACAATCAGGGTGGTCTCATTTCTTGGCGGGGGTCTTGGCATCGTGCTCTGTCTTTGTCCTGGATCTCAGGGACCGTTTGCGGGGTGGTTCTCCCTCTGCAGGGGGTGGGGTGCTGGTGTGGTAGTCCTGTGGCGGGGCGTCCTGTCCACTAGCGCCAGCGGAGGTGGTGGGCAGTTCATCGTCCATGCTAGTGTCAGGGGCCCCTTGTAGTGCCACAGTGTCCCTTCTGGTGTCCACAAGTTCCTTCAGCACCCCTATGATGGTGCCCAGGGTGGAGCTGATGGTTCTGAGTTCCTCCCTGAAGCCCATATACTGTTCCTCCTGCAGGCGCTGGGTCTCCTGAAACTTGGCCAGTACTGTTGCCATTGTCTCCTGGGAGTGGTGGTAGGCTCCCATGATGGAGGGGAGGGCCTCGTGGAGAGTGGGTTCCCTTGGCCTGTCCGCCCCCTGTCGCACAGCAGCCCTCCCAGTTCCCCTGTGTTCCTGGGCCTCCTTCCCCTGGACCATGTGCCCACTACCATTGCCTCCAGGTCCCTGTTGTTGTTGGGGGGTGGGTTATCATGGGTTCCCTGTAGTGGTGGACACACTGCTGATTGACGTGTCCTGGGGACGGAGGTATGGGCCCGCTGGGTGGGTGCTGTGCTGGTGTTTCCAGAGGGTGGAAGGTCTGTAGTGGCCTGTGACTGGGTGATGGGAACCGACTGTCCCGAGGTCCCCGATGGGCCGGGCTGGTCATCTAGATCCAGTTTGACAGAGGTGCTGTCATCACTGTGGGCCTCTTCTGTTGGTGGTGTGGACATGTATGGACCCTCCTGTCCGGTGACTTTGGGTAGGGGTCCTGCAGGGGTATAAAAGGATGGTTATTACATCTGTGTGTGTCATGGTGTGCAATGGGTGGGTGACCGTGTACTCCAGTGATTGCCTTCCTGTGTGAGACCTTATGTGAGGATGGTTTAGGGGGTTGTATGGGTATGTGCAGTGGGCATGCGTTAGTGATGGGTGTCCATGCTTTGTTGTTGCATGCAGGGCTTGGTGTTGGGATGGGTGGTTTGTGATGTTGGGACATATGTGAGGAGTTGGGGTGCTGGGGGTGAGGGTGAGGGTGGGGGTATGTGATAGCATGCAGGTAGGGTGGGGTAATAGTTAAGATTTGACTTACCAGAGTCCATTCCTCCACCTACTCCTGCGAGGCCCTCAGGATGCAGAATCTTCAAGACCTGCTCCTCTAATGTTGTTAGTTGTGGGGGAGGAGATGGGGGTCTGCCGCCAGTCCGCTGAACCGCCAGGTGGTGTCTTGAGACCACGGAACGCACCTTCCCCCGTAGGTCGTTCCACCGCTTCCTGATGTCCTCCCGATTTCTTGGGTGCTGTCCCACTGCGTTGACCCTGTCCACTATTCTTCACCATAGCTCCATCTTCCTTGCAATGGAGGTGTGCTGCACCTGTGCTCCGAATAGCTGTGGCTCTACCCGGACGATTTCCTCCACCATGACCCTGAGCTCCATCTCCGAGAACCTGGGGTGTCTTTGCCGTGCCATGGGGTGGTGTATGGGATGTGTGGGGTGGAGTGTGTGGTGATATGTGTGCTGATATGTAGTGGTGTGTTGTGTGAGGTGCGTGGAAGTTCTGTGGGTGATGGTGATATGTACCTGTGGATGCTGTTGTTCTTGCTGGTGCTCTCTCTCTGTCCTTCTTTCGGAATTTTTTGTCGTGGGGGTTTGTGGGTGTTGTGGGTGTGTGTTTTATATTGTATTGGGTGTGTGGGAGTGGTGTGTGTATCAGGTGTGTGTATTTAGAATTGTCCAATGTGGTAGTGTTTTGTAAATGTGTGTGTATTTTGAGCGCGGCGGTGTGTACCGCCAATGGAATACCGCAGTTGAAAGACTGCCACGTGGATTCGTATGTCGTGATAGTGTGAGCGTATTTCTGTTGGCGTGACGGTGGAGGTTTTGTTTTCGCCAGTTTATCACTGACCTTTGGTGTGGCGGACTTGTGTGGGTGTCTGAATTTTGGCGTGTTCCGAAATGTGGGTCATAATAGCTGTGGTGGAATTCTGCGGCCGCGGCGGTGTGTTGGCGGTCTTCTGCACGGCGGTAAACGGCTTTTACAGCCAATGTTGTAATGACCGCCTTGGTCTTTTGGGGCTGACCTATTTTGGGGCTGGTACCTTCTTTTGTCTGTAGAGGTGTCTGGAATTGGCCGAAATGGCAAGGCGGCGGTAGCTAAAATATTTCTAGGCTGTACAACATACAATGAGCTATGTACATTTTAGGAATCGGCTTTGGAGTCAAACTAACAAAACTGACAGAAAGACTAGCAGCTGAGTTTAAGGTGTATGTAGAGTGCTCGAGCTGAAGCTATATGTCCCTTGCTGCACAACCATCAATGTTCTCATTAAAATTGATGTTCATTGTTGCACCTGCGCCCTACACCATTCCTTCTCTGTTACTCAGGACGCTTGGTGTTATTTTGTGCTTTGATTCATATTTGGCTCCTCTGGGAAGCTCTCAGACTACGCGATGCCCCTTGAACCCTCTTCACCTTGGTTCTCTGTTACTCCAAGGGCTCAGCATGATCTGTGCTTTCTGTCCTGGAACTGTAAGTCTGTCCTTCATCCCGCAGTGCCATGCCCTCTTCCTCTTCCCCATCCCTCATTGTGTTGTGATCCCCCTTCTCAACCACTCAGCCGCGTCCCTCCTGGCTGAATGCCGCAGTGCTTCTGCTTCTTCCTGTTTCAGCAGGTCCCTCCCTCCCAGCATGCATTGCTGCCTCTCACCGCACGGTACAGCATAAGATGATGTCCATTCTTCAGGAGCCCTGTTGGTTAAGGCTGCTGGCGACCGGTGGGCCTTTAGCAATCGCGCAATTTCTCGCTGCTCCACAGCAGAGAGTGGGTGCAGAAGTCGGCATATGCGGTCAGGTGGACTGGCGAGGGAGAAACCAGTTGTTGGCTGGATGTTGTATAAAAACTAGCAAGTTTGGACAATATTGCAGAGAGTTGCCGCAACAGTGACTATGCTTGCTGGCACTGTAATGCATAGCCGCTCTCATACGTCACAAGCTTAGCTTGCTGGTGAATAATCTCCTGGAGTCTGGTTCATGGAAAAATAAACTAGCTGTAGACTTGTTTTTAGAGAACCGTTTTTAGGGAACCATTCAGAGAATTATAATACTTTTGTATTTTATTTATATATTGTTTATATGCTAGTGGAGTTATAATAAGCAGACTATAGGAAGATGATAGGTTATTACACAACAGGCCTCAGAGGAAATAAAAGGTTGATTAGCACGTTTTTCATTACTTACTATGGGCCCATGGGATCCACAACAGCTATATGTTACCGTTCCTTCGCAAGCTTCACATCATACATCATTACTTTTCTAGCGTTACATTGGGAGTCATTTAATTGCAGGTACGTTTTCAGACATTTACTTTGCAGGTGAATTAATTTTTATGTTTCTATCTGTCTATCTACATATATATATATATATATTTATATGTGTATATATTTATATTGAAAGAAAAAAGCAAAGGTTAAACTCTTGCTATAATTAGAAAAACTTTACTTATCCTTTCTATATAAACCAATCTTAAAAGACACAAACATTACAAATTCTAAAGCTATTCCTTCAATTGATACATTAACTATAACCCAACAGTATACCATGCACTGTTTTGCGATGTCATAGCTATTATTGTAAATACTATTTTCTTAAATGATGTAAGTGAGATAATATAAAAGGGTATAAGCAGTGCGTGGAGAAGGCGCAAGGTATAGTTAATGCAGTGTGGTTACTGAGTATAGTTAATCTAGTGTGGCTATTGAATGTCTTACAGTGGAGTTGCGTACAGTGGAATAGTGTAGCATGGATTGGCGTACAGTGTAGTGGCGTACACTGGAGTGTTACTCAGTGAAGTGGCATATAGTGGAATAGCGTACAGTAGAGTTTTTTTTACAGTGTAGGCGCTTACAGTGGAGTGTGATAGAGTGGACTAAGGTACTGTGGAGTAGTGTAGAGTGTAGAGTAGAGTACATTATGTTTGCTGGCATACAGGTTAGTGATGTAGAGCGAGTGTTGTGTCAGAGAGTGTGGTGGCATAGAGTATAGTGGCATGAACGGAGTAGTGTACAGTGGAATAGCGTAGATTAAAATAGCGCAGTGTAGTGTTCTGTAGTGGAGTTGCATACAGTGAAAAAGTGTACAGTAGAGTAACGTAGAGTGGAAGGGTAAACAGTGGAGTGGTGTACATTGAAGTGCCACAGAAAGGAGCGGCATAGAACCTAATAGCTTACAGTGGAGTGCCATAGAGTGGAGTGGTGTACAGTGGATTAACATGGAGTGCAGTGGCATATACTGGAATGATGCAGAGTAGAGTTGCATAGATTGTAATAGCGTAAAGTGAAGTGGCGTAGAATGGAGTGGCATAGAGTAGGGTGGCATAGAGTGGAGTGCTGTAATTGAAACAGATGTAGTGTAAAAGTGTGTGAACGTATGAAGATGTAATGTGGTAGGAATATGCATTATGAGGTATAAATGTTAATTTTTGTTAGTATGTGGAAAATAGTGTAAGTAGCATTAAATTTATGGTTTTAAATATGCTTACCTTTATATTGTGACACAGTATACCACAGTAAGTTTGTGGTATACCGTGGTTCATGCGAATGAGAAGGCAGTATGTGATTGGCTAAGGTCTATGTTTTTCAAACATAAAAAGCAGCCATATAGTTTTTAGCACAATTTAGCTGCATTCTGCGTTTCACTGCAATCTGGGTTAGGGTTTTAGATATAGAAAGTTTGTAGGTTTTAGTGTCGTTCCCTACCTATTACCTCTTTAAAAAGTGGTAATAGGTAAAGAAATATATTTATAATGTTTATATATTTTTACAGGAGTTTAGGGAGAACTTCACATTTTTCTTATTTTTTTTAAGTTGCAAACAATTTGTATGTATTATTGTGGTACTCTGGAAAATACACTGTAGTACACTATGGCGGTCATTACAACATTGGCGGTAAAAGCCGCTTACCACCGTGCAGAAGACCGCCAACTCACCGCCGCAGAATTCCGCCACAGCTATTATGACCCACAGCACGGAATCCGCCAATATTCAGACACCCACAGAAGTCCGCCACACCAAAGGTCAGTGATAAACTGGCGAAAACAAAACCTCCACCGTCACGCCAACAGAAATACGCCCACACTATCACGACCCACGAATCCACGCAGCGGTCTTTGAACCGCAGTATTCCATTGGCGGTACATACCGCCGCGCTCAAAATACACACACATCTACAAAACACAGCCACATTGGACAATTCAAAATACATGCACCTGATACATATACACACACCACTCCCACACACCCAATACAATATAAATCACACACCTACATCACCCACAAACCCCTACGACCACAATTGAGAAAGAAGCACAGAGAGAGACACCACCATCAACAATACTAGCATCCACAGGGACACAACACCATCACCCACATAACTTCCACGCACCTCACACAACACCCCACTACATATCAGCACACTTATCACCACACACCTCACCACACACATCACCCACACCACCACATGGCACGGCAAAGACACCCCAGGTTCTCGGAGGAGGAGCTCGGGGTCATGGTGAAGGAAATCGTCCGGGTAGAGCCACGGCTTTTCGGATCACAGGTGCAGCACACCTCCAATGCAAGGAAGATGGAGCTATGGTGAAGAATAGTGGACAGGGTCAACGCAGTGGGACAGCACCCAAGAAATCGGGATGACATCAGGAAGAGGTGGAACGACCTACGGGGGAAGGTGCGTTTCGTGGTCTCAAGACACCACCTTGCAGTTCAGCGGACTGGCGCCGGACCCCTAACTCCTCCCCCACAACTAACAACATGGGAGGAGCAGGTCTTGGCGATTCTGCATCTGGAGGGGCTTGCAGGAGTAGCTGGAGGAATGGATTCTGGTAAGTCAAATCTTAACTATTACATCCCCCACCCTACCTGCATGCCATCACATACCCCTACCCTCACCCTCACCCCCATCACTCTAACTACTCACAAATGTCCCAACATCACAAACCACACATCCCAACACCAAGCCCTGCATGCAACAACAAAGCATGGACACCCATCATTAAAGCATGTCCACTGCACATACCCATACACCCCCCTAAACCATCATCACACAAGATCCCAAACAGGAATGCAAGCACTGGGGTACACGGTCACCCACCCATTGCACACCATGGCACACACAGATGTAATAAACATCCTTTTATACCCCTGCAGGACCCCTGCCCAACGTCACCGGACAGGAGGGTCCACACATGTCCACACCACCAACATAAGAGGCCCACAGTGATGACAACACCTCTGTCCAACTGGATCTAGATGACCAGCCCGGCCCATTGGGGACCTTGGGACAGTCGGTTCCCCTGACACAGTCACAGGCCACTACAGAGCTTCCCCCCTCTGGAAACCCCAGCACAGCACCCACCCAGCGGGCCCATGCCTCCGTCCCCAGGACACGTCAATCAGCAGTGTGTCCACCACTACAGGGAACCCAGGCTAACCCACCACCCCAACCACAACAGGGACCTGGGGGCAGTGGCAGTGGGCACACGTTCCAGGGGACGGAGGCCCAGGAACACAGGAGAACTGGGAGGGCTGCTGTGCGACAGGGGGAGGACGGGCCAAGGGAACCCACTTTCCAGAAGGCCCTCTCCAACATCATGGGAGCCTACCACCACTCCCAGGAGATGATGGCAACGGTACTGGCCAAGTTTCAGGAGACCCAGCGCCTGCAGGAGGAACAGTATTTGGGCTTCAGGGAGGAACTCAGAGCCATCAATTCCACTCTGGGCACCATCGTAGGGGTGCGGAAGGAAGTACTCAACACCAGGAGGAACACTGTGGCACTACAAGGGGCCCTTGACACTAGCATGGACGATGAACTGCCCACCACCTCTGCCGGCGCAAGTGGACAGGAGGCACTGCCACAGGACCACCACACCAGCACCCCACCCCCTGCAGCGGGAGAACCACCTTGCAAACGGTCCCTGAGATCCAGGACAAAGACAGAGAACGATGCCAAGATCCCAGCCAAGAAATTAGACCACCCTGAATGTCATCCTTCTGTCCCACTTTGCCACCCTGTCCATCCTTAAACTGCCCCAGCTCCACTTCCTATGCCCATTTGGGCAATGCACCTGTGAGACTAATAGACTGGACTCTGCCATGGACATTCCTCCACCATCACCCCTCACCATTTTGCTACCCCCTCCAATATTGAGCACTAAAATAAACACCCTTAAAGCACAAAACAATCTGGAGTCAGTCTGTGGTTTTGGAATAGTGTATTAGCAATTACAGTGTCAAAAAGCTCTTTCATTTGTAATGTCAACATACCTATGTCACACAGCTGTAGTCCATGAGGAATAAAAGCAGATGTCACAATGTGGGACCCACATCTGTGAAATCGTAAGGGAAAGTGACAACTCAGTGACCATACACTGGGTGAAAACGACAGACAGTAGAGCAGTAGTAGTGTTAAAGTACATGTAGTAGGCAGGTTTGTATTCTTACCTGTGTCTCACTGGAAATATTGCTGGATCACTGAGTCCCTGTTGTCCATGTCTTCTTCTTCTGCTTCCTCGTCTTCACTGTCCACAGGCTCCACAGCTGCAACAACACCACCATCTGGGCCATCCTCCTGCAGAAAAGGCACCTGTCGTCGCAAAGCTAAGTTGTGAAGCATACAGCATGCCACGATGATCTGGCACACCTTCTTTGGTGAGTAGAATAGGGATCCACCTGTCATTTTGAGGTACCGGAACCTGGCCTTCAGGAAGCCGAAGGTCCGCTCGATTATCTGCCGTGTTCACCCATGGGCCTCATTGCAGCGTTCCTCTGCCGTTGTCCTGGGATTCCTCACTGGGGTCAGTAGCCATGACAGGTTGGGGTAACCAGAGTCACCTGCAAATGGCGAGAGACAACTGTTAGAGACACACTAACTCATAGGGACATCCACAGACCCAGACAACCATTCCCACTGTCTTGCTTCCAGGTGCTCACCTAATAGCCACACACAGTGCCTCTGGAGTTGACCCATCACATAAGGGATGCTGCTATTCCGCAGGATGTAGGCATCATGCACTGAGCCAGGGAACTTGGCATTAACATGGGAGATGTACTGGTCTGCCAAACATACCATCTTTACATTCATGGAATGGTAACTCTTCCGGTTTCTGTACACCTGTTCATTCCTGCGGTTGGGACCAAGGCCACATGTGTCCCATCAATGGCACCTATGATGTTGGGGATATGTCCCAGGGCATAGAAATTACCTTTCACTGTGGGCAAATCCTCCACCTGAGGTAAAACTATGTAGCTCCGCATGTGTTTCAGCAGGGCAGACAACACTCTGGACAACACGTTGGAAAACATAGGCTGGGACATCCCTGATGCAATGGCCACAGTTGTTTGAAATGACCCACTTGCAAGGAAATGGAGCACTGAGAGCACCTGCACTTGAGGGGGGATTCCTGTGGGATGGCGGATAGCGGACATCAGGTCTGGCTCCAGCTGGGTACACAGTTCCTTGATTGTGGCACAGTCAAGCCTGTAGGTGATGATCACATGTCTTTCCTCCATTGTCGACAGGTCCACCAACGGTCGGTACACCGGAGGATGCGGCCATCTCCTCACATGTCCCTGCGGACGGTGCCTATGAAGGACAACAGTGAGCACAGAGTCAATCAACTCAGAGGTACGTACCCACAGCTTACACAGAACACAAATTATAATCCAAAAAGTGGCCTGTATCTGTGTTGAGTCTAGGCCTAGGTATGTGTTACGCAGTTAAAAATGAAGCTATGTGGGGCCCTGAAATGGTGACTGCCTGACCTCTAAAGTGGGACAATGGGATGTGAGGTAACTGTCGAAGACCGCGGCGCAATGCTGCATTGGTTATTATTGGACCCTATGGGTCCCATAAGCCAATGACGATGTACGCCGGCGGTGACGGTACGCACCGCCACGGACGTGGCCACCATTTTCTATCTGTTCAATCACTCGATACCTGATCTTCGACAGAAGAGGACCTACACTGCAAGTGCTGCTGTGACCTCGGTCTGGAAGAGACGATGGCTCGAGTGTCTGGGGAAAGGGCCCCTGCCTTCACATCGGAGGAGTAGGAGAAACCTGTGGACGGGGTCCTCCCACAGTACACACTACTCTACGGTCCTCCAGACAAACAGGTAAGTACACTGGGAGCATGCTGTATGGAGTGGGGTGGATGTAAGAAGGGGGGGGGAGATTGCGGCGTGCATGAAATGACGGTGAGTACATGTGCCACATGGCAAGGGTAGGGATGGGGGCCAATGACTGTGACGGTGCAGTTGGTAATAAGTTTCTCTTCCCCCTGTACAATTCATGTAGGTCAGCGCCCACCAGAAAAAAGATATTTGGCATGCCATCGCCAAGGACGTCCGGACCCTGGTGGTCTACCATATATGGAGCACCCACTGCCGGAGAAGATGAGAGGACATTCGCAGCTGGACCAAGAAGACGGCGGAGGCTCAGCTTGGGATGGCCTCCCAACGTGGGGGGGGGGGGGGTGCCCGTCGCAACATGATCCCCCTGATGTTCAGGATCCTGGCGGTGGCGTAACCGGAGTTGGATGGGCGCTTGAGGGCATCACAGCAGCCACAAGGGGGTGAGTACACTCTCATCCTGCTGATTTTGCGCGCAGTGGAGGTGTCTGGGTGGGGGAGGTGGGCTGTGGGTTTCCCTAGTCCAGGGCTAGTTTCGTAGGCAAGGTCCCTCCGTAAGGCAGGCCATTTGGCACCCCACCCCACCTCTGTAGAGTGCCAAGTACACCTAGTCATTCCCCTGTGTCATCCATGTGTGCAGATGTCATCCATAGCCTAGTAGGCCATTTCCCAGGAATTGAACAGTGGAGCCCAAGAGCGCGGCATAGTGCAGGGGGCTTCTGTGTCTGTCGTGTCCGCCAACGGTAGTGGTAAAGTATGCACTCAACATGTCTTTCTTCTGTTGTCCCCCCCCTTTTTGTGGTCTCCCTGTTCTTGTCTGCATTAGCATTATCAGGCGGAGGAGCAGTGGCACCGGAGCACGAGGGGGCTGCATCCCACATGGCCATGGAGGGCCACACTACGGACTCGGACTTCACCAGTTGGACGGAGTGCGAGGGGAGCTCCACGGCGGGGACAGGAGCTGAGACCAGCAACACAGACTCGTCCTCTGATGGGAGCTCCCTTGTGGTGGCGGCAACATCTGTGCACCCCCCATCTACAGGTACAGCCGCCACCCGCCCTACCAGCACCGCCCTCCCAGCAGCCCCTCAGCCTTTGCCCGGTGCCCGCTCACCAGGGAGGGTGGGCATCACCTTTGCCCCAGGCACCTCAGGCCCTGCCCCAGTCACCCCTGCTGCCCTCAGTGGGGAGGCCATTGACCTCCTCAGGTCCCCCACTGTTGGGCAGTCTACCATTTTGAATGTGTAGAAAGGTAGTTGCAACAAACAAATGCATTCCTGGAGGGCATTCATTCTGGTCAGGCGGCCCTTCAGCGAGCTTTTCAGACTCTGGCCTCAGCACTGATGGCAGCCATTGTCCCTGTCTCTAGCCTCCCCCCTCCAACTTCCTCCACCCAGACCCAATCCCCTGTACCCCAGCCTATCACAAGCACACCTACAGACCAGCATGCACACACGTCAACACACAAGGGAAGCTCTGGCAAACATTCACACGTCCCCTGTGTCCTCTCCCAGTGTGTCTGTGACGCCACCTCCCAAGATACACAAATGCAGGCACACACCCACCCAACAGCCATCCACCGCACTACAGCCTCCAGCCCATGCACCTTCACCCAAAGTCAGCAAACGAACACCTCCTACAACCACAACCTCTTCCTCCACTCCCAAACCCCCTCCAGCTACCAGTCCCAGTGTCTCCAAAAACTTTTCCTGTCCAACCTTGACCTCTTTCCCACACCTCCCCCACCCCGTCCGTCTCCTAGGTCCCGAACTAGCACCTCAGCCACAACATCTCCCGGACCAGTGGTGCCTGTAGTCACCGGAATCTGGAGTGCACCGGCCACCAGGGCAGCCAGTGTGGCACGGAGCCACAGCACGGACAGTCCCCCACCTGTGAAGCATCAAAAGTTTGCCAGTGCCCATCGGGAGAGGGGGAAGACTCCAGCCACCAAAGCCGGTCCCAGGGGTCCCGGTGGGAGTGTGGAGTCAGCTGCGACACCTTCCAAGGTGAGGAAGGGCCACAAGAAACCAGGAAAGTCTGGGAAGAGCAGCACGGCGGAGGAGACCGCCATCATCCCGCTGCCCAGGAGGCCACAGCCATAATCCCCGCTGCCCAGGAGGCCACCACCATCATCCCCACTGCCCAGGAGGCTACAGCCATCATCCCCGCCGGCCAGGAGGCCACCGCCATCATCCCCGCTGGCCAGGAGGCCACCGCCATCATCCCTGCTGGGACAGAGAGGACCACCAGCACAAGCCCCGCTGGGACAGAGAGGACCGCCAGCACAAGCCCCGCTGGGCTAGAGAGGACTGCCAGCACAAGCTCCGCTGGGACAGAGAGGACCGCCAGCAGAAGCCCCGCTGGGCTAGAGAGAACCGCCAGCACAAGCCTTGCTGGGAAAGAGAGGACCGCCAGCAGCTGAGTCACTGCAAAGGAGCCCGCCGCCTCAAGCACCGCTGAACAGGGCACCGCCACCTCAAGCACCGCTGAACAGGGCACCGCCGCTTCAAGCACCGCTGGCCCATGAGCGCCAAGGGCACTGACGCTACTAAGTCCGTCACGAGCAGGATGAAGCACTCTGAGCACCATGCCCCCTCCAGAACCAGTGGAGAGATACATCCACTACCTCTGTCCTTAGCAGGATGAAGCACTCTGGGCACAGAGCTCCCTCCAGAACCAGTGGAGAGATACATCCACTATCTCTGCCTTTAGCAGGATGAAGCACTCTGGGCACCATGCCCCCTCCAGAACCAGTTGAGCGATACATCCACTACCTCTGTCCTTAGCAGGATGAAGCACTCTGGGCACCATGCCCCCTCCAGAACCAGTGGAGAGATACATCCACTACCTCTGTCCTTAGCAGGATGAAACACTCTGGGCACCGTGCCCCCTCCAGAACCAGTGGAGACTGTCATCCACTACCTCTGTCCTTAGCAGGATGAAGCACTCTGGGCACAGAGCCCCCTCCAGAACCAGTGGAGACTGTCATCCACTTGAGAGACTGTGGCTTTGCACTCCCCAGGATGGAACAGTGGGCAACCCACCCACTGTAGAGACTTGAGAGACTGTGGCTTTGCACTCCCCAGGATAAAACAGTGGGCAACCCACCCACTGTAGAGACTTGAGAGACTGTGGCTTTGCACTCCCCAGGATTGCACAGTGGGAAACCCACCCACTGGAGAGACTTGAGAGACTGTGGCTTTGCACTCCCCAGGATGGAACAGTGGGCAACCCACCCACTGGAGAGACTTGAGAGACTGTGGCTTTGCACTCCCCAGGATGGAACAGTGGGCAACCCACTCACTGCAGAGACTTGAGAGACTGTGGCTTTGCACTCCCCAATATGTAACAGTGGGCATGTGGCCCTCTCGTGGATTTGGCGTCGTGCACTCAACCGGCTGAGGTGCACCCCCTTTCCCTCCCCCTGAGGTGCCTGTTTTCTTGCTCTCTGATGCCCCTGCAGTGTTCTCTCCGTCATGGTCAGGGATCTTGTGTGGGCCTCGTCCATACCGTGTGGGCCCAGTGTTCCACGGACTTCATTGGAGCACTACCTGGACTACTTAGCTTGGTGTATATTTTGTTTATGGTGTATATATATATTTTTGCCTACTTGATTTTAATATATTACAATGGTTACACTCATTTCCTTTTGTCTTTGCAGTCTTCCGGGGGGGGGTTGGGTGTGTATAAATATGTATTAGAGTGTGTGTTGTAGTTGGTGGGGGTGGGGGTGTTGCGTGTGTGTGTCCCTGTTTTTTCCCTCCCCCCTCCCCTGTGTCGTAGGTGCAGTACTCACCGTTGTCTTCACCGCCGGCATTCGTGTTCCTGGTAGAGGAGCAGGAAGATTATCACAGGGAGAATTTGGAGTTCCGGCTCCATGGTGTCCTGGTTCCTCTTGGAGTGTGTAGAGGTGAGCGTTTTCCCTTCGAAATCCTGTTTCCGCCGTGTTTTTATCCACGGTGAATCTGCCCCAGAAAAGGTGGCGGATTGGTAGGTTGCATTACTTTGTCTTCCGCCTGTCTGTTGGCGGTGACTGCCAAGCTGTTTGTCTGTACCGCCGCGGTGGTCGGAGTGTTAAAGTGGCTGTCTTTGTTGGTGGTTTCCGCCACGGTCGTAATTGCAATTTTGTTTTCCGCCGGCATGTTGGTGGTCTTACCGCCGCTTTAACACCGTCCGCCAGGGTTGGAATGACCACCTATATTTCTTTAATAAAGTGTATTTAAAAAATTTTAACATATTTTTTTTCATTTATTTTAAGTACCGCTGTACTCTCAAGGAATTATTGCAGTACTCTGTCCAAATATATATATATATATACATTTATAAGTTTATTTTTTCCTTACTGCCATTTTCCTCACTGTATGCTGCTCTGAGAGTACTGAGTTTTATGGGAAGTTCTGCTTTGATTAATAATTGATACTGGATCCTGAATCTTTATGCGTTAATCTCTCTATTTGAGCTCTTTATGGTTTATTACTGACACCTGTATCTCGTTTTCACATACTCATTCTTAATCTTGGGGATTTTTCTTTCACAGAACACGCTTAATGTATTTATTCTGTATTGATTAACTATCATGATCTATTACTTATTGATTAATATTGATGACATTCTATGCTGAGTTTAATAAAGACTGAGCTATTAAAATGACAGGTAAATAAAACTTTTGAACTCAAACCAACTCTCATCATTGACTAAAAATAATCATAAAAAATGTGATGACTGTTTAATTTATGTACAGCTCCTAGTTAATCTCGATGATACTAGAGTAAGAAATAAATTTCAGAGGTAAACAAAGAGAGCTGTAAAAAATTATGCAGATGCAATATGGGTTGAGCAACAACACAGATGGAGAAAAGGTAACTAATGAGAAATCTGAGAAACCGAAAGGGTAAAAAATGAAGGGAGCGAAAGATGAAAAGAAATCATACTCTGACAGTGATTCAGGAAATGATATACTGGACAAATTATTGGCTGAATGCCCATCATCTTATGCACTTCCTGTGACAAATACTGAGGGAATTAAAACTACTAATGTGACAGTGGATACAGCCCCTGTAGACTCAAATGCAATACAAATTGCGGGACCATAAGAAATGACACATCCTGTTAGGACAGAGCCTGTTGTGTAGCCTGTTATACCTAATCATGTGCCTACCTGAGTTAAGACTGCCCTGGCAGTGATGCCTCCAGGTGTTACTGCTTCTATTGTAACTGTACCTGCACCTGTTGCTAGAGCTAAAACACCACAGCTAGTAGAAATTTGCATAGCAACTGCCCCTATAAATAATGTCCAAAATTCTGTAGCTCAAAGAGCTGTTGGAGGAGCACCTGCAACAGGGATCATCCCGACCGCAGATTTCACAAATTATTGAATGGACACCAACCGCAAACTATTCAGTCATTAAAGGAAGGGAGAAGGATTGTCTTTACAACACAAGCAACACAGGGCAAGACACATTTATTAGCAGATGGGATCTTTTCCCCATGGTTCGAGGAAACTATTAAGAACAGTGCAAAGACTGAAAATACAGGAAGTCTAGATCGTAATCAGAGTACAGGGAAAGAAAGACCATTAAATGTCCTGAGATTAAAAATAGAACTAGAAAAAATAATTAGGGGATGTTTAGATCTTGAACTTGTGAATCAATACCAAGAAAAATATTTAATCTATTTGAGCAAAGAAATTACTAGGTGTGCAGCAGCCACACATGATAAATTCTGCTGAATTGGTTGGATCTTTCAAAAAGTGTCCCACTGCAGAAACGTTTCAGAGCACAGTTGGATGATGAAGAAATCAACACAATGCGTTCTTCAGGTAAGTGCTTACACATTACCAAATTAAAAAAGCGTATTCGTAAATGGAGTGATTTTGAGAAATTAGAAAGCAAAAGAACAAAGAAACATGGAAAGAAAAAGAAACAATCAGAGTCAGCTGAAGTAAGAGGAAAGCCACCTCGAGGTCCCCTGGACAAAGGAGAAGCTTTGGCCTATCTACTGGGAAAAGTAACTGGGGTAGATTATGTTCATGTGCCCAGGAGTAGATGATATCTTATAGCATTTAGAAACAATTTCCTAAAATTGAGAGAGAATTCTATTCAGTGATACAGACGAGTTGAAAGATTTGTAAAAATTATGAAAGTGTTTGATTTAAATACATTTTTTGACATTGTTCTCCCAAATGATTTGTGGGCTGAATGCAAAATTGCTATGCTTTGGCTAAGCTCAGAACCACGAGAAATGCCCGCACTAATGCACCATCATCTATTGTGATGGATAAATGTAATAAGGGGAGTACTTTTCTTAAAGTCAGAGTTCCTTCAAAAGATTTGGATTATGTGAGGCTAAATAGAACTCACTAAAAGGTGAAAGAGTCAGGGCATGAGTATTATGATTGGTTGTTGAAGGCATTTCAGCAACAATGTTTAAGGCACTTCAGCAATACACTTGTCAATCATACTTTGAGCCCAGTTATATGGGATCTTTATTTTGCAGTTTGTTGTTGAATTGAAACCAGAGATTAGTCAGCATAAACAACAGACAGAGTCATTGGATGTGATTCTGAAATACGCAACGTATTGTGGTAATGAACAAGAGATGAAACAAAGGATGCTTAAGGGGAAATATATGTTAGTCTAGACAAAAATAACACAGAAACGATCTCAGAATCAATAATTTGCAGGAAATGTTGGTGCAATCCTGTTTGTCACAGAACTTTTTAGAAAAGTCAGGTACTTGTTTGAGATTGTCCTTTTTAGAACTAGCCTTAAGCCATGGCTTATTTGATCTGGCTCCCAAATTAGCTTTCATTATAGGTGTCTGCAATAGTTTTTGGTAGTTTGCTCTTCTAGTCTGCAACTGCTACCTACATGAGGCGTTAGAATATTGCCAGCGCTGCTGCTTCCCCTTTCATGTTGCTTAATAATATTGAGGAAACTGCGGCAAAGTTGGCAATTCATTTTAGCCCCAAATCCAGGGCAGGGGCAGCCCCATATTCATTTTATTCATTTGGAATCTATTTTAGCACTTCAGGCAAAACAGAAATTGATGGTGTTCCGTGTGTTATGGTATATATTGCAGAAAAGACTGTACTTCAGGTGGCACAATCATCAATAGGGGGAACCATTCCAAGTGGTAAGCACATGTTGAAAATTCTCTGTTTGTCTTCTGGTCCCGTGTAGGGAAACACTGCTTTAAGATGGTTTGTTTTTTGTACAATCTGGAATGGAATTTCTAACTGTGCCTGGAGAGCTTGAACAGCCCTTGCTGAGGCAGTTGTTAGTGTATGCATAAATTGTATTAAATTCCCATATGGTTTAAGTAGGCCTGTGTACAGAGTGCGCAGCTCACCCCCATTTAGCGGTGCTGTTTGGATATGGTGTGTAGCTGGCTAAGACTGGCCATGTTGTCCCATCATTGCTCAGGGAACTAGTCTAACGTTTTGTAATATGTGTGCAAGGGCGTCTTGGAACCAAGTTTGATGTTTCTGATATGTTAATGCAATTTCTAAATCATTATAAGCTCTGAATTGGCCTGATAAAGCTGCTTCAGTGTATGAGTGAAATGTCTATGTTAGCATCGACTGCAGGAAAAGTGACACATGGGTAAAATACTTCAGTTTTATAAGCTTTGCGAGTCTGAACCACAAAAGTTACATCTCCACCCCAACAGGTGGCCATGTAATGTTAAATATGCTATAACAGCATGTCTGCCATTAGCAGGGATATTCATAACTTGTGCCATTTTAATTAATGAAATTCAGAGAAGAAAGTACTATAGTGGGGTATCCTTTGAAATGTTCAAGCTTGAACAACCTACAGACAAAAATAGGTGCTTCCTATAATGCTGAGGAGGAGTAATCACTAACACCGAAGATGTCTCAATTTTAAAGGTGAACATGGGCCTTGGGCACACACAAGAACTACTCAGTAGACCCATTAAATAAGTACCTGACCTAGATCGTTGGTGGTGCCATGTTATACTGTTCCCACAAAAAGGTAGGACACCATATTAGGACAATAGAAACTTCAGGATGTAGAGACTGAGGGGGTCATTCTGACTCCCGCCGGCCGCGGTATCCGCAGGGCCGGCGGGAGCCGCCAGAATACCGCTGCGCGGTCACAAGACCGCCGCGGGTATTCTGGGTTTCCCGCTGGGCTGGCGGGCGACCGCCAGAAGGCCGCCCGCCAGCCCAGCGGGAAACACCCTTCCACAAGGATGCCGGCTCCGAATGGAGCCGGCGGAGTGGAAGGGGTGCGATGGGTGCAGTTGCACCCATCGCGATTTTCAGTGTCTGCATGGCAGACACTGAAAATCATGGTGGGGCCCTGTTATGGGGGCCCCTGCAGTGCCATTGGCATGGGCACTGCAGGGGCCCCCAGGGGCCCCACGACACCCCATACCGCCACCCTGTTCCTGGCGGCCAAAACCGCCAGGAACAGGATGGCGGTATGGAGGTCGGAATCTCCATGGCAGCGCAGCTTGGAGGATTCCCCAGGGCAGCAGAAAACCGGCGGTACACCGCCGGTTTTCCGTTTCTGACCGCGGCTGTACCGCCGTGGTCAGAATGCCCTTGGGAGCACCGCCAGCCTGTTGGTGGTGCTCCCGCGGTCCACCTGAGTCCTCTACGCCATCAGGAAATGTTGGCCCACTTCCTAACTAGCTCACAGTCCTGAACCCCGAACTTTCCAGGGGTTGCAAATGATTTTGGCAACCTCGAACATGACCACTCTGATTCCCAAGGAAATTGTGGAAACAGATATACCCTTTCACTGTTTACTTATGCATGCCCAAGGTAAACACAAAAAAGATATTAATAAGGGTTTTCAAACACTTATTGAAATAATCATATTCTTGCATAAAGAAAAGGAGCCGCAATTATCAAGCAGATGTAATAAAGCATCATTACCAGCATTACTTACATGGTGAGTAGGATAAACAATCCAACCATGGCAACATTACAAGGGTTATATTTCTATAGGCTCCTATTTATTACTACTTACACTCTGGAAGCATAGTAGGAGTACCTTCTGCCAGATATAGAAGGATAGCCTGACCCCCCACACCTGGATAGATGTGCCAGGGAGCCGTTCTGAGGTACAGTAGGCTATCGTCACCTGAAGGGTGAGAGGTTAGTGTCAACAGCCTTGGATGTCAAACACAGCGTTCATTCCAGAACAGGCTTGGCCGAAGTACTCCTCTGACCTGGGTAGGGCAGCATACTTTATGTAATAAAATCACACTGTGTTAGAAGAGCACCTCTAATGCAATGATATGTCCTGGTTTTAGGATCTGTCTCAAAACAACAATACATGCACTAGGATATCTTGTTCTATGTTCCTAGCCTTGAACAGAGTGCATTCAATACTGTATCCCACCACGCCCTCATTAAAAGATCGTGCTGCGTCAGCATCCAGGGAGACACCCTCAAATGGATTGCATTCTTCTTCACAGGACACACTCAGAGAATCTGCCTTCCATCCTTCATTTTGGAGCATAATCTGCAGTGTCCCCCAAGGCTCATCCCTCAGCCCCACCCTGTTCAACACCTACATTACACCCCTGGCAGGCATTGTCAGAACCCATGGACTCAACATCCTAACCTAATCAGACAACACCCAGCTTATTCTCTCACTCACAAATGACCCCTCCACCACCAGAACAATCTTCTACAATGCCATAACAAGTGTCGCTCACTGGATAAGGAGCAACTGCCTGAAGCTCAACCTGGACAATACAGAACTTCTAATTTTTACAAAAAAACCTCCGCATTGGTCGACACCTGGTGGCATGCTGAGCTCGGACCTACACCTACAGAACAGACCACACCCAAAACCTTTGCATCATCCTGGACAGTAATCTCACCATATAGCGCCAGATCAACGCAGTCTTCCCTGCCTACTTCCACACCCTCTGCATGCTCCGAAAAATCTTTAGATGGATCCCCGTCAATGCCTGATAAACTGTCACTCAAGCCCTCATCACCAGTTGGCTGGACTACAGAAACACGCTCTATGCCGGATCCATCAACCAAAGCTCAGCAGCCAGATTCATGCTCAACCTCCCCAAATGGACCCACATCACCCCCACAACAAGAACCTCTACTGGCTCCCAGTCCATAAGAGGTGCCAGTTCAAGATGTTGAACATCCCTACAAGGACTCCATGACCAGGGACCGGCATACATCAACCACCTCTTGAATTTCCATTAACTCTCCAGACACTGGCGCTCTGCCTCCCTCGCCCTTACACACACTCCCCAAATTTGCCAAAGCTACAGTGGAGGTCGTTCCTTCTCCTACCTCACTGCCAAGTCTTAGAACAACCTACCCCTCCTCCTGCGAATATCACCCTCTCTTGTGGAAAAAAGGCTTTTCAACTGAGACCAGTGAGAGCCTTAGAGCCTGGATACCCTCAGAGGTGAATAGACACACTCAATAAATTCTGCTTGATTGATCCAGTTTATGGATTTCGTGTCGAGAAAGGCTGACTGGAAATAAACAGCATGTCCAGCATATTCTCAGTTCATTACTTTACATGCATGAAAACATGTAAAACATAATTATTAGAAAAACAATGTCAAACTAAAATGTGCAACTAAAATGGAGACCCAAGTTACGCCCTAGAAGGCCTTACAATTGTGTTGGTTTTCAGAATGACATGCAACCAGTTGGGTTTCAAGCTGGAAATCAAGGTGTTCAAGAAGGCATGGTTAGTATACAGGGTAGAGGTCGATGAGTTCCTCTTGATCTGAATTCTGATGTAGATGTTGCAACTGAAGAAATTGATTACTTATCACTTTTGTAACAAGAGATTGGGCAATAGAAGAGGGAGTGTAGGCTGAATCCAGATAGAATGAGTGGTAATAACCAAATGCAAGGAGAAAATCAGGTGTCGATACAAAGTGTACCGATTCAGCAAATGTAAGTGGCAATGCAAAGACAGGTTTCAATGATGCAGGTCCCACAAGCCCCAATGGACCCTAAAATGTGGCAAACCCCTGATTTAACATGAATAAGATGTCCTGAGTAAATACGAATCTTTTGCAGACCCAAAACCAGAACCCGTTTCAACCGTTCCCCATGTTGAACAGTGAGAGCTTTGGTCCTGGCAATTTGCAAAGACAATGCCTGAGGGGAGAGGAAGATTGTGTACTTGACACAATCTTAGAGGTAGACCAAAGTGGACAATTTGTAGAAATTGACACCAAAGCTACCTTTTCCACTGGTAGAACAGCCGACGTCTACAGACCTACTCCTCTCGGGAAAGAAGATCCAAGTTGAAGGAGTTACAAATAAACAGATTACTAATCAAGTTTCAAAAGAAGTTCCTGTGAAAAATAGGCTCATTTGAATAAAAGCGCCAGTTTGTTATTTGTGACCCGAGTCCTGTAAACCTGCTAGGATGAGATTTGTTGTGCAAGTTGAATTACACAATCTATTGTACACCAAATGGAGTCGAATTTCAGACACATGATGAGGACGGGAATTTAAGTTGGTCCAACAAGATATGGTAGGATTGTGCCCAATGAGGAAAGAAGAAGAATTACCCCCTGATCTGAGAGAGACTGTGAACCCAGAAGTATGGGACTTTACAGCAAAATATATCAGACTAATTAAAGGGGCAGAACCAGTCTGTTTTACAGTGAAGCACAATGCAACTTTTCTGAGAACACCACCGTACAATTTGACCTCAGAGACGGTGGCATGAATAACACCAATAATAATTGAGGATATGTTGAGGAAAGGGATGCTGAGAGAGATTGTTGAGAGTCCTTGCAAAGTGCCGATCATGGGTTTGTAGAAACCCAATGGCAAATATAGGATTGTCCAAGATCTTCGAAAAATTAATGATATAGTTGTTCCATGTCGCCTTGTGGAACTGAATCCAGCTACTATCCTTTTTTCAAATTCCGTGCACTACAGAATGCTTTATTGTTGTGGATTTTGCCAAACCTTTTTCTCCATACCATTGCATGAGGACACCCATTCCTGTTCTCTTTCATATTCAAAGAGAGAGTTTTGGCATGGTTCTGAGTTCTAGAAGGGTATACTGAAAGTCCTTCTATTTTCAATAACATTTTGAAGAAAAATCTTGAGTATCTGCAGATGCCTTGTTATTCAGTACCTGTGCAGTATCTTGATGACCTACTTGTGGCATTGAGTACATTGAGTACTAGAGAAGCTTGGAAACAGGATACAATTGCTCTGCTTAATCATCTAGTTGAGAATGGACATAAAGGGGGTCATTCCGACCCCGGCGGTCAAGGACCGCCGGGGCCGGGGATGCGGGAGCACCGCCAACAGGCTGGCGGTGCCCCGCTGGGCATTCTGACCGCGGCGGTTTGGCCGCGGTCAGACAAGGAAAACCGGCGGTCTCCCGCCGGTTTTCCGCTGCCCTTGGAATCCCCCATGGCGGCGCAGCTTGCTGCGCCGCCATGGGGGATTCTGACACCCCCTACCGCCATCCTGTTCCTGGCGGTTCGCCCGCCAGGAACAGGATGGCGTTAGGGGGTGCCGCGGGGGCCCTGGGGGCCCCTGCAGTGCCCATGCCAATGGCATGGGCACTGCAGGGGCCCCCGTAAGAGGGCCCCACTGTGTATTTCAGTGTCTGCAATGCAGACACTGAAATACACGACGGGTGCAAACTGCACCCGTCGCACATACCCACTCCGCCGGCTCCATTCGGAGCCGGCTTCCTCGTGGGGTGGGGTTTCCCGCTGGGCTGGCGGGCGGCCTCCTGGCGGTCGCCCGCCAGCCCAGCGGGAAAGCCTGAATGGCCTCCGCGGTCTTTCGACCGCGGAGCGGCCATATGGCGGTTCCCGCAGGCCCAAAGTGTCCCCGAACAAACTGAAATACTGGCAAAGAGAAGTCCAGTACTTGGGACATGGACATAGCAATGAAAAGGGAACGGGAAAGGTGTCACAGGAATGGATAGAGGCTTGAGGATGAACCCACCCAAAACACAGAGAGAAGTCAGAATGTTCCTGGGAATGGTTGGCTACTGTAGACAGTAGATACCAAACTTTTCGTTAGTGTCTAAGCCTTTACTGAGGCTGACACACAAGGATGCGCCTGATCCGCTTCTATGGGACAATGATAGCTTGAAAGCTTTCCTAGAGCTGAGAGAAAGTCTCTTTAATGCTCCCGCATTGGGAATGGCAGATTACAGTAAGATTTTCACATTATTTTGCAGTGAGAGGGAGGGCTGCGCTCTCTCAGTGCTTACTCAGATACATGGCCCATCAAGAAGACCTATGGCCCACGTTTCAATAACCCTTGATCCTGTAGCCGCACGGCTGCCCGGTTGTCTTAAATTGGTGGTGGCAGTTGATGTCACCATAGAGTGGAGTGAAAGCATAGTGATCAGACATCCTGAAACTGTTATGGTCCCACAAGTGGAAAGTTTGCTTACCAGAACAATTGCCCAGGTCTTGACAAACTCCTGACTTACAAAATATGAGCAGCAAATCCTTGCATTGGAAAATGTGACTTTAAAACCATGCCAGATTTTTAATCCAAGTACTCTGTTACCTTTCCCTGAGAGTGATGTAAATGATGATTTTGAACATGATTGTCTAGATGTCACAGACCTATCACCAAGCCAAGGCAAGACATAAAAGATGAACCATTGATCAAGCTTGATTATGTAATTTTTGTGGATGACTCATTTCTGAGAACCAATGAAGGTGCCCTGAGAGCAGCTTACACTGTGTACAATTTAAGAGATGTAGAAGCTTCATGGCTTTGAGGTGTGACCTACGCACAAGTTGCAGAACTGATTGCCTTTACCACAGCATGCAGTCTAATAGCTCAAATGAGAATTACTATATTTACCGATAGTCAGTATGGCTTTGGTGTGGTCCATGATTTTGGACAGCCATGGTCATAAAGGGGTTTCTTGATTTCATCAGGCTCACCCATAGGAAACAGTAAACATGTAAAAAGATTGCTAGAAGCATGGCAGCTTCCAACGGAAATTGCAGTTGTTAAATGCGCAGCTCACAGATGTGGCAATGGATATGTCACAGTCTGAAAGAGATACACTGACAAAGTTGCATGTTATTGTGCATTGTGGCCTGCACATTTAATGGAACATTCTAACAGCAGATTTGGATCAGAGCAGGATGTGGAAAAGACGCAAATTACATTTGGAGTTCAGCAGATGGGAGCCCAATGTTGCCAGACAGTTTATTGTCCCTCAAGACACAACATTTCCATGGCCCCACACATTTAGGGAGGGATGAAATAGAAAGGTTGTTTAGAGAAAACTGGTTTAACCCCAGATTCAGGTTGCTTGCTGAAGAGTAGTGCCACCATTGTGTAACCCGCCAATAGAACATCAGTCACACTGAGTCATGCAGGGAGATCAAGTGGTCCCTTCAACGTGATGCAGATAGATTCTATTGAGATGTCTGTGTGTAATGGGTTGACATACGTCCTGATTATAGTTTTCATTTTATTGATTGGTTGAAGTCAACATGGAGAAATGACAGTCGCACTGTAGCTAAACTGCTGTTGAGTAAGTTAAAAATACCCAGGTACGGCATGCCAGTTTCTCTGGAGTCAGATCGAGGGACTCATTTAACAAAATTAGGTCCTTCAGATGTTGTGTGCAGCATTACAAGTGGAGTAGAACTACATTGCAGCTATCACCAGAGGCATCTGGGATTGTCGAGCAGCTTAATGGAACCATAAAGGCAAGGTTGGTGAAAGTCTATACATCCACTTCTATGAAATGAGAATTGCCTGCCTTATCTGAGAATGCACATGTGAACAGTACAGATTACATGATAGTCGATTACTGCAAAGGATTGGCTGTTGTGGTGTGTTCTGTTTCTCAACAGGTTGAAGCTGTCACTGAAAATCTGCATCCAGATCAGTATCACAACCTTAGCCCTGGTGATAGGTGCTAATTAAAAAACATGTAATGAAGCCCTGTCTGGATCCAAGGTGGAAAGGCCCACCTACCAGATGATTTTAATCACAAATACTGATGTTAAATGTGCTGTAGTGCCACACAGGGTGCATGTGTCGCACACCCAGAGAACCAGAGATCTGTCTGAAGAAATAGTGTTCTTTGCGCCAGAACGACAGCAACTGCAAGTTGTACAAGAGCAAGGATCAACAACACAAGAGGCACAACAGCAAAGAGGAGAAAGGGGTGAAGAGTTGCAGACAAGTGCATCAAACCACTTTCCTGAGATCTCACAAAGTGGCATTGAAATTTCTGGTGAAGAAGAAAGAGAAGCGAGTGCTCAGCCTAAACTGAAAGTTGAGTCAACACCAAAACAACTAGAAAATCCAGGTGAAGGGACAAGTCCTGGGTCAAGAACAGGTACTTAGAACGCTTAATGGCCAAGAACTTAAGGTTGAAAGAAATTGAAACCAAGTGTGTCAGTTGAACGCATACCACCGTTGATGAGACAGAGTCAAGCGGTATAAGTGACACAGAAGGAGAAGATCAACAGACACCTCGAAGATCAAAAGGAGTGAGAGTACCTTTGTCAGAGGTATTCTGCACCTGACTGGGCTTACTACATGAACCAAGTACTACATGTTCCAGTATTAGACTTGCATGATTTGAGTACAGAGCTGCCCGAACCACCTTGATGTCATATTGAGCCTGTAACTGAACTGAGAAAACTTGCTGAAAAAGATTTCTGAAAGAATCAAAAAGTTGTCTAAAGAACTTTATTGAATGAGAAATATAATAGACTGAAATAAAGACTGATAAGTCATTAAATAAAAAGAATTAAGACGATTCCCTAGGCCCAAGGATACAATAGAATTACCCTTTAATCAATTGTAACTGTCTTGATCTTGCAACTGCATGGAGTTTGGAATTTCTTGAAACATAACTCCAGGATCTGCCAAGACAAGAGGCCTGTTAATTCTGTGATGCTCAAATAAATCATCTTAACTATTGCTGGATTACCATCTTACTTTACAACATTGGTGACTTTGACCAGGAGTGTGCCTGTCATCCTCTACTGGCAGCACAGTAATGGTATTGCTTCTGGACGGGTTATAATAAAGAACCTGCATTGTATAATAAATAACCTGCATTGAGTAAGTTTGGGAAATGCTATGCTTTGTTTCTGGGGTACACCTCATGTGTGACTATGTTGCCTACTACCATAAAAAATCTGGATTACACCTCTATTGTGTCCTTTGATTTGTGCCTGAATTTTGGGAAGCAAGGTGGGGAAGATGTTTTGTTGGCTCAAGAGATTAAGCTAGTCCTTGAGAGTCTCTTCATGAAAGACATACCGAGATGCTGTTTATGAGCAAGCTGAGGAATCACATCCTGCAGTTTAGCTGTAGGAACACACTTACCATCTTCAAAAAGCAAACCGCCCTCTAGCTCCAGCTCATCAGATGCTTTCCAAAATGGTAACATCTCAGGGTTCAAACTCTCTTTCCTTTGTTACACTTCCAACGCATGCTCTCACTTTTTGCCAAAACTTATCCTTGATTCCACTTTCCATCTATAGCCCTTCATCAATCCCTTCAAATTCATTCTCCCAGTATCCTTAATTCTGACAATCATGTCCGATTTTTCCTTCCCACCGTTCTCATGCTCAGTACTACACAGCAACCTGGAAAGGCAGTCTGCTGTGACATTATTTTTTCCTGGAACATATTCAACTTTGAAGCTGTACTCTTGGATTTTTTACATTAGCCTTGCAATTCGAGTGGTAGCATTTCAACCACCCCCAGAGATCAAATATGAACAAGTGATTTGTGATCTGTCCTCAAAAGAAAATAACTTCCCCACACATAGAGGCGAAAATGGTAAATCGAGCAAACAGACCCAGTAACTCCTTCTCTATTACAGCAATTATCTTCTCAGCGCCATTAACAGTCAAATGCCACATTCATTCTTCTTTTCCACATCTCAGGGATAATACACCACCCAACCCACAAGTACTGGCATCAACCATAATTATATATCCCTTCCACATACAAAACGGTTTCAATGTAGGTGCTTCCAGGATATCACTTTTGACTTGTTGAAACACTTGATGCTGTTTGTCAGTCCAATCAAACACAGCGTCTTTCCTTGTCAACTCATGTAAAGGTATCATATTAGTTGCAAAATCATTAATGAATTTACTATAATATTCACACATTCCTGTGAAGGTTAGTACTTTCTCCTTAGTGTCTGGTGCAGATGCCCTCACATTGGCAGCTACTAAAAACCTCCTGGGCACCACCCCCTCACCAAACAATGGGGGTCATTCCCGCCGCCCGCCTGGAGGGAGCCGCCATATGGCCGCTCCGCGGTCGAAAGACCGCGGAGGCCATTCTGGCTTTCCCGCTGGGCTGGCGGGCGACCGCCAGACGGCCGCCCGCCAGCCCAGCGGGAAACCCCTACCCACGAGGAAGCCGGCTCCGAATGGAGCCGGCGGAGTGGGTATGTGCGACGGGTGCAGTGGCACCCGTCGCGTATTTCAGTGTCTGCAAAGCAGACACTGAAATACAAAGTGGGGCCCTCTTACGGGGGCCCCTGCAGTGCCCATGCCATTGGCATGGGCACTGCAGGGGCCCCCAGGGGCCCCACAACACCCCATACCGCCATCCTGTTCTTGGAGGATTCTGGAGGTTCTTGGAGGAGCGTGCAGCGTGCAGGACAGCACGGCCGGTTTTCCTGTTCTGACCGCGGCTGAACCGCAGCGGTCAGAATGTCCTGAGGAGCACCGCCAGCCTGTTGGCGGTGCTCCCGCATCCCCGGCCGCCGGGGTCGGAATGACCCCCAATGTGTGTTACAAATACTCCACAGAATTCTGGAAAAGTTTACATTTAGTTTCCTTTAAAGTTAGCCCACAGTCTTCTAATTTTGTACACACTTCTCCACACTTCTCCAAGATGATTCAAATGTTCCTGATGATTCCTAGAAAATATGAGGATATCATCCTGTAAGCATTAACAAATGAATGCATATCCTTAAAAATATGGTGCATTGCTCTTTGAAAAACTGACGCCACTGAGGTCAGACCAAAAGGCATCCTCTTGAACTGAAATTGCCCCAGCGGTGGAAGAAATGCAGTATAGGGCGTGGAATCTTCAGTCAATTCTGTCTGATGATACATGAATCTTAAATCACCCGTGAAAAGATTGCTGCTGCCCCTGACAAGTATAAAGAGTTTGCATCCTCCTATTTTTCTTTTTATATAGGGAAAACATGTGTTACAAGATTACACAACAAATGTTAATTCTACATTAGTTCAAGAATACGCACAAACTGTAGACACAAAGGACTGTTATGTGTGTGCGCACTTACCTTCATCAGCTACAGAGGAGGTGTCATACTATACATACCTTTGTTATATGCTATTTACATGTAGTATTTTGCTTAGCTTAGATTATAGGCAACAACACTTTGAATACTGTTATTCTAACTTTGACATGATTCTTTCCAAAGTACCTTTGCAGAAGAGCATGAATTAACATCTGTAAGAAATTAAATATAAACAGCTTGGAATTATTTTAGACTTTTTCTTCCTATACACACTGTCAAGGCATGTAAAGGCAATTTGACATGTTTAATGAGACCATTAGAAAAGACATTTATTATGATGTTAGAAGAACGAAGACCACACATTGCACACAGCAAAAATAGAGATGAAGATGTTTTGAAAAATGTTTGAATGAAGACGAATATAGAAGAAAAATGACTTAGCCAAATTTGAAAATAGACAAAAGACAAAGGTTTTTGCAGGTGAAGAAACCAACTAACAAAGAGACCTGTAGTAAATAATAATTGTGAACACACATTTGAATTATCATGATGCTCATGGCAGTTTTTACAAGGGGACGAATCAGTTATTCCAGGAGTTTATTTCATTTGTGGACAAGATGCGTATTTCAAATTAGCAGCTGATTGGGAGGGTATTTGTAACTTACCTTTGCTTTTATCAAAGAATTGTCATGTGTAAAATGTAGATGATTTGACAATGACACTAGCACACAGACACACATTGTAATAGTGATGGAACACAATTAGTGGGAGATATCTTTGGTGCTATTATTCCACCTGTAGGAGTGGTTTTAAATGATGAAAAGATTAGAAAGTTTTCAACAGTATTGGACAAATTAGCAACTAGTACATCTGGAGCCTTATTAGTAGCTAACTCAGAACTAGTTGTGATTAGGTCAATGGTTTTACAAAATCAATTAGCATTAGACATTTGACTCACAGAGAAAGGCAGAGTCTGCATGATACTGAAAGTGCAGCATTGGTGCACTTATATTCCAGATGAGAGTAAGACACATTTAGAATACATGAAGAACATTACTGACCTGAAACCTGAATTAGAATCTTTAGAAACCATTAGTGTTTTAGGACGTTTTTGAAAAGGAATTTCTGCAATTTGCAATTGGTTTGTGTTGGAATTGGGGTTTCTGGTTGGCTAGGGTATGCACGTAAGCTAGGCAGACCCCACAGCTCTAGTCAGGGCAAGTAAGTTACACTCCAGAGATAACCTGTGCTCCCCCTGGTAGCTTAGGACAGAGCAGTCAGGCCTATCCCTAGAGGCACTGTGTAAAGCGTTTGTGCAACACACTCATGCCATTAACACATTGACTACACCAAAAAAGAGACTCTACACTGGATTATATAAAAATATGGTGGCTTTTATATGTATGTCATCAGACCAAAAACATAACAGATCATAAGTATTGTGCGTATTATGCAAATCCTGAGATAATATTTTTTATCCTGACAAAGCAAGGCAAAGCGACATATGTTGTACCATCAGGGCATAAAAAATGCAGCAGTTGGGTTAGGGACATCACCAAGGACCATCACAAGTACATAAATCACCTTGTATCATTGTGACTGCCTAAATCTATACATCACCATAAACACATAATTTCCACATGAAACTCATACATCCTGGGGCAACCCCCCAGCAATAGTGTACTTATGCGTTTACCATAGGTGCTGCAGATTACCAGGTAGCCTTATACATTGTGCGCCACTCATGGCTATGATATCCTATAAAAAGCCATGGGGGGCAGGAGCACCTGTGCTTCTATTAAGGTTTGTGCAGTAATGGGTGCACTCTTCACGGAGGCGACCCCACGCCTCTACTGGGGGTGACATGAATGATTCTCAGCCTCTGTACAAGATGTCCTCATTCCCCTCCTAAGATAAGGAGAGAGGGGGCAGACGCGCTAGGATATCGTGGAGTGGGGGGGTTTGACCCTCCGTAGACTGTGCTGCAGGCAGAATCCAGCACAGCCGCTGCCCACGAGCATGCAGCATGGCAGTGGCAAGCTGTATGAGACCGGTCTAGGCAAGGGAATTCTCTCACTGCCTCAAGAAGTGGAGCCATGCTGTGGTGCGACTTCATCAGGCAAGTGGGGACACAAGCGCAGCTCCTAGTGTCCCGCGGTGCTCAACAGAGGGTCGACCCGGGACATTTCTCAGGCTGGCAGGAAGGCATTGCTGGGGCAGTTATGTTGTTTGCGGAGCCAGTGCTGCAGCTGCAGAGGAGGAGTGCTCCCTAGCATTGGACCATGTACTGGAAGTTAGCCAAGTGATCTCCACGGCCTACAAAGGCAGCAAAGCGCTCCTCACAGGCTGAGGTTTAAAGAAGTGCTCTCCACACTGATGTTTTTGAACAGTGAAGTGGAAGTGCAAAGCGCCCGCCATGCGCTAGGAGAAACTAAGGTGCTCACTACACGCTTAGTGAAAAAGAAATGAAAATATAAAGCCCTCCCTCACTATGCACTATTGATTGCAGAGGCCAGGGGCAACAACTAATGCCCACCACGTGCTGAGCACCTAGGACAGCACTTGGTTGGGAGGCAGGCAAACAGCAGTGGGCAGGCAGGCCAGCACAGAAAAAAAATGCAATTCTGATGGCGATCCTCCTGGCACTCCCACCGTGCCCTGGCAGAACAGAGTCAGGGAGCAACTGGCATCAGGGCAACAAACAGAAAAGCAATCCAGTGAGGCCTCTATGCCACCCAGCATGTAGCAGCCAGCTGGGCAACAACAGAAGAGCGGTCCAGATGAGTCCTTTAAACAGTGCAACACTCCTTCTGACAGAGGTTCAGTCCCAGTTCCAAAAGTGCTCTGAAAACATGAGGTCAGAGCCCTTGTACTTATACTCAACAATGTTTTTGATGTATGGGTTGACTTCAAAAGAACCCTTTCAAGGGTAACACAAATCTTTTTCAATCCAACTCTGGCTCCAGACATCAGTAGGCGTAAATCAGCCCTTTGTGTGAGGACAGGTAACAACCTATTGTCATTTAAGGCTTGAACGACCTCTCCCTCTCCCAGCCCAAGAAGACTATTAGTATGCAGATGAATGCTGATGTATTTCTTGTCACTCCCAGTTATTCCTGTGTAGTGGCTGTCTGGAAAGTATGCACAAAGTGTAACTGTCACATAGCCCTAGATGTTGATTGGAGTCAGGTGGCAAAGCACTTAGAGTTATAATCACAGAGAAATGGCCACTTTCTAAAAGTGGTATTTCTAAAATCGTAATGTAAAGTCCAACTACACCAGTAATCAGGATTTCTCACTACCATTCCACACATACTAAACATTGCAACACCACTCTTTTCAGATCTGGAATTACCACTTAAGACTATATAAGAGAATTCCCAGTGCTAACCTGTGGGAGGAGCAGGACTCACAGTAGTGAAAAATGAAATAGGCTGTTTGGCACACCTAGGACATGCAACACATAAGAGTACATGCCCTACCTTTTACATACACAACACCCTGCCCATAGGGATAAGTAGGGCCTACCTTAGGGGTGATATAGGTGTAGTATAAGGGGAGTTTAGGCCTTTGCAAGTAGTTTGAAATGCCAAGCAAGGTGCAGTAAACTACGCATGCAGGCACTGCAATGGCAGGCCTGAGACAGGTTTGAAAGTCTACTTCTATACGTGTCGCAATCTGTGCTGCAGGGTCACTAGTGACATTTCATTTACAGGTGTACCATATATAATCATACCATGTTTTAGGGGAAAGAGCACATGCACTTTAGCACTGATTAGCAGTAGTAAAGTGCCCAGAGTCCTAAAGCCAACAACAAGAGGGTCAGAAACATAGGTGAAGGAAGGCAATATGTTTGGGGATAACCCTGCAGAAAGGACCATTTTCAACAGTTTGCAACAGCTAGAGGAGGAATTCTCAAACCAATACTAGTACCCATGCTCATATTAGTTGTTTTGTTTCCTGACCTCGTTGGGAGTATACAAAGCTATCAAATGTATTCTGAAAGTAAAAAAAAAAACAGAGAGAGAAACAGAAAGATAAAGAGAGTATTGGAATTAGATGATCACATCAATAGGGAGTATAAAAAGTTGAACAAACTGAAAGTTTAAAAAGAAAAAGAAAAGACTCAACTGAAGATGAGCGTGACCTTCAAAAACTCACCTGTGAAGAATTTATGATGGCTAGAAATCATCAGCGGGGCTAGGTTTCAGAAGTCGTTTAAAGTAATGAAAATTAGTGCAATAACTTGCAGAATTAAAATGTAGGACTTAAACAAAAATGCAGTGCTTTTTAATTCAAGCAAATATAGTATGGTGTCACATTTACACATATTAGGCTTGAAATGCTGAAGTAAAATATTCTTGCAAAGCTGATCTAGGTTAACAATGTGAAATGTTAAACTTTTGACAAACTCACATTATGTGAAAATGATAACTTAATGTAAAATACATTTTTGATCTTCCCATTGGCATATTTTTAATTGAACACAATAATATATTAGAATGTTTTGGTTTAACTCTGCAAAATGTTTCCAATCATACAATGATTTAATTTAGAGAATCAATCAATCAAACTGTATTTATAAGCACAGCTAATCACATGCCAGGGTATCTAGGCACTGCATTAATAGGTATCTTGTGCTTTAATAAAATGATGTGAAAGCTTATCCATGAAACTGAAGTTTTCTTAAGCAAAGTAAATCACTCATTTATACAATATTTTTGATAAAAATAATTCACTTAAAATTGCTGCCTGAAGACTATTGAATTCTCAGTGAGATAACAAAAAAAATGTTCCTGTTTCCATGAAGATGCTGATTGCTGATTGGCCGGCAGGAGGAGGAAGAAGAAGAGGCATGCTGCGAAAGTCTAGATATCATGTTTTATATTAGTGCATGTTCCTAGAGTAGGTTGGGACATTGTTTCCCAGACACTCTCTCTGCAAGAGAGTTTGTACGCATTTCCTCCTTTCCTTACTGCATTAGTCTGAATCTATGCTGCTCCAGGACTCTACTGATTTTCTTGAACAGCTCTTTATGGAACGTTCTGTTTTGATTAATAATTGATATTGGATTCTGAAGCCTTATGCTTTTATCTCACTATTTTGAGCTGTTTATTGGATCTGACCGACACCTTTATGTTGTTCTGTCCAAACTCATTCTTAATCTTAGATTAGGGAGTTTTCCTTCATGGAACACTCTTAATGCATTTATTCCGTATTGATTAATTATCATGGTTTATTACTTATTGATTAGAATTGATGACATTTTATGCTGAGTTCAATAAAGATTTAGCAATTAAGATAACTGATAAATAAAGCTTTTGAACTCACACCATCATTGACTGAAAATAATAATTGAAATTGTGATGCCTGTTTAATTGATATGCAGCTCCTGGTTAACCTCATCTACGTCCAAGGTGTGTCAGCCTGTGATGCAGGGGTTTCTACCCTGATGAGGTGGTAAGCCAACATTTGTAAACCAATATTTAACTTAGATTTCTGCTCCTGCAAAACTGTGTAGCAGAAAGTGACTTTGTTAAAGTGTCTTTGTGACCTCAGTAGCCAAATGGATGAGATTCAGTTGCCTCAAACTCACCACAGACAAAACAGAAGTGGCTCTTTGTAAGGAAAGCATCTGCTAGGATCTCAGCCCCACACCTTTCCACACCACCCATGCCAGAAATATTTGTGGATGAAAAGCTCGACATGACAGCCCAAGTAAACGCGGTGACCACCATCTGCTTATGCATGCTAATGATGCTGCAAACAAAATGCAGTAATCAACAAGAAGCTCCTGAACTCACTCTAAATCATCCAAAATGCTACAGAAAGACTTGTCCTAAACCTACCTTGTCACACCCACATCAACTCCACATCTTAGGAACCTTCACTGGTTACCCATACACAAATAAACTTAGTTCAAACTCCTAACACACATACAAAACACAACACTGGCCCAGCCTGCCTCACCAGCCACATACACTTCCACCTACCTACCAGGCACCTCTGCTCAGCCGGACTCACACTAGCACACGTACTCCACGTTAAAACAAATCAAAGCCAGAGGCCATGCCTCCTCTACATTTCCCCTAAGCATTGAATGACCTTCCACATTACATCAGAGCCTCCTCATCACTTCTTGAATTACGTAAAAAGCTGAAGATCTGCGTATTTAAATACACACACCGGGGAAAGAGACGCCTACTCACCTGCATAGCATCTGGATACACTCATGGGTTATTAGCACACTATGGCCCTCATTCTGACCCTGGCGGTCTTTGACCGCCAGGGCGGAGGACCGCGGGAGCACCGCCGACAAGCCGGCGGTGCTCCAATGGGGATTCCGACCGCGGCGGTAAAGCCGCGGTCGGACCGGCACCACTGGCGGGGTCCCGCCAGTGTACCGCGGCCCCATTGAATCTTCCGCGGCGGCGCAGCTTGCTGCACCGCCGCGGGGATTCCGACCCCCTCTACCGCCATCCAGATCCCGGCGGTCGGACCGCCGAGATCCGGATGGCGGTAGGGGGGGTCGCGGGGCCCCTGGGGGCCCCTGCAGTGCCCATGCCACTGGCATGGGCATTGCAGGGGCCCCCGTAAGAGGGCCCCTACATGTATTTCACTGTCTGCTGCGCAGACAGTGAAATACGCGACGGGTGCAACTGCACCCGTCGCACAGCTTCCACTCCGCCGGCTCGATTCCGAGCCGGCTTCATCGTGGAAGCCTCTTTCCCGCTGGGCTGGCTGGCGGTCTGAAGGAGACCGCCCGCCAGCCCAGCGGGAAAGTCAGAATTACCGCCGCGGTCTTTCGACCGCGGAACGGTAACCTGACGGCGGGACTTTGGCGGGCGGCCTCCGCCGCCCGCCAAGGTCAGAATGAGGGCCTATGTAAATAAACATAACGTAACTAACATGTTACTGCCTTCTTAGTGTCCCCTGCTTCTGCTGCCTCTTCTCAGCTGATCTGCAGAAACTGTTGTTACCTTCTTACTCAGAAGGTTACAATACTTGAGGCAATGGAGGAAAATCTGCAATATATTCACCTTTTGGGCCAGATGTACCAAAGGATTTGACCCATTCTGTGTCTATGGGAAAAAGCTTTTGTACATATGGCCCTTGGTTACTTATTAGCTGTATATTCATAAGATCCCATCTGGGTGAACAACATGGTGCATTACTTCATACACAAACCAACAAATATTACCTGTCTACAGCAGAATTTTCATTTTTTAAATAGTCGTCTTCTAAGCACCCCTTCCATTTCCTAAACCAAAACATTTCATTCCACTAGTTCCTTGTAAGGTTTACCTGTAAAAGTCAGCACTCTAGCCACTGCCGGAACACCGGAGCATCCTCATGAAGGTCTGTTTCAGTCTGGAGGTCCCCAGCACTAGAGTGAAAGACTGTGTGGGAGTGTAGGACATTAACACAAATGTGATCAGCAAGTCCCAGTTTTCGTTTTCATCATTCCAAGACATAGACATTATGGAAATATTTGCCACTTGGAAAAAAATGTACAAGATGAGGAGACGACTCATGGTCTTTGCTGCACCAGTAAGAGCTTGTAGTTGGGGTTGGCTGGTATCCATGGTGTTCTGTTTCATTTGCTTGGTGTGTTTCCAGAGCGATGCAACGGTCACTGTCATAGAAAGGACTACAAGCAGGCCAGGCACACCAGCACCAAAGACACAGATGACCACAGTGTATCTAATTGTCCATTCAACATCAACAACTTCTTCGAGATCAAGTGTTTCATTTTGTGGCAGATCAAAATAACATTCCCAGTACACAGGCACACTGAGAAGTACAGATATGAGAAGTGATGTAGTTATCATCCATGGTACCAGCCTGGGGAGCTTCATCTTTATCCTGTTAAAGAGAGGCTGATTGAGGTTCACAATTTTGAAACAGTAGAAGACACAGAGGCAGGCAATGAGCCAGGAGCTGGAGTTGAGAGTCAGGTAACAGCATATGTTAGCAATGCGAAAGATATTACCACTGTAGTAGAATTTGGCTGCATATGAATAAAGAAGAGTGTCCAAATATAGAGTAAGTATGAAGACCACATTGGATATCCCCAGCGAGACCAGGGTGAGATTGCAAGCATTCAACGATCTGCTCTTTACCCAGTCCAGGAGTAGAACTGTCACTATAAAAACATTGATGAACACCCCAAATAAAGATTCAATTCCTTCAAGGATGATAACGGCTAGCCTCAGGTAGTCCATAGTGAATATCTTCTCAATCACATACCAGAGTGCGATCAAAGGTACCCAGGACTGTGCGCAAGGTGTCTTGTATTTCCAGTATTTCTTGTATGTCTGCGTAGAGATGATAAACAGTACCTATGTTTATATTTAGCTTCACTGAGCATTTTCATGATCCTCTAGGTTGTTTTCATAAGAATGCAAATATGAAAAGTTATCAATTACCCGATTGATGCAAAATAGCATTATCCAACAGATGCTGCTGCTTGTGATAGAAAGAGCTCAGAATTGTCCAGGGTACAGTTCAATGAAATTGACATTAGGGAAAACATCAAATATAAAACTAGCAAGGGGTCTGCAAATCTTGGAATATGGAAAGTTACATCCTTTTCAGAAGTAGGATTACCCTGTTATTCAGAAGGGCTAAGTGGAAGATGTATTTTTATTTATGATAAAGTTTCTGCATGAATTACTCAGGTTTGTGCCTTCAGGGTGGAAATAGCACAAAATCAAAAATGCATGCTTTTGGCTTTGATAATTATCCACATTTAGCTAACCATTTCAGGTCACTGTAAATAACCACATTCTCCATTAGTGAGCATTAAAAAAATTGTAAAAAACCCATCATTTTGTTGTAAATTACTTTCTGCCACATTCAGAAAAAAATGTCATCAGTGTCACGGATACAGACTATGCACGGGAGGGGAGAGAGACAAGACCACAAGACCAACAACTAAACGGATTGTCACACAGTGTCACATTTTTAGTCATATGGTCATTGTTCAAATACCTCCTTCCTAAAGACTTGAAAATGACTCACAAGAACAGAGACTCTTTATAAACCTGGTGTACTCCGAGGAGCTGACCAGCGCGGGGAGGCCTGACACACTATTCTTTGCTCTAGACATGTGCTGCATTATATATCCAAGTAGTTACGTCATCAGAGCTATAATATATCAACCTCAAAATAAACAAGACTTTTCTATATGAGGTTTTAAGCATGTCTAAAACCTCAGAAGATCAGCCTAGAACATCCTGACCATAGGGGACTTCAACCTGTAAGTGAACAGATCTGACACAAAGCCAGCTATAGAAATAATGTGGAAACCCTGTATTACAGAGAAGTATGCCCCTGCCCATCCCACTTGGACCTTGCGGTTCTCCCTGGGAACTCAAGACATGTTCATGTGCAAAACAATGACATGGAGTCATTGCTGTGGAAACATTGATGATAGAGTTGTCATATTGATGCAAGTAGACAGGGATCCATGTTTCCAATCCTCACCTTTTAGAAATTATGTTATCAAGTCACTGATGGCCCATGTACTATACCCAAGTTTCAGATGGAGAAACCTGACACCCTGCATCCTTTTCTCTAGTGCCTGGAAATGATCTGCAGTAGGTAACCAAGTAGCTTCGTCATTAGAGCTGTAATATGCCAGCCTCGAAACTACAACAAAACTTTCCTTTATGATGTCTTTAGACTTGTCTAAAACCTGAGAGCATCAGTCCAGAATATCCTGACTATAGGGGGCAGCACACTCAGACACTGAGGCCCATGTTTGCACTGAATTAGCGTCATTTTTTACGCTAATCCAGTGCAAACCTAACTCCATATTTATACTTTGGTGCCAGACATGTCTAGCATCAAAGTTATGGAATTTACATCATTTTCTGGACATGGATACCTACCTTGCATCAATGATATGCAAGGTAGGCGTTCCCATGTAGAAAACGACGATATGGCCTTAGCACCATATTTATCCCCCGTGCTAAAATCTAGCACGGGGGCCTTAAATAATTGCACTAAGCTTGCTTAGCACCATTATTTAACGCCTGGATATGGGAAGGCGTTAGGGGACCTTTGGGCCTTTTTCCATGGTCAACGACCATGGAAAGTGTCCACAGGTGCTGTTCCTTAGCCCCACGGACACCCCCACCCACACCAGAGGGAGACCACAGGATGGGGGACCCATCCCAGGTAAGTCCCGGTAAGTATATATATATATATTTTTTTCCGCTTGGGGGCCCTGCATGGCACTGGCCCCAGTGGGGTGGGGGGCATGACTCCTGTCTTTACTAAGACAAGAGCCATGTCCAAAGGGGTTGTGTGCTAGTAAATGGCGTTACTCTGCTTAAAGGCATTTTGTTTGCCTCTAATCAGTGTAGCGCCACAACTCTGTGCTAAAAAAAACTGCTGTAATACTGGTCAATCAATCAATCATTCAATCATTTTTTTTAAAGCGGGGCTACTCCCCCGTGAGGGTCTCGGATGCTGGGGGGGAGGGGCCTTATATGAAGAGCCACGTCTTGAGGTTCTTCCTGAAGATGGTGAGCGATGGGCTTTGTCTGAGATGCAGGGGGACTCACCAGTAGAACTCATCAGTATTCAACATTGCATACACATGCGCCTGAAGGCCAATAAGATTATTTCAAGCTCTAAGATTCTGGCCTTTGTAAGCCAAGCCCCAATCGGTACTACAGGAAGGATTTCAAATATGTCCATCAGGCCTGCAGCCTTTTACCTATTAGTAGTTTGACTTTTTACTTAACTTACAACAACAGATTCACAATGTTTTGAGTGAATTATCCATGAAATGCACTTGGAATTACAAATACAAATTGCATGCATAGAGTGAGCTATTTGTGTTGTGCATATTGTCCAATGTATATTACATGCATGTCTTTTGTAAACTGACCTTACAAGGGGATGTATCCAGTGGAGGGCTAAAGTAGGAACCAAGGATACATAATGGAAATTTGGATTCCACCCAAGTAGTAAGTCTTATGCTATTTACAAACGTTTAGACAGTCATGCAATGCACCAATCGAACAAGTATGGACAACACTTGGTAGGAAAAAGTGATTTCTACTGGAAAGCAATCACTTTGGAGAGTAAAATATTATAATCAAATGTTTTGGAACTTGATGATTTCATATTTTCTAATGTTTTATAATTCTTTACATGCCCAATGTGCACTTGATATATATTTTTCACTAGAAGGGTTAAGAGAATGTTAATAAGTCAGAGTTGTTTCTGAAATCCATCTATTTGTCTTCTGTAATTCCTTCGTTTTCATGCTTTTAGTAGCTTTTGGTCTGCCTGGAAATTAAGGCAGAGGTAGGAAATGAGTGAGAAATTTTATAATTTTGCAAAAAGCAATTCTAGGGAATTTCCAAATTGCTGTGGAATATTTCGAAAATCTGCTATGCTAAATGTGCATAAAAATGCGTGCTGCGGATTTTGTCTTCACCTGCTGACAGTTGATCCAACACATACAGCGTTCAACTGTGCCTTGTGCTCTGAAAGGTTCTGCTCTCATCATGTAGGTTACTGGATGGAATTGTGAGAACTGATGTTCTGGAAACCCTGAAGCACAAGTGCTTGGGGTGGGGAAGGCCCAAAGGGCAGGCATACATTATAAAGAAACACTTAAAAAAAATTGGTCCTCATAAGCAATTACAAACAACCCGAGACCATATGAGTACTGCATTGAAGAATTAATAATTCTCAGGCCGAGTTTATTGCATCCAATAAAACATAACATGTAACAAACATTCTCTTACTATTTCTATAAAATGATGAAAGATATTGTGACATATTCTGTTTATAACAGAATCTCCTAACCAACAGTACATTGGAGTCATGGCTGATCATCTCACTATCCCTTACAGCCCCAAATGTCCCCCAAATGTATCTTTCACAGGATGAACTTACCTTCTCTCTCATACTAAGGGAGCCCGGCCAACAAATAAGCGGAGCCCTAAAACCAACCATGCCAGAGCCAACCCAAAAGGGGGGATCCCCCAGCAGCACTGTTTGGGAGATGGGCCTAGGCGACTGGGCCAAACCATGGCCCCCTGGTCCAAGCATCAACTCCGAACATCCTCAGGGCAGTGCAATAGAGTACCCCATAGTGCCAGGGACAGTCAAAATAGTGCCCACCCTCGGCCCGACCCCGAACACCGCACTACCACTGCCCCAGCTTAGGATAAGATTTAACCGCAGTTCAATCCAGGCTTTTTAATGACTAATGTCAAAGGCCCTCATTATTAGATTGACGGCAAATGCCGCCTACGCCACGGTGACGGCCGCCAACATACCATCGCCGTGGCTACTGACCGTCCACCGAATTATGACCGTAGCCGGAATTCCTTGCAGAATTCTGGCTACGGTCATGGCGGCGGACGTCAGTAAGGTGGCACTGCTGCCAGCAGCAGTGCCACGCCAGCAGAACGCTGCCGACCGTATCATGAGCCATGATACGGCCTGGCGGTGTTTTGCTGGCAGACGCTGCTGCTGGCAGCAGCGCTGTGTCCCGTCTCCTACCAGAGGACCCCCTGCAATCAGGTCAATCGGGTTCCCCGAAGGAGAGGGGGTGGGGGTGTTGTGTGCATGTGTGGATGTGTGTGTGTGACTGTGTTTGAATACATGCATGCGTGTGTAATGCATGTGTGCATGAATGGGTGTGTGTGTACGTGCATGTTGTGTTGTGTGATTGCGTGTGTGCCTGGATGCATATTAGTGAGTGTTGCTGTGTATGAATGTATGCATGCATGTGTGAATGTGGGAATGCATGTGTGCATGCATGTGTATGTATGTGCATGTATGTGTGTATATGTCAGTGGGGTCGGGAGGTGAAGGGGAGGGGGAGGAAGAAGGGGAGGGAGAGGGGGAGACCCCTATCAGTGCCAGGGAAGGAATTCCCTGGCACTGATAGTGCCTACCGTCATGGGTTTCGTGACGGTGCAGAAACCACGAAAACCATGGCGGTGGGTGGGGTCAAAATGCCATGGGCAGCCTAGTGACGGCCGCCAGGCTGGAGACTGTAGTCTCCAGCCGGACGGTCGGTGTGTTAACTTGGAGGTTTGGCTTTAGCCAAACTGCCAATGTCATAATAGTGGCAGTATGTACCGCCAGCCTGTTGGCGGCACTACCGCCACTATTACACTGACCGCCGGGGTCGTAATGACCCCCAAAGTGTCTACCTGGTTTGTGGCCAACCACAACTGTACCCTGGCCATAGACTCAGAGAGTTAACCAACCTCTCAGGCGCCCATCCCATCACAATGTGGTATTTATATGTCAGTGAGAAATGCCACACTGCAAACCCAGCAAAGATTCAATAAATAACCCATTACCCAGTGTACTTAAATGAACATTCTCTGTAGAAATATGCTTCACCCATGAGGCAACCATGAGGAGGCATCATTAGTAAAGTAGTTTTAAGAAGCCTCTTCTAATGACTATTCAGACCAGACAGATTTGTTAAGGCTCCTGGATGAGGGACCAAACTTCCACACACCTGGGAGATAATATGAGACCGGCAGTCACAGTCCCAGGAAACCTTTAATCTAACCATGAAAAAATATCAATTGACAGTGACTCAAAAAGGCTTCTTCACCCCAGAAGCACAAAGTTGTCACTGCAAATGTGAAGAATGATGAGTAGTGGTGACCACGACTACCCAATGGATCTGCAAGTCAGCCTTGGCTGTCTGCCTGTGGAATGGGACTTGATTAAATGCTTTTCCAGCTTTTAGCACAAATGAACGCCCAAGAATCCATACACTGCCCGGGGCCATGTGACCTAATGCAAACAGTTAGATGATGAAAATCAACTTGTCTATTCCATGACACACCGTAGATCATGATGAGGTGAATGTAGCATTTGCAGCAGTCAGATTTCCATCTCCCTATTCTTTTGACTATCTTAGCGACAAGTCCAACCTCTCCTGCTGCTGCAGCAGCACCTATCCTGAATTAACGGGAGCTTTAATTTATCTATGCTAGTTGCCTATTTGACCTTGGCCAGTACTTTGCAAAACTTATACCTTGTGAGCGGGATATCTGTGCTGTGGATCAATAGGGAGGTGGATGGAGCATTTGTCGGCAGACTGAAGAATTCATGTAGTGGAGCAAATGGACAGCTCAGGACCCCACCAGCCCATCAAAATATCACTTGTTCCTCCTTACCAGATTAACCAATCTTAGAGTGAGGTAAAGTCACTTCCAAGTCTCCCTACAGCGAGTAGATGTGGTCCACTAGCATCCCTTCATGGTCCTGCCCCAAGGTCCGAGATACTAAGGCCCTCATTATGACATTGGCAGTAAATGTTGCTTACCGCTGTGCTGACTGCCGCCAACTTACCGCCAGAACCGGCGAATATCAGTTCACCATATTATGACACACACACACACCAATCCAACAGAATACAGCCACATACACAAATCTACCAGACCAAAGGTCAGTGATAAAGTGGCGCTCCCAAAACCCACACCGTTACGCCAACAGAATAACGCCCATCACATTATGACCCATGAATCCCCACAGCGGACATTCAACGGCGGTACATAATTTGGGATACATACTGCCGCACTCAGAACAAACACTCAAATACAAAACAACACCACATTGGACAATACTAAAAACACACACCTGACACTTATACACACACCACACCCACACACCCACACCACTATACAACTCACACCCACATTACCCACAACCCTTTACCAACAACTATTGCCACCATGAGACTGAGCAGAAGAGCACAGACACAACAAGACACACGCACCCATACACCCCTCACGCACTCCACATCACACACCCCACCACATAACCCAACACACCCTCATCAACACACATCACACAACAACCATGGCACCACAAAGGCACCCCCGTTTTACTGAAGGGGAGTTAAGGGTCATGGTGGAGGAAATCGTCAGGGTACAGCCACAGCTCTTTGGAGCACAGGTGCAGCAGATATCAATAGCAAGGAAGATGGAACTATGGCGGAGAATCGTGAACAGGGTCAATGCAGTCGGACAGCCCCAAGAACAAGGGACAACATCAGGAAGAGGTGGAACGACCTACGAGGAAAGGTACGTTCCATAGTAGCAAGACTCCATCTCGCCATACAGAGGACTGTCAGAGGACCCCTACCTCCTCCCCCACAACTCACAGCAGGGGAGGAGCAGGTACTGGCAATACTGCATCCTGAGGGACTCGCCAGAGTTTGCGAAGGACTGGACACTGGTAAGTCAACTTTTAACAATTATCACCCTCCATACCTGCATGCCAACACACACCCTCACCCTCACTCCCATTACTCCACCACATCCCACATCCCACACACTCCAGCATCACATCTCACTAATCCCAATGCCAGGCCCTGCATGCTGTACCAATGCATGGACACCCCACCCAGCCCTGCATGGACTCTCATCACCAAAGAATGCACAGCATAGGGAAACTAAAATAAACACAATACACCAACATACACAAGCTGGCAGGGGAACAACAACCATAGAGGGGAAGCTACAAAAGTACAAATATCAGACACTTGAAGCATAATACATCATTTACATCCCCAAAGGTACCCCAGCCAATGTCACTGGAGAGAAGGTGCCACCACTATCCAGTCCCCCAACAGAAGAGGCCCACAGTGATGACAGTAACTCTGAACTTCATGATGTGGACGATCTACCTGACCCCTCAGGGACCACTGGACAGCCGGTCACTCAAGCCCACTCACAGACCACCACAGAGCCTCCCCATCAGGAACCAACAGCATAGCACCCACCCAGTGTACCCACACCTCTGTCCCCAGTACACGCCAATCAACAGTGTGCCCACTTGTACAGGGACCCCAGTCCACACCGCATGCCCAAGACAATCAGGGACTTGGGTTCAGTAGCAGTGGGCACACCGTTCAGGGGACAGAGGCACAGGCCAACACAGACAATGGAAGGACTGCTGTGCGCCAGGGGAGGACAGGAGCAGGTAACTGACTCTCCAGGAGGCACTCCCCGAGATCCTGGGAGCCTACCAACATTCCAAGGACACGATGGGCCAGATCTTACAGAGAACAGGCGGGTGCAGAAGGGAAAGTATCAGGGGATCAGGGAGGACTGGCAGGCCATTAACAACACTCTGATCTCCATTGCAGGGGTGCTGGCAGACATGGGCAACATCATGAGGGAGGCAACAGCCCTGCTACTAGCCAGTCATATGAACAGCCCTCCACTTCCGCTGCAGCTAGTGGCCAGGAGGCCCTGTCACAGGACCATCAGGCCACCAGCACCCCTCTGCCTGCAGAAGGTGAACCACCCTGCAAACGTTCCCTGCGAACCAGACAGACGCCAGAGACACTTGCCAAGACCACCACCAGGAAATGAGACTCTCCTGATTGTCCCCCTTGTGTCCCACTCACTCACCTTGTCCACCTTGAACTGCCATTGCTCCCCTTCCTATGTCCCCATGGACAATGCACCTGTGCTACAAACAGACTGGAACAATACCTTGGGCTTTCCTCCATCATCACCCCATTACATTGCACTTTCCCCTCTATATTTTAGCACAACAATAAACACCCTTGGATAAAACGTGACTACTAGTATTTTATGTATTGCAAATTTGTATTGATTGAAACAGCTACAACCATTACAAATGAACTGTAAATAGTATGAGCATAGAATTAATGACCTGTAGCTGGCTGTTGTGATCACACCAGGAGAATGTTGTCATATCACCAACATCTGTAAAATGAATAACCATAGGTAACAGTAAGTAGGGGAAAGAAGTGGGTAATGCCAGCATGCCAATGCCACACAGAATACACCAATAGTCATAGAAATGTGAAGTTGCACTGTCTCACCTGTGTGTCATTGGAAGTACTGACGTATCACTAATGTTCTGGTTGACCACATCCTCATCCTCTGCCTCTTCAGCCTCACTGTCCTCAGGGTCCACTGCTGCCACAGGGGCATCTCCAGTCTCCTCCTCCTGTAGAAAAGGTACATGTCGTCTGAGGGTCAGGTTCTGCAACAGGCAGCATGCCACCACTATCTGGCAGACCTTCTTAGGCAAGAGGCACAGGGAGGCACCTGAACCTGGCCTTCAGGAGGCCAAAGGTCCTTTCAATGATCCTTCTGGTTTGCTCATGTGCCTCATTATAACGTTCTTCTGCCCTTGTCCTGGCATTCTTCACAGGGGCCCGCAGCCATGATAGGTTTGGGTAACCAGAGTCACCTGCAAATATTGAGGGACAACATTTAGCCACACACTATCACATATGGCCAACACAATAGGCATACAGCAACATATACTGGGTGTGGACCAGGGCTCACCTATTAGCCACACCCTGTGCCTCTGTAGTTAGGACATCATATTTGTGATGCTGCTATTCCTTAGGACAAACGCATCATGCACCGACCCAGGATACTTAGCATTGATGTAAGACATGTTCTGGTCCACCAGGCACACCATCTGCACATTCATGGAGTGGAAACTCTTCTGATTCCTATACACCTGTTCATTTTGCCGGGGGGGGGAGGACAAATGCAATATGTGTTCTGTCAATCGCCCCAATTGTATTGGGGATACGTCCCATTCCATAAAACCCTGCCTTCACAGTGGCGAAATCCTCCACCTGGGGGAAAGCAAAGTAGCTGCACATGTAGTTTATCTTGCTAGCACGATTGAGAACATTGGCTGTGACATTCCTGCTGCCAAGCCCACTGTCACTTAGAAAGAACCAGTTGCCAGTAAATGGAGTACTGATAAAACCTGCAAAAGAGGGGGAGTCCCAGGGGGATGACGGATAGCTGATATCAGGTCAGGTTCCAATTGGGGCACAGAACTCTGTGATTGTGGCCTTGTCCAGTCTATAGGTGAGTATAATGTGCCTGTCCTGCAGTGTAGCCAAATCCACCAGAGGTCTGTACACAGGGGTATGTCTCCATGTCCTATTCATCAGCAGCGGTAGGTATCTTAGGGACACAAGAGTGATTAGGCTGTCACAATTTGAACAAGTACACCACAACATCAGTCCACATCGTGCAAACATTTTGTGGGACAGTGCAATTAATAATGAATGTGTTTATTTATTCTCTGATGCAGCAATTATCGATAGGCCTGTTCACCCCACCTGAAATGGCGACCGCCTGTCCTGTGTGGAGGGACAGGTGGATGTGAGGTAATGCCGCCAATGTTGTGCGCCGTGGTGATAGGTGGCCGTGAACCGCCATGAAATTCCTCATTGGTTCATATTGGGCCCTATGGGGTACAGTGGCCAATGGGGATCTACGCCGGAGGTGACGGTATGCACCGCCGCGGACGTGACTGCCATTTTCTATCTCAATCCTCACTTGTTTCCAGACCTTTCATAGGAGAGGACCTACACTGCATGTGCTGCTGTGACCTGTGTCTGGAACCTACCATGGCCGGTGTGACCAGGGAAAGGGCCTCAGCCTTCACTTCTGAGGAGTTGGAGCGACTGGTGGATGGGGTCCTACCCCAGTACGGACTGCTGTATGGGCCTCCAGACCAACAGGTGAGTACACTGTGGGCACGATGCATGAGGCATGAATGCATGGAATTGTGTGTGAAGGCATTGTGTAAGGGGGTTGGGTGGATGTCCTCTTGTCGGTGTACATGTTGTGCGCTGGGTTATGTGTGTTCCAATGGTGATGGGATCAGGTATGGTGGGCTATTTGTGTGACAGCCTGGACTGTTTGTCTAATGGTGTTCTCCTGTCTGTATTGCCTCTGCAGGTCAGCGCCCTTCATAAGAAGGGAATATGGCGTGCCTATGGCAGGCGGAGCACCCACTGTCGGAAATGGCGGGAGGACCTTAGATGCTGGGCACGGAAGACCGCGTTTGCCCAGCTGGGGATGGCCTCTCAACGAGGAAGGGGTGTCCGTCGGACCTGACCCCCCCCGATGGCCTGCATACTGGCAGTGGCCTACCCTGAGCTGGATGGGCACTTGAGGGCATCACAGCAGCCACAAGGGGGTGAGTACAGTGGCTATCATTACAACTTACGGCTGATGGGGTGGTATCCGGTTGGTGGTTGTGTGTCCTTGGGTGCCCCAGGCCAGGCCAGACATAGCAGCGTAGGTCCTCTGGTGGCTAAGGGTTTGAATGTAAAATACTGCTTACCTAGCTTGTTAGTATTCACTTCTGGGCAGGGCTGCGTGGGTCCCAGTTGTGCTGCAGTTGGCGGTGTGTGCCCCTCCTCATTCCTTGGTGACTAGCCATTCCACTGATAGTGTAAGGCATAGTGTGTAGGCCTGTTCCCTGTGTGTGAGGGTGCTGGGTACACCAACAGTGGTGTTGGTGCAGTCATTGACCCAGTTTATCCTTTGTCTTTCTCACCCCCTTTCTTGTTTTGTCATCCTGTCCTTATGTGCATTAGCATTATCTGGCGGAGGAGCCGAGCTACTGGCGACAGAGAGAGCTGCTTCCCACAGGACCCTGGAAGCAGAGTCCACCGACGCTGGGGGAACCAGTGGGACGGAGGGCGAGGGGAGCACCACGGCAGAGACTGGAGGGGACAACACATTGTCTGATACCTCCTTCAATGAGAGCTCCCTGGTGGTGGCGGACACCTCTGTGACCACTCCAGCTGCAGGTAGAGCCGCCAACCCTCGTACCAGCACCGCCCTCCCAGTAGCCCCTCAGCGAGTTGCCCATGCCCGCTCACCCAGGAGGGTGGCCATCTCATTCGCCCCAGGTACCTCAGGCCCTTCCCCAGTCAGCCCTGCTGCCCTTAGTGAGGAGGTTATTGACCTCCTGAGATCCATCTCTGTAGAGCAATCAACCATTGTGAATGCCATCCAGGGGCTGGCAGCCCAGATGCAACAATCAAATGCCTTCCTGGAGGACATTCACAGTGGATTGGCAGCCCAACAGAGATCAATTCAGACTCTAGCCTCCTCTCTGATGGCAGCCATTGTCCCTCTTTCAATTGCCCCCCTCCAACTTCTACTTCCCAGTCCCATTCTCCTCAACCCCAACCCATCCCAAGCACTCAGACAGACGAGCATGCACACAAGACAACACACAGGAGTGGCACAGGCAAACACAAGCACCACACTTCATCCCACAGGCACTCACACAAACACCATTCAGTTGCAGACATGACAACATCCACTGTCTCCACTGTCTCTCCCTCCTCCTCCTCCACCTCCCACCCAGTTATGTCCACACTCACACCTGCACGTAATACTTCAATATCCACTACCGGCATCATCACCACACCAAGCAGAACACACACCTCACAGGCAGGCACCTCCACAACATCCATGCACTCGTCCCCTGTGTCCTCTTCCACTGTGTCTGCCCCCACCATAGGACACAAACGCAAACACCCAACAGCCATCCACCTCTCAACAACATACAGCCCATGCACCTGCACCCCAGTCTGGCAGACCTCCGACGACCACTCCCACATCCTACACTACCATTACTCCTCCCTCTTCCTTCCCCAACGTACCTAGAAAGCTTTTCCTTTCCCCGATTGACCTCTTCCCTACCCCTCCTCCCCGTCCTGCACATATGGGCAGGGTAGCAAAGACACAGCCCAGTACCTCAGCCAAACAGTCCACGGGGACAGTAGTAGCACCACCTACTCGTGGTGGTACGGATACCAGACCAACAACACTGAAGGGGAAGAGGCAGCACAACCTGGGATGAAAGGCAAGAGTTCGGCACCAGCTGTGTGGAAGGAGAAGGAGCCTGCACCAGCTGGGAAGAAGGGGAAAGAGCCTGCACCAGCTGGGAAGAAGGGGAAGGAGCCTGCACCAGCTGTGAAGAAGAGGAAGGAGCCTGCACCAGCAGGCAGAAGGGGGAAGATCCCATCCACCCCTGCCAGGAAGGGTAAGGGATCCACAACCCATGACCAGGATGACAAGAGGCACTGTACACCAGCAGAAGCTGTCAGCCAAACACCGCCACCACCACCAGCTGTCACAGGGCCCCCACTGCCAGCCGTTGATGTGCTGCCATCAGTGAGTGCAGGGGCTGCCCAGGAGCCTCCCCAACCACCACCAGCATGTAGCCATCACCGCTGGAGGACGCCATGTAGTCCACCCTCCAGGGGCTACTGTGCGGGCTGCCCTCTCCAGAACCAGTGGGCAAGACACCCACTCGAGAGACTGTGGCCTTGCATTCCCCAGGACAAAGAGCACAGGGCATGTTGCCTGCACCAGAACAAGTGGGCAAGACACCCACTCGAGAGACTGTGGCCTTGCACTCCCCAGGACAAACAGCACAGGGCATGTTGCCCCCTCCAGAACCAGTGGGCAAGACACCCACTCAAGAGACTGTGGTCTTGCACTCCCCAGGACAAAGAGCACAGGCCATGTTGCCCCCTCCAGAACCAGTGGGCAAGACACCCACTCAAGAGACTGTGGTCTTGCACTCCCCAGGACAAAGAGCACAGGGCATGTTGCTCCCTCCAGCACCAGTGGGCTTCTTCCTGCATCCGGCTAAGGTGCCCTCCCTCCCTTCGAGGTGCCTGTCTATTTGACAACTGATACCCCTGCAGTGTTCTATCCGGATTGGTGCAGGATTCAAGTTGGGTCTTGGACTGTGCCCTGTGGCCATGTGGGCCCTTTGAACTAAGGACTGGGAAGTGTCCCTTTTTTATACAGGTGTACATATCTGTTTCATGGTCAAATTGGATTTTCGGGGTCAAATTGTTTTTGTAATGCAGCTGGTTGTGTGTATGGTGTGTGTGTGTGTCTGGTGTGTGTTGTGCGTGTGTGTGTGTGTGTGTCACTCTCCTTTTCCTTCCACCCTCCCTTGTGTGCTCAGTGGCTGTACTCACCGTCGTCATCTTTGCCGGCGTTGGTGTTCCAGGTGGAGGTTAACGTAGAAGATTATCGGGAAAACTTGCAGTTTGGGTTCCATGGCAGCGTGCTTCTTCCCTGTGTCTCCAATAGTGAGTCTTTTCTCTTCAGTGATATGTGTTTCCACCAGGCTTTTGATGGCGTTGGTACCTCCCCGGAAAAGGTGGCGGTTAGCAGGGTCTTGATATGGTGAGTAAAACTTTGTCTTCCTCTTGGCTGTATGCGGCTGCCGCTGTGGTGAGTGTTGTTTCCGCCCTGGCGGTCAGTGTGGTACATTTACTGTCTTTCAGAGATATCACCACCATGCTCATAATTTGGCGGTACTTACCGCCAGCCTGTTGGCAGTATTACCGTCACTTTATCACCCACCACCAGGGTCGTAATGAGGGCCTAAATGTCTCATAAAAGTCGAGGGAGAAAAGTGCTGAAAACAGCACTGTCTTGTAATTGGAATTGCATATGGTATGGAGAACACCTAGAATCTTTCTGAGCTTGTCCATATAAGTGGGGCATGTTTCATCTGGTGCTGCTCTCTCCAACCTCTCAGAATAGTAGTGGACAGAACTCACAGAGTTGTACTCTGCGATATTCCACGTAGTTGCAAAAAACTCTGTGGAATTTTGCGGAGTTCCGCCCACCAAAAGCAAAAGTCACAGTAAGGAGCGATCCGGATGCCTGACCTTTGTCGAGTATACTGTATAGTATGTGTAATACGGCATAGTCACCTACAGCCCAGCAGCTTTCTCTCCAGGCCCCATTCCAGATGCTGTTTAAAGCTGTGAAAGCTGTGACCACATCTGTTAGAGCACCTCTGCTGTCCAATAGCCAAGCAGGCTTGATGTGATTTTTTTCCTTTCACCCACAGTGCTCTGCCTCTAGCACAGAAGTATGAGTAGTCTGTGGAGGAGGCGGAAGCACCGATCATACTTCCTTCCTGTGAATGATTGAAAACTAGCCAATCCGTATTGTGGCCTCATTCGGGGGTAGGAAGTAGGTGCCAGTAAACTCTGCTAAGCGGCAGTGGGCAGAGTTTGCCAAATTCTGCATTCCAAGCTGAGCACAGGATGGCAAAACTCTGCGAACTCCGCCTGTGGAGCAGAGTTTACTGCCCATCCTTCTTTTAGAGCTTTCTTAATGAGGAAAAAATGTGATTGGTCTAGTGCATCTGCCAGCCTACAGAAAAAGGCTAAGACTAATCTGTGGGGTCATAGCAAATGCTGGTGTCTTCCCTTCCACATGCATGTGCACCAGGGACCCTACCCAGCTACTCAGTGAGAAACGCTGTGCTTCAGAGTAACATATGGATAACAAAAGATAAGCTTAAAAACCTGTTTCATATTCTCTCTTCGATTTTGGTGCCAGCCTGACCAAAATTAGATCTGCTAGAACTGAGCATCAAAATTCTGTAGTATTTAAGGAAAAGGACCTCCACCCTTGGATAGAAATGTCAGAAATCCCGCAACTTGAAACAAGACAAGGCATTGGCTATGTTATTCTGAATACCAGGTACATATTTGGCTCTAAACAGAATATTCTTCTTTAAGCAAACTAGAACTAACTTCTCAAGTAAACTTAGTGCCACATTGTGTTTTGCAAGCTGTAAGTTAATGGATTCCACCACTGGCATGGTGTCTGACCAAAATGTTACAGGCCAATTTGAGAACTGACTAGTCCAAATATGCAGTGCGAGTAAAATGGGAAACAACTCAAGGAAAGTTACATTTTTCCCCAAGCAAAAATCACTGCTGTATCCGTGGATCGCCACACCAGTTGGTTCCCAGCATGGCACTAAAACCCAATCTGCCATCTGCATCAGAAAACAGACCTAAATATTGGCCTGACTGTAATGGGGTGTTGCCACTATGGTAAAGCCAATTTAGTTTTTGTTTGGACTCAGGAATGTTGCATAGCCGTGTGGCTTGCAGGCCTGTGCCCCCATCACCTAGTGACTTTTAACCTACTTAGGCCCTCATTCTGACCCTGGCGGATACAATCCGCCAGGGCCAACGGGGGCGGGAGCACCGCCGACAGGCCGGCGGTGCTCCCTTGGTCATTCTGACCGCGGCGCTTTGGCCGCGGTCAGAACGGGAAAACCGGCGGTCTCCCGCCGGTTTTCCACTGCCCCCAGGAATCCTCCAAGCCGGCGCAGCTTGCTGCGCCGGCTTGGGGATTCCGACTCCCCCTCCCGCCATCCAGTTCCTGGCGGTTCTCCCGCCGGGAACCGGATGGCGGGAGGGGGAGTCGCGGGGCCCCTGGGGGCCCCTGCAGTGCCCATGCCAATGGCATGGGCACTGCAGGGGCCCCCGTAAGAGGGCCCCTACAAGTATTTCACTGTCTGCTTGGCAGACAGTGAAATACGCGACGGGTGCAACAGCACCCGTCGCACCTTCCCACTCCGCCGGCTCGATTACGAGTCGGCATCCTCGTGGGAAGGGAGTTTTTCCCTGGGCTGGCGGGCGGTCTTTTGGAGACCGCCCGCCAGCCCAGGGAAAAACTCATAATACCCTCCGCGGTCTTTTGACCGCGGAGCGGTATTATGGAGGGCTGAATTCTGGCGGGCGGCCTCCGCCGCCCGCCAGAATCAGAATGAGGGGCTTAGTGTGCTCTGTTTTAGTCAATTTGTTTTATTATTTCTTTTAAGATAGCTGCCATTGTTTGTAGTTTATAGAAATGTTTTGATTTGAATTATCAGTGCCACTCAGTGAAGGCGTCATTCTCAGCATCATAATCAGTGATGAACGTAGGTATTACATCATGTCCTTTCTCATTTACGTGTGATAGGAACATAGGCCCTCATTACAACCCTGGCGGTCAGTGATAAAGTGGTGGTAATACTGCAAACAGGCCGGCTGTAAAAACAAAAAGGAATTATGACCACTGCCGAAACCGCCCAGACAGACAGCCACTTTAACACACCGACCGCCACTGCAGTAGCAACAAGTACCACGGCAGTAACCGCCAACAGCCAGGAGGAAGACAATGTTCCGCCCACTGTATTAAGACAGGCCGATCCACCACCTTTTACGGGGTGGTACCAACGACAACAAAAGCATGCAGAAACAGAACACAGAAGGCAAAGGACTCACCTCTGGAGACTCAGGGAACAACCATGATGCCATGGAGCCTGAGTTGCACATCATCCCCATGCTGCTATACCTCTTCCTGCATTACGAACATCAACGCCGGCGAAGACGACCACGGTGAGTACTGACGCCTAGCACACGGGGGGGAGGAAAAAGAGAGTGACACACACATGCAACACCCCCACCCCCAACACCATACACACAACCACATGCAACAACATTACATATCCACTCCGTACCCCTCAGGAATAAAGCAAGGACAAAAGGAACTGATTAAAGTGAGTGTAATAAGATAAAATAGTATAAATACGTGCTTCAAAATCTAAAAGTATATACATATTTACAAATGGAGGGACACTGCCCAGTCCTCAATTTCTGTGGGCCACAGGGCCACTACACAAAGGCCAAGGCCCCTCCTCAGTCCTGCAACAACACGGAGAGAACACTGCAGGGGCATCAGGTCGAAAATACACAGGCACCTCCGTGGCACACGGAATGGGGGGGCACCTCAGCCGGAAGATGGTACAATGCCATTGGTCCTGGAGGGGGCTACATGCCCACTGCTTGGTCCTGGGGATTGCAAGGCCACAGTCTCTCTAGTGGGTGGTTTGCCCACTTCTTGGTCCTGGGGAGTGCAAGGCCACAGTCTCTCTAGTGGATGGATTCTTCTACTGGTTCTGGAGGGGGCCTTGTGCACAGTGTGCTTCATCTTGGCAAGGATAGGGTGAGTGGATGGCTTCTTCCACTGGCTCTGGAGGGGGTATTGTGCTCAGTGTGCTTCATCCTGGCAAGGATAGGGTGAGTGGATGGCTTCTTCCACTGGTTCTGGAGGGGGCTTGTGCCCAGTGTGCTTCATCCTGGCAAGGATAGGGTGAGTGGATGTCTTCTTCCACTGGTTCATGAGGGGGCATTGTGCCCAGTGTGCTTCATCCTGGCTAAGATGGGGTGAGTGAATGGCTTCTTCCACTGGTTCTGGAGGGGGCATTGTGCCTAGTGTGCTTCATCCTGGCAAGGATAGAGTGAGTGGATGGCTTCTTCCACTGGTTCTGGAGCGGCCTTGCGCCCAGTGTGCTTCCTCCTGGCAAGGATAGGGTGAGTGGATGGCTTCTTCCACTGGTTCCGGAGGGGGCATTGTGCCCAGTGTGCTTCATCCTAGCAAGGATAGAGTGAGTGGATGGTGTCTTCCACTGGTTCTGGAGGGGGCCATGTTCCCAGTGTGCTTCATCCTGGCAAGAATGGGGTGAGTGAATGGCTTCTTCCACTGGTTCTGGAGGGGGCCTTGTGCCCAGTGTACTTCATCCTGGCAAAGGATAGGGTGAGTGGATGTCTTCTTCCACTGGTTCTGGAGGGGGCCTTGTGCCCTGTGATGCAGATCCTGGGGAGTGCAAGGTCGCAGTCTCTCACCTGGGTGTCACACCTACAGGATTTGCAGTGGCCAGGACGCACTACAGCCCAAGGTAGGCAGGACTACACACTGCCCGACGGCGGTGACGGCTGCTCAGTGGTGGCCGTGACGGGCTGGTGTCAGGGCTAGCAATCGTGGGGGGAGGCTCCAGCCCTTCTCCTGCAGCCTCAGACGGCTGCCCACTGGGGCTGCTGCTGCTGGCAGTGGTGCTGCTGGCGGTGCTGGTGGTGGTGCAGGCAGTGGTGGGGTGAGGCTCCACCCCCTTCCCCTGCAGCCTCGGACAGCTGAACCACCATGGTTGGTGGTGGGGGCTCAGAATCAGTTCCAGCACAAGGTCTCGTGCCCTTCCTGCCTGCTGGTGCAAGCCCCTTGCCCTTCCTTTTGGCAGCTGGTGGTGCCTCCTTGCTGTTCCCTTTGACAGCTGGTGGTGCCCCCTTGCCCTTTCCTTTGGCAGCTGGTGCAGGCACACTTTCAGTGCTGATGCCTGGTTCCCTGGAGCCCCTCCCACCTGCAGTAGCTATCGACACTACCTTGGCCGTGGACTGGGTGGCTAAGGTGCTCGCCAGGGTTCTGACCATCCTGGCCCAATGTGAAGGACAGGGGGAGGGGTAGGGAAGAGGTCAACGGTGGAGGGGAAAAGCTTCTTAGGGACATTGAGGCAGGAAGAGGGTGAAGGTTTGGGAGTGGTTGTAGCTGTCTGCTGATTTTGGGTGCAGGTGCATGGGCTAGATGCTGTTGTGAGGTGGATGGCTTTTGGGTGTCTGAGGGCTTGTGTTTGTGTACTTTGGGAAGAGGGGGCACAGACACAGTGGGAGAGGACACAGGGGACGTGTGCATGGATGTGGGGGTGGTGACTGCCAGTGAGGGGTTTATACTGATAGGTGTGCTGGTGATGGTGGTAATGGATGAGGATGTAGTGCATGCAGGTGTGAGTGGAGACGCTACTGGGAGGGAGGTGAAGGACGAGGAGGAGGGGAAGACAGTGGAGGCAGTGGATGTTGGTATGTCTGCATCTGGATGATGTTTGTGTGAGTGCCTGTCGGATGATGTGTGGTGCTTGTGTTTGCCTGAGCCACTCCTGTGTGTTGTCTTGTGTGCATGCAGGTCTGCCTGTGTGCTTGGGATAGGTTGGGGTTGAGGGGAATGGGACTGGATAGAGGAAGTTGGAGGGGGGAGGCTAGAAACAGGGACAATAGCTGGCATCAGGGAGGAGGCCAGAGCCTGGATTGATCTGTGTTGGGCCGCCATGCCAGAGTGAATGCCCTCCAGGAATGCATTTGTTTGTTGCAAATGGGCTGCCAGCCCCTGGATGGCATTCACAGTGTTTGACTGCCCAAATGAGATGGATCTCAGGAGGTGAATAACCTCCTCACTCAGAGCAGCAGGGCTAACGCCTGAGGTGCCTGGGGTGAAGGAGTTGCCCACCATCCTGGTTGAGTGGGCACGGGAAGCACCCTGAGGGGCTGCTGGGAGGACGGTGCTGGTACGGGGGTGGAGGCTGTACCTGTAGTTGGGGTGGGCACAGAGGTGTCCGCCACCACCAGGGAGCTTCCATCGGAGGAGGTATCGCTGTCAGAACTGTCCCCTCCTGTCTCCACCGTGGTGCTCCTCTCCCCCTCTGTCCCACTGGTGCCCTTACCATCAGTGGATTCAGCCTCCTGGGCCCTGTAGGATGCAGCTCCCTCCGTCGCCGGTGCCTCTGCTCCTTCGCCAGATGATGCTAATGCACATAAGAGCAGGGTGACAAAACAAAAAGGAGGGGAGAAGAGACAAAGGATACACTTGGTCAGTGGCGCCAGCAACACCACCGTTGGCGTACACGACACACACACACAAAGGGAACATCCCTATGCACTAAGCAATGCACAACCAGTAGCAATGCAAGTCACCAGGCCATAGACAGGAATACCTAATGCCAATAGCAGCATACCTGACACCCAGAGACCCCTGCCTACTAGCTTGGTAGGAGGTGGTGTTCATCAGCCCCTGCCCAACATGGGACCTACCCTGCAATGTCCGGCCTGGCCTAGGGGTACCCACAGGCTCACATCACCCACCCAGAGACCATGCACAAGTAGTATATTGGGAAACTGTACTCACCCCCTTGTAGCTGCTGTGATGCCCTCAAGCGCCCATCCAGCTCCGGATAGGCCACCGCCAGTATGCAGGCCATCCTGGGGGTCAGGGTTCGACGAGCACCTCTTCCTCGTTGGGAGGCCATCCCAAGCTGGGCCTCTGCCATCTTCCTTGCCCAGCGTCTCAGGTCCTCCCACCGTTTCTGACAGTGGGTGCTCCACCTGCCATAGACCCCCAGGGTCCGGATGTCCTTGGCGATGGCACACCATATACCCTTTTTCTGATGGGCGCTGACCTGCAGAAAAATACACATAGAAAAGGGTATCAGTCAGACCGTCTGGCCTGTTACACTCATGGCCCACCATAGCCCTCCCATCCCCTTATGCACAGACATTGCCCACTATACATGCATCATGCTGCCCAGAACCCTTCTACCAACCCCCCAACACGAGGCCCTCACACACAGCACTCCATGCATTCATGCCCCATGCACCATGCTCACAGTGTACTTACCTGTTGGTCTGGAGGCCCATACAGCATTCTGTACTGGCGTAGGACCCCATCCACCAGTCTCTCCAACTCTGCAGCGGTGATGGCAGGGGCCCTTTCCCCAGTGACACGAGCCATGGTAGGTTCCAGACACAGGTCACAGCAGCACTTGTAGTGTAGTTCCTCTCCTGTTGAAGGTCAGGTAGCCAGTGAGTGAACAGATAGAAAATGGCGGACACGTCCACGGCGGTGCGTACTGTCACCGATGGCGTACATCACCTTTGGCCACTGTATCCCATAGGGCCCAATGACAACCAATGAGGAGTTGCACGACTGTACTCAACCGCCTCCCGCAAAGGCTCACAACGTCAGCGGCCTTACCTCATTTGCACATGTGCATCCACACAGGACAGGCGGACACCATGTCAGGGGGGGGCTGGCCATGGCACCTATCTGCGTCACAGCACACATAGGCACCAATTGGGCCTATACAACAATATACTGTGACAGTCACAACATGCAATGCAGTGTAGTGTTTGGAAAGTGGAATACTGACCAGCTGCTCACCGTTTTGCCCCCTAGATTACAACCGCTGCGGATGAATAGGAGATGGAGACATACCCCTGTGAACAAACCCCTGGTGAACTTGGCAACAATGGAGAACAGGCACATAATCCTCACCTATAGACTGGACAGGGACACAATCACAGAGCTGTGTGCCCAATTGGAGCCTGACCTGATATCTGTTATCCGTCACACCACTTGGATCCTCCCTCTTGTGCAAGTCCTATCTGTGCTCCATTTCTTGGCAACTGGCTCCTTCCAAGTGACAGTGGGCTTGGCAGCAGGAATGTCACAGCCAATGTTCTCAATAGTGCTGACCAGAGTGTTGTCTGCCCTGATTAAACACATGCACAGCTACATCGTTTTTCCCCAGGTGGAGGATTTGGCCACAGTAAAAGCTGACTTCTATGCAATGGGACATATCCCCAACATCATTGGGGCAATCGATGGAACACATATTACATTTGTACCCCTCCCCGTAGAAATAAACAGGTGTACAGAAATCGAAAGAGCTTTCACCTGATGAATGTGCAGATGGTGTGCCTGGCGGACCAGTACATCTCCCACGTCAATGCAAAGTATCCTGGGTCTGTGCATGATGCCTTTATCCTAAAGTATAGCAGCATCCCATATGTGATGGCTCAACCCCAGAGTGGATGTTGGTGTATGGGTATGGTGTTGGCCCTAAGGGTTAGTGTGTGTCTAACAGTTGTCCCTTGATATTGGCAGGTGACTCTGGGTACCCCAACCTCTCATGGCTACTGACCCCTGTGAGGAATCCCATGACAAGGGCAGAGGAACGTTACAATGAGGCACATGGGCGAACAAGGAGAGTAATAGAAAGGACATTCGACCTCCTGAAGGCCAGGCTTCGTTGCCTCCATCTAACTAGTGGATCCCTATACTCACCCAAGAAGGTCTGCCAGATAGTTGTGGCATGCTGTATGTTGTATAACCTTGCCTTGAGACGCCTGGTGCCTTTTCTGCAGGAGGATGAGGCTGGAGATGGGTGTATGGCAGCAGAGGACCCTGTGGACAGTGAAAATTAGGAGGTAGAGGATGAGGACAACAGAACAACAATAATACGACAGTACTTCCAGTGACACACAGGTAAGGAACTGTAGTTTCACTTTACATTGACTGTTTTGTGTTTGACATTGTACATGGCAGGCAGATTCTCCCAATTTTATGGCCACTTATTGTACCCTTTGGCATCTCTATTTTCAGAAATCTGTGCCCCAATCTGGCACCTGTTATGTTGACTGCAGCCTACTACAGGTCATTCCTATGTATTTATTCCTGTACAGTTGGATTGCAGTGTTTCAAGTTTGTTAAATGAATACATAGTTCAATCATTTGACAGACTCCATACTTGCATTTTTTCACTGGTGTTTATTTTAGTGCTAAGAAATAGAGGGGGTAGTGAAAAGGGCTGGGTTGATGGTGGAGGAAAGTCCAGGGTAGAGTCCAGTCTATTTGTATCATAGGTGCATTGTCCAAGGGGGCATAGGAAGGGGAGCAATGGCTGTTCAAGGTGGACAGGGTGACAGAGTGGGACACAAGGGTGACAATCAGGAGAGTCCTATTTTCTGGTGGGGTCTTGGCAATGTTCTCTGGCTTCTGCCTGGATCGCAAGGACCGTTTGCGTGGTGGTTCTCCTTCTGCAGGCGGAGGGGTGCTGGTGGCCTGTTGGTCCTGTGGCGGGGCCTCCTGTCCACTAGCGGCAGCGGAGGTGGATGGCTGTTCATCGATGTGGCTAGTGTCAGGGGCCTGGTGGTGTGCCACTGCCTCCCTCATGTTGTTGGCCATGTTTGCCAGCACCCCTGCTATGGTGACCAGGGTTGTGTGGATGTCCTTCAAGTCCTCCCTTAACCCCAGGTACTGTCCTTCCTGCAGCCGCTGCGCCTCCTGCAACTTGTCCAGTATCTGGCCCATCGTCTCCTGTAATTGGTGGTATGCTCCCAGGATGTTGGTGAGTGCCCCCTGGAGAGTCGGTTCCCTGGGCCTGTCCATCCCCTGTCGCACAGCAGTCCTCCCAGCTTCCCTGTTGTCCTGTGCCGCTGTCCCATGAACTGTGTGCCCACTGCCACTGATCCCAGGTTTCTGATCGTCCTGTGTTTGTGGGTTGTCTGGGGTCCCTGTAGTGGTGGACACACTGCTGATTAACGTGTCCTCGGGACAGAGGTATGGTCCTGCTGGGTGGGTACTGTGCTGGTGTTTACTGAGGGGAGAGGCTCTGTGGTAGTATGGGACTGTGCCTGGGTAACCGACTGTCCCATGGGCCTGGTTGGTCATCCAGATCCAGGCGTCTTCTGGGGGTGGACTGGAAGTTGCTGGTACCTCCTCTCTGGTGACGTTGTGTGGGGGACCTGTGGGGATGTAAATGCAGTGTTATTGTTTCACGTGTGACATCTTGTGCATGGGTGTGTTGCCCTCTATGGTTGTGATTGCTCTGTCAGCTTTGCCTTGTGTGAGTAGTGATTTTGTGGGCTAGGTGATTCTCTCTAATGTGCATGCTTTAGTGATGTGTGTCCATGCAGGTCTGTGATGGGGGTCCGTGCATTGGTGCTATGTGCAGGGCTTGGTATTGGGATAGGTGTGTTATGATGGTGGGATGTGAGGTGGTGGAGTGATGGGGGTGAGGGTAGGAGTGGGGGTATGTGATGGCATGCAGGTAGGGGGGTGAAAGTAGTAAAAAGTTGACTCACCAGAGTCCAGTCCTCCTGATACATCTGCCAGGCACTCAGGATGCATTTGTTAGTTGTGGGAGAGGAGGTGGGGGCCCACCGCCAGTCCTCTGTACTGCTATCTGGTGTCTTCCTGCTGTGGAATGCACCTTCCCCTGTAGGTCGTTCCACCTCTTCCTGATGTCATCCCTTGTTCTGGGGTGCTGTCCCACGGCATTGAGCCTGTCCACGATTCTCCGCCATAGCTCCGTCTTCCTATCAATGGATGTCTGCTGCACCTGTGATCAAAATAGCTGTGGCTCTACCCGGATGGTTTCCTCCACCATGACCCTTAACTTCTCCTCTGAGAACCTGGGGTGTCTTTGTGGTGCCAAGGGTGTAGTGTGTGTGGTGTTTGTGAGGGTATGTGGGGTGATGTGTTGGGGTGTGTGCTGTAAGGTGCGTGGATGGTGTATGGGTGATGGTGTTCAGTGGATCTGGGTCTGTGGGTACTGTGTGTGGGTTTTATAGTGATGTGGGTGTGGTGTGTGTAGTTTGAATTGTCCAATGTGGTGTTGTTTTGTATGTGTGTGTGCATTTTGAGCGCTGTGGTATGTACCGCCAATGGTTTACTGCGGTTGAATGCCCGCCATGGTGATTTGTGGGTCATAATGTTGTGGGCGTGGTTCTGTTGGCGTAACGGTGTGGGTTTTGCTACTGCCAGTTTATCACTGACCTTTGGGCTGGCGGACTTGTGTGTCTGGCTGTATAGTGTCGGATTGCGATGTGTGTTATAATATGGGTAGCAGTACACCGCTGCGCCAGCGGTATGTTGGCGGCAGTCAGCATGGCGGTAAGCGGGACTTACCGCTAATTTCATAATGAGGGCCATGATGTACACTTGTGGTGGTTTATTTATGTAATTGCAGCCACAAGTCTGCCTCCTTCTCAGTGGTTTGGGAACATACCTGCATCAGGGGTCGTACATGATCTATATAAATACATCTCACACTGCATGTCACCTTGCTGCAGAACTCAGCTTTAAGTCATCACAGAGTCTGACCTAGAGCCCTCATTCCAAGTAATGAGGGTTGTGGGGCGCTTCTCATGGACATGGTACTGGCAGATTAGGTTTATTAATTAGGCCTCATTAGGTTCGAGATTAGGTTCTCTTTGCTAGGGGTTTTTAGATCTCATGTTTATTGTAAGGTGGTGGGGTTTTGTGTATACACAACTCTCATCTTCACAATTATGCTTCTTCTGCTGTTAATTATCCTAATCATTGCAGCTCATGCATTTTACAGTAGATTGCAGACTTTTCAATCAATACGTAAAAAACGTTCCTGCATCTCCTTCATTGCCTGCGTGTCAATGAGACGTGTTGCTAACAAGAGAAAAGGGTAACTTCTGTATCCACCACAACTCCCCTGAGATGTTGCACTGTAGAGTTCATGCATAAGGCTGCCAGAAATCACCTTTTACTGTTTGGGTTTTTGGTGATGTACTGATTGAGAGCAGTGAGGGTTGGGCCGATAGTTGTGACTTATTACAGGAGTGAATCAGCTGCCCACAAACTAAAGTGCTGTCTACCCTAAATCAGCAGTCTTGCTTAGGAGCGAAAGTCCAAATACGACACCACAACATTGACCCATTAAGGTTCTTAAGGATTGTAAACTAGATCCTAATGTCTTCCTTTAACTGGGTTTATAGGTGTGTTTTGTGATACTTGGACCTAATCCATTACATGGCCTGTGTGATATATCTTGTAAAGGGGCAGCCCATTGAAATGATCTGTTAGGCAAAATTGAGCTGTCCACTAGGACCTGTGGCTTGTGTGATATGACTTTACGTGCCTCCAAACAAGTTTTCGAAGAGCTCTTAAAAGCCCTCACCTTTTCCTGCTGTGACAACAACCTGCATTTCCTTTTTTGGAACTGATCACAATCCCCCAAAACACAACGATTGTACCTTAGCCCACAGTTTTGTCATCAGCGCTTCATTACCCCAAACTTACTCACAAACTTGATGAAAGATGAAAATTAATTTGCACTTCACCTCAAATGTCTCAGGACTATAAATAGGAAATCGTCTAGGTAGTGGATGACCGAGTAGGTCGCAACCACTGCCTCAAGACCAATTCAAGAATGGTGCTGAAATGTATGAAGTGTGTGCAAGATACCATCACCCTATGAGCATACATTTGTAATAAAAACAGTTACCCTTAAATTGAAAACCCAACTAGTGGAAGTCATTAGGGTGAACATGAACCAAGTGAAAAGCTGATTGGCCGTCTGCCTTAGTCAGAAGGCCTCAGCCCAGGAAGCATATGATACAGAGCACAGTGTCAAGTGAATTGCTTAATTGACTCTCCTGCCCCTTGGGGGTTGTTGGTTGTGTATGGGTCTAAACTTACTAGGTTTTTCTTGTGAACAATCTCTAATGTGAACAAAGTCATCAAAAGGTGGGTTGATAAAAGGACAAGCTACCCTCCCCTATTTTATTTATTTTTCAATCTTTCTCTTTGCTATATCTTTGCTTAACCCCAAGGATCACTGGTTCCTGCAAAACCTAGTACCCTTCACCTCCGTAGCCAGTATTCTAACATCATAATAGAAGCCACACTTGAGCTGGTGAGTTATGTCTGATCTCTGATAAGAGGTTAGCCAAGGGATAAAAAAAACAAGAGAGATACAGCTGAAGGTGCTTTATCAAGCACAACCCCATCTGATCTCATTTAGCCTGGTTTAGTAGGAGGCTTACGACCCAAGCTCCATACAGAACACAAACACTGAGATAACCCACAACCAACAAGCAACATGCTGTAGGCATACTGAGATACCTACATTTGCAAAGAATTGTGAACGCTACTCTACAAAAAATGTGCAGCATAACAAGATCACGTTTATGCAAGGGTTGTATGTCCTAATATTGTGATGTTAATAACGTTCTTCAAAGCCCTGTTAGTCATAACACTGACTATCAAATGTTGAGCTAAGACCTAGGTAACATGGATTTATAGGTGTAGGTCAATTGGTGGTCCAACTTGGTGGCACAATTGATAAGGGAACAGGCCATAGCTAGAAGATAACAATTCCAGGGTGTTCCCCTGCCATGCAACTGTTCTACTGAGTAGCATTACTGTGTGACTGGTACTTACAGTATTATTTGAAGTTCACAACAACCTAACGGGGGAGGGAATTATAGGATGTAATTTGGGAGTTTGGGAAAATGTTACAATATTGATCAAGAATTCCAAATGATGTTTTTCATAGACATACAAGATGATATATAAATTCCTATCTCTTAAATATGGTCCAGGTGCGTGCTGAAGTCAGGTACTGATGCTGCATTTGATCATTTCTTTGTAAATCATAAAATGGTTAAAAAAAACAAGTGAGAAGAATGGGATCAATGTAAGTATGTATATGGGTGAGTGTATATTTATTATTGCTAACTCTACATGTACATACTTTGAAGATGCAACAATATATACAAATCTATACAGACATGTGGTGTTAAGTATAGTAAACCTTTACTTCCTCTAGGTACTGAGGGCATAGCAATCACTGGTGGGATCCATGGACTTAGCGCGCCAATAACAGCTCTATTTAACCACTAAACGGGTGGTCGGGAGGGCATTTTCTGTCTTGAATTAGGGACCACAACACCCTTGCTTCAATACTGTACATACTTACCCCATACCAATGAAAATGACTTATCTAATGCATGGGTTATGGACGAATCTTATGCAAAGTATCAGAATTTACAAAATGTAGTAACATATCTGTATGTTTTATGTTATTCTGTTTGGAATTAGTCAGAACAGAACATAAACTACTTACGTTTACAAATAATCAATCAACATTAAGAGGCTCTTGCCTAAATGATCTTCCTATTCAATCATGAAAGGTTCTGCAGTAATGGTAAAGTGTGTTATTTATGCTGAATGTCTTGGCTGCTGTTTTTGTTGAAGCAGGATCTGGGCATGAGCTGGTATGTTTACCTTTTTGAGCTGAGTTGTGTATTGTCACGCATTGACACTGCAGAATACTTGACTTTTCTGTGTGGCCTTTAAATACAAAGCCAATTATTCTTTTCATTTCCGACGGGAGTGATTTAGTGAGCTTTGCAGTGTTATGACTGTTGATGGTTGATGGTGTGCTGCACTGTATAACAAATAAACATTTTAGGGTTTGAGAAAGGGATGTTTTGAATCACTGTGTTCACAGCCCAGAGGCATGCAAACTGATGCAAATTTTTCAAAAGAGAAACTCGATAGAAACATACTGTTTGTGAGAGTTAGACTGTTCGGGCGTTTTTGTTGTTTCCACAATACCACATCCAAAAAACAATAATATCCAGGATGCTGTATTGGTCCAGTTTAACTCCTTAGCTGCTAAGCCCTCCCCCTGCACCCCCCAGTGCTGAGCTCTTTTTTGGCTATTTGGGGTAGTTTGCGCTTAGGCCCCCATACCTTTATGTCCATAACCTATCCACACCAAATTTGTGTCCTTTGTTTCCAACATTCTGGGTATTGTAAAGGTACCCAGAGTCTGTAGGTTCCCCTGGAGGAGTCCAAGAAATTAGCCAAAATAAAGCTACATTTGTTTTGTTTTTGAAAAATGGGAAAAAGTGCTGCAGAAGTAAGCATCTGTTTTTTCCCCTGCAAATTGCATCAACAAAGAGTTTGCGGTGCTAAGATCACATCTTCCCAGCTTTCAGGAACAGGCAGACTTGATATATAGGTCTTGTAGGTTCATCAAGAACCAAGCACCTCAGAGTCAATAAATGAGCTGCACCTTGCAATCGGTTTTCAGTGTATACCGGGTATATAGCAATTTATCTGGTAAAATATAAAGAGTGAAAAATGTAGATTTTCCTAGTAACCTATGACAGAAAGTCTTAATTTTATTAAAGACACGGAGGCGAGTATTATGCTTCTCTAACTTGCTTTATTTCAAACAGCAGCAGTCAAGAAAAACTACAATTTCCATGAGGCTAAGGGGGACAGAAGCCAATGGGAAGAAAAAATGTATCGGGATATGAACCAATGTGAACAGGAAACATGATATAATCACTATGCTCGACTGCGACCAGCCCTCTTTCTTGGTGCGAGAAGGCTAGTCTCTGTGAAAGAACAGGGGAAATATAGCAAAAACGATGGCAACTGGCAACATTAGAGATCAAAGTTCTTGAAAATAGTTGATCCAAGACTGGAAGTGCAGGGAGATCCAAGGCCCAGGAAGAGGATCATGTTGACCACGAAGAGAATCGTTGGACAAGGTTGGTGTCGCTGGAGAGACAGTTTGACGTTCAGGTTGATTTCTGAGGTTGATTAGTCGTTACTGTAGGGAGGGAAAAGGCGACAAAACAATTGTTAAAGAGACTCTGAGGAGGGATAATACTCGCCTCCGTGTCTTTAATAAAATTTAGACTTTCCATCATAGGTTACTAGGAAAATCTACATTTTATGGCAAGACCGGAGGCTTCTATTATGCTTGTTTAAAGCATGTTAATAATGACAGAAGTTGCTGTATGAACTGGCTTACAGTAGAAAGTTCTAAAGACATTGTCACTAGAGCAATCAGCCAATCTCAGAATGTCCTCTAGTCTAGAACCCACCCAAAAAGCTTTGGAAGCCATAGCTCCTCTGGAAGAGTGAGCGCCAAAAACCGAGGTGTCGATACCTGCTAAGGACATGACCTAACGAACCCATCTAGCTAGGGTAGCCGAGGATACTGCTTGTGAGGTTTGCGAAATGAAATAAGGAGCTGGGAAAATGAGGACGTTCTGAGATTGGCTGTGTGATCTTCATATACCTTAAGACATTGACCTACACATAGTTTAGGTTGGTTAGGGAAATAAGGGTAAAACACTGAACGTAGGTTGGTAGTGGTACGTTTGTTGATGGAAAATTTAACACTTGTAGGGGAGAATTGACAAGAGGAAATATCTAAAGCTCTCACATCTGATAAACGTTTAATAGAAACTAAATAGAGTAACATAGTGAGCTTGGCTGAGAGTATTTTCAACAATAGATCAGAATTATCCTGCCAGGAGAGAAAAAGTTTAAAACAACATTAACATCCCATAGTTTTGAATACTTGGGTGAAGGAGGGAAAGAAAACTTTACTCCCTTTAGGAGACGACAGAACAGAGGATGTTCTCCGATAGGTTTTCCGTTGCTGTAGGTATGCTGTAAGAAAATAGCTGATCTATACAGGTTGATGGTTCTGTAAGACTTACCTGCGCTAGCTTGGGCAGCTAGGTAATTAATTATGTAAATTATATCAGCTGAAAAGGGATCGAGGTCCTTTCCCACACACCAGTTTGTCCAAAGAGACCAGGCGGAACTGTAGGCTTTCCTGGTGCCAGGAGCCCAGGCTTTATTAATAAAGTCTGAAGCCTCTGCCGAAATAGGAATGGAAGATTGGGAAGATCCGATACCTTCCAGGCCGAAAGTGTGAGAGTGTTGTTGTGAATGAGGGGATGTGGATAACCTAAGGAACTCTGTAGGAGGGAAAGAAAGATCGGGAGGAGGACCGAGAAGTCGATTGTCACCTCGAGGAGGGGAGGGAACCAAACTTGAGATTGCTAAAAGGGGACTACGATTATTAACGTTGCTTTTTGGCACCTGACTTGGGCGAGTACTCTGGTAATCATTATGAACGGGGGAAAAGCGTAATTGAGAGAAGAGGACCAGTCCTGAAGAAAAGCATCAGAAGCTAGAGCTGGAGGATCCGGACGCCAGCTGAAGAACAGTGGAAGTTGTGTGTTTAGACGAGAGGCAAAAAGGTCTTGAAGGGTCCCCATTTGTGGTGAAGAGAGTGGAAAACCGAGGAATGGAGCTTCCAGTCGCTGGAATCTTTGAGGAAGCGAGAATGCCAATCTGCAATCTCATTGAGAGAACCTGGTAGATATTCTGCAGAGAGTGAGATTTTGTTGCAAAGACAATATTCCCAAAGGTTTTTTGCCAGATCTGCTAGAGGTTTTGACCTGGTGCCCCCTAAATGGTTTATGTAGCGGACAGCCGATACATTGTCCATACGGAGGAGGATGGTACATTGAACCCTGTTTTTTTGCAAGGCTTTTGATTGCAAAGGAGCCTGCAAACATCTCTAAATAATTGATATGCATTTTGGACTCTTCTAAAGTCCAGGAACCTCCAGTCGAGATTGAGCCACAGCGGGCTCCCCAGCCCGTTAGGCTTGCATCTGATTCTAACACAAGATCTGGGGCTGATGTAAAGATAGTCCTGCCGTTCCAGGCATCTAATTGGTCTATCCACCATTGAAGCTCTGATCAGGACTCTTGGTCCAGATGAATTGTCTCCGAGTATGACAGCCCTTTTTTGAGATGGCAAATTTTTAGTCTTTGAAGAGCCCGGTATTGGAGGGGACCGGAAAATATGGCCTGGATTGAAGAGGCGAGAAGACCCACGATTCTGGCTAGGGATCTGAGAGAAATTTGGGAACCGTGGAGAAGTTTCAAAATCTCTGATTTTATGGATTTTACTTTTTGCTGAGTAAGATGCAGAGTAGCGGAAGAGGAGTCGATTAGGAACCCTAGGAATTCTATTTTTTGGGAAGGAGTTATGATGGATTTCTCCTTGTTAATGAGGAAAGCTAATTGAGAGAGTAGGGAGCATGTGGTCTGGAGATGTGATTGAAGGGAAAGGCAGTTCTGGTGCATTAGGAGGATGTCGTTGAGGTAGATTAATAATCTGATGCCTAGGGATCTGAGATGAGCTGTTACCGGTTTCATTATTTTCATGAAGCACCAAGGTGCTGACGAAAGGCCGAACGGAAGGGACGAAAACTGGTAAGTTTGGTCCTGCCACTGGAATTGAAGGTATTTTCTGTGATCCACGTGGATTGGGACGGATAGGTACGCATCCTGTAGATCTAGGCGAACCATGTAATCGTAAGGAAGAAGAATATCTCTTAAATGGACTATAGTTTCCATTTTTAAATGTCTGTATACAACGAAGCGATTGAAAGCTCTGAGATTGATAATCGGCCTTAATTTATTGTTCTTTTTCTGGACTAAAAAGAGAGTGCTTAGAAAACCTGAAGGATCCGGACGGGAAACTTGCATGGCTTGTTTGGAAAGAAGGGATTGAATCTCTTCAGAGATGAGAGAGGACATTTCTACAGAGAACCGTAGAAGAGGGGGACGGAATGTTTGGTGAGGAGTTGAGTAAAGTTCTATTGAATAACCTTGAATTGTGTTGTGAACCCATGGATCGGTTGTGATAGTGTGCCATTTTGCTGCAAACAAATGAAGACGACCTCCTACAGGAGGAAGGCCAGAAGTGGGGCTTACCTTGTTCACAGTTGTGTCTGGAACCACGTTGTCCACGGCCCGGTAGCCTCTGCCACGTTGGGCGTAGAACTGGGGCTTGAAGGGTTGTGTCTCATAAACGGAGTTGAAGGAGCCTCTGGATCATTGTGATCGAAATAAACGTCTGGTAAAGCGGCTCCTGCCTGTACCAGCCCTTGCAAAAACCTGTTGGGTAAAGACTTTTTTGATAGATTGTTGTGCCTTGTCTATGGAAGCAAAGGTAGAGACAAATTTTCCCAAGTCTTTGATAAACGAATCACCAAAAAGGAGTCCGTCTGCTTTAATACCCGGATCAATAGAAGTGAGGTTAGCCAGTTTTGGGTCCAATTTTAGCAATAGGCCTTTTCTCCTCTCATGAGTAATAGCCGCGTTTGCGTTGCCTAATAGGCAAAAAGCTCTCTGAATCCACAAAGAGAGTCCTGAAAGATCAATATCCAAGTTGTCCATTTTTGCCATTTCCGCCATATCAAAAATACGGGCCAACGGGCCCACCAAGTCCAAGAGTTTGTCCTGGCAGTTCGACCAGGCCTTGTCAACTCCCTTGCAGGGATCCTTGCCAAAGTTTTAAAAGAAAGTAAGTAGGGGTTGGTCTACAGAGGGAGTAGAGGTAATGTTTGAACAAAGGGATGGTCTGGGACATTCTTATCACAATTTAGCCCTAGTGGGCTTGTCTAGAGGCAGTCTCAGTCTGGAAGCAATGTAATCCCCTACATGGGAGGAGGGAAACCATTCGGTGGAATTGGGATGGTGAAGGAGGGAAGGGTCAAACATGGGATTACCATCAGAATCTAGAATCAATTTAGCTACAAAAGGATTTGAATGGTCTATTTTTGTTTTTTTAGGAGGAGGAGAGGAATGAGACTGGGAGCCCCATATATCTGGATCGTCGTCCAAATCGTCCATGTCACCCATATCATCGTCAATGTCAGAAATGTGAGATATCACAATCTTCTTTGGCGCGCTGGAAATATGTTTAGTTTTGGCAGTACACTTTTCATGGGAGGTCTTTTGTAAAGAAATGGCTCCCTGTTGCAGTTACCCCCCACTTTTTGCCTGATACTGATGCTGACTTGACTGAGAAGTGTGCTGGGACCCTGCTAACCAGGCCCCAGCACCAGTGTTCTTTCACCTAAAATGTACCATTGTTTCCACAATTGGCACACCCTGGCATCCAGATAAGTCCCTTGTAACTGGTACCTCTGGTACCAAGGGCCCTGATGCCAGGGAAGGTCTCTAAGGGCTGCAGCATGTATTATGCCACCCTAGAGACCCCTCACTCAGCACAGACACACTGCTTACAAGCCTGTGTGTGCTAGTGAGAACAAAATGAGTAAGTCGACATGGCACTCCCCTCAGGGTGCCATGCCAGCCTCTCACTGCCTATGCAGTATAGGTAAGACACCCCTCTAGCAGGCCTTACAGCCCCAAGGCAGTGTGCACTATACCATAGGTGAGGGTACCAGGGCATGAGCACTGTGCCCCTACAGTGTCTAAGCAAAACCTTAGACATTGTAAGTGCAGGGTAGCCATAAGAGTATATGGTCTGGGAGTCTGTTTTACACGAACTCCACAGCACCATAATGGCTACACTGAAAACTGGGAAGTTTGGTATCAAACTTCTCAGCACAATAAATGCACACTGATGCCAGTGTACATTTTATTGTAAAATACACCACAGAGGGCACCTTGGAGGTGCCCCCTGAAACTTAACCAACTATCTGTGTAGGCTGACTGGTTCCAGCAGCCTGCCACACTAGAGACATGTTGCTGGCCCCATGGGGAGAGTGCCTTTGTCACTCTGAGGCCAGTAACAAAGCCTGAACTGGGTGGAGATGCTAACACCTCCCCCAGGCAGGAGCTGTAACACCTGGCGGTGAGCCTCAAAGGCTCACCCCTTTGTCACAGCCCAGCAGGGTACTCCAGCTTAGTGGAGTTGCCCGCCCCCTCCGGCCACGGCCCCCACTTTTGGCGGCAAGGCTGGAGGGAACAAAGAAAGCAACAAGGAGGAGTCACTGGCCAGTCAGGACAGCCCCTAAGGTGTCCTGAGCTGAGGTGACTCTAACTTTTAGAAATCCTCCATCTTGCAGATGGAGGATTCCCCCAATAGGGTTAGGATTGTGACCCCCTCCCCTTGGGAGGAGGCACAAAGAGGGTGTACCCACCCTCAGGGCTAGTAGCCATTGGCTACTAACCCCCCAGACCTAAACACGCCCTTAAATTTAGTATTTAAGGGCTACCCTGAACCCTAGAAAATTAGATTCCTGCAACAACAAGAAGAAGGACTGCCTAGCTGAAAACCCCTGCAGAGGAAGACCAGAAGACAACAACTGCCTTGGCTCCAGAAACTCACCGGCCTGTCTCCTGCCTTCCAAAGAACTCTGCTCCAGCGACGCCTTCCAAAGGGACCAGCGACCTCTGAATCCTCTGAGGACTGCCCTGCTTCGACGACGACAAGAAACTCCCGAGGACAGCGGACCTGCTCCAAAAAGACTGCAACTTTATCCAAAGGAGCAGCTTTAAAGAACCCTGCAATCTCCCCGCAAGAAGCGTGAGACTTGCAACACTGCACCCGGCGATCCCGACTCGGCTGGTGGAGAACCAACACCTCAGGGAGGACCCCCGGACTACTCTACGACAGTGAGTACCAAAACCTGTCCCCCCTGAGCCCCCACAGCGCCGCCTGCAGAGGGAATCCCGAGGCTTCCCCTGACCGCGACTCTCTGAAACCTAAGTCCCGACGCCTGGAAAAGACCCTGCACCCGCAGCCCCCAGGACCTGAAGGACCGGACTTTCTCTGCAGAAGTGACCCCCAGGAGTCCCTCTCCCTTGCCCAAGTGGAGGTTTCCCCGAGGAAGCCCCCCCTTGCCTGCCTGCAGCGCTGAAGAGATCCCTTGATCTCTCATTGACTTCCATTGCGAACCCGACGCTTGTTCTAACACTGCACCCGGCCGCCCCCGCGCCGCTGAGGGTGAAATTTCTGTGTGGGCTTGTGTGTCCCCCGGTGCCCTACAAAACCCCCCTGGTCTGCCCTCTGAAGACGCGGGTACTTACCTGCAAGCAGACCGGAACCGGGGCACCCCCTTCTCTCCATTGAAGCCTATGCGTTTTGGGCACCGCTTTGAACTCTGCACCTGACCGGCCCTGAGCTACTGGTGTGGTAACTTTGGGGTTGCTCTGAACCCCCAACGGTGGGCTACCTTGGACCAAGAACTGAACCCTGTAAGTGTCTTACTTACCTGGTAAAACTAACAAAAACTTACCTCCCCCAGGAACTGTGAAAATTGCACTGTGTCCACTTTTAAAATAGCTATTTGTGAATAACTTGAAAAGTATACATGCAATTGAAATGATTCAAAGTTCCTAATGTACTTACCTGCAATACCTTTCAAACAAGATATTACATGTTAAATTTGAACCTGTGGTTCTTAAAATAAACTAAGAAAATATATTTTTCTATAACAAAACCTATTGGCTGGATTTGTCTCTGAGTGTGTGTACCTCATTTATTGTCTATGTGTATGTACAACAAATGCTTAACACTACTCCTTGGATAAGCCTACTGCTCGACCACACTACCACAAAATAGAGCATTAGTATTATCTCTTTTTACCACTATTTTACCTCTAAGGGGAACCCTTGGACTCTGTGCATGCTATTCCTTACTTTGAAATAGCACATACAGAGCCAACTTCCTACATCTTTAATTTCCCCTCCTTCAAAGGAGGCCTGGGAGGAGACTCGTCCTCAACCTGGGGTGAAGAAACTTCAGTCAGTCAGCGCCATCAGGGGTGACTTTAATGTGGGCTTTTTGGGCAGACAAATCCTTAATTTTACATTTTCTGCTTTCCCCCCGCAGAATGGGGCAGTAAGGATTTTGAAACCATAGTTTTTACGGAGGATTCAAGGTTTCTTGTCATTTTGCCCATAGAAACTGAAATGGCCTTTGCTACAGCCTCATTAATAAGATTTCCGAAATCTTGACTAAATCATCATCCTGATTAATGGAGTGGTCAGGGGAATTATCATTATCCATTTTAACACAGGAAAAAACAGTGTGGGAGAGAAAGGGTTAAGGAATGAGGGAGTGCTGAGGAGAAAAGGTAGTACACGCCCAACGGGGCGTTACCGGAGCGAAGAAGGCAGAGAAAATGCTATGTCCGGAGAGGTCTGTCCGGCGAACGCCGGTAAGAGGAGTGGCAGCCCGAGAATGCACACAAAAAGGAGAAATAACTGGCTCCGCGACCATTGCAGAGGATGCGAGCTTGTCGATAGAGCTCGCGCAACGGTGAGGAGTCGGAATGACGTTAGAATGAGGGAGGTGAGCGAACCCAGCGGCGCTCGCACGCCGTGAGGAGAGGTGCCCACCACCAACCAGCAAGAAAATGTTAAAAAGACAGGTAAGAACGACGCGACCGGGAGCACGAAATGTGCTTCCTGAAATGCGCCGAAAATGGTATGCAGAAATGCAGAGGACAGCGCTCCGATGATCGGAGTCGCGGTCCGACCGCAGGTGAAAAAATAGACGCTGCGGTTATGCGCAGCATTACAATTTTTCCATTGAAAAATTATGTTTTTTGCTAAGTGCCTAGCTGTGGATTTTGGGCTGTAGCTCAGCCGACACCTAGGGAAACCTACCAAACCTATACATTCATGGAAAGTAGACACCTAGGGGAATCCAGGATGGGGTGACTTGTGAGGTTCTCACTGGGTTCTGTCACCCAGAATCCTTTGCAAACCTCAAAAGTGGGCTAAAACACTCTTTCCTCAAATTTTGGTGCTGCAAAGTTCTGGAATCTGAGAGGAGCCACAAACTTCCTTCCACACAGCATTCCCCCAAGTCTCCCGAAAAAAATGGTACCTCACTTGTGTGGGAGGCCTAGTGCCCGCGACAGGAAACGCCCCAAAATGCAACTTGGACACATCACATTTTTCCATCGAAAAATGATGTGTTTTTTGCAAAGTGCCATGATGTGGACTTTGGGCTGTAGCTCAGCCGGCACCTTTCTTCCCATGGCCTTCCTATCAACCCACACCTGTTTCTTGTCCTGTAACCACATTGGAGACTCTTTGGTAGCGGGTTCTCTCCCTTTGAGAACAATAAATGGCGACACCCCAGTAGTGGAATGCAGAGTAATCCTATGAGCCCAAATAATTTTATCTAACTTATTCTTCCATGATAAACCATTAGCCATTGACAGTTGAATGTTTTCCATTATCATACGGTTCACACTATCCACTAAACCATTAGCTTGTGGTCTAAATAATGCCACCCTCTCATGTCTAATAACCATTCGTCTTAAGAATTCCACCATCATTGAGGAAACAAATTGTACTCCATTATCAGTGTGATTATTTTGGGAATTTCTTCCTCCATGAACACTTCCCTAAGAAACTTTACCACATTTTCAGTATTTACATGTTCCATGCTTTTCAAAACAAACCATTTTCTATGGTAATCAACAACAACGACCAAAAAACGATTCCACCTTCTCAGCTTCTCCACCGGGTCAATAAAATCCATTGCTAAATGTTCCCATGGTTTTTCTGGTAACTTTCTTTAACATAGTGGTGGTTCCGTCCTCAACTTACTCTTGTCACCATTGCTACATGCTATGCAATCTTTCCCTTTCTCTTCCACTTCCCTATCCATTCCTGGCCACCAAAAAATTGCCGTAATCTACTTTTAGTCTTGCTTCTCCCTAGATGTCCTTCATGGTTGATCTCAATCAATCTAGTTCTCAATTTACCTGGTGGAACAATACGATTGCGTCTTAACACCTTGGAACCACAGATACTTAATTCATCCTTGACTACGCTATATGATTGCATTCCTTCACTCAACTCAGCCCCTTGATTCCACCCCCTACTTATATATAAGGCTCTTTTTTTACCATACATTTCATCTTCTGTTACAGCGTGTTTCCAATAATCTTCTGTTAAGCCAAGTTCTCCCACATCACAAACACTCACTATTCCACTCAACTCTTCTTCCTTTTCAATATACAGGCACTCTTTCACTGGCATCGGGGATAAACAATGCGTTACAACATTTTTCTTTCCTTTAACATCTACTACAAAATTGCAATCCATCACATGTAATAACCATCTAGTGATTCATGGTGTCGCACCACCTTCCGATCCCTTTCCACACTTAAATATGTGAATTAGTTGTTTATTGTCAGTTCGAATGATAAAGGGTAAACCCCACAAGTAATATTTGAAACTGTTCACTGCCCAACAACAAGCTAAAGCTTCATTTTCGATGGTGGAATGGTGTTCTGCACTTTGCAACCTTCTGGACGCAAATCCAATTATTCTCTCCTGTCCATCTACCCTCTGTGAAAGTACGGAACCTAAACCAACATTACTAGCATCAGTAGTGACTATAGTTTTGTTGTTTACATTAAAATGACGCAGTGATGGTGACTCAATGATAGATTGTTTGATCTCTTCAAATGCCTTCTCACAATCATCTCCCCACTGAAATACACTTTTATTCTTCAATAACAAGCACATAGGTTCTACCTTCTTAGCAAAATTGCATATACATTTAGAGCAATACTGAGCAAGTCCCAAAAAGGATTTCAACTGTTCCTTATTCTGTGGGCTAGGAACTTCAGATATGGCTTTGATAATACTTTTCTTTGATTTGATTCCTGCTTCTGAAATTTCATGGCCTAAATAATCAACTTTATTCCTTTTTAACTGGTATTTTACCCTTTTTATAGTTAGACCATGTCTTTCAATCCTCAATAGAACCTCTTTCAGCACACCATCATGTTCACTCTCTGAATCTCCTACTACCAAAATGTCATCCTGAAAACATAGAACCGTTTTCATACCCTGAAAAATACTTTGCATCATTCTTTGATACAAGCCGAGGCAGAGGCAAGACCGACTGGCATCCTTCGATATCTGAATGCACCCAAAGGTGTAAGAAATTATGTTAATGGTATTGATTCCTTATGTAGATTTACTTGGTGGTATGCAGACGACATGTCAAGGACACTGAACCACTTTTCACCTCCCATCATACTCAACATCTCAGATATAGTGGGTATCGGCTGCCTGTCCACCCATATGTTTTTGTTCTACTCTCGTGGATCTATGTATAAACAAATTTTCCCTTCATCTTTTGGATCAATTATCACTGGAGATAGTCAATCAGAAGACTCAATGGGTTCTATAATACCCTCTGCCATTAACTTATCCAGTTCCTTCTTCAGTGGTTCCCTCATCAAGTGAGGTACAGGTCTTACTTTATGCACCACAGGCACAGCTTTTTCCTTCAAAATTATTCTATGAGTAAAACCCTTCATTAATCCTAATTTTTCTGAGAAAACTCGGGAATACTCAAGTACTATCTTCTTATCATCATTACATTCCTTGTCCCATCTATTTACCAATTCTATTGACATAACAGGTTCTTTGGTATTAGGATCCAAGACGATGTTCATATCCTTCTGATGACGATACCCAAAAAGATCTGGACCTTCCTCTGTTATGTGCACTCTACCTCGAACTTCACTATTTCCAAAAGCAATATTCAGCCACTTCATTCCCACAATTTCAATACTCTTGCCACTATTTGCAACTGCCTTCATGTCAGGTACTTGAAGATCTTTTACATTTTCTTTAAACTGCGCCTCAGAAGTATTCTGACCAATGAGTGTGAATAAACTACCCGAAACAACCAAAAGACGTACCTTCCTTCCATCAAAAGTCACATCACCATGTGGTTTCTCTAATAAACAGTTGCTTTCCATCTTCACCTTTACACCATCTCGCTGTCCAACCTGTCCACCAACTACCTCTTGCACAGATTCTTCAGTTTGATTTATTGACAGTACTACTTTTTTTATATTTTCACATACATCATCCACTATCTTAACTCCTTGTATTCTCCCTCTCGTTCTACATACTATAGCCAAGTGCCCTCTTTTTCCAAAACTCCTACAAATTACATTTCTAGATCCACACCTGGTACTAGAGCTAATATACCCTGGATAACCACATCTATAACAAATGATGTTCCTTCTTTCATTCCCTGATACTTTAGTTGCTGTGTACCCGTTAGTACTAGTTATGCCAGATTTTGTGCAATTATCAATTTCACCCATTCTAATTTGCTTTTTCCTATCTACACCTTTCACTTCATTTACTTCATTTTCTTTAACTTCTCTAATTTCATTTTCCTTAATCCATATTGCAGCATCTTCCATACTTCTTGCAATTTGGACTGTGTCATCTAAGTTTAAATCCTTCGCCAACAAGTTTTCCTTCACCCCTTTATTGTTTGTATAGCATACAATCTGATCCCTGATCAGACTGTCAGTCAAATACTGGAACTGGCAAGAAACAGCTAACCCTCTTAGTTCCACTAAATAGGTCTGAATGTCTTGATCCTCTCTTTGAACATGTGAAAAAACGTATGTCTTTCAAAAACTATACTCACTTTAGGAGTGAAACGTTTATCAAGCATCATTAAGGACATTTCAAACACATTTGCAGCATGAGCATCTCCAAAACCTAATGATATTTCTGGAAGATCATCATAAATCCTTCCTCCTTCTGCCCTTAAATGATGCAAAAGAATTGCCTGTTTCCTTATTGGTCCATATTTGTTTCCACCCATTGCCAGAATATATGTAAAAAACATATTCTTCCATCTTTTCCAAGGGATAGTGAGTTCTCCAGGTGTAAGCAAGACATGGGTGGCGCCATCATGCTTCGTTCAGACATTCTGTAAAGTAATTCTAAAATAACTAACTAAAATAATTAATCAATACAACAAATTAAAATAACAATTTAAAACAATAAACTAAAATAAACTTCCTCTTGTTCATAACCTCGCTGACTATTGTTTGTAATTATTGCAGTCCTTCCTCTATTTTCACTCTTACAGTCCTTCATCTATTTCACTCACTACAGTCCTTCCTCTAAATCGCCTTGTCGCCTAATTAAGAAAATAATACACTTCACCATGGAGGACTCACATCAGAAACGCCTCACAGCATGATCGGTGAGATCTTTTTTTTTTTTATTAAATCCTTTCGTTGTTTTAAAGCATTTTCACAGCGTATATGTGGCGTTTCCACATCAGAAAGCCCAGCGTGCCTAACAAACGTTGTCCAGAAAACTCAGCACGCGTGTAGTCCGATCAATGATAGCGTGAGGGGGACTTGAATGACAGCTTGAGGCGGTCTCTCATCAGGGGTCCAAGCACTCATCCAGCCCAGCGTGTGTCGTTCACTTGTCCATTCAACAAAAGGCGGCACAAGACAAGTAGCCCCCTTCACTGTTACGCTTAAAATCCTTCGTTCAACTTGTTCAGTAATTGGTACATCCACATAAATCCCTTGTTTAACTTGTTCATTTCATACATCCACTTATCTTCTTTCCCGATGTATAAGCATATCTTAACATACCATTCTTAGACTTACACGATCTTCTTAAATGTTAATTAGCTCTACAATTAATTAGTTAACCTCCACCTGTTTACTTGAGTGTCACGTTTCCAATATTATCCTTTATAAATATGCTGTTCCTTTTAACGACGCTCGAATCCTTAATAAATCTTCAGTCACTTACTGTCAGCCTTCTAATAATGTTCAAATAAGTATTTTTCCAGGGGTGGAAGTCACCGATCTCCATCTCATCCTCGTCGGCAATTTATGTAGTAACTCACACTGGCAAGTGAGTTAAATCTTCTTTATTAAGTTCAACATCTGTGACTTCCAGTTGGCTGACAGCAGAACAACCGCCAACCTCTGGGACATTAATTCCCCTCCATTTTACATTACATCATGGCATTACCTCATGAATAGAACATTCCTACAATAGACCTGGTGCCTGTGACATAGATCACACAACGGTCAATGTTAGTCCTACATGAATGCAACTGTTGACCCTGGGGTAATCCATTCCTGACGCAGGCACTTGGTACAGGAACTCAAGTGGGGTAGCATTTTTATCAGGACAGGTGGTGAAACACTGGGTGGTAGGAATTTTGTGGATCCCAGCATACTCCTGTAGTTTGTGTGAGAAATGCACGACAAAATAGAGTTTGTATTCAACATTTCACCATTGCAGGTCATTTTGGGTAAGAAAACTTTGGGGAATCCACACATGCCACACCTCCATGGACTCCCCCAGATGTCTAGTTTCCAGAAATGTCTAGGTTTGGTAGGTTTCCCTATATGGCCGCTGAACCCAGGACCAAAAATGCAGGTGCCTGTCAAAACTAGGTTGGTTTGTGATAGATAATTTTGATGTCTCCACAATATGATTTTGGCGGTGGAATTTGGGGCTAAACTAAATTGGGAAGTTCCCAAGAGAGTACTTTCTCTGTGCTTGCCTCCGCATGCACCTGTTCCCTGGGTTGGGCTAACCCGCTATTGTCCCGCTGCTTGGGAAGTGTAGGAAGTTGGCTCTGTATATACTATTTCAAAGTAAGAAATAGTGTGCACAGAGTCCAAGGGTTCCCCTTAGAGGTAAGACAGTGGCAAAATTAGATAATTCTAATACTCTATTTTGTGGTAGTGTGGTCGAGTAGTATGCTTATCGGAGGGTAGTGTTAAGCATTTGTTGTACACACACAGGCAATAAATGAGGAACACACACTCAAAGACTTACTCCAGGCCAATAGGTTTTAAATTGAAATATATATTCTCTTAGTTTATTTTAAGAACCACAGGTTCAACATTTACAGTTAATACTTTAAATGTAAGGTACTTCACTTAGATACTTTAGGAACTTTGAATGAAAACAATATCATGTACAGTCTTTGTAAAAATGGCAATAAACTATTTTCAAAGTGGACACTGCAAAAATCAACAGTTCCTGGGGGAGGTAAGTAAAGGTTAGATTAGGAGGTAAGTAAAACACTTACAAGTCTCAGTCCTGGGGCAAAGGCAGCCCACCATTGGGGGTTCAAGGCAACCACAAAGTTACCACACCAGCAGCTCAGGGCTGGTCAGGTGCAGAGGTCAAAGAGGTGCCCAAAACACATAGGCGCCTATGGAGAACAGGGGTGCTCCAGTTCCAGTCTGCTAGCAGGTAAGTACCTGCGTCCTCGGGGCAGACCAGGGGGGTTTTGTAGAGCACTGGGGGGGGGACACAAGTAGGCACACAAAACACACCCTCAGCGGCACAGGGGCGGCCGGGTGCAGTGTGCAAAGCAGGCGTTGGGTTTTGTATAGGTTTCAATGGAGAGACCCGGGGGTCACTCTAGCGGTGCAGGCAGGCACACAGGGGCTTCTCGGGACAGCCACCACCTGGGCAAGGCTGAGGGTCGCCTAGGGGTCACTCCTCCATCGTAGTTCGGTTCCTTCAGGTCCTGGTTCCAGGCGTCGGGTCTCTTGTTTTGAACAGGGCCGCTGTTCAAAGGAGTTTCTTGGTCCTGTAGTCCAGGGCAGTCCTCTGAGGCTTCAGAGGTCGCTGGTCCCTGTCAGATGCATTGCTGGTGCAGGTTTTCAAAGTTGGAGACAGGCCGGTAGGGCTGGGGCCAAATCAGTTGTCGTCTTCCTCCGTCTCTGCAGGCTTGTAGGTCCGCAGTCCTTCTTCTTTCTTGAGGTTGCAGGAATCTAGTTTCCTAGGTTCTGGGGTGCCCCTAAATACTGAATTTAGGGGTGTGTTTAGGTCTGGGAGGGCAGTAGCCAATGGCTACTGTCCTTTGAGGGTGTCTACACCCTCTTTGTGCCTCTTCCCTGAGGTTCCCTCAGTTAGATAATAACCTATATCGACAAACATCACTTAGGAAAAAGGGCAAAAAAGAACATTGTAAAAAAGGTTTCAGTGGTGAATTATCCCTGGAATGAAGTACAAATCCATGTGAATGTAACCCTCCCCCCACCGCACTGCCCATACTCCAAAGCATGAGTCGTGCAAGCTGATAATATAGCTTAACAGGTTAATGTGCCTACATCAAACATGTTATAGTAATTTAGCAAAGATTTTATGTGGTCACTGAAGCGTAATACAAAGGTGCAGTAATGACACGGTGGCCAGTCCATGTGAAAAACCCATTCACACAAACAAATGTCTGAAATGGCGAACAAGGCCGTTAGCGAGCCAGTCTGCTGCTTTCAGGACCACTTTTTTTAGTGCCTGGGACAATTGTTTTGGCACCCTTGGAAAACAGCCTCTTAACATTTGTGTTGTAATAAAAGAAATACACTGACTAAAATGAAAAGCTCAAGTTTATTGGAGCACTGGTACTACTGCCTTTGAATGAACAGTAAATGTAATCAGATAGGAACCTGATTTGCGGCCCTGCTTACAGAAACAGACCTCACAGCAACTGAACACATGGAGCACTCTGGTTAAATGCTCTGAGAGAAATGCAAAAGTAGTTGCAAACAGATACTACAATGGGACAAGTGGAAGGATGCAGGTACTGGGGCACTGCTCTTTCGGAGAGGAAAAGGTGGGACAAAGAGGCAGGACTGACCACTAGCAAGTGAGGATTTTTAAATGACACTGAAACAAACAAATGAAATGGCTTTAAGCCCACAACAGAAGTACACTAAAGTATACAAGAGGCCGCATGCTTACACTTGATTTTAAAAGGAGGATTATTTAGCCTCCCACTGACATGAATGAGAGTAGATTTTAAAATGACAGGAAGTTATTTGCAAAGAGATCTCATGTTTAAAATGACTAGTTCGGTGCTCATATCGTCAAGACCACTAACCTGTTCTACACAGTGGGACTGGGTTCTGCAAAGGCAAGGTGGGGCCACCAGCCCCCTGTCGTAGTTTGGACTCTTGCTCTAGGCAAGACTGCTGGTTCAAGGATGACAGTACTTTTGTTTGTAGGCGACTATGCGTGTCCTACAACAAGTCGCAACTGTTGTCCCAACCTTACCAGCTCACTAGCAGCACCTCACCAGAAACACAATCGTAAAAGGTGATTTGTGGCAGCCTTTACGCATGGACGCGAGAATAAGACATCTCAGGGAGTGTCGTGGTTAAACGGAGATTATCCCTTTCTCACAGATATATCATGTCTCATACAAACACAGGCAATGACAAAGATGCAGTAAATTTTCAATCATTTTTATTTAACACAACTGCAACTTGCGATATGTTGCACGGGCTGCAATGATTAAGATAATAATGAATAGTGCAAGAAACAGAATTGTGAATACGAGAGTCATTATTACAAAGACCCCCACCATCTTGCAATGCATGTAAAAGACATATGAGGTGTAATATGCCGTAATACCCTAATGCGATAGGCCTAACCTCCTACCTAAAGGAGAGCTGGGTTTGTTAAACCTAATCTGCCAATGCCATGTCCATGAAAGGAGCCCCCAACCCTCGTTACCTTGGAATGAGGTCTCTATCTCAGACTCCGCAGGGACACGAAGACTGGGTCAGCATCAAGACGACGCGCAGCATCGATATCAGCAATGGTGCTGATGCCCTCTGGTCGGAATCCCTCTGATTATCTGTCTAAAGTGCGATGTATGTATACAGATCTACCAGGACCCCTGATGTAGGTGTGTTCCCAAACAATAGATAACAGACATGCTTGGGACGGCAATTATTATAAACAAATCCCTAGAAAGTATAGAGAGGGAAAATCCCTAAGTGTGAATACCTACTGTTTGTTTGTCTTTGTTGCTTGATCTTGACGCCTTAGCGCGGTGGCACTGATAATGCAAAGCATAACAAGTGGCCTAACTATAAGCAAGGCAGCCATCTTAGATGAATTAATTAATTAAATGGGCTAAGACAGAGCAAGCTAAGTAGGTTAAAAGTCACTAGGTGACAGGGGCACGAGTCTGCAAGCCAAAGGCTAAGATAACTCCTGTAATCCCATTAAAACAAACTAGGATTCACTACACCCTCCCCATTGCCATAACAGGTATAACGAAGGTACAGGAACCTATACGCTAAAATTGCTCTGAACTAAAAAGCTAAAAGCATAAAAACTAGCTAAAAAACAGCGTGCCAAAGCAAGTTAATTTAAATGCATAATTTCGATCGGGAATGGCAAACCAATTCATCAAATTATTTGCTCTACGCGTGATCTCGAAGAGTGTCATCGAAGTCACCAACCAAGGACCTAAAAAATGAGTCAACATCATCTGATGTTAAATTGAGTGCTGGGAGGACAAACAGATCCACAGAGCAATAGTGAGCAGTACTGTCTGGTGTAAAGTCATCCGTTGCAGTGCTGTCGTCCATGGTAGATCGCAAAACGGAAGGCTCATAGGTGGCTTCGCAGAGCAACCTCACTCTCAAGGGGCATGACCGTGTATGAACCCTCAACGGGGACATCAGCAGTTCATGGTCCACAGGAGATGTCGGTGCAACAGCAAGAGAGACCATAGGCAAATGTTCAAAGAGGCACCATATGCAGCGAAAAACTGGTTGTACGCACCAGAGAAGGAGCCGAAATATCAATGACCAGTCATGCTCCAGTTCCACCAGCAAGTTGCACCGAAGATCCGAACCATGCGTTCACTGCACAGCGGAGTTGGTGGGAGCGGTTCCATTGCTCTGCGTAGCTGGAAAGAAACAACCACTGCGACTCAGAAGAAATAGCAGTAGTAGTCCGCCAATCAAAGCCAAAATAATTGGAAAGCCACCAAACGTACTTGAAAAGAGCGAATGGTTAGCCGACGGGATGACTCCGAAGACAGTCTGAAAGATGGACACGAAACCAGACCCGACAGCCTTAAAAAAATGGACAATCCCAGTAGTGCTCGAAGCATTGAATATTTTGGATACCAGTACTCCAAAGTGCTTGGGGAAGTTGGAATTTAATAGGGATTGTATCTTGGCTGATGATCTCGCAATCTGGAGAGCATACGTCTCTCTTGCGGATGTCAAGGCAACCTGTTTTTGAAACAATAGCGCCTTTAGCCTGCTCAGTTTGTCATAGTTCACATTAATAGTATCTATGTGGGGCCACATGTCAGATACTTTTATCTCTCATGTGGGGGGGAATAAAACATGTCCACAACACGTAACGACCTTAGAGACTGAGATTGCATAGGCAATTCCTGGTCGCATGCCGCAACAACTTTGATCGTTCAGAACCACATAACTTCCATTGGAAAGTACATGAAATACCGGGCGAATCAAAGGGATGGGAGTACCCTTCAGCAAACAGGCCAAGTTCATGACCCCCCCATTGCAAAGACCGTGAAGGGACACCTGCTTGCATATCATCGAATGACTAACAGCAGTCTCACATTCGCTTCTGCTAAGAAAGACCTCTGTTTCGCCGTTCAGACATTTATAATCAAAGAGCAGCTCCCACTCTTCCTTAATATAGCTATCTCCTAGTTGCTCGTACCTTCCCACTACAAGATGTTTCAGGCAGCTTGAGAAACAAAAGGTCGAAATGGGTAAATTAATTATGCCATGTAAGAGCCAGATAGTTGAAGGACTCTCTGCTACCGTGAAGGGCAACTTATCTAATTTTTCTACGTGAAGCATGGTGAAACTATCCTCCCTTTTAGCCATTGTCTGTTGTTCTCTGGAAAAATTTAAAGCAGTGAAGAATTCACTCCCGTTAATATACTTCCATGGAATATGGCCATTTTTCAGTGTCTGTAGAGTCCAACCCAGCTGCATGATGGAACGTAGTTGTGTCTGTCCATGATATAACCGGGACAAATCTGTCTGAGTGATATCAATAGCAGACTACACTATATTTGATAGTGAATAAATCGTGTTGGACAGAGTATTCATGCCGTTGTCGACAACCGACAAAGCCTTCTTTAAATTTTCCTTATCCAATTGCCTTAAACGCACAGCAGCCTCAATCTGTGAAAGTTTCCAGATTTCATTGTACATAGCATATAGGAACCTTTTTGAGCACTGTTTTCTAGGACCCAGCAAAAACTCCTGCAAGTCTACATCTTCAGAAAGAGTGTTCAGATGTTTCTTAACTGCGGCTAACGTGTTAGTCTGTACACATTGCTGGTACAGTTTACGCACACTGTATGTTGTAACTATACCTGTGTGTTGACCTGATACAAAGCGAGGGTCTCGCTTGTTAATTGAAAAAAACCCTGAAGAGTTAAAGATACGCGCTTGACACTCATTAGTGTCAGTGGGCCATATTAACCACCCGCCGGGACTGGAAAGTGAAGAATTATAGATACCAGCGTTAACCATTGCATCTAACTTTTCCCCCGTGATATTAAGGAAATATTGCCAATCTTTAAACCTTGCCGGAGTGGGGATACTGGGCGTGTTCATGTCTTTAATTTTTGCTAACCCCAGACATGAAGTGTGCTGAATAGTGTCATTTAAGAAAATAATTTGCACAGGAATTAGGCATGCTCGAAATAAAGCTTCCCTACCCTGTATCTGACAATCTTGTGTTCCCCATACACTTTTCAAGTCAATAGTGCTCTTCCAGTATTCGTAACCTTCAACTGCGAACCGGGAAACAAAGGGATCTGAATAAATAAGTTTTGTGTCAGTTAGCAAAATTTTCCTAATTTGTGCTGGAGGTATTTTAAAATAATACAACTCTGCTTTTTTGTATCATGCCCAGAGAAATACTTAAATTTATCTCTATAGTATTTTGGGCTCCCCACTGGCGGTGTAGAACAGTGTTCCCACTGTGTGTAGTTTACTACTGGTCTATATCTAGTGGCACGGTGTAGGTAGTAATATCCCCAATTGTTATAGCAGAACATTTCCCCATAATTCATTGTATGTTCATATACATCATCACTTTCAAAAGCGGAATAGTCCTTCATTTCAGTTAGCATGGAATCAACTGTTTGGACATCCCAATCATCAGAGACAACATCACGTGTAATTACATCTGTCATAGATATTTTGAACATGTATGGTATTTGAATCATCTCTGTAGGCCTGTATATATCAAAGGGAACTTTGTCCCACACAATCCCATCAGAAATGGACATTACTGTAACATTTACAGGGGACAAGTCTCTTCGGATCTTATGCGAGGAGTGACATGGAGTTAAAACTTCATCAACAGACTCAACAGAGGAGCGATCAGGAATATAGTGACCATTTATGAGCAAAAAGAAAACAGTCACAAAACCGACCCATAAAAATAATGCTGAAAATGTCAAACAGAACCATAAGTAGTTCTACAGGTATTTTAAATAGTTCTTTTTAAGCCATTGATACAGCTTACTTCTTGTTGAAACATTGCCAATCACAGTAGTGGATGAGTCTGAAGAAAAGTTATCAATGTCAATGAAATAGCCAGATGCAGTCTCTGCAAACACAGGAGCCGGTGCATTATCTGTACTTTGGTCCACTTCACGTGGAGGCTCTTGGTAGACAGTGTCAACAGTCTGTGAGGTGTTTGTGTAAAAAACAGCCAAATCTTGGACAGGAGTGGTCATCGAAGTGGTGACTGGAACTAGCAAGAGTTCATTTTCCGCCCTCCCCATGGTTGAGGAGGTATCTGGAACAGCATTTGACATTGTTGCATAGTCCGTAGTAGTGTTGATCATCCTACTATGTAGATGTATGTCCTGTTGGGTAGTGAGAGGGGATCGGGAACCACCCAAGGGACCTCTTGGTCTACTGTGAAGGATCGGCCACATGGTGTAGTTTGATGTCATCAATGGAGATAAATCTGTTCGTTCGAGAGCTAGACAGTGGTGGTAAGATGACAGTCCTGGTACCTTGAATTCCTAAGACCGGTACAGGTGCTCTGTATGATGGACCGAATTCATTCTTCACAGCGATCTTCTCACAAACCAGATCCCCAACTTTAGGAGTCCAGCCAGTTGAAGTTTTCGCTAAATTCCTTATTCCTAAGGTGGCAGCACTGGTAGATGATTTATCATCACGAAATTGCTGAAGCTTCTGTAAGACAGTAAGACGTTCATTTATGTCAAATGGCGTTTCTGCTGCCACCATACCAGAGGCATCAAGATCTGGGACATAAATAGGTATCCCAATGAGAACCTCATAAGGAGTGCGTCCCCCCAAGGACCGTCTTGGCAGATTATTCAGTGCTCTCTGGACCCCATATAGGTGATGTAACCAACTGCGGCCTGAACCTAATACTCGAGCTATTAAGTACTGCTTTAGATCACGATTCCGCCTCTCCACGACTGAATTTCCCTTGGGATGGTATGGTGAGGAGTAATGGAGTTCAACATCCATCGTCCCCATGGTGTCCCTGAATGCCTTAGAGGCAAACGCAGGGCCCTGGTCCGAATGGAATGCTGCAACCACATAGGTACCGATAAAGATCAGCAAGTCTTTTATAACAGTCCGAGCGTCAGCCGACCGCTGTGGCCATACCCACAGGAATCTAGAACAAGAATCTACAGTGACTAGAATATATTTGTATGCACCATCTGGCTGTAAGGGACCACAATGCTCCAGGTACACACACTGTAGTGGCCTGTTGGACACTAAGAGGGATGTCTGCGGTGGGCGTTTGATATTGGAGCCCTTTATCTGCTGGCAAACGTCACAGCAAAGGACATATTTCTTTGTCTGTCTGCATAGACCAGGCCACCAGAAGTGTTTCTGTAAGAGTGTTATCATTGCCGATATACCAGCATGTGCAGAAGCGACACCCTCATGCGCTGCTTTTACTAGATCTAATCTCTGGTCTTCGTTGGGGATCACTTGATCTCCAACCCCAGGAATTGTTGCGTAGGCAACATTCTGTGCACTGATATGGTAAGTATAGTTTGTAGACTATCCCTTTGGAAGGGGCTTGTCTGCAGCTGAAGCTTTCATGGCAGTCAGTATTTCATTATCCGATCTCGTTTGTGAACGAGTCACTGCAGCCACAGAAGCCGTAGCTACTGCTGCTTTGGCTGCTTCATCAGCCAATGTGTTGCCAGTAACGTGTACTCCTACACGTTGGTGGCCCAATGTACATACTACATGGACACACAGTAGCTTATCCTTAAGATCAGCCACCCTCCCCCACAATATTTTGTGTTTAATGGTGTTCCCTTTAGAATCTCTAAACCCGTTCAGCTTCCAATGATTAAAATAATCATTGTATGACTGAACACAGTAGTATGAGTCACAGACTATTAAAGTCAGGCTTCCTGGCTCAGTATGTTTGAGCGCTAATATAAGAGCTTTATGTTCAGCCAACTGAGCTGTGCAGTCCCCTAAGGTCTGCGTTTAGATATTGTGAGCGTGGAAGACTCCATCTTCCATCACTCCGATCACAGCTGCGCAAGCTGCCGAGTATTGATGTTTAGTACCTACAGCCAGTTGTGCTGAACCATCAGTGTATATGACAGTATGGTACACGCTAATGGCAAGATATTTAGAGGAGCAGGGTACTCTTGTTCGTACTGGAAAAACTCTTGAGTCTGAAGTTTTGGATAAAAAATGTACTCAACATCAGTGGCAGTCAGAGACGTTGCCCATTGAATCCAACGTGGATGTAATGCTTTAGCATTAGGAATGCTTGCTTTGGTGACAGCCTCTAAGGCCAGCACAGGGGAGACAACAATAATACGTTTCCCCTGGGCAAGTGGCCTCTCTTTTATGACAGCCATCTGAACTGCTGTCAGAATCTTTTCTGTAGGTGCAAAACGCTTTTCTGTATTAGAGTATAAATGTGTTATATATGCTATGGGTACTGTGTCACCCTCATTGAAGGTGACATAAGTAAATCCAATGGCACCAGCAATTATTCTGATGACCAAATTTGTTTTGTTATCACGTGTGTATAAGTGTTTAGCTTCTAGCATGTCCTGTTGCATTTCCCTAAGGATGCATGTGTGTTCAACTGTTCAGTGTCTGCTAGAAAAATTGGACTGAATCAAGTCATAAAGGTGGTCATTCTGACCTCGGCGGTAAAAGGCGCTTACCGCCGGTCAGAAATCCTCCATAATTCCGCCGCGGTCGCGGTAATCCGCCACGGTCATTCTGACCCGCAGCAGCCAAACCGCCGAAAATCCGACAGCCACAACAGACCGCCAGACCAGCGGTCGGCGGAAAAGTGGAGGTGACCAAACCTCCACCGTCACGCCAACAGAAATACGCCCATGCCATTCTGACCCACGAATCCACGCGGCGGTCTTTCAAACGCGGTTTTCCATTGGCGGTACACACCGCCGCGGTCAGAATACACACAAACGAACAAAACTCAGCAACATTGGACGATTTGAATTCCACACACCTGATACACATACACACACCACTCCCACACACACAATACAATATAAAACACACACCCACATCACCCACAAACCCCTTCGACCAAAATCCAAAAAGAAGCACTGAGAGACACAGCAGCGATCATAGAACACCATCACACAGAGGCACACTACACCATCACCCACACAATATCCACACACAAAACAACACACACCACCACACTCAACACACTTAACTACACATACTCCACCCCACACATCATACACACCACTCCATGGCACCCCAAAGACACCCCCGCTTCTCAGACGAAGAACTCAGGGTCATGGTGGAGGAAATCGTTCGGGTAGAGCCCCAGCTCTTCGGCACACAGGTCCAATACACCAGCATTGCCCGGAGGACGGAGCTATGGCAGAGGATTGTCGACAGGGTCAACGCTGTGGGACAGCACCCCAGAAATCGGGAAGACATCAGGAAGCGATGGAACAACCTACGGGGGAAGGTGCGTTCCATGGTATCCAGGCACAACATCGCCGTGCAGAAGACTGGCGGAGGACCCCCACCTCAACCCCCACAATTTACAACATGGGAGGAGGAAGTCTTGAACATCCTGCATCCTGACTGCCTCGCAGTAGTCGGCGGAGGAATGGATTCTGGTAAGTTGAAGCTTCAATACTGCTTCCCCCCCACCTGCATGCCAAATCATACCCCAACCCTCACCCCCATCCTCGAACCCCACCCTCACCCCCACCCCCATCCTCACCCCCACCCTCACCCCCACCACCATCCTCACCCCCACCACCATCCTCACCCCCACCCCCAGCACACCTATTCCCTGCCAATGTCTCACCATCACAACCCACACATCCCAAAACCTAGGCCTGCATGCGTCCACTAAGCATGGACACCCATCACCAAAGCATGCCCAATGCATATACACATCCCCCCCACAAGCCACCCTCACCAAAGCCCCCACACACGAATGCCAGCACTTGGGGACACGGGAACCCACAGATACACCCATATGGCACACATTGAAACTATAACCATACCTCTATACCCCTGCAGGACCCGACCGCCAACACACCGCCACGGAGGGCCCAGAATTCTCCACACCCCCCACCCAAGAGGCCGTCAGCGATGACAGCAGCTCTGTCGACCTGGACACTGATGACCAGCCCGGACCATCGGGGACCTCTGGACAGTCGGTTCCCCTCAGACAGCCACAGGCCACTACAGACCCAAACCCCTCTGGGAACACCAGCACAGCTCCCACCCAGCGGGCCCATGCCTCTGTCTCCAGGGCGCGTCAATCAGCGGTGTGTCTACCACTACAGGGCACCCAGGATAACCCACCACCCCAACAACAACAGGGACCTGGGGGCAGTGGTAGTGGGCACACCGGCCAGGGGGCAGAGGCCCAGGGAAACAGGGGAACTGGGAGGGCAGCTGTGCGACAGGGGGGGGACGGGCCCAGGGAACCCACTCTCCACGAGGCCCTCACCACCATCATGGGAGCATACAACCGCTCCCAGGAGACGATGGCGACGGTACTGGCCAGGTTCCAGGAGATCCAGGTACTGCAGGAGGAACACTATCGGGGGTACAGGGAGGACATCAGAGCCCTCACCTCCACCCTGGTTACCATGGTAGGGCTGCTGCAGGAACTCATCAACACCAGGACGGACACTCAACAACAACAAAGGGCCCCTGCCACTAGCCTGGACCAAGAACAGCCAACCACCTCCGCCGGCGCTAGTGGACAGGAGGCCCCCGCACAACAGCAGCCCACCAGACCCCCACCTCCTGCAGGAGAAGAACCACCCCGCAAGAGGGCCCTGAGATCTCGCAAGAAGACAGAGTAGGATGTCAAGACCCCCGCCAGCAAAGGATACCACCTGATGTCATCCCACTGTCCCACATTGTCACCCTGTCCATCCTTGAACTGCCCATGCTCCATCTCTCCACAGGCCTATGGACAATGCACCTGTGTGACTGTTACTCTGGACTCTGCCATGGACATTCCTTCACCATAGCCCCCACCCACTTGAAACCACCCATCCCATTTTGAGCACTGAAATAAACACCTATTTTGCACAAAACTATCTGGAGTCTGGCTGTGATTTCAAATATTGTAATTGACATGACAGTGCAAATATGTCCTTGTACATAGTGAAGTCAACAAACCGCTGCCACAAAGCTGTAGTCCATGGGGAAACGAAGCACAGGACTCGTAGTGGGGACCCCAGATCTGAAATAGGGAGGGAAAAGCCACAACTCAGTCATCATACACTGGGGCAAATAGACAGGCAGCAGAGATGCAGGAGAGTAGTTTACATTTACTAAATTATGTTTGAATTGTTACCTGTGTCCTATTGGAAGTACTGTGCAATGATTCTGTCCCTGTTGTCTGTTTCAGCCCCGTCGTCTTCCTCCTCGTCACTCTCCACAGGTTCCACAGCTGCCACAACACCACCGTCTCGACCATCCTCCTTCAGGAAAGGCACCTGGCGGCGCAAAGCCAGGTTGTGAAGCATGCAGCAGGCCACGATGATGTGACACACCTTCTTAGGTGAGTACATTAGGGATCCACCCGTCATATGCAGGCACCGAAACCTGGCCTTTAGGAGGCCGAAGGTGCGTTCGATCACCCTCCTAGTACGCCCATGGGCCTCATTGTACCGTTCCTCTGCCCTGGTCCGGGGATTCCTTACTGGGGTCAGTAGCCATGACAGGTTGGGGTACCCAGAGTCCCCCAATAGCCATACACGGTGTCTCTCTAGCTGTTCCATCACGTAAGGGATGCTGCTATTCCTTAGGATGTAGGCGTCATGCACTGACCCAGGGAATTTGGCATTGACATGGGAGATGTACTGGTCAGCCAAACACACCACCTGGATGTTCATAGAATGGTAACTTTTCCTGTTCCTGTACACCTGCTCACTTTCTTGGGGGGGAACCAAAGCCACATGGGTCCCATCAATGGCACCAATGACGTTGGGAATATGTCCAAGGGCATAGAAATCACCCTTCACTGTAGCCAATTCGCCCACCTCAGGGAAAAGGATGTAGCTCCTCATGTATTTCATCAGGGCAGACAACACTCTGGATAACACCTTCGAAAACATGGGCTGAGACATCCCAGAAGCAATTCCCACTGTTGTCTGAAATGACCCACTTGCCAAGAAATGGAGTACTGACAGGACCTGCACCAGAGGGGGAATCCCTGTGGGTTGGCGGATGGGGGACATCAGGTCGGGCTCCAGCTGGGCACACAGTTCATGTATAGTGGCACGGTCAAGCCGGTAGGTCAGGATAATGTGGCGTGCTTCCATTGTCGACAGGTCCACCAGCGGTCTGTACACGGGAGGATTCCTCCTTCTCCTTGCCAAACCCAGCGGACGGTGCCTAGGAAGGACAACATGGAGCACACAGTCAAGCAACCCACGGGTACGTACTCACAGCTTGCACAGTAAACGATTCTCTATGCAGTGAATGGCGTGTATGAGTGGCTATGCAAGGCCTAGGCCTGTGTGACGCAGTTGAAATTGAGCCATGTGGACCCTCGAAATGGCGGCTGCCTGACCTGTGAAGTGTGACAATGGGATGTGAGGTCAATGCGCTGGCGTGGCACACCGTGGCGGTAGGCGGTCGAAGACCGCGGCGCGAAGCCGCATTGGATAACATTGAAGCCTATGGGTATCAGGAGCCAATGGCGAAGTGCGCCGGCGGTGGCGGTACGCCCCGCCGCGGTACGCACCGCCGCGGGCGTGACCGCCATTTTCTATCTACTTATTCACTCGCGACTTGAACTTTCACAGGAGAGGACCTATACTGCAAGTGTTGCTGTGACCTCGGTCTGGAAGGGACAATGGCTGCTGCGACTGGGGAAAGGGCCCCTGCCTTCACTGGAGAAGAGTTGGAGAAACTTGTGGATGGGGTCCTCCCCCAGTATGCGCTACTCTACGGTCCTCCAGACCAACAAGTGAGTTTAATTCAATATGGATTTAGGGCCACTGGCTGGCTTGGGGGCCTGGCGGGGGGCATGTTGGGCCTGGCGGGGGGCCTGGCGGGGATGGGGGGCATGTTGGGCCTGGCGGGGGGCCTGGCGGGGGGCATGGCGGGGATGGGGGGCATGTTGGGCCTGGCGGGGGGCCTGGCGGGGGGCCTGGCGGGGGGCCTGGCGGGGATGGGGGGCATGTTGGGCCTGGCGGGGGGCATGGCGGGGATGGGGGGCATGTTGGGCCTGGCGGGGGGCTGGCGGGGGGCCTGGCGGGGATGGGGGGCATGTTGGGCCTGGCGGGGGGCCTGGCGGGGGGCCTGGGGGGGATGGGGGGCATGTTGGGCCTGGCGGGGGGCCTGGTGGGGGGCATGGCGGGGATGGGGGGCATGTTGGGCCTGGCGGGGGGCCTGGCAGGGGGCCTGGCGGGGATGGGGGGCATGTTGGGCCTGGCGGGGGGCCTGGCGGGGGGCATGGCGGGGATGGGGGGCATGTTGGGCCTGGCGGGGGGCCTGGCGGGGGGCATGGCGGGGATGGGGGGCATGTTGGGCCTGGCGGGGGGCCTGGCGGGGGGCCTGGCGGGGATGGGGGGCATGTTGGGCCTGGCGGGGGGCCTGGCGGGGGGCATGGCGGGGATGGGGGGCATGTTGGGCCTGGCGGGGGGCCTGGCGGGGGGCCTGGTGGGGATGGGGGGCATGTTGGGCCTGGCGGGGGGCCTGGCGGGGGGCCTGGCGGGGGGCATGGCGGGGATGGGGGGCATGTTGGGCCTGGCGGGGGGCCTGGCGGGGATGGGGGGCATGTTGGGCCTGGCGGGGGGCATGGCGGGGATGGGGGGCATGTTGGGCCTGGCGGGGGGCCTGGCGGGGGGCATGGCGGGGATGGGGGGCATGTTGGGCCTGGCGGGGGGCCTGGCGGGGGGCCTGGCGGGGATGGGGGGCGTTGGGCCACTGGCAACGAAAATGCAGACAAACTTGAACGTGGTATTTCTCCCTCCCTGTACGTGTCACATAGGTCCGCGCCCATGAGAAGATCGGGATTTGGCGTGCCATCGCCAAGGAAGTCCGGACCCTGGGGGTCCACCATCGACGGGGCACCCACTGCCGCAGGAGGTGGGAGGACATCCGCCGCGGGACCAAGAAGACCGCCGAGTCTCTGCTGGGGATGGCCTCCCAACGTAGGCGGGGTGCCTGCCGTCAACTGACCCCCCTGATGTTCCGGATCCTGGCGGTGGCCTACCCTGATTTGGATGGGCGCGTGAGGGCAGCACAGCAGACACAAGGGGGTGAGTACAAGCATAATCTACTCTGTTGTCGCGCAGTGGAGGTGTCTGGGTGGGGGAGGAGGGCTGTGGGTCCCCCTAGGCCAGGGCGATATCTGTAGGCTGGGCACCCCCGTAAGCCCCTGTGTCCCCAGCCACCACCCTCAGTAGTGTGCCAGTACAGCCATCCCTGGGCCGTGTCATCCATGGGTGCAGTTGTCAACTCTAGGCGTGTAGGGCATGTTCCACGGAATGCGTAGCGGACCCCAAGTGCGCAACTTAGTGCAGGGGGCGTCTGTCATGTCCGCTAACTGTACCGGTGATCCATGTACTCAAAATCTCTTTATTTCTCTCTCCCCCCCCCTTTTTGTTTGTCTTTCTGTGCTTGTGTGCATCAGCATCATCAGGCGGAGGAGAAGTGGCATCGGAGCAGGAGGGAGCTGCATCTCACATGGCCCAGGAGGGCCATGCCACAGAGTCTGACTGGACCAGTGAGACGGAGGGCGAGGGGAGCTCCACAACGGGGACGACTGGAGCCTGCAGCGACACGGACACGTCCTCGGAAGGGAGCTCCCTTGTGGTGGTGGCAACATCCGTGCCCCCCGCCATTACAGGTACAGCCGCCACCCAGCGCACCATCTCCGCCCTCCCAGCAGCCCCTCAGCGTTCGCCCCGTGCCCGCTCTGCCAGGAAGCCGGGCATCTCCTTCGCCCCAGGCACCTCAGGCCCTGCCCCTGTTACCCCTGCTGCCCTCAGTGAGGAGGTCATTGACCTCCTCCGAACGCTCATTGTTGGGCAGTCTACCCTTTTGAATGCCATCCAGGGGGTGGAGAGGGAGGTTCATCGCAGCAATGCGTACCTGGAGGGCATTCATTCGGGTCAGGCTGCCCATCAGCGATCGTTCCAGGCTCTGGCCTCAGCACTGACGGCAGCCATTGTCCCTGTCTCCTGCCTCCCTCTACTAACTCCCTCCTCCCAGTCTCCTGTTCCTCTGCCTGTCCCACCCACACCATCAGACCAGCCTGCACACACCTCAACACCCAAGAGCAGCTCATCCAAACATAAGCACCACAGATCACGCAGACATTCACACAAGCAACATTCCGATGCAGACATGCCAACAGTCACTACCACCTCTGTGACCCCCACCTCCTCGTCTCCCTCCTCCCTCCCTGTGACGTCTACACTCACACCTTCATTCACCTCACCATCAGCCAGTGTTTCCATCACCAGCACACCCTCCAGTACAGTCCGCACACGTGCAGTCACCACCCCCACTGCCATTTACACGTCCCCTGTGTCCTCTCCCACTGTGTCTGTCACCCCCTCTTCCACACCACACAAACGCAGCCACCCACCCACCCAACAGCCATCCACCTCACGACAGCCTATCCCTCCTGCACCCAAAGACAGCAAACGTGACTCACCTACAACCACATCCTCTCCCTCTACTCCCATTCCCACTGTACCTACCACTCTCCATTGTCCCAAGAAAATCTTTCTCGCTACTGCTAACTTCTTTCCTGACCCTGAGCCCCCCCCTCCTTCTCGTCGGGGTAAGAAGAGCACCTCAGCCACCACCAGCCCTGCAGCCCCCTTGACAAGGGTGCAGGGGTATTGGAGCCCACCAGCCCGCATGTCTGGATCTTCGCCCAGCAGCAAGGGGACAGGCAGCCCACCCCCTGGGAAGAGGAGCAGAAGGCGGAAGGGCCGCCGCAGGAGCCCGGGTTCTATATCCCCCCAGGACACTAGCCAGCCACCGTCAACAGCCACAGCTCCAAAGGGAGGAAAGGGCCACAGACTCCCGACTAAGGAGGGCAAGGGCAGCAAGGCGGAGAAGTCAGACAGCAGGCCTGCTGCCCATGGAGGACCCGTCACAGCTGCCCAGGAGGAGCCCACAACCCCCATAGCCGCTGCCCAGGGAGGAACCGTCACAGCTGCCCAGGGAGAGCCCACCACCCCCATAGCCGCTGCCCAGGGAGGAACCGTAACAGCTGCCCAGGGAGAGCCCACCACCCCCATAGCCGCTGCCCAGGGAGGAACCGTCACAGCTGCCCAGGGAGAGCCCACCACCCCCATAGCCGCTGCCCAGGGAGGACCCAGCCCAGCTGGCCAGGAGGGCCCCACCATCCACAGCCCAGGTGGGCATTGAAGGAGCACCATCCCCGCTTCCCAGGAGGGCACCACCAGGCAATGAGCAGTTGGCCATAGAATGGCCGCCGTCTCCAGCACCGCTCCGCTGGGGACCGCCGTCTCAAGAACCGCTGAACTGGGCCCTTCAAGGCAAGAACCGCTGAACTGGGCCCTTCAAGGCAAGAACCGCTGAACTGGGCCCTTCAAGGCAAGAACCGCTGAACTGGGCCCTTCAAGGCAAGAACCGCTGAACTGGGCCCTTCCAGGCAAGAACCGCTGGCCCTTTGGCAGACGTGGCAGGGCAGGATCTGTCTCGGGCAGGGCTGCAGGATGTCCTCTGGCCAACATGCCTCCTCCAGTGGCAGTGGAGTCTGTTATGGACTGTTTGGACTGTGGCTTTGCACTCCCCAGGATGGCCCAGTGGGCAGGCCACCCACTGTATGGACTGTATGGACTGTGGCTTTGCTCTCCCCAGGATGGCCCAGTGGGCAGGCCACCCACTGTATGGACTGTATGGACTGTGGCTTTGCTCTCCCCAGGATGGCCCAGTGGGCAGGCCACCCACTGTATGGACTGTATGGACTGTGGCTTTGCTCTCCCCAGGATGGCCCAGTGGGCAGGCCACCCACTGTATGGACTGTGGCTTTGCTCTCCCCAGGATGGCCCAGTGGGCAGGCCACCCACTGTATGGACTGTATGGACTGTGGCTTTGCTCTCCCCAGGATGGCCCAGTGGGCAGGCCACCCACTGTATGGACTGTATGGACTGTGGCTTTGCTCTCCCCAGGATGGGCCAGTGGGCAGGCCACCCACTGTATGGACTGTATGGACTGTGGCTTTGCTCTCCCCAGGATGCGCCAGTGGTCATGGAGTCCCCTCGTGGATCTGGCGTCGTGTACTCAAGTGGCTGAGGTGCCCCCCCTTCCCTTCCCCCTGAGGTGCCTGTCCTTTTTTCTTTCTGATGCCCCTGCAGTGTTCTCTCCGTGGAGTTCTTGTCGTGGGACTGGGCCTTGCCCCTTTCCTCAGGACCCCTGTGGTCCACGGACAGTGGTTGGACTACATATAGTAGATGTATATATTTTGTACATAGTTTATTTATTTATTTGGATTACTGCTGTCCATTTTTCAATATATCTGCCCGTTTAAGATCTTTTCTTTTGGTCTTTGCATTATTTCGGAGGGGGGGGTTTGTGGGTTGTGACAGTGATCTGTGGGAATGCATTGATGTGTGTGTTGTAGTGGGTGTGGGTGGGTGGGTGTGTGCCGGTAATCTTTTCCCTCCCCTGTGTCGTAGGTGCAGTACTCACCGATGTCTTCCGCGCCGCCGGGCGTGCTCCTGGTACAGGAGCAGGTATAGGAGTGCGGGGATGACCTGTAACTCGGGTTCCATACTGCCGGAATCTCGCGTGGAGTATGTGGAGGTGAGCATTTCCCGTTCGTAGTCTGTTTCCGCCGTGTTTTTATCGGCGGGGCTCCCGCCCCGGAAAAGGTGGCGGGTTGGTGGGTCGTTATCGGGTAGGCGGTACATTGTCTCCCGCCGGGCTGTTGGCGGTGACCGCCAGGCTGTTTGTTTGTACCGCCGTGGCGGTCGGAGTGTTGAAGCGGCGGTCTCTGTTGGCGGTAACCGCCAGGGTCAGAATTCAATTTTTTGGACCGCCAGCCTGTCGGCGGTATGGTCGCGGCTTTAACACCGACCGCCAGGGTTGGAATGAGGGCCAAAGTGTCTTGATACGTTGTGCATAATCTGGAATGTATGTATGTTCTGCCAAAATTAAAGAAACCTAGTAATGACTTCAGTTTCTTAAGGGTGTTAGGAGGGTGCAGTTGAGCACATTTCTCTAAAAAGTGAGGGACCAGGCTCTTTCCCTCGTTTGATAGCTCATATCCCAGGAACAGTACACTGAGAAAGGCTATTTAACTTTTTTTAAAGTTGAATTTGTAACCGAGGTCTGCAAATCCCAAAATGATCCAATCGCCGAGGTCGTTGTCTGTGAGATATATGTCATCCACGTAGGATAACGTCTCGGAATCAATATCATGTAATATTGATGTTACACGGGCTGAAAATAGCCCCGGACAAAAGAGTTTGTGAGAGCCAAATGAGAATGCACTCAGGTCCCGACTTTCGTGTGCTAAGTTCTGGCAGAAAAAGCCATTAGATATGTCTAATGTTGTTTTATATTTTTTACGCACTATACTGTATTGTTTATTAGTGCTGTGCGAGTTTTGTATAGCATATGTGCGTGTATGACTATTTAAATGCCTGTAATCAATCGCTATTCGGTATGAATGGTCTGGCTTTGCAATGGGGAATAACAGGTTATTCATTGCAGATCTAAAGGGCTCCATTACTCCCTGGTACTCAAGTTGGGTGAGGATCTCCCTCACCGGAGCGTTTGCTTCATGTTTGACAGGATATTGTGGCTGCGGTTGGGGTATAGACCTAACGGGAATGACATGACAAGGAGACTCCTTGTCCCAACCTACATGATTGCGGTCTAACGCAGCTGCCTGCGCTAAAGCCCATTGAGCAGCATAGGCTTCTTTTTCTGCTTCCGGAACAAGATCGGAGAAAGAAGGCAAAATGACATCTTCCCCATGCGGGAGCTTACGGACGTGCTCAGGTGGCCAGTCTCTTTCGGCCAGTAGGATATCACTAGTAAGTTAATGCCAAAATATCACACTAATGGTGCGCTCCACGTCTCCCTCTATCTGCATTTTTAAATCATAAACCCTGCCGGGTGGGAGAATGCGGCCGTCCGCAGTTTCAACTGCGATAAAGTCGCTAGTTGCTGTCGCATCCAGATGATCTTTCAAACTCTGGCGACATATCGAGACCTCTGCTGTGCTGTCTAACAGAGTCACTGCCCATGTCTTGTTCCTCAACAGTGTTCTCATGTGTACTGGCATTTTTAGCTGTCAGTGCTGCCACCTTTTTCTTTTTAAACTGTGGCTTTTGCTGTGGAGTCTTTTCTTCTTTTTTAATGGTAGACTGCAGCAAGTCTTTCTTTTGTTTCACGTATTCAGGACGTCACTCTGGATGGCCCCCTCTCTCGCTACGTCTATCCGGTGCGTCCTGAAAGGAACAAGAGGGACGTGAATCAGTATATCTGTCTGGAGTTTTAATGTTCTCCCTATTTCTGAGATTGTATCTCCTTTTGGAGTTCTCCGGGTGTGGAGAATCAGCTCTCTTATTTCTTCTATCTTTGAAACCTTTTTGTTTGTCCCATTGCTTCTTAGGGCCCTCTTGTACCTGGTTTTTACCCTCCTTATGGGTGGTACCTTGTAACTCCAATTTCTTTGGCTTGGCTCCCAAACTATCCCGCCCTATACTAGTATAGGTGCCAGAAATAATTTTCGGTAGCTGTCTTTCTTGGTCCTGGTGTGGAGTTTACCAGAGGCGCTGGCGTGTTGCCAGTGCTACCACTTCCCCTTTAATATTACTGAGTATTATTGAGGAAAGCGCGTCAAAATTATGCATTGAGGCTGGTGCCGCCCTGTGCTCATTCTGTATTTGTTTTAACACCTCCGGTAAATTGGCAAGTGTCAGGGCACCATGTGTGGTAGTGTATATAGCAGCGAAGACTGTACGCCATGTAGCGCAGTCATCCACCGAGGGAACCATCCCAAAGGGCAAGCACATAGTGAGCAGTCTATGTTTTTCCTGTTGTCCCTTCCAGCTGATTAGTTTTCTGGGCAATCCAGAACGGTATTTTTTCCCGTTCTGTGGGTACTTTACCCATGATAGTATGCACTGTTTGTGGATTAATCTCAGTAGCCAATTGGTAACCACATGTGGTAGGGTGCCTTCAAACCAGTTCTGGTGCTCTTGGTATGTGAGTGATATTTCATGATACTGGTATGCTCAGTACCATGGAGGTACGTTTGCAATTTCATATGTGTGGAATGTATGTGTTCTCTGGTCCACCTCAGGAAAGGTGACCCAACAATAAAATGTTTCTGTTTGGTATGCTTTATTAGCTTCTATTATGAGTAACATCCCCGCCCTCATCTGTAAGGCCATGCATTAATAAGTGTTTTGTTAGTGCTTGTCTAGCATTTTCAGGAATGTCAATGGCGGCAGTCATTTTTGTTTAGAAAAAGGGAACACCAAAATGGGGAGTAAAGGTCCTTTTATGAGTTTGAGCTCAAACAACCTACAGTTTAATCAGGTGTCACCTTTTGAGCTGAGGAGGAATTTCCCAAAGACCACGGACGTCTCCGTATAATGGTACTTAGGGTACCTGTTGTCTGTGAGACAGTGATAGTCGGGGTATCCGTAAATTAGTGCCTAAACACCAACGTTGGTGGCGCCATGTCGTGGTTTGGACTCTTTTTACCAGGCAAGACTGCTGGTTCAAGGATGACAGTACTTTTGTCTATAGGCGACTATGCCTGTCCTACAACAAGTTGCAACGGTTGTCCCAACCTTACCGGCTCACTAGCAACACCTCACCAGAAACACAATAGTAAAAGATGATTTGTGGCAGCCTTTACGCATGGACTCGAGAATGAGACATCTCAGGGAGTGTCGTGGTTAAACGGAGATTACCCCTTTCTCACAGATATATCATGTCTCATACAAACACAGGCAATGACAAAGATGCAGAAAAGTTTCAATCGTTTTTATTTAACACAACTGCAATTTGCGATAAGTTGCATGGGCTGCAATGATTAGGATAATGAATAGTGCAAGAAACAGAATTGTGAAGAGGAGAGTCATTATTACAAAGACCTCCACCATCTTGCAATGCATGCAAAAGACATACGAGGTGTAATATGCCCTAATACCCTAATGTGATAGGCCTAACCTCCTATCTAAAGGAGAGCTGGGTTTGTTAAACCTAATCTGCCAATGCCATGTCCATGAGAGGAGCCCCCAACCCTCGTTACCTTGGAATGAAGTCTCTATCTCAGGCTTCGCAGGGACACGAAGACTGGGTCAACGTCAAGACGACGTGCAGCATCGATATCAGCGATGGTGGCGATGCCCTCTGGTCGGAATCCCTCTGATTATCTGTCTAAAGTGCAATGTATTTATACAGATCTACCAGGACCCCTGATGTAGGTGTGACATGCTTGGGACAGCAATTATTATAAACAAATCCCTCGAAAGTATAGAGAGGGAAAATCCCTAAGTGTGAACTCCTACTGTTTGTTTTTCTTTGTTGCTTGATCTTGACGCCTTAGCACGATGGCACTGATAATGCAAAGCATAACAAGTGGCCTAACTGTAGAGGGCGTGGCCGGCAGCCGATGACGCTGCAAGCTCAGCGCGGAGCTCCGGGGCTGGGATCGGGGACCGTCCGGCATTTCTACCACGCATAGCTCACCGTTTTATCCACCGACCACTGGGATCCTTCCCTGTGGACTTCTAGCAGCCGAGGTGATCTCGTTCCGGGAGATTTTACCCCCGCAGAGGCGGCTTTATGCAAACTTCTTGGACGTCTGAGGGAAAAGTTTGGAAAACAAAATGGTGGCTGCGGCGTTCATAACGGCAGCTGAAGAGACGGGAGAAATATAAAGGCCGGAGCAACTGCATCGGCCTGAAGCTGAAGGCGGTGGCTTGGGGAGCTCGCTGGGAGTGTTGGAGACCCCGGACTGGATATGGGGGCCCAGTGAGTGCAGAGGTGCGAGAGCAGGGGAGAGCAGCGGAGCCCCACCCGGGCACAAAGAGTGAACGGGAGTCCGGCCGCTTTGTGGATGTAGAGAAAAAGACAGCCAGCCCCTGGGACCCCTAAGAATAATAAAAAGGGGTGATTGAGACGCTGGAGACTCTCGCCATACCTCCAGCCTGAATTAAACAGAAGTCACATCTTAGTGACACGGTGCGGAGGAGGGGGCGGGCCCGTCCCGCTGCAGGGGCCTTGAGTAACACGGAACCACGGCGGTGCCTCGGACCCGATGGGCCCCCCCTCTGAGACTCGATCCAGTTGGCCCCCCGGACACCCCCAAAGCTGTAGACAGAGTGGGGGAGTTGGATTAGGATACTCCCGACCGGGTGCCTGCACGCTAAGGAGCATAAGACACTACTCATGCAGGCGGAATCGCAGACAACATCGCCTGCTCCTGCGTCTCACCACCCTGTGTTGGAGTCTTATCCGGACCACTACGGGGAACTCACGGGCCGACGAATAGAGAGTCCCTACAGTACATCCCCGGGTAACCTAGGAGGGGTAAACGCCCAAACACATCTTCTGAAGAACTGAAGCTGACCCTCCAGAGGCCCGTTAGATATACGGGACCCTAACCTTAAAGAAGCACGAAATGAGCGAAATCGAGATCAGACGCTAACCTTACATCCTACATATTGGGTGGACTCAAAGGAGAACGAGCCATATAACACTCCTCACATATCCTGACCACCCATCATATCCGGGATCTGTGAGAACATTACAGACGGTACCTGCAAAAGGAGGACACGGAATAGAAAATGGGAGAGTCTCTTCCCCCCCATTGATTGAAACCTGAGAGTGGAGGAAGATTGGGGTGAATAAAGAGGTCCAGCTAAGCTGAATCCGGTGACTCGGACCTCTGCGGCGGTCTGGGCACTCGACTCGTCCTCTTCAGTCACAGCACAGTTTTAGTCATGGGGAAACCTAAGAAATGAGAAGAGCAAGCTCAAACGGAGTTTGCAAATGTGAAACAACCTACCCAACCCTCCAACCTGGCTTGCTCAGGCAATCTGATTCCTCAAGAAACAACGCTAGACATGGTCCTCCTAGCTATTAAAGAATCCTGTGAAGCACTTGAGAAAAAAATTGATAGCCTATCATCGGACCTCTCACTATTACGAGACGACCACCACAAACTGAAAGAGAGAGTGGGGGCGAACAAAAAATCTCTATCCGCAGTCGACCTTGCACAACAAACAACATCTAAGGAAATAGCACATATTACCGCCTGAATTAAGACATTAGAAACCAGAGCAGAAGATGCTGAAAATCGAGCACGTAGGAATAACCTCAGACTTATCGGAGTGCCGGAAGGTTCGGAATCCTCAACAAACAGCACAGAATTTTTTCTGGAAAATTGGATTAGAAACACAGTGGCTCTGGAGGGCCTTTCGGCTTACTTCGCTATAGAAAGAGCACATAGGATCCCCAACAGGGCACCACCTCCGGGAGCTGGACCACGCCCTATCATAGCTAAATTGCTGCACTACAAAGACAGAGACTATATCCTCTCCCAATCACGGCAACTAGGCGAAACTCTATGCAATAACCAGCCGATCATGATCTTTCCAGACTTCACAAGAGAAACCCAGGCGCAAAGGGCCTCCTTTCACAGTCACAAACGCATTCTACGAGAAAATGGGATAAAATATGCAATGCTCTTCCCTGCCAGGCTCAAAATAGAACATGAGGGTAAAACGCATTTCTTCTTATCGCCACAACTGGTGGGGGAGTGGCTGGATGCCCTGAACCTGACTTCCTCAGCTCTCCCCCCTAGACCCCTGCAAACCGGGGAAGAAACGCAGTCGTTTCTCTAAGCGGACCACGGAGGCAGCCCCCCCAAAACATCAATCCCTTCAGGAGATGCGAGACGCCGTAGACGCAGCCGCTGGCCTTACCAGGGGGGCCAACCATAGACCTCGGACTTCTAGCAACCTTTCGGAACCTGACTCCAGTTGTGGGGGCTCATCGATATCCTCGCGGGACACTGCCACTAGCCTACCTAACAATAACACCAGGAACCTCAGAAGAAATTATTTGACTCTAAGTTGGGCAGTCCTTCCGGACCGTGAGTATCTAAAAGAAAACAATAAAATCCGACCATGGTCCCTACTCAGCTCTAACTCCGGAACACTGTTTGTAAAATCTTGTGATAAATAGCGGACAATATAAAGAGCTGGCCATGTTGCGGCTGGGCCCCGGGAGAAGCTCGGGACACGCGCTCTCGGCCCCTACCACGCCACCCACCTATAGGATTTTAGAATAGAAATGTTAACAGTTTGGACAGGAAGAGTTTTTGTAGCCGGTCCTGGGGAGTGGGAGTTGGGATTTATGCTCATTCAATTCGTTATAGGGGACCATCATGCACTGAGGCCTAGAGTGGTAAATATCTCTAGAACCAAACACTTGACAGGTAGTTGTAGCAACAAATTACCCTTGGGTCCTTCCCCTAATAGTAGCCAACAACTAGTAAATCAAGGCTATGACTTCAAGATACAAGTTAATAACCTGGAATGTCAGGGGATTAAAAATTATAGCCAAGCGATATAAGGTGTACAGCTACCTTAAACGTAGAGGAGCACATATTGCTGTACTGCAGGAAACTCATTTGCTCAAGCACGAGGTCATGGCACTTAGGAAAAGATGGAGAGGCCAAATATTTGCTACCAATTATTTGGCGTTTGCAAGAGGAGTACTAGTTTGGATACACCCTGGCGTCCCATTCCAAGCTCTACACACAAATTTAGATAAAGACGGAAGATACGTTGTTATCTCAGGAAGGCTGGATGGAAGGGAAATAACTATAGGGTGCCTCTATGCCCCGAACAAGGATCAAAAGAAATTCTTTGACACATTGTCTAGGGAGCGGGCCCGATTCTAGCGAGCCCGAAAATGATAGGTGGGGACTTTAATTGCATAACTGATATCAATATGGATAGATCACAACCCCCCCCCCACAAACTCAGATTCTAAAAACTGCTAAAGCTTTTTCAGAATGGCAACAACACTGACAAATAAGAGACTGCTGGAGACACCTCAACCCGCATAATAGAGAATATTTCTTTTATTCAGCAGTACATGACCTACACGTAAGACACAGTACTAGTTTCCCCGGAGCTACAATCCATCGTAGTTTTCAGCTGAATATCTGGGCCGTACCATTTCAGATCACAATCCCCTACTGGTTTCACTAGCTTGGCATAGAGAAAAACCTGTGATCCCCGCATTGAGACTCGGGGCAGAGGCATTAGAAGACGAGGCCTTTAAACACTCCCTTCACAATAGTATCAAAGACTATTTCAAACTAAATACAGGAACAGCATCCTCTAGATCATTAGAATGGGAAACCTTTAAAATAGTAACTAGAGGCAACTGTATTGGGGAAAGTGTAGGAGTGCGTAGATCTATCGAATCTGAGCTTAAAAAACTCGAAGACTCCCTAAGAGACACTGAACGCAAACACCCTTCCCACCCTGAGCTGAACTCCCTTTTGCGGGAAACTAAAATGAAAATAGTCCAAGAAAACATCAGGCTCTCTCGCTTCAACTACAAACAGTACTTAAGTAGACAACACGCTGAAGGAGATAAAGCAGGCGCACTACTGGCGTGGCTAGCTAAACTCTCCAAACAACAAACTATTATACTTGAAATAGAGAGGAGCCCAGGTGATAGAGTACTTAGCCAAATTAGCGCTTGCTTCTTCGAATATTACTCCTCCCTTTATGCTTCACCCACCGAATCAATTAATATCACTCAGATCACAAAACTGGAATCTCTGGCTCTCCCTAGACTGGAAGCCGAAGAAAGCGCAACCCTAGCCGCCCCCATTTCGATAACAAAAATCAAAACTGCAATACAAAACATGGCAAAGGGTAAAGTACCGGGAGCAGACGGTCTCCCTTCAGAGTTCTATCAGCTATATCAGGATACACTTGCACCTAGACTCTGCACACTCTACACGGAAGCGTGGCATAATAATAAATTACCCCATTCCACTAACGAGTCCATAATGATCCCCTTATTAAAACCAGAAAAACAAGCTACTGATGTCCGCTCATACCGACCTCTATCTATGTTGAACTTAGATTATAAAATATTAAGCAGGATATTAGCCAATAGACTCTTACCCTTCATGACCTCATTGATTCATCAGACTCAATCGGGTTTCATCCCACTACGCAGTACAGCGCAAAACATCAGACGCTTAATCTCAATTCTTCACTCCCTGCCTGATACCATACCTCAAACAGCAATAATTTCAATAGACATTGAAAAAGCCTTTGACAGCTTGAGATGGGACTACTTAGAGCAAGTTATGTTAAAACTAGGACTGGGAGAAGGTTTCACTCGCTGGACGAAATTATTATACACAAACCCCACAGCAAGAGTACGCACAGGTGGCACTTTTTCCGAGCACTTCACGTGGGAAGAGGGACCAGACAAGGCTGCCCACTCTCCCCTCTTCTATTCGCTATTGTGGTAGAACCCCTTGCACAAACTGCAAGATCTAAAAGATACTTTGAGGGCATTCCAATTAATAACTGGAAACACCACAATGCCCTCTACGCTGATGACATGCTACTTTTCCTCAAGAACTTAGTTACGGACCTTCCTGGATTGATAGAAATGCTAGAAAGCTTCGGATCTGCCTTGGAACTCAGGATTTATTGGAGGAAATCCTCCATCTTCCCGGCGATCAGAGGTACCCCGAGGCTTTCCGACACAAGGGGTTTACCCTGGGCTCCGAACACTTTCAAATATCTTGGAGTCAACATTTATCATTCAGTAGAAGACTTGCTTGAGGGGAATATACATGGGGCAATTAGGGGAATCAAAACTAGCATGCAGTTCTGGTGCACCCTACCACTAACCGTCGCTGGGAGAGTCGCTCTGCTTAAAATGATAGTACTGCCCAAGCTCCTATATTATTTCTCTACGCTCCCTCTAATAATCCCGAGTTCGGTATTTAAGAACACAGATTCTTTAATCGCAAGCTTCATTTGGGGACCCAACAGACACAGAATAGCACTTAATACGCTACAAAGACCTACCTTGGAGGGGGGTTTAGCCGCGCCTAACTTAGAAATTTACTATTGGGCGGGACAAATACAATGGCTGGAAAAATTGATTAATAAACCCCCAGTCGCAAAAGACTTACAGATACCATTAAACTGCCCACTAGGAAAAATCTTACATATAGTATTGAACCCCAGGAAACCGAAAGAGCCACTCCCTCTGGAATGGGAAGCTATTAGACACTGCTGGGATCTCTACCTCAAACGCTCTCACTCAAAGACTCCCTACGCTTCTGAAATTCCTATGGCGTCATTGAACTGCCTCCCAGGTAATCAAATCACCAAACATATGAATCCCTTTTAATATTTCAAAATTGGGTGACCTATTCCTCAACTGGAAACTTTGTTCCTTTGCTGAACTGCAGGACCGTTTCGCCCTCCCACCCGGATTGTTCCTCACTCCTAATTCCCTTATTAGAATCATTCAAAAACTATGGGGCGCAGGCACCTGCGAGCCTCTGATCCACGGGGGTTGCGAACTCCTCTGCTCCATTGGAGACCAAAGGGGGATAATCTCAGGAACATATAAATTCATGCAGAAAGGCACCTGCACTCCGCTAAACAAACTCAAGGCAAAATGGCAAACTGATCTTGACACTTCATTAGAAGATACTCAATGGGCCAGAATCACATCCCACGTCTATGCCATAACCAGAAACGTAAGATTGAAATTGATAAACTTGTAGATTTTCCATAGAGTTTACTTAACCCCCAAAACGATAACCAAAATATATAACACAAATAATTCCGGCTGCCCGCGCTGTGCCGAACCAGCGGCAGACCTAATGCACATGTTATGGAAATGCCCTCGGATTAGTGCATACTGGATGGAAGTATTTAGGAAAATAGCCAGCAGCACTGAAAGACCTCTATCGGCTACCCCTATAGCAGCAATTTTGGGGGATTTCCCGTGCACGTCGACACATAAAACATCGAACAAATTCATAGACCTGGCTTTGATCTTAGCAAAGAGAGAGATAACCTCACATTGGAAGGACCCAGGTGGTCCGCTGGCAAATAGATGGCAAGGTGCACTAGAAAAGTGGGTGGAAATAGAGAGCACAGTGTTAATGAAAGAAGCATTACAGGGCCAAAGACCCAGAGAGAGTGTTACACAGTGGGACTTATTGCTGGAAAATTTAAAGACTGTAGACTCCCCCTCTATGGAGGAAGACAACTCTACTGTATATCGGACTCGGACGCCGAGCAGATTGCTACAACTGCTTCATAAATACCCTGGAACTTTGACTTACCTTGGGACTTCAGAGACTTGTCGTCATAAGATCTGTATTTGATGTACTTAGTGCACGATGGGGGGAGGGAGGGATTACGCAGTTGGGGAATATCGTAATGGGTTTTGATTTATGCTACCACCTTTATAAAGGCAATAAAAGATATATTTAAAAAAAAAAAGTGGCCTAACTGTAAAGAAGGCAGCCATCTTAGATGAATTAAATAACTAAATGGGCTAAGACAGAGCAAGCTAAGTAGGTTAAAAGTCACTAGGTGACAGGGGCACGAGTCTGCAAGCCAAAGGCTAAGCTAACGCCTGTATTCCCATTAAAACAAACTAGGATTCACTACACCCCTACCTCGTAAATAGGACTCAACACCAGTCCAACTATGACCTGTACTATCAGAGGTGCAGTGGGAAGGGGTATAGGAAAAGAAAGTAATGCAGTCGTGATCAACATAGAGTTCTCAGGTTGTTTCTCATCCTCCTTCTAGATTCTTTCTAGGGGCATATTCATGACTAGTTTTTGCGACCTGTATAGGTATCTATGTAAGGTATTCAAAAACATATTAGAACCAGACTTTGATATGTATTAGCAATGACATTAACAGCCACGTTTTATATATTGTCCATCTGGCACACATGAAAGTAGTCCTTTAGTACTTTTAAAAGTCAGTCCAACCCACCTGGCATACGTGGTTTTGTACGCTCCAAGTTATTGCTTGCAATGATTTAGAGTTCTCACAAATTGTTCCACCTCAAACTTGTGTTGAATAAGTATCGTTTATGGTTCTTCCAGGCACAGGCCTGGGTGTTATGAAAATAGTTGTACTCTAATCACAATGGCTCTTGCATCCACTTACAATGTCCTTTGCCCTCTAGCTGAGGCTTAAGCACTATGGGGCATATTTATAATGCCCTAGTGCCACCTTGCGCCACATTAACATCATTATTTTTTATGTTAATTTGGCCCAACGAGGCAGAAATGCCCACACCGTATTTACAGAGTGCCGCAATGCATTCATTGTGCCACTCTGTAACCCTTTGCGCTACATTATGCCTGCCCGAGGCATAATGTATACCAAGGGGGCTGAAAAAATGGCGCTAGGAAATCTATGAGATTGCGCCATTTTTTAAGGCACTTTTAACACCTGCTCAGAGCAGGCGTTAAAAGGGGGCTTCCATTCTTTAGAATGGGCCCCTTTGTACTCTGCAGGAGTGGCGCCAACAGTTTGGCGCTACTTCTGCAGAGTACATTAATAGCGTCAAAAAGAATGACGCTATTGCCCCCTACCCTGAGCCATGGTGCGTCATATTTTAAATACGGAGCACACATGGTGGCGGTATGGGAGGCGCTAAGGGGCGCAGGGGAAGTGGCGCTGCACTCTGTGCAGCACCCTTTTCCATAAATGTGCCCCTATGCCTGCCCTCGCACAGTCTTTCAGATGCAATGCAATGTCTTGTTATGAATTCAATGTCCCTGCGAGCATCACACCAGCTTGTGTGAAAGGTTTGAATTTTATCTTATTTCTTTCTTTTTATTTTAGGTGTCTGTATGGAATTGTCCAAGGAGCGAGAGGTCACGAAGCTGAGGAGAGCCAAGGATCAGGCGGCAAGGATCATAAGAAGTAAGACATACTTCCTCTCTTTTACAGAGGATAAAACACTATGGGGGTCATTACAACATTGGCGGTAAAAGCCGCTTACTGCCGTGCAGAAGACCGCCAACACACTGCCGCGGCCGCGGAAATCCGCCACAGCTAATACGACCCACATCTCAAAATCCGACAAAATCCAGACACCCACACAAGCCCGCCACACCAAAGGTCAGTGATAAAGTCGCGAAAACAAAACCTCCACCGTCACCCCAACAGAAATACACCCATGCTATCACGACCCACGAATCCACGCGGTGGTCTTTCAACCGCGGTATTCCATTGGCGGTACACACCGCCGCGCTCAAAATACACACACACATACAAAACACCGCCACATTGGACAATTCCAAATACACACACCTGATACACATACACACACCACACCCACACACCCAATACAATATAAAACACACACCCACATCACCCACAAACCCCTACTACCAAACATTTTCCGAAAGAAGGCCAGAGAGAGACACCACCATCCACAAACTAGCAGCCACAGGCACTCAACACGATCACCCACACAACTTCCACGCACAAAATACCACACACCACTACATATCACCACCCTTATCACCACACACACCACCCCACACATCACCTACACCACCCCATGGAACGGCAAAGACACCCCAGGTTCTCGGAGGAGGAGCTCAGGGTCATGGTGGAGGAAATCGTCCGGGTAGAGCTACAGCTATTTGGAGCACAGGTGCGGCACACCTCCATAGCTAGGAAGATGGAGCTATGGCGAAGAATAGTCGACAGGGTCAACGCAGTGGGACAGCACCCAAGAAATAGGGACGACATCAGGAAGAGGTGGAACGACCTACGGGGGAAGGTGCGTTCCGTGGTCTCAAGACACCACCTGGCGCTACAGCGGACTGGCGGCGAACCCCCACCTCCTCCTCCACAACTAACAACATGGGAGGAGCAGGTCTTGGCGATTCTGCATCCGGAGGGCCTCGCAGGAGTCGGTGGAGGAATGGACTCTGGTAAGTCAAACCTTTAACTATCATATCCCCCACCCTACCTGCATGCTATCACAGACCTCCACCCTCCCCCCTCCCCTATCACTCCAACTCCTCACAAATGTACTAATAACACAAACCACACATCCCAACACCAAGCCCTGCATGACACAACAAAGCATGGACACCCATCACTAAAGCATGCCCACTGCACATACCCATAACACCCCCTCAACCATCATCACACAAGCCCACACACAGGAATGCTAGCACTGGGGTACACGGTCACCCACCCATTGCACACCATGACACACAGAGATGCATTAATCATGCTTTTACACCCGTGCAGGACCACTACCCAATGTCACCAGACAGGAGGGTCCAGACATCTCCACCCCACCCAAAGAAGAGGCCCACAGTGATGACAGCAGCTCTGTCCAACTGGATCCAGATGACCAGCCCGGACCATCGTGGGCCTCGGGACAGTCGGTTCCCCTCACACAGCCACAGGCCACCACAGACCTTCCACCCTCTGGTAACACCAGCACAGCACCATCCCAGCGGGCCCATACCTCCGTCCCCAGGACACGTCAATCAGCTGTGTGTCCACCACTACAGGGAACCCAGGATAACCCACCACCCCAACAACAACAGGGACCTGGGGGCAGTGGCAGTGGGCACACAGTTCAGGGGACGGAGGCACAGGAACACAGGGAAACTGGGAGGGCTGCCGTGCGACAGGGGGCAGACAGGCCAAGGGAACCCACTCTCCACGAGGCCCTCTCCTCCATCATGGGAGCATACCACCACTCCCACGAGACGATGGCAACTGTCCTGGCCAAGTTTCAGGAGACCCAGCGCATGCAGGAGGAACAGTATTTGGGGTTCAGGGAGGAACTCAGAATCATCAGCTCCGCCCTGGGCACCATTGTAGGGGTGCTGAAGGAAATACTTAACAACAGGAGGGACACTGTGGCACTCCAAGGGGCCCCTGACACTAGCATGGACGATGAACTGCCCACCACCTCCGCCGGCACTAGTGGACAGGAAGCACCGCCACAGGACCACCACACCAGCACCCCACCCCCTGCAGAGGGAGAACCACCCCGCAAGCGGTCCCTGAGATCCAGGAACAAGACAGAGCACGATGCCAAGACCCCCGCCAAGAAATGAGACCACCCTGATTTTCAAACCACTGTCCCACTTTATAACCCTGTCCATATTGGAACTGCCCCAGCTCCACTTCCTATGCCCATATGGGCAATGCACCTGTGAGACTAATAGACTGGACTCTGCCATGGACATTCCTCCACCATCACCCCTCACCATTTTACAACCCCCCTCCAATATTGAGCACTTCAATAAACACCCTTGAAGCACAAAACAATCTGGAGTCAGTCTGTGATTTCGAAAATGTGTATTAGCAATGACAGTGACAAAATGCTTTTTCAAATGTAATGTCAACATACCTATGTCACATATCTCAAGTCCATGAGGAATCTAAGCAGATGACACACGTTGGAAACCACACCTGTGAAACCGTAAGGGAAATGTACAACTCAGTGACCATATACTGGTTGAAATCGACAGACAGGATAGAGGTAGAAGTGTTAAAGTACTTGTAGTAGGCAGGAAGGTTTTCTCACCTGTGTGTCACTGGAAATATTGCTGGATAACTGAGTCCGTGTTGTCAATGTCTTCTTCCTCTGCTTCCTCCTCATCACTGTCCACAGGCTCCACAGCTGCCACAACACCGCCATCTGGACCATCCTCCTGCAGAAAAGGCACTTGTCGTCGCAAAGCCAAGTTGTGAAGCATACAGCAGGCCACGATGATCTGGCACACCTTCTTTGGTGAGTAGAATAGGGAACCACCTGTCATATGGAGGCACCTGAACCTGGCCTTCAGGAGGCCGAAGGTGCGTTCGATCGCCCTCCTAGTCCGCCCATGGGCCTCATTGTAGCGTTCCTCTGCCCTGGTCCTGGGATTCCTCCCTGGGGTCAGTAGCCGTGACAGGTTGGGTTAACCAGAGTCCCCTAATAGCCACACCCGGTGCCTCTGGAGTTGACCCATCACATAAGGGATGCTGCTATTCCGCAGGATGTAGGCGTCATGCACAGAGCCAGGGAACATAGCATTTACCTGGGAGATGTACTGGTCTGCCAAACATAACATCTGGACATTCATGGAATGATAACTCTTCCGGTTCCTGTACACCTGTTCACTCCTGTGGGGGGGGACCAGAGCTACATGGGTCCCATCAATGGCACCTATGATGTTGGGGATATGTCCAAGGGCATAGATGTCACCTTTAACTGTAGGCAAGTCCTCCACCTGAGGGAAAACGATGTAGCTCCGCATGTGTTTCAGAAGGGCAGACAACACTCTGGACAACACGTTGGAAAACATAGGCTGGGACATCCCTGATGCCATGGCCACTGTTGTTTGAAATGACCCAAAGCCAGGAAATGGAGCACTGATAGCACCTGCACTTAAGGGGGGATTCCTGTGGGATGGCGGATTGCTGAAATCAGGTCAGGCTCCAACTGGGCACACAGTTCCTGGATTGTGGCACGGTCAAACCTGTAGGTGATGATCAAACTTCTTTCCTCCATTGTCGACAGGTCCACCAGCGGTCAGTACACCGGAGGATTCCGCCATCTCCTCACATGTCCCAGCGGACGGTGCCTATGAAGGACAACAGCGACCATAGAGTCAAACAACTTAGAGGTATGTACCCACAGTCTACACAGAACACCATTCATATACAAAATGTGGTCTGTATTTGTGTTGTGAGACAAGGCCTAGGTATCTGTGACGGAGTTGGTAATTAGGCCATGTGGGCCCCTGAAATGGCGGCTGCCTGACCTCTAAACTGGGACAATGGGATGTGAGGTAACTGCGCTGGCGTTGTACACCGTCGCGGTAGGCGGTCGAAGACCGCGGCGCAATGCTGCATTGGTTAACATTGGACCCTATGGGTCCCAGGAGCCAATGGCGATGTACGCCAGCGGTGATAGTACGCACCGCCGCGGACGCGACCGCCATTTTCTATCTGTTCAATCACTCAATACCTGATCTTCGACAGGAGAGGACCTACACTGCAAGTGCTGCTGTGACCTCGGTCTGGAAGAGACAATGGCTCCTGCGTCTGGGGAAAGGGCCCATGCCTTCACTACAGAGGAGTTGGAGAAGCTCGTGGACGGGGTCCTCACCCAGTACACGCTACTCTACGGTCCTCCAGACCAACAGGTAAGTACACAGAGAGCACGTTGTATGGGCTATGCCTATGTGGAGAGGGCTGGTTGTAAGAATGAAGGGGGCACAGTTCTGCTTGCATGAAGGACTGGGAATGCATGTGCCACATGGCAAGGGTAGGGATGTGGGCCACTCACTTAGACGGTGCAGTTGGTAATGACTTCTCTTCTTCCCCTGTACATGTCATGTAGGTCAGCGCCCACCAGAAGAAGGATATTTGGCGTGCCATCGCCAAGGACGTCCGGACCCTGGGGGTCCACCACAGACGGAGCACCCACTGCCGGAAAAGATGGGAGGACATTTGCCGCTGGAGCAAGAAGACGGCGGAGGCTCAGCTGGGGTGGCCTCCCAACGTGGGAGGGGTGCCCGTCGAACCATGACCCCCCTGATGTTCCGGATCCTGGCGGTGGCCTACCCTGAGTTGGATGGGTGCTTGAGGGCATCACAGCAGACACAAGGGGGTGAGTACAACATAATTCAGCGGACTTTGCGCGCAGTTAAGGTGTCTGGGTGGGGGAGGAGGGCTGTGGGTTTCCCTAGGCCAGGGCGAGTTCCGTAGGCTAGGCCCCTCCGTAATGCAGGCCATGTGGCACCCCACACCACCTCTGTAGAGTGCCAAGTACAGGTATTCATGCCCCTGTGTCATCTATGTGTGCAGAGGTCGTCCATAGCCATGTAGGCCATATCCCAGGAATTGCATCTGTAGAGCCCAACAGCGTGACGTAGTTCAGGGGGCTGCTGTGTCTATATTGTCCGCCAACGGTAGCCATAAGCCATGCACTCAACCTGTCTTTCTTCTGTCATCCCCCCCTTTTTGTGGTCTCCCTGTTCTTGTGTGCATCAGCATCATCAGGCGGAGGTACAGTGGCACCGGAGCACGAGGGAGCTGCATCCCACATTGCCATGGAGGGCCACACCACGGACTCAGAATACACCAGTGGGACGGTGGGCGAGGGGAGCACCACAGCGGTCACAGGATCTGCAACCAGCGACACGGACTCATCCTCCAATGGGAGCTCCCTTGTGGTGGCGGCAAAAGCTGTGCCCCCCACTTCTACAGGTACAGCCGCCACCCTCCCTACCAGCACCGCCCTCCCAGCAGCCCCTCAGCCTTCGCCCCGTGCCCGCTCACCCAGGAGGGTGGGCATCACCTTCGCCCCAGGCACCTCAGCCCCTGCCCCTGTCACCTCTGCTGCCCTCAGTGAGGAGGCCATTGACCTCCTCAGGTCCCTCACTGTTGGGCAGTCTACCATTTTGCCATCCAGGGTGTAGAAAGGGAATTGCAACACACAAATGCATTCCTGGAGGGCATTCATTCTGGTCAGGCTGCCCTTCATCGAACCCTGCAAACTCTGGCCTCAGCACTGATGGCAGCCATTGTTCCTGTGTCTAGCCTCCCCCCTCCAACTTCTTCCACCCAGACCCAATCCCCTGTACCCCAGCCTATCCCAAGCACACCATCAGACCAGCCTGCACACACCTCACCACACAAGGGAAGCTCAGGCAAACATAAGCACCACACATCCCACAGGCACTCACACAAGCATCACACACATACAGACACACCAACATCCACTGCCTCCACTGTGTCCCCCTCCTCGTCGTCTCCCTCCTCCCTCCCAGTCTCGTCTACACTCACACATGCATGCACTACCACTACAGCCACTACGTCCCGCACCAGCACACCCACCACCACACCCCGCTCACGTGCACTCACCACCCCCACTACCATTTCCACGTCCCCTGTGTCCTCTCCCAGTGTGTCTGTGACGCCCCCTCCGAAGATACACAAACGCAGGCACACACCCACCCAACAGCCATCCACCTCACGACAGCCTCCAGCCCATGCACATGCACCCAAATCCACAAAAGCTACACCTCCTACAACCACCACCTCTTCCTCCACTCCCAAACCCCCTCCAGCTACCCGTCCCAGTGTCTCCAAAAAACTTTTCCTGTCCACCCTTAACCTATTTCCCCCCACCCCCCCTCCAACTCATAGGTCCCGTACTAGCACCTCAGCCAAAAAATCTCCGGGACCAGTGGTGCCTGTTGTCACAGGTATGTGGAGTGCACCGGCCACCAGGCCAGCCAGTGTGGCACGGAGCCACAGCACAGCCAGTCCCCCCCTGTGAAGCACCAGAAGTTGGACAGTGCCCGGCGGGAGAGGGGGAAGACTCCAGCCAGCAAAGCCGCTCACAAGGGTCCTGGGGGGAGTGTCGACTCAGCTGTGACTCCTCCCAAGGTGGGGAAGGGCCAGAAAAAATCTCCAAAGTCTGGGAGGAGCAGCACGGCGGAGAAGTCTGCCATCATCCCCGCTGCCCAGGAGGCCACCGCCAGCCCCAGAGTAACTGGCCAGGAGGCCACCGCCACCCCCATTGTCACTGGCCAGAAGGCCACCGCCAGCCCCATCGTCACTGGCCAGGAGACCACCACCAGAGTCACTGCCCAGGAGGCCCCCGCCAGCCCCAGAGTCACTGGCCAGGAGACCACCGCCACCCCCATCGTCACTGGCCAGGAGGCCACCGCCAGCCCCATCGTCACTGGCCAGGAGGCCACCGCCAGAGTCACTGCCCAGGAGGCCAGCCCCATCGTCACTGCCCAGGAGGCTACCACCAGAGTCACTGCCCGGAGGCCCCCGCCAGCCCCATCGTCACTGGCCAGGAGGCCACCACCACCCCCATCGTCACTGGCCAGGAGGCCACCGCCAGCCCCATCGTCACTGGCTAGGAGGCCACCCCCATTGTCACTGGCCAGGAGGCCACCGCTAGCCCCAGAGTCACTGCCCAGGAGGCCACCACCAGCCACAGCCCAGCTGGCCAGGAGGGCCCCGCAAGCCACAGCCCAGCTGACCCATGAAAGACCGCCAGCCACAGCCCTGCTGGGCAATGAAGGACCGCCTTGGCAAGGACCGCTGAACAGGCCAAGGACCGCTGAACAGGGCAAAGACCGCCATGGAATGCACCGCTGAACAGGTCTGACACTGGCAACTCAAGCACCGCTGAACACGCCAAGGACCGCTGAACAGGGCAAAGACCGCCATGGAATGCACCGCAGAACAGGTCTGACACTGGCAACTCAAGCACCGCTGAACAGGCCAAGGACCGCTGAACAGGGCAAAGACCGCCGTGGAATGCACTGCAGAACAGGTCTGACACTGGCAACTCAAGCACCGCTGAACAGGCCAAGGACCGCTGAACAGGGCAAAGACTGCCATGGAATGCACTGCTAGACCATTTGCAGCAGGGGCAGTGACGCAACTGGGACCGTCACGGGGTGTGTGCTGCACACTGGGCACCAGTCCCCCTCCAGAACCAGTGGAGAACAGCATCCACTCCGTCTGTCCTTGGCAGGATGAAGCACTCTGGGCACCAGTCCCCCTCCAGAACCAGTGGAGAACAGCATCCACTCCGTCTGTCCTTGGCAGGATGAAGCACTCTGGGCACCAGTCCCCCTCCAGAACCAGTGGAGAACAGCATCCACTTGAGAGACTGTGGCTTTGCACTCCCCAGGATATGGCAGTGGGCAAGACACCCACTGTAGAGACTTGAGAGACTGTGGCTTTGCACTGTCCAGGATATGGCAGTGGGCAACCCATCCACTGTAGAGACTTGAGAGACTGTGGCTTTGCACTCCCCAGGATATGGCAGTGGGCAAGCCACCCACTGTAGAGACTTGAGAGACTGTGGCTCTGCACTCCCCAGGGTATGGCAGTGGGCAGCCCACCCACTGTAGAAACTTGAGAGACTGTGGCTTTGCACTCCCCAGGATACATCAATGGGCATGGAGCCCCCTTGTGGATCTGGCGTGGTGCACTCATCTGGCTGAGGTGCCCCCCCTTACCTTCCCCCTGAGGTGCCTGTTGTATTTCGATCTGATGCCCCTGCAGTGTTCTCTCCGTTTTGATCGGGTATCTTGTGTGGGCCTCGCCCATGCATTTTGGGCCCAGTGGTCCACGGACTATGAATGGTGCAATACCTGCACTACTAATCGTGGTGTATATTTTGTTTATTGTGTATATATATATGTATATATTTGCTTACTGTATTTTGATATATTACAATGGTTCAACTCATTTCCTTTTGTCTTTGCATTCTTCCGGGGGGGTTGGGGGGTGTTACTGTAATGTATAGATATGCATTGGTGTGTGTGTTGTAGTGGGTGAGGGTCGGGGTGGGGGTTGGGATGTTGGTTGTGTGTGTCCCTGTGTTTTTGCCTCCCCCTCCCCTATGTCGTAGGTGCAGTACTCACCGTGGTCTTCGCCGCCGGCGTTGATGATCCTCGTATAGAAGCAGGAAGACTAGCGCTGGCAGAATATGGAGTTCCGGCTCCATGGTGCCCTCCTTCCCCGTGGAGTGTGTAGAGGTGAGCGTTTTCCCTTTGAAATGGCTGTTTCCGCCGTGTTTTTATCCGCGGTGAATCCGCCCCGGAAAAGGTGGCGGATTGGTAGGTTGTGATACTGTGGGCGGTACATTGTCCTCTGCCTGTCTGTTGGCGGTGACCGCCGCGCTGTTTGTCTGTACCGCCGTGGCGGTCTGAGTGTTAAAGTGGGTGTCTTTGTTGCCGGTTTCCGCCACAGTCATAATTCCAATTTTTTCACCGTCGGCCTGTTGGCGGTCTTACCGCCGCTTTAACACCGTCCGCCAGGGTTGTAATGGCCACCTATGACTTTAGTTTAGGTAAATTTATGGAGTGAAATCACTGCGTACATTCAAGGTATGCATACATGATCCAGCCATACAAACTATTAAAATAAAACAAGTTTGAATGTATAACTTGCAGTAAAGATCATAAGCACAACATTAATGCCAATGGTCTTACTGCAGTTTTGAAATAAAGTGTCCCCAGTCCCCAGTAAAAAAGGAAGAAAGCCCCAGGAAGAGCACAGAGTGACAAAAAATATATATCTGTATGTTTTTTTAGAAACACACATCTAAAATAAATCCATTTTGATAGGCATAAATTGACCTAGGGCTAGATCAAATGTTGTAATATTTGAGTTTATGTGCTGCTAGATGTCAATGGCATCTCAACCTCTTTTAAAGTATTGAGGTCTCAGTTGGACAGCAGGTTGCAGGGGACAGCTTAGGATGTACAATCAGGAACTGGTGTACATCCATGGTTTAAGACGATGACTTATGATGATGAAAGGGGTGCACCAAAGGAGAATGATTATAAAATTGATTTACTGTTGGGCCAGTATAAGTAACCCAAGAGTCATATGTAGAATTGTGGACTACATGAAAGTATGTGAGCCTCGCAAAATTTATTCCAAGGGTTCTCATTTGTGATGAGCAGGCATCTACGGACCATGTTGCGATGCGCACGCACACCGGAGGACTGGTCCACTAAAGAGGTAACAAGTCCCACATGTTATGGAAACGGGTATATGAGCCACAAACAAGAACAGTGCAACCATCACTGTCTCCATGATTTCCTGCCACCTTGGCTCCTGGCCATGTTGATTTGTGGAAGCTGTGGACATCTCTGGTTGACCAACATACAGCAAAGGTGCATGTGGGCAAGGTGCATGAGTGCCGGGAAGCGCTGAGGTCAATTCTTGGATGGGTGACACCATGCTGGGTGGGCACAGCCACAATAAAGAGGACACAGGCCAAGCAACACATCTCCCATTTGTCAGTATTTGAATCTGCTTGCATGAAAGAGCACTGGCTTCAAAATACGTTTTTGAAAGTAAAATTTAAGGAATTGCTGCAACACATTTACAAATAAATATTTATTGTCTATAAAAATCTTATCCATGTATAAGATATGAATGACTACATTCAAAGTTAGGTAGTTATCACACATTTGAAAATAAGTAACATATTTGGTTTGGGTGGATCCAGTGGTGTAGCAAGGGTGCAACGGGCCCTTATGCAAGGAAAGAAAATGGACTTCCTTCTGCCCTGGTTATATTATAAAATAAACATTCATAATTGGGCTGCGGGGCTTGTCTGATCTGGTTAACTTTAGCCATTCACTCTTTACTTGTATCTCTAGGTTCATGATCCAGTCCTATCAATCTCCCTTTATCTTTACATCATTATCTGTATATCTTCAAGCACCCATCCTCTCGATTCCTCAGTACGTCACTACTTTTCATCATCTGTCTTCCCTCCACCTTCACCTGTTCTACTCCGCTCATCTTCCCCTCTTAATGTCCTCTCTATCTTTCTGTTCTGTTTTCTCTCCACTCTCACCTCTGTGATTTGTCCTATATTTTCTCCATGCCACCCTCTTGTTCTCTTCCCTTTCCATCCTTCTTCTTTGTACATTTCTCTGTTATACATCTTCACCCCCTATCTTTTCCTTGTTATCTCTGCACTCTATATCTCCGTGCCCCCTTTTATCTTTTCCTACTGTATCACCTTCTTTCCTGTATCTCTGTACCCTCTGTGATCCCCTCTCCACGCCTTTTATTCCCTCTCTACACTTCTTTGCGCTTCTCCATTTACCCCTGCATCCCTCTATTCTGCCTTGTGAATCTATATTTTGTCCAACCTTTCTTGTATCTCTCCACCCTCTTCTTTACCTCATTCCCTATCTGTGTCCTCTCCTTGATAAACTGTCCACTTCCCACTCTCTCTTTATGCACCCTATTATTCTTTATTCTCATCTCTGTTTTCTCCTCTATATCCCTCCATTCGCTCTGAAATCTTTCACTCCTGCATCTCTCCATTCTTCCACTTACCTCTGTCACTGTGTGTTACACACTACACATTACAACAGTGCATGAGGCACTTCAGGAGCTCTATTTGGGGCTGTGACAGCTCACATGTGTCAGTATTTATAAATTGTTCAACATGCTTCAAAGAGGCCCATCAAAAGACATAGCAAATGTATAAGCAATTACAGAGTTCTTGGGTTTCCCAGGCCCATGCGTGACTCATCCAGTCCAGCTTTTTGCTTTGTATTGTGGGACGAGTAGTCCTTTTTAATCCTATTAATAATTGTACACTACTGCTCCCAGATTGCAAAGCAAAAACCTGGACAGGATAAGCTACTCAGCATGGACCTGGCAAACCTGAGCCCTCTGCAGTTTAATGTTTCTGCCATTGGTCATCCTTTGCTGTAAAGAGCTCTTCAACTCTAAGCTCTCCTTGTAGTGACATTATCAGCCACCTTTTAAAAGTAGAAAGCTGTGCGTTTCCTCACAAAGCCCTCCCAGTACGCTGGTTATGGGAACCAGTAACCCATCCAAGCTTCCCATCTGCTTGTGATCGCAGCAGGGCTAGGTTTGCTTTCTTCATGTAACTATCACCAAGGTCCCCATCTTACAGTGATGCCAGTAACAAGCTTTTCATCACCTCACAGTGATACCATCACCAGCACTGTCATCTCACAGATACCCACACCAAGATTCCCAACATAACACTAGTACCGAGCATCCGTTCTCCTTTCATCAGCGCCAAGCTTTCCATCCCATGGCAGTGATCCTGGTGCGTGCTGCCCATCCCCGTCAGGTGATACCACCACTGAGATTCCTATGTACCCACAGCAACACCATAACCAAGCTTCCCATCCCATGGTAGTGATACTGGTGCCTAGCTGCCCATAACCTCAAGTGATACTGCTACTGAGATTCCTATGTACTCACAGCGACACCATAACCAAGCTTCACAGACCTTGAAAGTAACACTATCCAGAGCTTCCCTTCTCCAAAACGTCCTATCCTGACATTGATGCTAGTGCTAATCTCCACATTCCCTCAGAGTAATGCCACCATTGAGATTCCTACGTACTCACAGCAACACCATAAACAAGCTTCCCATCCCTTGACAGTAACACCAGCACCAAACTTCCCTTCTCGTCTGATTACTACCAGCATCATGCTTCCCGTCCTGACAGTGATGCCAGCGCTGAGCTGCCCGTCCTCTCAACTGACACCATAACTGAACTTCAGATCCCCCGAGGGTAACACAAGCACCAAGCTTCCTTTATTCTCTCAGTCCACCAGAGCCAAACTTCTCATACCTTGACAGTGATGCCAGAGCCGAGCTGCCCATTCCCTCACAGTGATACCAACTCTGATATTCCTATGGACTCACAGTACCATCATGGGTTATATTCCGGGACCCACCCCTTGTGTTGTGTCCAGGGCCGGCTTTAGGGCGGTGCGAGTGGTGCAGCAGCACCAGGTGCTGACCTGCATGGGGTGGCGCTGGCCTCAGGGGGGGTGCTGTGTTTAGCAATAACTTATGAAACTTGCGATTTAAGAGCACCTGGTAAGAGGCTCCTTGTGCGTCCAGCCTTCAGGAAGCAATTCAAATGTCAAGATAACTCTTGTGATTAATGTTCCTGCTAGAGAGAGAGGTGGAGTATTCTCTGGTGGCAGCTTTGACTCGTCATAACGTAGCACAGAGGATTAAAGTGCCTGCTGCAAAGAACAGAACAATATTTTATGTGGATAGCTGAGTGGATTAGTGAAGCCAGTCATTACGAGTGCTTAAAACAAATGAATGTATTTGAAAGGGGGGGCTATGGAAAGATGAGGGGCACATTTTCCCTGTGGTAGTGACGGAATCCGAGGAGGTGGTCATGGGGTGGGGGTCGCCACAAAAGACTGTGACACAGGGTGCCACCAGCGCTAAAGCCAATCCTAGTCGTGTCATCAAAACAGCATCCAGACTGCACAGCCGCATGGTGATGCAGAAGCTGGGACTGCAGCCCCCTCAGATGGGCAGTCAGACTGTGCCCAGAATGCACTCCTATCCCACAGATGCTGGGCTAGAATGTGATTTAATGCTCTTGGATGTGAGTTAATGCACTTACACTTGGAATTAAAGAAATAGGTAGGGGTGGGCAGGGAAATCAGGCACAGAGAACAATAAAGGGAGACAGAGAATAGAGAGAGATGCAAAAATAGAGAGCAGCGACTCCAAGAGAGACAGAAACAGGAAGGAAGAGGGCGAGAGATAGAGACACAGAAAATATAGGAACAGAAAGAAGGGCAGAGGCAGATATGGAGAGAAAGAGGAAGAGGGACAAAGGAGTAGAGAGAGAGAGGGACGGATGTGCAGAGGACAAAAGATAGATAGATAGATAGATAGATAGATAGATAGATGAGGACATATAGGTAAGTACAAACAGATGCAGATAAGTATGTTTAGATCGAATATGTGACAGAACAACTAGGTCCTAAACAACTATAGCCTAAACCACTACTGCTAAACAACTAAAAAGTCTCTACAACTAAGTACTGAACAACTACTGTCTGAACAACTACTGTGTCTGAATAACAATTGCCTGAACAACTAATATATACAGTATATATGTTCTAAACAACTAATAAACCATAAAAACCAAAAGGAAAACCTTACCTTAAAATTAGTTGTTCAGGCAATTGTTATTCAGACACAGTAGTTGTTCAGACAGTAGTTGTTCAGTACTTAGTTGTAGAGACTTTTTAGTTGTTTAGCAGTAGTGGTTCAGGCAAGTAGTGGTTTAGACCTAGTTGTTCAGGATGTTTCCCGTTTAGATCGACAGGTATTGATAGGGACACAGCTATAGCAAGCTAGTGTTGAGCAGACTGGGCCCCTCGTACTCCTTTGCCCCGGTGTCGCTGCACAGGCTGTACCACTGGATCACAGGCGAAAATAGAAAATTAACAGTGAAATCGGACATACATTACACTGCTTAAAACTATTTCACAGATTGGGAACGCTTACATATAAAAGTCTATTTCACAGATTGGGAACGTTTAAATATAAAACAGGTTATTTCACAGATTGGGAACATTTAAATACAAGACAGACCCTTGGAAAAATAAACACTGTTTTCAGGGACTCGTTTATTTTAGGAACTAATAAAGTGAAACAATCTAAGACTGCCTTATTCAGCATCATGTCTCCCAGTGCAGGCAACCAAGACATCAGTTCTAGTGTTTTAGAACTTCCTCATCTTCACAGGTACTTGGTAGGAGAACACGTTGTATTGCTGTGTGGGATTTGATTGTTTAAGCTTCTGACAAAATATTTTCTGAGTAAATATTGACCTGCTACCAGCCAATTAAGATGCAATATTCTGGTAGTGTACAGTGTTCTGATTTTAAATACTCTTTAGCAGCGGTCGAAGTCCATTAATAAAGTATGAAAGCTGTGATGCTGCATGCAATGGGGGTGAGGGTGGAAGGTGTGGCTAAAAAAACAAAATGTTTTGTATTTGTTTTTGATCTTTCACCATCGGGTAAGTACATATAAAATAATGCGCAGCTTAAATAAAAAATAAATGTATAAAGTTGTTACTTGATGGGAAATGCACCATAGCACATTATGAAACCTCTATTAGTTTGCGCACTGCTGAGGTCTGTGTGTAGCCAGACAGCCACAGAATTAAATCTTGGCTGGTGCAGTGGAAAATAGTGACTTGTGTATCTTTAGTTCTGCGATGTCATACCCTGTGACAGAACGCACTGTGAATATGTAGGTCATTATTTTACACTTGCATTACACATAGTATGCAATAAACTGCTACACAATGTTTTCTACATAATTGTCCTTTCGACACCTCATGAGGGGTAATAAGTGCAATATAAATGCAATCACAATTAAATACACACACATCACAGCTCACTTGTTAACTCTTTGCACTGCCATTCAAAAAGAAAATCTTTGTCATCACAAAGCTTTGAGTGATTCCAAGGCTTGCCTGGCCATGCCGGGCATTTGGTGTTTCCCCGAGAGACTGGAAGGGTGGGTGGAGTGCTTTTGTTACTTGGGGCCTGTTTTGCAGCAGTGAAGCAGTTTGAAAAGCACTGTAGAGTTCCTTGCATAGCCAACAGTTTTCAGGCTAGAATAAAAGTGGCAAGATAATTCTGGTGATTAATGTACCTACTGGAGAGAGATCTGGCTGTTTTGACTCAACCTAAAGTAGTAGAGAGGATTAATATGCCTGCTGCAAAGAACGTGTACAATGCAGGTCACCGAACAGTATTTTATGTGCAGTGCTTAGTGGGATACTACTTTTATCCCAGTGATCCTTTTGTTATTGTGCAGTTAATAAGTTACAATCATAATCTAACACAGTGAGCTATGAACTACCCTCAAAAAGCTGCATGCAAAATACATAGTACAGGTTGGAAAGTTATGTTTTTTTCCTAGTCCTTTATTATCCTAATTTTGCCAAAAGGGTTTGGTGGGTAGAAATAAATTGCTATTAGTAAAGTCAACCCTAACCACTGTGTTACATTCTGAATCCTCTGTTTATGCTTCCCCAGGCCAAGCACACTTACAAAATGCCTACTAGTACGGATGATGTGAATTCTACACTTTATAGTCCCCTTTGTCTTATGTAACGTTTTCTATACACTGATTTACATGTGATTCATTGTTGCTATATATGTGTGTGGGTGTGTGTGTGTGTGTTATGTAAATAGCCCCAACTTCCTACTCTGGTAAGACACTCTAAAACAAATGAAATACATGTTAGAGTTGGGCTATGGAGAGATGAGAGGAACTGTTAGAGGGTAATGGAGAGGAAATCATTGAAGAGCCCTAATAAAGATCACTGTATCCTAGTGCACTATAAGGTCATTTACTATGCTCTAAAAACTAATACAATTGAACATATAATGAAACATTTATTGCAGAATGCACAGTTTTTTGCCATTTTCTCCCCAGATTTTCTTGGTGTGAGAACCCCCTCCCCCCAATCCCTATTGCAGAGGTTGGGTCTTATGGGGGCTGGTCAGACAAAATTTGCCAGGGCTGCTTTGGGTTCCCAGTCTGGCCCTGAGTGATTCGATCTATTAAAGTCAGTACCAGCTCCCAAGAATCCTCTACATTTGCAGATTACCCTTTACATTTGCAGATTAACTCATTGCGCACATTTGCATTTCTTTTAGGCAAACAGACACACTGTCAGGCCGACTTGTTTAGCTGTCTGCCTGGCTTCGGTTTCACTGCACAGGAGACTCACTGAATGACACTTCAGCTTAAGCACTTAAACTATCAGAATTGAAGGATGGTTGTCTTTTTACAAAACGTAGGGGAATGGTTTTTCATAAATCAAAAAAATAGGGGCACCTTGTGGGCCTCCAATCCCACCCACTTTGACCTCTGCTCTTTAGACTATTTAAACATCATTCTAAGTTGAGTGGCAAAATAATATGAAAAGTGCACACACTTTTACTGATATACCGTGGTAACATGGCATGAAATGCATGCAACTGGGTATAAATGTTGAGCAACATGTAGGCAGCACTAAAGAGTGTGATGATTTTGTGTGGTTTTACCACATGCAGTTTCAACAGATGCAAAATTACCATGTTTGTTTTTTAATGCACAAGAAAACCACATGGAATTAGTGCATTTGCTAATACCTTACATGTATGACAAAGCAGAAAGTCATTTGTTACAACATAGACAGTAGATAAAAGTGAACAGGAGCACTCAGGAATTTACCTGAACACAAGCAGCCCTTTTCAGAGCACAAGTAAAGGGAAAACACCAAACATTGTCCAGTCAAATTCTTCGCGGACAGTAGCCCAGACAGAAAGGATCATATTACCATGGTGTTTACATTCACCTGTAGTACTCCTAGACAATGAGGTTGGTTAATAAGGATACAAGGCTCTTCAGGCACTTCACATCCAAGACATCCTTAAGACAAAATGAAGACTTTGGCTGTCTGTCATAGGCCAAGTAAACACTAAGGGGGTGATTCTAACCCTGGCGATCGGTGATAAAGCGGCGGCCAACCCGCCAACAGGCCGGCGGTCCAAAAAATGGAATTCTGACTCTGGCGGGAACCGCCAACACAGCCCGCCAACTTAACACTCCGACCGCCACGGCGGGACCGACAAACAGCGCGGCGGTCACCGCCAACAGCCAGGCGGCAGACAATGTTCCGCCCACACTATCATGACCGGCCAATCCGCCACCTTTTCCGGGGCGGGAGCACCGCAGATAAAAACACGGCGGAAACACACTACGAACGGGAAAACTCGCACCTCTACGCACTCCACGAGGAAGGAGGACAGCATGGAACCCGAATTAAACATCCTACCTGCTCTCGTCTACCTGCTCATCTACCACGAGTACGAACGCCGGCACAGACGACAACGGTGAGTACTGCACCTACGACACAGGGGAGGGGGGAGGACGAAAGGTCACGTGCACACACATACGCGATACACCCACCCCCCCAAACCATGTACACACCAATGCAGAGCAACAAGTCACAGTGAAACCACCCAAACCCCGTAAAGAAAACAAGGACATAATTAAATAGTGACTCGAAATTTATGGAAAATAAAAACCACTGATAAGTCACGGTCAAATAGCAATAACAACTCAAAAATCCAAAATCAATATCCAGTGCATACGAAAAACCGAGGCAATAAGTCCTGCACAACTAACGAGATTCAAAGTGTCCGTGGGCCAAAGTGTAGCAACACAAGGGCAAAGCCCACACAGGAGACCTGAGTCCTTTGGAGAGAACACTGCAGGGGCATCTGATGAAAAAACTACAGGCACCTCAGGGGGAAGGGAAGGGGGGGCACCACAGCCACATGAGTCCACGACGCCAGATCCACGAAGGGGCCACCATGCCCACTCGGCCATCCTGGGGAGTGCAAAGCCACAGTCTCTCAAGTCTCTACAGTGGGTGGGTTGCCCACTCGGCCATCCTGGGGAGTGCAAAGCCACAGTCTCTCAAGTCTCTACAGTGGGTGGGATGCCCACTCGGCCATCCTGGGGAGTGCAAAGCCACAGTCTCTCAAGTCTCTACAGTGGGTGGGTTGCCCACTCGGCTTACAGTGGATTACAGTCTCCACTGGTCAAGGAGGAGGCATGGTGGGCACAGTGAACCGTTAACAGTGCATGACAGGAAGGGCCCAGCGGAGCGGTGCTTGAGACGGTGGGGCCCAGCGGAGCGGTGCTTGACAGGAAGGGCCCAGCGGAGCGGTGCTTGAGACGGCGGGGCCCAGCGGAGCGGTGCTTGAGATGGCGGGGCCCAGCGGAGCGGTGCTTGAGATGAAGGGCCCAGCGGAGCGGTGCTTGAGATGGCGGGGCCCAGCGGAGCGGTGCTTGAGATGGCGGGGCCCAGCGGAGCGGTGCTTGAGACGGCGGGGCCCAGCGGAGCGGTGCTTGAGACGGCGGGGCCCAGCTGAACGGTGCTTGAGATGGCGGGGCCCAGCGGAGCGGTGCTTGAGATGGCGGGGCCCAGCGGAGCGGTGCTTGAGATGAAGGGCCCAGCGGAGCGGTGCTTGAGATGGAGGGGCCCAGCGGAGCGGTGCTTGAGATGGCGGGGCCCAGCGGAGCGGTGCTTGAGATGGCGGGGCCCAGCGGAGCGGTGCTTGAGATGGCGGGGCCCAGCGGAGCGGTGCTTGAGACGGCGGGGCCCAGCGGAGCGGTGCTTGAGATGAAGGGCCCAGCGGAGCGGTGCTTGAGATGGCGGGGCCCTGTTCAGCGGTGCTCTTCTGCACGGCGGGGCCCTCTTCAGCGGTGCTCTTCTGCACGGCGGGGCCCTCTTCAGCGGTGCTCTTCTGCACGGCGGGGCCCTCTTCAGCGGTGCTCTTCTGCACGGCGGGGCCCTCTTCAGCGGTGCTCTTCTGCACGGCGGGGCCCTGTTCAGCGGTGCTCTTCTGCACGGCGGGGCCCTCTTCAGCGGTGCTCGTCCAGTAGGTCAAGGGAGCCAGACCTGGCCTGGATTCCCTGCTCACTCGCCCTCCGACCGTGCTGTTGCTGGACCCTTCGGTGACGGAGTCCTGGGCCCTTTGGTGTCCTTCCTAACACCCTGGATGGGGCTTGTGGGCCCCTCCTGCTCCGCGCTCCTGCTGGCTGACTTTTCCGCCCTGCTGCCCTTTCGCTCCTTAGATGGGGCTCTCCGGCCCTTGCCTCCCCTAGCTGTTGTGGCTGGTGATGTGGGAGAACTTGGCTCCTTGGGGGCAGCCGTGTCAGTCCTCTCACGGCGGCCCTTTACCTTCCTGGTCTTCTTGCCTGGTGGGGGGCTGCCTGTCCCCTTGCTGCTGATTGAGGTGTCACTGCTGGCAAAGGGTGGGCTCCAGAACCCATGCACTACAGTGACACCCGAAGCTGGGCTGGTGGTGGCTGAGGTGCTCTTGGGACTCTTTGCAGATGGAGGGGGTGGGTCAGTGGAGGGAAAGAGGTCAAGATTAGCAAGGAAAACTTTCTTAGGACCAAGGTAAAAGGTAGGAGAAGTGGAGATGGAAGTGGAGGAAGAGGATGTGGTTGTAGGAGAGTCATGTGTGCTGTCTTTGGGTGCAGGTGCATGTGCTGGAGGCTGTCGTGAGGTGGATGGCTGTTGGGTGGGTGGCTGCCTGCGTTTGTGTGTCTTGGAAGAGGGGGTGACAGACACAGTGGGAGAGGACACAGGGGACGTGTAAATGGTAGTGGGGGTGGTGACTGCACGTGTGCCGACTGGACTTGAGGGTGTGCTGGTGATGGAAGCACTGGCTGATGGTGGTGTGCATGCAGGTGTGAGTGTAGACGTGACAGGGAGGGAGGAGGGAGACGAGGAGGTGGGGGACACAGAGGTGGTAGTGACTGTTGGAATGTCTGCATCTGGGTGTTGCTTGCGTGAATGCTTGTGGCTTCTGTGGTGCCTGTGTCTGGATGAGCTTCCCTTCGGGTGTTGAGGTGTGTGCAGGCTGGTCTGATGGTGTGGATGGGATAGGCTGAGGAACAGGAGACAGAGACAGGCTGGAGGCAGTCAGAAGAGGGAGGCTGGAAACAGGGACAATGGCTGCCGTCAGTGCTGAGGCCAGAGCATTGAACGATCGTTGATGGGCAGCCTGACCCGAATGAATGCCCTCCAGGTAGGCATTGCTCCGATGCACCTCCCTTTCTACCCCCTGGATGGCATTCAAAAGGGTAGTCTGCCCAACAATGAGTGTCCTGAGGAGATCAATGACCTCCTCACTGAGGGCAGCAGGGGTAACAGGGGCAGGGGCTGAGGTGCCTGGGGCGAAGGAGACGCCCGCCTTCCTGGGCAAGCGGGCACGGAGCGTAGGCTGAGGGGCTGCTGGGAGGGCGGGGCTGGTCCGCTGGGTGGCGGCTGTACCTGGAGAGGCGGGGGGCCCGGATGTTGCCACCACTGCTAGGGAGCTCCCATCCGAGGACGTGTCGCTGTCGCTGGTGTCACCACCGGTCCCCGTTGTGGTGCTCCCCTCGCCCTCCGGATCACTGGTGCCCTCGGTGTCTGTTCCTGGTCCCACCGGGGCCTTGTGACTTGCAGCTCCCTCGTGCTCCGATGCCATATCTCCTCCGCCTGATGATGTAAATGCACAGATGCACAAGAAGACGAAGAAGAAGGGTGGGGGGAGAAAAACGAAGACCAGGTTGAGTGCATGCAATGTCAACACCGTTGGCGGAGAGGACAGACACAGGAGCCTCAAGCACTAAGCCGCGCATTCGGGGTACACTACTCAGTACTTCGGACTAGGACTACAGGTCTAGAGACGCCAAAGGCGCACATGTGCGATGCTGGACCATCGATAGCTGTACTTGTCACCCTACAGAGGTGGGGTCCGGGAGCACAGGGCCATGCCTAAAGGAGCGGACTACACAACAGAAAGCGCCCTGGCCTAATGTCACCCCCAACCCTCCTCCCCCAGCCAGACGCCTCCACTGAGCAGAGAGATAGCAGAATGTGCTGATACTCACCCCCTTGTGTCTGCTGTGATGTCCTCAAGCGCCCATCCAAATCAGGGTAGGCCACCGCCAGGATCCGGGACATCAGGGGGGTCAGGGTACGACTGGCACCCCTCCTACGTTGGGAGGCCATCCCCAGCAGTGACTCGGCGGTCTTCCTGGTCCTGCGGCGGATGTCCTCCCACCTCTTGCGGCAGTGGGTGCCCCGTCTGACGTGGACCCCCAGGGCCCGGACTTCCTTGGCGATGGTACGCCATATGTCCACTTTCTGATGGGCGCTGACCTATTTGACATGTACAGGGTGGGAAGGAGAAATCATCATATTCCTGCATGTTAGATGCGATTGGCCCCCCCCTCCCCAACCTTGCCATATGGCACATGCTCTCATCTGTCGTGCGTTGCACTCCTCATTCGCCCCCCACCCCACCAACTTAGCATCCACCCCACTCCACATAGGCATAGCCCATTCAATGTGCACCCAGTGTACTTACCTGTTGGTCTGGAGGACCGTAGAGTAACGCATACTGGGGGAGGACCCCGTCCACGAGCTTCTCCAACTCTTCGGAACTGAAGGCGGGGGCCCTTTCCCCAGTCGCAGCAGCCATTGTCACTTCCAGACCGAGGTCACAGCAGCACTTGCAGTATAGGTCCTCTCCTGTGGAAGATCAGGTCTCGAGTGATTAAGCAGATAGAAAATGGCAGTCACGCCCACGGCGGTGCGTACCGCAACCGCCGGCGCACCTCATTATTGGCTCCTGAAACCCATAGGCTTCAATGTTAGCCAATGCGGCTTCGTATAGCGGTCTTCGACCGCCTACCGCCACGGTGTGCCGCGCCAGCGCATTGACCTCACATCCCATTGTCCCACTTCACAGGTCAGGCAGCCGCCATTTCAAGGGCCCACATGGCATTATTTGTACTGCGTCACACAGGCCTAGGCCTTGCATTGCCACACATACACGCCTTTCAATACATAGATAATCGTGTGCTATGCATGCAGTGGTGAACGTACCTGTGACTTGCTTGACTCTGTGCTCCATGTTGTCCTTCCTAGGCACCGTCCGCTGGGACTTGCGAGGAGAAGGATGAATCCTCGCGTGTACCGCCCGCTGGTGGACCTGTCGAAAATGGAAGAACGCCACATCATACTACGATACCGACTTGACCGAGCCACTATACATGAACTGTGTGCCCAGCTGGAGCCAGCCGTGATGTCCCCCATCCGCCAACCCACAGGAATTCCCCCTCTAGTGCAGGTTCTGTCAGTCCTCCATTTTCTGGCAAGTGGCTCATTCCAGACAACAGTGGCCATGTCATCTGGAATGTCTCAGCCTATGTTTTCAAAGATCTTGTCTAGAGTGTTGTCTGCCCTGACGAAACACATGCAGCGCTACATTGTATTCCCTGAGGAGGTCGATTTGGCCACTGTGAAGGGTGATTTTTATGCCCTTGGACATATTCCCAACATAATTGGTGCCATTGATGGGACCCATATGGCTTTAGTACTCCCAAAAGACGATGAGCAGGTGTACAGAAACAGGAAAAGTTACCATTCGATGAACATTCAGGTGGTCTGTTTGGCTGACCAGTACATCTCCCATGTGAATGCCATGTTCCCTGGGTCAGTGCATGACGCGTATGTGATGCGAAATAGCAGCATCCCTTATGTGATGGAACAGCTATAGAAACAACGTGTGTGGCTAATTGGTGACTCTGGTTACCCCAACCTGCCTTGGCTATTGACCCCAGTGAGGAATCCCCGGACCAGGGCAGAGGAACGGTACAATGAGGCCCATGGGCGAACTAGGAGGGTCATTGAAAGAACCTTTGGCCTCCTGAAGGCCAGGTTTAGGTGCCTACATATGACAGGGGGATCCCTGATGTACTCACCAAAGAAGGTGTGCCAGATCATCGTGGCCTGCTGTATGCTTCACAATCTGGCATTGCGACGTCAGGTGCCCTTCCTGCAGGAGGATGGTCCAGATGGTGGTGTTGAAGCAGCTGTGGAGCCTGCGGAGAGTGAAGAGGAGGAAGACGAAGAGGACGACCCAGACAACAGGGACAGAGTTATCCATCAGTATTTTCAGTAGCACACAGGTAGGAATCACCCATGCCATTTACCATTTACTGAATGCCCCCTGCATCTTTACTTTGTGTATTTCCCCCAGTTCTTTTAAACTGAAGTTTACTTTTCTCTTCCCTTTTCAGTGCTGTATGACCCACTGCGTGACTTCTGCTTGGTTAGCCCATGGACTTATGCTTATTGACATCGGTATGTTGTCCACACATAAATAACAGAACATTATTGATAAGTAATGTGTTATACATTTGTAAATAATACAGGCTGACTCCAGAATGATTTATGTGCAATGAGTGATTTATTTTTAGTGCTATATTTTGGTACATGATATTAAAACGGTGAAGGGTGAGGGTGGAGTTATGTCCATGGCAGAGTCCAGTTCTCGGTCGCACAGGTGCATTGTTCATATGGCTGTGGAAGGATGGAGCAGGGGCAGTTCAAGGTTGGACAGGGTGACACTGTGGGACAGTGGAATGACATCCGGGGGGATATTAGACTGGCGGGGGTCTTGGCATCCTACTCTGTCTTCCTTTGAGATCTCAGGTTCCTCTTGCGGGGTGGTTGTTCTTCAGCAGGAGGTGGGGTTCTGGTGGCCCGTCGTTCTGTGGGGGCCTCCTGACCACTAGCGCCGGCGGAGGTGGTAGGCTGTTCCTGGCTAGTGACAGGGGCCCTTTGCGGTGCCACATGGTCCCGCAATGTGGTTTCTATCCGGTTGAGAGCCTGGACTATGGTCCCCATTGCGGTAGCGATGTCCCGGAGTTCATTGCTGAACCCCATGTACCGTTCCTCCTGCTGTGCCTGGATCTCGGTGAACCTGGCCAGTACCATCGCCATTGTCTCCTGGGAGTGATGGTATGCTCCCATGATGGTGGTGAGGGCCTCTTGGAGAGTCGGTTCCCTGGGCCTGTCCTCCCCCCCCTGTCGCACAGCAGCCCTCCCAGTTGCCCTGTTTCCCCGGGCCTCTGTCCCCTGGACGGTGTGCCCACTACCACTGCCCCCAGGTCCCTGTTGTTGTTGGGGTGTTGGGTCAGCCTGGGTGCCCTGTAGTGGCGGACACACCGCTGATTGATGCGTCCGCGGACAGAGGCATGGGCCCGCTGGGTGGGAGCTGTGCTGGTGTTCCCAGAGGGGTTTGGGTCTGCTGTGGCCTGTGTCTGTGTGTGGGGAACCGACTGTCCAGAGGTCCCCGATGGTCCGGGCTGGTCGTCAGGTTCTAGGTCGACAGAGCTGCTGTCCTCGCTGGGGGCCTGTTCTGGGGGTGGGATGGACATCTCTGGACCCTCCGTGGCGGTGTGTTGGCGTTCGGGCCCTGCAGGGGTGAAGGAGTATGGTTATTGTTTCTATGTGTGCCATGGCGTGCATTTTGGGTGCCCTTGTCCCCCAGTGCTGGCATTCCCTTGTGGGAGGTGTTGTGAGGGTTTAGGGGGGGGGTGTATGGGTATGTGCAATGGTCATGCTTTGGTGGTGGCTGTCTATGGTTTGTGTTGGCATTCAGGGGTTGGTGTTGTTTAGGGTGGGTTGTGCTGGTGAGACATTGGCAGGGAGGTTATGTGCTGGGGGGTGATATTGGGGGGGGGGTTGGCATGCTGGTGGTTGGGGGGGGTGAAGTAGTTGAGATTCGACTTACCAGAGTCCATTCCTCCGTGTACTCCAGCGAGGCCATCAGGATGCAGGATGTTTACCACCTCTTGCTCCCATGCTGTGAATTGGGGTGGGGTGGGTGGGGGTCCGCCGCCAGTCTTCTGCACAGCGATGTTGTGCCTGGAGATCATCGAGCGCACCTTCCCCCGTAGGTCGTTCCATCGCTTTCTGATATCTTCACGATTTCTGGGATGCTGTCCCACAGCGTTGACCCTGTCTACGATCCTTTGCCATAGCTCAGCCTTCCTTGCTATGGTGGTGTGCTGCACCTGTGTGCCGAAGAGCTGGGGCTCAACCCTCATGATTTCCTCCACCATGACCCGGAGTTCTTGGTCCGAAAACCGTGGGTGTCTTTGGGGTGCCATGGGGTGGTGTGGATGAGGTGTGGGGTGGTGTTTGTGGTGATGTGCGTGGTGATATGTGGTGATGTGTGCGTAGATGTGGTGTGGGTGATGAAGTTGTGTTCCTGTGTGTGTTGGGGTTTTCTAATGCTGTGCTCGCTATCTCTATCTCTCTCGCTCTCGCCTTCGCTCCGATTTCCAACTAGTGGGGGTTTGTGGGTGATGTGGGTGTGTGTTTTATAGTTGATTGGATATGTGGGAGCGTTGTTTGTATGTGTCTCAGGTGTGCGTATTTCAAAATGTCCAATGTGGCAGTGTTTTGGTGCTGTGTGTGTATTTTGACCGCAGCCGTGTGTACCGCCAATGGAATACCGCGGTTGAAAGACCGCCGCGTGGATTCGTGGGTCAGAATGGCATGGGCGTGTTTGTGTTGGCGTGACGGTGGAGGTTTGGTCATCTCCAGTTTTCCGCGGCCCGCTGATGTGGCGGCCTTCCTTGGATGACCCCCTAAGGCCCTAATTATGACTTACCGCCACGCTGACTGCTGCCAACGTACCACCGCGGATATCCGTTCACCATATTATGACACCCACCCACCAATCCATCAGTATTCAGCCACATACACAAATCCGCCAGCCCAAAGGTCAGTGATAAACTGGCGGTATCGAAACCCTCACCGTTAAGCCAACAGAACAGCGCCCACCACATTATGACCCACGAATCACCACAGCGGACATTCAACGGCGGTAAACTATTGGCGGTACATACTGCTCCGCTCAAAATGGACACACACAAACAAAACAACACCACATTGGATAATTCAAACAACACACACCTGAAACCCATACACACACACACCCACATCACTATAAAACACACACCCACAGTATCCACGACGCTTTACCATTCCAAACCATTGCCAGCAGAGAGACATCAAGACCACAGACACAACTAGAGCCACACACAAGTCAAAGCTATACACCACTCACGCACCCCACATCACACACCCCAACTCATTACCCAACACACCCTCACCTACACACCTCACACAACACCCATGGCACCACAAAGACACCCCCATTTCACAGAGGAGGAGCTAAGGCTCATGGTGGAGGAAATGATCAGGGCAGAGCCATAGTCATTTGGCTCACAGGTGCAGCAGATATCGATAGCTAGGAAGATGGAGCTATGGCAGAGAATCGTGGACAGGGTCAACGCCGTGGGACAGCACCCAAGAACTAAGGATGACATCAGGAAGAGATGGAACCACCTACGGGGGAAGGTATGTTCCATTGCAGCAAGACACCAACTCCCTGTACAGAGGACTGGCGGTGGACCCCCACATCCTCCCCCACAACTAACAGCATGGGAGGAGCAAGTCTTGGCAATCCTGCATCCTGAGAGCCTGGCCGGAGTAGGAGGAGGACTGTACTCTGGTAAGTCAACTCTCTACTACTACTACCCCCCTACCTGCATGCAGTCACATACCCTGACCCTCACCCTCACTCCACCACTTCCCACGCACCCACCATCACATCTCACTCATCCCAATGCCAAGCCCTGCATGCTCTACCAATGCATGGACACCACTCACAGCCCTGCATGGGCACTCATCACTAAAGCATGCAGACTATAGAAAACTAATCATCCCACCATATACCAACGTACACAAGTGAAAGCTGACAGGGCAAATACAACCAAGGGAGCAAGGCACGGATGCACAATATGTCAGACACAGAAACCATAACACATCATTTACATCCCCACAGGTACCCCAGCGTAGAGGAGGTACCAGCAATATCCAGTCCCCCAACAGAAGATGCCCACAGTGATGATCGCAACTCTGGTCCTCAGGATCTGGATGACCTACCTGGCCCATCAGGGACCTCTGGACAGCCGGTTACCCAGACCCAGTCACACGAAACCACAGAGCCTCCCCATCAGGAAACACCACCACAGCCCCCACCCAGCGTACCCACACCTCTGTTCCCAGGACACGTAAATCAGCAGTGTGTCCACCTCTACCAGGACCCCAGGCCACATCTCATACCCAAGACAATCAGGGACCTGGGGTCAGTGGCAGTGAGCACATGGTTCAGGGGACAGAGGCACAGGCCAACAGGGAAACTGGGAGGACTGCTGTGCACCAGGGGGTGGACAGCCTAGGGAACCGACTCTCCAGGAGCCACTTGCAGAGATTCTGGGAGCCTATCAACATTCCCAGGACACGATGGGCCAGATCATGGTCAATGTGCAGGAGAACAGGCGGCTGCAGGAGGGACAGTATCAGAGGATGAGGGAGGATTTGCAGGCCATCAACAACTCTCTGATCTCCATAGCAGGGGTGTTGGCAGACATGGCCAATATTATGAGGAAGGCAGTATCACAACAGCAGGCCCCTGCCACTAGCCAGACATCTGAGCAGCCTTCCACCTCTGCTAATGCTAGGGGACAGGAGGCCCGCCACAGGACTCACAGGCCACCAGCACCCCTCCCTCTGCAGAAGGTGAACCACCCCGCAAACGTTCCCTGCGATCCAGACAGAAGTCAGAGACTCTTGCCAAGGCCCCTGCCAGGAAATGAGACTCTCCTGATTGTCACCCTTGTGTCCCACTTAGTCATCCTGTCCACCTTGAACTTCCATTGCTCCCCTTCCTATGTCCCCTTGGACAATGCACCTGTGCTACAAACAGGCTGGAACAATAACCTGGACTTTCCTCCATCATCATCCCATCCCATTGCACTTGCCTCTCTATAGTTTAACACTTCAAGAAACACACTTGGAAAAAAAAGAAGTTTGGAGTATGTCATGAATATTAATTATGTATTCATTGAAACAGGCACAAACATTGCAATTCAACTGTACAGAAAATGAGCATAGATTAATGATCTGTAGCTGGCTGCAGTGATCACACCAGGAGAATATGTGAGGTCACCAACATCTGCTAAATGAATTGGCAGAGGGAACAATAAATGGATATAGAAGTGGGAAATATCAACATGCCATTGCCACACAATTTAAAACAAATGTCATTGAAATGTGAAGTAACACTGGCCTATCTGTGTGTCATTGGAAGTATTGTCGGATCACATTTGTTCTGTTGTCCTCATCCTTATCCTCTGCCTCCTCATCCTCACTGTCCACAGGTTCTACTGCTGCCACACGGGCACCTCCAGCCTCCTCCTCTTGCAGGAATGGGACATGGTGTCTGAGGGCCAGGTTATGCAACATGCAGGATGCCACCACTATCTGGCAGACCTTCTTTGGTGAGTAGCACAGGGATCCACCTGTTAGATGGAGGCACCAGAACCTGGCCTTCAGGAGGCCAAAGGTCCTTTCTATGATCCTTCTGGTTCGACAATGTGCCTCATTATAACATTCTTCTACCCTTGTACTGGCATTCCTCACAGGGGTCAGCAGCCATGATAGTTTTGGGTAACCTTAGTCACCTGCAAATATTGAGGGACAAATTTAGCCACACACTATCCCATATAGCCCACACCATACTCATACACCAACATCTACTAGGTGGGAACAAGGGCTCACATGTTAGCCTCACCCTATGCCTCTGTAGTTGGGCCAACACATGTAGGATGCTGTTATTCCTCAGGACAAAGGCATCATGCACCAACCTGGATACTTAGCATTGACGTGAGAGATGTACTGGTTCGCAAGGCACACCATCTGTACATTCATAGAGTGGAAACTCTTCTGGTTTCTGAATACCTGTTCATTCTGGCGTGGGGGACAAATGCAATATGTGTTCCATCAATCGCCCCAATTATGTTGGGGATATGTCCCATTGCATAGAACTCGGCCTTCACTGTGGCCAAATCTTCCACCTGGGGGAAAACAATGTAGCTGCACATGTGTTTAATCAGGGCAGACAACACTCTTGCCAGCACGATTCAGAACATTGGCTGTGACATTCCTGCTGCCAAACCCACTGTCACTTGGAAAGAACCAGTTACCAGGAAATGGAGCACTTATGGCACTTGCACAAGAGGGGGATCCCAGTGGGGTGACGGATAGCAGATATCAGGTCAGGCTCCAATTGGGCACACAGCTCTGTGACTGTGGCCCTGTCAAGTCTATAGGTGAGGATAATGTGCCTGTCCTCCGGTGTTGCCAAGTCCACCAGGGGTCTGTACATGGGGGTATGTCTCCATCTCCTATTCATCCGCAGCGGTAGGAATCTAAGGGACAGAAGAGTGAGGAACCAGTCACAAACTGAACAATGGAGCTACAACAGAATTTGCATCCTGTTAACTTGTAATGGGTCAGTGTGATTTGTCCAGAATGTCCTAATATCACCAGTGACGCAATAATTTTCAAGGGCCTGCCCCCCTGAAATAGCATCCGTCCGTCCTGTGTGGAGGGACAGGTGGAAGTGAGGTAATTTCGCTGACCTTGTGCGCCATTGCGGGAGGCGGTCGGGAACTGCCATGCAACTCCTCATTGGTTAATATTGGGCCCTATGGGCTACAGTGGCCAATGATGAACTACGCCGGCAGTGACGGTATGCACCGCCACAGACGTTACTGCCATTTTCTACCTGATTCCTCACTTGCTACCTGACCTTCCGCAGGAGAGGACCTACACTGCATGTGCTGCTGTGACCTGTGTCTAGAACCTACCATGGCCTGTGTGACTGGGGAAAGGGCCCCAGTCTCCACATCAGAGGAGTTGGAGAGACTAGTGGATGGAATCATACCCCAGTACCCACTGCTATATGGGCCTCCAGACCAACAGGTGAGTAAACTGTGGGCACGATGCAGGTGGCGTGAATACATGGAGTGGTGTGTGTGAAGCCCTCATGTAAGGAGGTGGGTGGATGTCCTCTGGGCGGTATACAGGTTGTGTGCTGGGCCATGTGTGTGTAAATGGTGATGGAAACGGGTATGGTGGGCCATATGTTTAACAGGCAGGACTATTTGTCTAAATCTATTTTCCTGTATGTATTGCCTCTGCAGGTCAGCGCCCATCAAAAAAAGGGTATGTGGCATGCCATCGCCAAGGAGGTGAGGACCCTGGGGGTCTATGGCAGGCGGAGCACCCACTGTCAAAATGGTGGGAGGACCTGAGACGCTGGACGCGGAAGACGGCAGAGGCCCAGCTGCGGATGGCCTCCCAACGAGGAAGGGGTGCTCGTCGAACCCTAACCCCCTGTTGGCCTGCATACTGGCAGTGGCCTCTCCAGAGCTGGATGGGTGCTTGAGGGCTTCACAGCAGCCACCAGGGGGTGAGTACAGTGACCATCATTATAACTTATGCATGGTAGGGTGGTATCCGGGTGGGGGATGTGTGCCAGTGGGTGTCCCTAGGCCAGGCCTGACATTGCAGCATAGGTCCCCTGTTGGCTAGGGTTCAGAAGGGAAAATCTTGCAACCTAGGTCATAAGCATCCACTACTGGTCAGGGCTGCGTGGGTCCCAGGTGTGCTGCATTTGGAGGTGTGTGCCCCTCCCCATGCCTTGGTGGCTAACTATTTCTCTGGTAGTGCAATGGCATATTGCGTAGGCCTGTTTCCTGTGTGTGAGGTTGCTGTGTACGCCAACAGTGGTGTTGGTGCAGCCATTGACCAAGTGTATCCCTTGTCTGTTCCCCCCCCCGTTTTTATTTTGTCATCCTGTCCTTATGTGCATTAGCATCATCTGGCGGAGGAGCAGAGGCACTGGTGATGGAGGGGGCTGCCTCCCACAGGACCCGGGAGGCAGAGTCCACTGATGCTGAGGGCACCAGTGGGACGGAGGGCGAGGGGAGCACCACGGCGGAGACTGGTGGAGACAGTTCTGACACAGATACCTCCTCCGATGGTAGCTCCCTGGTGGTGGCGGACACTTCTGTGACCACCCCAGCTACAGGTACATCCGCCACCCCCGTACCAGCACCGCCCTCCCAGGAGCCCCTCAGAGAGTTGCCCGTGCCCGCTCACCCAGGAGGGTGGGCATCTCCTTCGCCCCAGGCACCTCAGGCCCTGCCCCAGTTAGCCCTACTGCCCTGAGTAAGGAGGCTATTGACCTCCTAAGATCCATCTCTGTAGGGCAGTCAACTATTGTGAATGCTATCCAGGGGCTGGCAGCCCAGATGCAACAATCAAATGCATTCCTGGAGGGCATTCACACTAGAATGGCGGCCCAACAGAGATTGATTCAGGCTCTGGCCTCCTCTCTGATGGCAGGCTTTGTCCCTGTTTCTCCCCTCCCCTCTCCAACTTCCACTGCCCAGTCCCATTCTCCTCAACCCCAACCCATCTCAAACACACAGGCAGACGAGCATGCACACAAGACAATTCCCAAGAGTGTCACAGGCAAACACAAGCACCACACTTCATTCCACAGGCACTCACACAAACACCATCCAGTTGCAGACACAACAAGGGGCCTGGGGCAGGAACTGTGACGGAGACCCCACCACCAACCATGGTTGTGTAGCTGTCCTAGTTTACAGGGGATGGGAAGGAGCCACCCCCCACCAGCAGCACCACCACCACTGTGCAGCCATCCGAGGTTGCAGGGGATGGGCAGGAGCCTTCCCCCACCAGCCGCAAGAGCCTCCCTCCACCATCAGCACCACCATCACCACTATGCAGCTGTTACCGCCGGCGGATGGCATGTAATCCTGCCTCCATGGGCTGCTGTGTGGCCTGACCCCATCCAAAGCCAGTGGGTATGACACCCACCTGAGAAACTGTGGCCCATCACTTCCCAGGATCAAGCACAGGGCATGTTGCCCCCTCCCCAACCAGTGGGTGTAACACCCACCTGAGAAACTGTGGCCCATCACTCCCCAGGATCAAGCACAGGGTAGGTTGCTCTCTCCCGAACCAGTGGGGAAGACACCCACTTGAAAGACTGTGGCCTTGCACTCCCCAGGATCAAGCACAGGGCATGTTACCCCCTCCAGAACCAGTGGGTATGAGACCCACCTGCCCATCACTCCCCAGGATCAAGCACTGGGCACGTTGCCCCCTCCAGAACCAGTGGGAAGACACCCACTTGAGAGACTGTGGCATTGCACTCCCCAGGATCAGGCACAGGGCATGTTGCCCCCTCCAGAACCAGTGGGTATGAGACCCACATGCCCATCACTCCCCAGGATCGAGGACAGGGCACGTTGCCCCCTCCAGAACCAGTGGGGAAGAAACCCACTGGAGAGACTGTGGCCTTGCACTCCCCAGGATCAAGCACAGGGCATGTTGCTCCCTCCAGAACCAGTGGGTATAACACCCACATGCCCATCACTCCCCAGGATCAAGCAGAGGGCACGTTGCCCCCTCCAGAACCAGTGGGTAAGACACCCACATAGCCATCACTCCCCAGGATCAAGCACAGGGCAGGTTGCCCCCTCCAGAACCAGTGGGGAAGACACCCACCTGAGAGACTGTAGCCTTGCACTCCCCAGGATCAAGCACAGGGCATGTTGCCCCCTCCAGAACTAGTGGTCTTGTAACATCTCCCGGCTGAGGTGTCCCCCGTTCCCTGTCCCCCTGAGGTGCCTGCCTATTTACCAGCTGATGCCCCTGCAAAGTTCTCTTCGTGTTGAAGCAGGTTACATGTGTGGCCTTGGACTTTGGCCTGTGGCCATGTGGCCTACGAACATTGTGGACTGGGCTGTGTCCCTTCTTCTGTACATTTGTATATATCTATTATCTTGCCTAACTTATTTTTCATACTGTGTTGATCTCATTACATTCACTTTTGTGAAATTGTTTTGTCATTGCATTATTCAGCCGAGTGACGGGGTAAAATTGTTTTTATAATACATCCGGTTGTGTGTATGGTGGTTGTGTGTGTGTGGGGTGTGTTTTGTGTTAATCTCTTTTTCCTTCCCCCCTCCCTTGTGTGCTAGGCGGCTGTACTCACTGTCATTGTCTTTGCGGGCGTTGGTGTTCGTGGTGGAGCAGAATGTAGAAGATCTTCGGGAAGACATGCAATTCAGGTTCCATGGCGGCATGGTTGTTCCCTGTGCCTCCAATGGTGAGTCCTTTCCCTTCTGAGCTCTGTTTCCGCCAGGCTTTTGATGTCGTTGGTACCGCCCCGGAAAAGGTGGTGGATTGTGAATTTGTAATATGGTGGGCGGAACTTTGACTTCCACCTGGCTGTAGGCGGCTACCACTGTGGTGACTGTTGTTTCCACCCTGGTGGTCGGTGTGGTACATTGGCTGTCTTTCGGAGGTAAAAAATTTAAACTTCGCACTTGTATAGCGCACTACTCACCCGTTAGGGTCTCAAAGCGCTGTACGCATACCTCTGTGGAACCCCTCCTGACCTTTCCCTGTGAGGTGCCCACACCTGGACAGCCCCAGGGTGAAGCCAGGCATCCAAGCGGTGGGAGGGCCGTTGTGGAGATTAAGCAAGCTATTGCCCAGAGTTACAGAGTGGGACCCATTAATTAGATTAGGCACCAAGGCAAGAATTATCTGGTCTAAGGGAATTATTGAGCCCAAGGCCCACCGAAGTGAGAATTGAACCCTGGTCCCAGGCCAGATCTCTGCATCAGGGTCTGCCGCTCTAATCATAGTGACACACTTTCCACCATGGTCATAATTTGGCAGTAGTTAGCGCCAGCCTGTTTGCGGTATTACCGCCACTTTATCACCGACCGCCAGGGTCGCAATGAGGGCCCAAGTGTACAGTATGAAGAAAGAGAGACTGACCTCAAGAGATGGGCATAGGGCATTGCAGCAAGCACCACAGTCAAAACCTCGCAACAGGTGGTGACTCCCCAGCTTCACTAACCCGACCATAGCACCCCTTACCGAATGAGCTGTAAATTTTGAAAAATCAATACCTGCTTCCTTCATTGCACACATAATCCCCCTTGCAATGGCTGCATTCTTAACCGCTTGAAAGTGTTTCACCTACAAAACCAATAACTGATCTACTCCATCACTTCTCTTCTCCATCATTCTGCACTCATAATCCTTAATACATTTCACCATACACAATTTAGGTGAACTATCCAAATTAGGGTAGAAAATAGAAGTGGACATTGTCTTTGTTCTTCTCCAGACCTTAAACAAATCCCCTGTTGGCTGATAAAACCTGTTTGAAATCTCCAACGCTCCTACATCTGAAACTCTTCTAAAATATACTAAACATAGCAGAGTTGCCAATATCCAAGAATGTTCTTTTACCCCTAAAAACGTCTTAATTGGCCATTGTTGAAACAATTCCCAAATCAAGTCCACATCCCAATGGAATTGATACCTAGGACTGGGACATCTCTTTAATCTTCTCCCTTTCATCACCCCACAAATGAGAGGACTTTTTCCAATCAAACCTCCCTGAACCAAAGAATGTCCTGCATATATGAAAGACCCTTATCAAAAAGCTCTGCCAAAAAATTAGGCACCTCTATCTTATCAACATCCATGGGATCCAAGTCCCTTGCCATTCACCAATGTAACCATACTCCCCAAGCACTTTTGTATATCTTGGTAGTTCCTAGGGGCCCATGACTCGTTGAGTAATCCTGAAGCAGATTCCGAAAGCTTTGTAAATCTTCCAGATTCACTGAACCTTTTCATTCTACAAGGTGGTTTCACGAGGCAGATATAATTAGAGGGTGCGCTCCCTCTTCTGCTACTTCTAATAAAACTTTTCCTTGACTTTATTAAATAAGGTCTCTCTCATAATTAGGGTTTGATTAAACAGAAGTATACAAATATAAACTGTAAATACTACTTGTAGGAATTGTGGCATCTTTCGAGCTAGGTTACCCCCACCTTTTGCCTGTTTGTCAGTATGTTTGACTGTGTTTGACTGTCTCTTCTGGGTTCCTGCTAACCAGGAGCCCAGTAGTTTAGCTCTCTCCTCTAAATTGTACCTTTTTCTTCCCACAATTGGCATACTGGTCCCCCCATGTAATTCCCTAGTATACGGTACCTAGGTACTCAGGGCATTGGGGTTCCAGGGGATGCCTATGGGCTACATCAGCTATTCCACCACCCATAGGGTGCCCATGCAAAGGTTTCTGCAGGCCTGCCTTTGCAGCCTGCGTGAAATGGGAGCATGCACCCATTTTCACTACAGGTCACTGCACCAGGTCACTGTAAGTCACCCCTATGGTAGGCCCTCTCAGCCCAGAGGGCAGGGTGCAGGTACCTGTGTGTGAGAGCACCCCTGCACTAGCAGAGTTGCCCCATGAACTCCAGCCCCATTTTACTGGACTTCGTGAGTGCAGGGACGCCATTTTATATGTGTACTGGACATAGGTCACTACCTATGTCCAGCTACATAATGGTAACTCTGAACTTGGGCATGTTTGGTATCAAACATGTCGGAATCATACCCCAATACTGTTGCAAGTATTGGAATTATGATTCCATGCACGCAGGGGGCTTCTTAGAGGACCCCCAGCATTGCTACCACCAGTCTTACAGGATTTTCTGGGCAGCCCAGCTGCTGCCACCCCTCAGACAGGTTTCTGCCCTCCTGTTGCTTGGGAAGTTCAATCCCAGGAAGGCAGAACAAAGGATTTGCTTTGGGAGGGAGGTGTTACAGAGGGTCTATGGATTCTGCCATCTTAATTTCAAGGTTGGCATGGAACTCTGGGAGCTTCTGAGTGGCCAGGCCAGGCAGTAACTTCAGAGCCTGCTCCTGATAAGTGTTTACCTGGTTAGGTGAATGTTTAGGGTCTGTCTCCTGGGTGAGTCCTCAGATTCAGCTTGCATGATTCCAGCAGGATACCTCTGCAACCTCTCCTTCGACTTCTGGCCTTCGAAACCTTTGGAACCGCAACAGGACCCTCTAGGAACCAACGATCTGCAGATCCACAAGGGCGACTCTTCTTCAACATTGTATCCAGACTTCCTGCCAGCTTTCCAACATTGCCCCGGCTGTGCATCCTCAGAAGACTGCTACTCTTCAGCCTGCACAAGAAGAAGAAGGAATCTCCCTTGGGGTGAAGGCATCATTCCCTTGCATCCGCAGATACCTGGCTGCATCGACAACTGGCTGCGTGGATGTCCCCTCCTCCGAGTAGCGTGGATCCTGGACCATGAGTGGTGGTCCGGAGAGTTCCCCTTGGTCCTCTCTACCAGCTGTTGCACTTTGGTGGTGGTGGTAAGTCCTTTCCACTCCATGCAAGACAGCACCCCGTGCACTGCATCCTTTGCAGCTGCCAAGGCTTGTTTGCTTTACCCCCATGGAGAACTTCAGGCAACATGTATCTCTAGCTGCCAGCACTCCCTCCTGCAACTCCTGTTCCTCTACGTGGTCCTCCGGCGACGTGGGAGTATCTTCTGTGGTGCTGCGTGGGCTGCTTCAGGGACGTCTGTGTCCCTGTCCTGTGGGCCACTTGTGGGTGCTACCTCTGCTCCTGTGGGTCTTCTGTGACGCAGGATCTCTTGTGACTCCCCCTCCTGGGTAGAGTTCTTCTGGGCCTTGCTGGTCCCCGGCAGCACCTCTTTTCCTCCAACTGTGAATTTGCCAAGGCTTGTTGGTGGAAATCCTTCACTGACACCCATCTGCAATCCAGCTTTCAGCGTGGGACATCTTCTGCATACATCAGGAGCTCTGTGCTGCAGTGCTGACCTGTCCCCCTTCTTCGTCGACCAACTCCAAAAGGAACATTTGGGTGGGTAGTATGTCCTACCCCCCCCTGGACTCCACAAACACTTCTGGACTTCGTCCCCTCTCTCCGTCTTCAGTAATCCATTGCTGATTTCTTGCAGGTTGTTCTGGATGTCTTCTTTTTCTTCTTTTCATCCTTTGGGGTGGTTTGGGGGAAATCCAGTGTTTTACTACTATATTCCTGGTCGTTGGGGGGCACTGCATTACTTACCTGTGTCGTTCACTAGTACTCTCAGCTCCCCTCTACACAATTTACTTACCTAGATGGGGGCCCTGTGTTCACTTTCCACTTTCATAGTAGATACTTTGGGCTCCCCCTAGCGCTACTATTGCTTATTGCTATTTTACACTGTTTCTAACCTTTTTATGCCTCTTACTTTTTATGAGTGTATATACATAGGCCCTCATTACAACCGCACCGGCAACAGGCTGGCGGTGCAATCCATGGCATTACGACCGCAGCAGAAGTGCCGCGGTCGCACCGCCGGGACCGCCGGTTTACTGCCACAGTGGTCCCAGCGGTTTTAATCCGCCCAGGGGATAACGAGTCCCCCTCCCCCCAGCCTTTTCATGGCGGTAGGAACCGCCATGAAAAGGCTGGCGGAAAGGGGAGTCGCAGGGCCTTTGGCATGGGCAGTGCAGGGGCCACCTGCCAGAACCCCAAGGAGCTTTTCACTGTCTGCATAGCAGACAGTGAAAAGCGCGACGGGTGCAACTGCCCCCGTCGCACCGCCGCAACACCGCTGGCTCCATTTGGAGCCGGCTCCCGTGTTGTGGCCGACATCCCCGCTGGGCCGGCGGGCGGAAACCTGTGAGATGTTGTGATGGCCACCGCGGAATTGCGACTGCATTTGCGACCGCGCAGCAGTTACAACTTGGCAGGCGGCAAAGTTGTAATGAGGGCCATAGTGTATTTACTTACCTCCTGTTGGAGGGTTGCCTCTCTAGTATTTTCTGATACTGTGTTCCAAAAATAAAGTACCTTAGTTTTTGTACAACCAAGTGTTTTCTTTCTTGAGTGTAAGTACTGTGTGACTGTAGGGGTATTGCATGAGCTTTGCATGTCTCCTAGATAAGCCTTGGCTTCTCATCCAGAGCTACCTCTAGAGAGCCGGTTTCTAGACACTGCCTACACTTCACTAAGATGGGATACGTGGACCTGGTATAAGGTGTAAGTACCACAGGTACCCACCACACACCAGTCCAGCTTCCTACACCAGTCAGGCCCAAAAAAGCATTTAATGAAGCCATGTCTGGACCCAAGGTAGAAAGGCCCCCTACCAGGTGATTTTAATCATGAATACTGATGTTAAATGTGCTGTAGTACCACACTGGGTGCATGCGTCGCATACCCAGAGAACCAGAGATCTGTATGAAGTAATAGTGTTCTTTGAGCCAGAACGAGAGCAATGGTGACAGTACCATTGCAAGTTGTACAAGAGCAAGGAGCAATAACGCAAGAGGCACAACAGCAAAGAGTAGAAGGGGGGAAAAACTGCAGACAAGTGCATCAGTCCAGTTTCCTAAGTACTCACAAAGTGGCATTGAAATATCTGGTGAAGAGAAGCGAGAGACCAGACTGAAGTGACAGTTGAGTCAACACCAAAACAACTAGAAAGTCCAGGTGAAGGGGCAAGTACTAGATCAAGAAGAGGTACTAACAATGCTGAATGGCCAAGAACTTATGGTCGAAGGAAATTGAGACCAAGTTTGTCAGTTGAACGCATACCGCCAACAATTGTTGATGAGACAGAGACAAGCAGTATAAGTGACACAGAAAAAGAAGATCAACATACACCCATGTGCTGGAAATTGGCCAAGCGATCTCCACGCTCTACAAAGGCAGCAAAGTGCTCCTCACGGGCTGAGGGTTAACGAAGCGCTCTACATACTCCTGTTTTTCAACAATGAAGTGGAAGTGCAAAGTGCCTGCTGTGCGCTAGGAGAAACTAAGGTGCTCACTACGCGCTTAGTGAAAAAGAAATGAAAATATAAAGTCCTCCCTCACTATGTGCTATTTACTGCAGAGGCCAGGGGCAACAACTAAAGTCCCCCACATGCTGGGCCCCTAGGAGAGCACTTTGAGGGGAGGTAGGCAAACAGCAGTGGGCAGGCAAGCCAGCACAGAAAAATCAGCAATTCTAATGGCGATCCTCCTGGCACTCCAATAGTACCATGGAAGAACTGAGTCAGGGAGCAGCTGGCAGCAAGGCAACAAACAGAAAAGCAAACCAGTGAGTCCTTTATGCCACCCAGCAAGTAGCAGATAGCAGGGCAACAGCAGAAAAGCAGCCCAGATTAGTCTTTTAAGCAGCACAGCAGTCCTTCTGATAGAAGTACAGTCCCAGTTCCAAAAGTGCTCTGAAAAACATGGGGTCAGAGCCCCTGTACTTATACTCAAAAATATCTTTGATGTACAGACTGACATTAAAAGAACCCTTTCAAGAGTAACACAAACCGCTTTGAACCCAGCCCTGGCTCCAGACATCAGTAGGTTTAAAACAACAGATTGTGTGAGGACAGGTCATAACCAATTGTCATGTAAGGCTTGAACGACCTCTCCCTCTCTCAGCCTAGGAAGACTATCAGTATGCAGATGAATTCAGATATATTTCCTGTCACACCCAACTATTCCTGTGCTGTGGCTGTCTGGAAAGTATGCACTAAGTGTACCTGTCACTCAGCCATAGATGATGTTGATTGGAGTCAGGCTACAAAGCACCTATGCACAGAGAAATGCCCAGTGGCATTTCTAAAATAGTAATGTAAAATCCAACTACATCAGTAAGCAGGATTTCTCATTACCATTCCAAACATACCAAACATGGCAACACCACTTCTTTTAGATCAGAAATTACTACTTAACTCTATATAAAAGAATTTACAGTGCTAACCTATGAGAGGAGCAGCCCTAACAGTAGTGAAAAATGAACTAGGCTGCTTGTCACTACTAGGGCATGCCAAAAATAACAGTAAATGTCCTACCTTTTACATACACAGCACCCTGCCCATAGAGCTACCTAGGGCCTACCTTATTGGTGATGTAGATGTAGTATAAGGGGAGTTCAAGCCTTGGCAAGTAGTTTGAAGTTCCAATTCAAGGTGGCAATAAACTGCGCACACAGGCACTACAGTAGCAGACCTGAGACAGGTTCAAAAGGCTACTTCTGTGGGTGGCACAATCTGCGCTGCAGGCCCCTAGTAGCATTTCATTTATAGACCCTTGGTATAAAGTATACCACTTTACAAGGGACGTACAGGCAAATTAAATATGCCAGACAGGTGTATGCCAATCATACAATGTTTTAGGGGAGAGAGCACATGCACTTTAGCACTGATTAGCAGTGGCAAAGGACCCAGATTCCTAAAGTCTACAAAAAGAGGGTAAAAAAAATAGGAGAAGGAAGGCAGAAAGTGTGGGGATAACCCAGCAAAAAGGGTCATTTCCAACACTTTGCAACATCCAGAGGAGGAATCCTCAAAGCAATACTAGTATCCAAACTCATGAGTTGGTTTGTTTCCTGACCTCATTGAGAGTATACAAAGCTATCAAATGTATTCTGGAGAAAAAAGAACAGAGAGAGAAACAGAAAGATAAAGAGAGAATTGGAATTAAATGAACACATCGATAGGGAGTATTAAAAGATGAAAGAACTGAGAGTTTAAAAACAAAAAGAAAAGACTCAATTGAATATGAGAGTGACCTTTAAAAACTCACCTGTGAAGAATTTATGATGGCTAGAAATCATCAGAGGGGGGAGGTCGCAGAAGTGTTTTAAAATAATGAAAATTAGTGCAATAACTTGCAGAATTAACATTTAGGCCCTCATTACAACCCTGGCGGTAAAGTGTGCTGACTGCCGTGCTGACGGCCGCCAACATACCGTGCCGCGGCGGAAATCTGCTACGGGTATTATGACCCACACTTAGAAATCCTCCACAATACAGACACCCACACAAGTCCGCCACACCAAAGGTCAGTGATAAACTGGCGATAGCAAAACCCACACCGCCACGCCAATAAGAATACGCCCACAATATCACGACCCATGAATCAACGCGGCTGTCATTCAACCGCGGTAATCCATTGGCAGTATACACTGCCGTGCTCACAATACACACACTTACAAAACTACACCACATTGGACAATTGAAACTACACAGACCTGACACACATTCACACACTACACCCACATACACACACCACTATAAAACACCCACCCACATTAACCACAACCCCTTACAATGAAATTTTTTGAAGAAGCAGAGAGAGAGAATAGCAAAGACAACACCAGCATCCAGAGGAACACAACACCATCACTCATAAAACACCACACACCCCAAAACATCACCCCATACATCACATCAACCATCACCTCACACATCACTCATACCACATCATGGCACCTCAAAGACACCCCAGGTTTTCAGAGGAGCTGCTCAGGGTCATGGTGGAGGAAATCATCCGGGTAGAGCCACTGCTATTCAGATCCCAGGTGCAGCAGACATCCATTGCAAGGAAGATGGAACTATGGCGGAGAATTGTCGACAGGGTCAACGCAGTGGGACAGCATCCAAGAACACGGGATGACATCAGGAAGAGGTGGAACGACCTATGGGGGAAGGTGCGTTCCGTGGTTTCAGGACACCAGATAGCAGTACAGAGGACTGGTGGTGGACCCCCCTCCTCCCCCACAACTAACAACATGGGAGGAGCAAGTCTTGGCGATCATGCATCCTGAGGGCATCGTAGGAGTAGCAGGAGGACTGGACTCTGGTAAGTCATATCTCTACTAGTATATCCTCCCCATCCTAACTGCATGCTATCACAAACCCCTACCCTCACACCCATCACCCCAAAACCTCACATATATCCCACTATCACAACCCACACATCCCAATACCAAGCCCTGCATGCAACACCAAAGCATGGACCCCCAACACAGACCTGCATGGACACCCATCACCACAGCCTGCCCAGTGGAGACACTCACCCAGCCCACAAAATTGCCACTCACCCAAGGCCAAGCTGACAGGAAAATCACAACCACACAGGTAAACACTCCCATGCACAAGATGGCACACATAGATAGAATAACAATGCATTTACACCCCAACAGGACCCCTACACAACGTCACCGGGCAGGAGGTGCCAGCCATTTCCAGTCCCCCCACAGAAGAGGCCCACAGTGATGACAGCAGCTCTGCACGCCTGGATCAAGATGACCAGCCCGGCCCACCAAGGACCTCTGGTCAGTCGGTTCCCCTGCCACAGTCCCAAGCCACCACTGAACCTCCCCCCTCAGGAAACACCACCAGAGCACCCACCCAGTGGGCCAATCCCTCTGTCCCCAGGACACGTCAATCAGCAGTGTGTCCACCACTACAGGGACTGCAGGCAACACCACTAACACAGGACGATCAGGGACCTGGGGTCAGTGGCAGTGGGCACACGGTTCAGAGGACGGAGGCACAGGACAACAGGGAAGCTGGGAGGACTGCTGTGCGACAGGGGAGGACAGGCCCAGGGAACCCACTCTCCAAGAGGCACTCTCAAACATCATGGGAGCATAACACCATTCTCAGGAGGCCATGGGCATGGTACTGGCCAAGTTTCAGGAGACCCAGCGGCTGCAGGAAGAACAGTACCTGGGGATCAGGGAGGACTTGATGTCCATTGACACCATCCTGGTCACATTGCAGGAGTGCTGGCAGACATGACCAACACCATGAGGGAGACAGTGGTATACCACCGGGCCCCTGACACTAGCCCAACAGATGAACAGCCTTCCATGTTCGCCGGTGCTATTGGACAGGAGCTCCCGCCACAGGACCAACAGGCCACCAGCACCCCACCCACTGCAGAAGGAGAACCAGCTCGCAAACGGTCCCTGCGATCCAGGCAGAAACCAGAGAAGATTGCCAAGACCCCGCCAGTAAATAGAACTCTCCTGATTGTCACCCTTCTGTCCCACTCTGTCACCCTGTCCACCTTGAACTGCCATTGCTCCACTTCCCATGCCCCATTGGACAATGCACCTGTGATACCAAGAGACTTGACTCTATCCTGGACATTCCTCCACCATCACCCTAGCCCATTGCACATACCCTTCTACTTATTAGCACTGAAATAAACACCCTTGGATCACAAAACAATCTGGAGTCAGTCTGTACTTTCACAAATGTATTATTACAACTTCTTCGACAAATATCAATGTTAATGTTCATTTGCACATATCAATGTATGACAGTTGTTGGGCAGCAGTAAACATAACAGAAGGCAGAATGAGGTACCCAGATCTGTGAAAAGGAAAGCCAAAGTGAACTGTCAGGGTCCATACACAGAGGTTAAAAGGCTGACTTATACAATGTCCTACAGTAGCCAGATCTGAGATGAGCAGTGCCAGTGTCTTACTTGTGTCTCACTGGAAGTACTGCATGATGATGCTGTTTCATTTATCAATATCTTCTTCCTCTGCCTCCTCTTCCTCACTGTTCATAGGCTCCACAGCTGCCACAAGACCATAATCAGGCCCATTCTCCTGCAGAAAAGGCACCTGGCATCGCAAAGCCAGGTTGTGCAACATACAGCATGCCACAATGATCTGGCACACTTTCTTCGGTGAGTAGTATAGGGAGCCACCTGTTAGATAGAGGCACCAGAATCTGGCCTTCAGGAGGCCGAAAGTCCGCTCAATAATACGCCTAGTTCGCCCATGTGCCTCATTGTGGCGTTCCTCTGCCATTGTCCTGGCATTCCTCCCTGGGGTCAGTAGCCATGAGAGGCTGGGGTAACCCTTAGGGACTACCCCATACCCAGACACCTATTCATACTGTGTGGGAACCTTGGGCTCACCTATTAGCCACACCCGGTGCCTCTGGAGTTGGCCCATCACATAAGGGATGCTGCTATTCTTCAAAATTTAAGCATCATGCACAGAGCCAGGATAATTGGCATTCACATGAGGGATGTACTGGTCTGCCAAACACACCATCTGCACATCCATTGAATGATAGCTTTTTTGATTTCTCTACACCTGTTCATTCCTGCGGGGGGGACAACTGCCACATGTGTACCATCAATGGCACCAATGATGTTGGGGATATGTCCCAGGCATAGAAGTCTACTTTCACTGTGGCCAAATCCTCCACCTGGGGAAAAACTATGGAGCTGCGCATGTGTTTCAGCAGGACAGATAACACTCTAGTCAACACGTTAGAGAACATTGGCCATGGCCACTGTTGTTTGAAAGAAAACACTTGCCAGGAAATGGAGCACTGGCAGGACCTGCACTAGAGGGGGGATACCTGTGGGATGGCGTATAGCTGACATCAGGTCTGGCTCCAATTGGGCCCACAGTTATTGGATTGTGGCACGATCAAGTCTGTAGGTGATAATGATGTGTCTGTCTTTCATTGTCGACAGGTCCACCAGGGGTCTGTAGACCAGAGGATGACGCCATCTCATCATCTGTCCCAGCGGATGTGCCCTATGGAGGAGAATGGTGAGCAGAGGGTCATGTACCACATAGGTTGCACAAGTGTTTTTGCTCTAATTTGAGTAAATCTGTGTGTGGCGTTGTCTGTCCGTATTTCTGCCCAAATGTGTAGTGATGCAGTTAGGTGCCATGCCATGTGCCACCCTGAAATGGCGGCTGCCTGGCCTGTAAGGAGGGACAACGGGAAAAGAGGTAACTGTGCTGGTGTTGTGCAGCATCGCGGTAGGCGGTCGAAGACTTCTGCGCGATTCAGCATTGGTTATCATTGGGCCCTATGGGTTCCAGGAGCCAATGACGTTGTACGCCGGCGGTGAGGGTCGCACCACCGTGGACGTGACCGCTATTTTTTATCTGTTCACTCACTTGATACCTGACCTTTAACAGGAGAGGACCTACACTGCAAGTGCTGCTGTGACCTGTGTCTGGAAGCAACAATGGCTCGAGTGTTTGGGGAAGGGCCCCTGCCTTCACTTCGGCGGTGTAGGAGAGACTAGTGGATGGGGTCCTCCCCCAGTACACGTTACTCTACGGTCCTTCAGACAACCAGACAAACAGGTGAGTACACTGTGAGAATGATGCATGAGCCATGAATGTATGGAGTGGTGTGGATGGAAGATACATGTGGGATTGGGGGCTGAGGGCTGCATGAGAGGATGGTGAGTGTCAGGAATGAGGCCATGCGCGGTCCAGGTCCCGCCCAAAACTCCGCTGCGTGGCTCTGCAGCGCTTTATGTGCACCACTTGTCATCCCCTCTTGTTCCAAAGGTGGCCATCAGTGTTGTCTGCCCTGTGGCAAGTAATTTTCTATCATGCTATACCTTTCCTCTAGGTCAGCGCCCACCAGAAGAAGGGTATTTAGCGTGCCATCGCCAAGGAAGTGCGGACCCTGGGGGTCTATCATAGACGGAGCACCCACTGTCGCAAGAGATGGGAGGACCTGCGTCGCTGGAGCAAGAAGACAGCAGAGGCCCAGCTGGGGATGGCCTCCGAACGTGGAAGGGGTGCCTGTCGCACCATGACCCCCCTGATGTTCCGGATCCTGGCGGTGGCATATCCGGAGTTGGATGGGCACTTGAGGGCATCACAGCAGCCACAAGGGGGTGAGTACAGTCTCATTCAGCTGACTCTGCGTGCTTTACGAGGTTTCTGGGTGGTGGATGTGGGCTGTGGGTTCCCCTAGGCCAGGGCGAACTTGGTAGGGTAGGTCCCTTAGTAGGCAGATTCTGTGGCACTCCAAACCCAATAGTGTTAGCGGACATCTACAACTAGTCATCCTCCTGTGGGTTCCAGGTGTGCAGCAAATGGGGTTAGGCATAGTCCCTCATGGGCTGGTGTTTTTCCTAATAACTGCTAGTGCATGGCCTAGTGCATAGGGTTGCTCCCTGTGTGTTGTATCCACCAACGCTAGTGGTGTTGCTGGCATTGACCATGTGTCTCCTCTGTATCCCCCCCCATCTTGTTTTGTCACCCTGTCCTTGTGTGCCTTAGCATCATCTGGCGGAGGAGCAGACTCACCGGAGACGGAGGGAGCTGCATCCCACATGGCCCAGAAGGGTGAATGTACGGAGTCTGATGGTACCAGTGGGACGGAGGGCGGGGGAGCTTCACGACGGGGACAGGAGGGGACACAAGTGACAGCGACTCCTCCTCTGATGGGAGCTCCTTTGTGGTGGCGGGCACCTCTGTGCCCACCACAACAACAGGTACAGCGGCCACCCCCCCTACCAGCACCGCACTCCCAGCAGCCCCTCAGCGTGTTTCCCGTGCCCGCTCACCCAGGAGGGTGGGCATCTCCTTCGCCCCAGGCACCTCAGGTCCTGCCCCAGTCAGCCCTGCTGCCCTCAGTGAGGAGGCTATTGACTTCCTGAGATCCCTCACTGTTGGACAGTCAACCGTTTTGAATGCCATCCAGGGTGTAGAGAGGCATTTGCAACAAACAAATGCATACCTTGAGGGCATTCATTCTGGCGTGGCGGCCTAACAGAGAGCATTTCAGGCTCTGGCCTCAGCACTGATGGCAGCCATTGTCCCTGTGTCCAGCCTCCCCCCTCCAATCTCCACTACCCAGACCCAATACCCTCTACCTCAGCCTATCCCAAGCACACCATCAGACCAGCATGCACACACATCAACACACAAAAGTGGCTCAGGAAAACATAAGCACCACACATCCCACAGGCACACACACAAGCACCATACCCATGCAGACACACCAACATCCACTACCTCCACGGTGTCCCCCTCCTCCACGTCCTCCAGCTCCCTCCCAGTCTCGTCTCCACTCACACCTGCATGCACTACATCCTCAGCCACTACCTCCATCACCAGCAATCCCATCACAACACACCGCTCATGTGCAATCACCACCCCCACTACCATGCACACGTCCCCTGTGTCCTCCCTTTGAGCCCTCCTCCCAAAGTATACAAACGCTGGCACACACCCACTGAACAGCCATCCACCTCACAACAGCCTCCAGCCCATGCACCTTCACCCAAACTCAGCAGACGTACACCTCCTACAACCACTGCCTCTTCCTCCACTCCCAAACCCCTTCCATCTTCCTGTCCCAGTGTGTCTAAAAAACATTTCCTGGCTAACATTGATCTCTTCCCTAAACCTCCCCCGTCCTTCCCCTAGGGCCACGATGTCTAGAACCCAAATCAGCACCTCAGCCACCAAAGAGTCGTCCACTGTTGTCCCTCCAAGTCTGGGAGGATCAAAGGGGGCACCCATCAGGGCTGCCAGTGTGCCACCTACTGAAGCTAAGGACCACCCGATTCCGCCACCTGCCAAGGTAAAGAAGGGGCCAGCATGCAGAAGGGAAAAGCCGCACCACCCACCCAGCAAGGCCTCATCCAGAACCAGAGAGGACAGTGCCAAGGTGCCAGAAGCGACTACCAAGGTGGGGAAGAGACACAAAATGAAAGGAAAGTCACCTCAAGGCACGGAGTCTCCTGGTGAGGGACTGGTGACCCCCATTTCTCGTGACAGGCCAGCAACCTGTACCACGGTGAGCACCGCCGCAACGACCGCCACCTGCACCGCCACCTGCATGGCAGCTGCCACAACTACAGCCGCCAGCATAATCCCCAGTGGGCAGCCGTCCGAGGCTGCTGGAGATGGCCTGGTGTCTCTCCACTACTACAGACACCTGCAGTTAGGAGCGCACCTACCTAACATCCCAGCAATTAATCTGCCCCATTGCATTATGATAAATGTAGTTTCCTCAAAAAACGAACTCCGTTACTTTTAAATATTTCACCTCTAAGTAGGTACAGCCTTTGCTGTGCATCTCTGGACACATGTGTTTCTGGGTTAATCCCTTCTTCAGCAGAGAACAAATTTGCTGGGTGCTGGAAATGCTGCCATTAATCATCCGGTTTCAATACCTCTTCACTGGCATGCCGGTGCCTGCTCCAGAGCTCGTCAGCCCAGTAGCTCAAGGGAGCCTTTTTAAAGTCACAAACAGTTAGGAGCGCACCTGCCTAACATCCCAGCAATTAATCTGCCCCATTGCATCATGATAAATGTAGTTTCCTCAAAAAACGAACTCCGTTACTTTTAAATATTTCACCTCTAAGTAGGTACAGCCTTTGCTGTGCATCTCTGGACACATGTGTTTCTGGGTTAATCCCTTCTTCAGCAGAGAACAAATTTGCGGGGTGCTGGAAATGCTGCCATTAATCATCCGGTTTCAATACCTCTTCACTGGCATGCCGGTGCCTGCTCCAGAGCTCGTCAGCCCAGTAGCTCAAGGGAGCCTTTTGCCCAGTAGCTCAAGGGAGCCTTTTTAAAGTCACAAACAGTTAGGAGCGCACCTGCCTAACATCCCAGCAATTAATCTGCCCCATTGCATCATGATAAATGTAGTTTCCTCAAAAAATGAACTCCGTTACTTTTAAATATTTCACCTCTAAGTAGGTACAGCCTTTGCTGTGCATCTCTGGACACATGTGTTTCTGGGTTAATCCCTTCTTCAGCAGAGAACAAATTTGCGGGGTGCTGGAAATGCTGCCATTAATCATCCGGTTTCAATACCTCTTCACTGGCATGCCGGTGCCTGCTCCAGAGCTCGTCAGCCCAGTAGCTCAAGGGAGCCTTTTTAAAGTCACAAACAGTTAGGAGCGCACCTGCCTAACATCCCAGCAATTAATCTGCCCCATTGCATCACGATAAATGTAGTTTCCTCAAAAAACGAACTCCGTTACTTTTAAATATTTCACCTCTAAGTAGGTACAGCCTTTGCTGTGCATCTCTGGACACATGTGTTTCTGGGTTAATCCCTTCTTCAGCAGAGAACAAATTTGCGGGTTGCTGGAAATGTTGCCATTAATCATCCGGTTTCAATACCTCTTCACTGGCATGCCGGTGCCTGCTCCAGAGCTCGTCAGCCCAGTAGCTCAAGGGAGCCTTTTTAAAGTCACAAACAGTTAGGAGCGCACCTGCCTAACATCCCAGCAATTAATCTGCCCCATTGCATCATGATAAATGTAGTTTCCTCAAAAAACGAACTCCGTTACTTTTAAATATTTCACCTCTAAGTAGGTACAGCCTTTGCTGTGCATCTCTGGACACATGTGTTTCTGGGTTAATCCCTTCTTCAGCAGAGAACAAATTTGCGGGTGCTGGAAATGCTGCCATTAATCATCCGGTTTCAATACCTCTTCACTGGCATGCCGGTGCCTGCTCCAGAGCTCGTCAGCCCAGTAGCTCAAGGGAGCCTTTTTAAAGTCACAAACAGTTAGGAGCGCACCTATTGAAACCAGATGATTAATGGCAGCATTTCCAGCACCCCGCAAATTTGTTCTCTGCTGAAGAAGGGATTAACCCAGAAACACATGTGTCCAGAGATGCACAGCAAAGGCTGTACCTACTTAGAGGTGAAATATTTAAAAGTAACTGAGTTCGTTTTTTGAGGAAACTACATTTATCATGATGCAATGGGGCAGATTAATTGCTGGGATGTTAGGCAGGTGCGCTCCTAACTGTTTGTGACTTTAAAAAGGCTCCCTTGAGCTACTGGGCTGACGAGCTCTGGAGCAGGCACCGGCATGCCAGTGAAGAGGTATTGAAACCGGATGATTAATGGCAGCATTTCCAGCACCCCGCAAATTTGTTCTCTGCTGAAGAAGGGATTAACCCAGAAACACATGTGTCCAGAGATGCACAGCAAAGGCTGTACCTACTTAGAGGTGAAATATTTAAAAGTAACTGAGTTAGTTTTTTTGAGGAAACTACATTTATCATGATGCAATGGGGCAGATTAATTGCTGGGATGTTAGGCAGGTGTGCTCCTAACTGTTAGTGACTTTAAAAAGGCTCCCTTGAGCTACTGGGCTGACGAGCTCTGGAGCAGGCACCGGCATGCCAGTGAAGAGGTATTGAAACCGGATGATTAATGGCAGCATTTCCAGCACCCCGCAAATTTGTTCTCTGCTGAAGAAGGGATTAACCCAGAAACACATGTGTCCAGAGATGCACAGCAAAGGCTGTACCTACTTAGAGGTGAAATATTTAAAAGTAACTGAGTTCGTTTTTTGAGGAAACTACATTTATCATGATGCAATGGGGCAGATTAATTGCTGGGATGTTAGGCAGGTGCGCTCCTAACTGTTTGTGACTTTAAAAAGGCTCCCTTGAGCTACTGGGCTGACGAGCTCTGGAGCAGGCACCGGCATGCCAGTGAAGAGGTATTGAAACCGGATGATTAATGGCAGCATTTCCAGCACCCCGCAAATTTGTTCTCTGCTGAAGAAGGGATTAACCCAGAAACACATGTGTCCAGAGATGCACAGCAAAGGCTGTACCTACTTAGAGGTGAAATATTTAAAAGTAACTGAGTTCGTTTTTTGAGGAAACTACATTTATCATGATGCAATGGGGCAGATTAATTGCTGGGATGTTAGGCAGGTGCGCTCCTAACTGTTTGTGACTTTAAAAAGGCTCCCTTGAGCTACTGGGCTGACGAGCTCTGGAGCAGGCACCGGCATGCCAGTGAAGAGGTATTGAAACCGGATGATTAATGGCAGCATTTCCAGCACCCCACAAATTTGTTCTCTGCTGAAGAAGGGATTAACCCAGAAACACATGTGTCCAGAGATGCACAGCAAAGGCTGTACCTACTTAGAGGTGAAATATTTAAAAGTAACTGAGTTCGTTTTTTGAGGAAACTACATTTATCATGATGCAATGGGGCAGATTAATTGCTGGGATGTTAGGCAGGTGCGCTCCTAACTGTTTGTGACTTTAAAAAGGCTCCCTTGAGCTACTGGGCTGACGAGCTCTGGAGCAGGCACCGGCATGCCAGTGAAGAGGTATTGAAACCGGATGATTAATGGCAGCATTTCCAGCACCCCGCAAATTTGTTCTATGCTGAAGAAGGGATTAACCCAGAAACACATGTGTCCAGAGATGCACAGCAAAGGCTGTACCTACTTAGAGGTGAAATATTTAAAAGTAACTGAGTTCGTTTTTTGAGGAAACTACATTTATCATGATGCAATGGGGCAGATTAATTGCTGGAATGTTAGGCAGGTGCGCTCCTAACTGTTTGTTACTACAGACACCTGCACCACGGGCAGCACTGCCTGCACCTCGGCCGCAGACACCGCCGCAGCCACCGCCACCTGCCCAGCCAGTGCCACTGCAGCGGACATCAGCAGCATCCCCAGTGGGCAGCCATCCGAGGCTGCTGGAGACGGCCTGGTGTCTCCCTCCACTACTACAGACACCTGCACCACGGGCAGCACTGCCTGCATCTCCGCCACAGACACCGCCGCAGCTACCGCCACCTGCCCCGCGACGTGCCCAGCCAGTGCCACTACAGCGGACATCAGCAGCATCCCCAGTGGACCACCGTCCGAGGCTGCTGGAGACGGCCTGGTGTCTCCCTCCACTACTACAGACACCTGCACCACGGGCAGCACCGCCTGCATCTCCACTGCAGACACCGCCGCAGCCACCTCCATCTGCCCTGCGATGTGCCCAGCCAGTGCCACTACAGCGGACATCAGCAGCATCCCCAGGGGGCAGCCGTCTGAGGCTGCAGGAGACATCCTGGACCCTGCACACACTACATGAGGCACCAGCACTGGCACTACAAGCAGTTTGCAGCCTAAGTCGCCGCAGGATGGAGTGTGGCTCTGCCTCCATGAAGTATCATGCTACCTGTTCCCTGAACATCTCGTGGCTCAGACACCCAGGTGAGGGAATGGGAACTGCCACCAAGCCCCCTCCAGAACCAGTGAAGAAAAGCATCCACTAACACAGTCCTTGGCAGGATGAAGCACTCTGGGCACCAAGCCCCCTCCAGAACCAGTGGAGAAAAGCATCCACTAACCCAGTCCTTGGCAGGATGAAGCACTCTGGGCACCAAGCCCCCTCCGGAACCAGTGGAGAAAAGTATCCACTAACCCAGTCCTTGGCAGGATGAAGCACTCTGGGCACCAAGCCCCCTCCAGAACCAGTGAGCCAGGAGCTGGAGGTGAGAGTCAGGTAACAGCATATGTTGGCAATGCGAAAGATATTACCACTGCAGTAGAATATTGCTGCATATGAAGAAAGAAGAGTGTCCAAATATAGAGTAAGTATGAAGACCACATTGGATATCCCCAGTGAGACCAGGATGAGATTGCAAGCATTCAACGATCTGCTCTTTACCCTGTCCAGGAAAAGAACTGTCATTATAAAGATATTGACGAAAACCCCAAATAAGGACTCCATTCCCTCAAGAATGATAACTGCTAGGCTCAGGTAATCCATAGTGAATATCTTCTCCAACGTTAGCGGAGTGAGATGAGAGGTACCCAGGACTGTGCTCGAGGAGTCTTGTCTGTGTAGGTCCAGTCATGTCTATGTAGAGATGACGAGCATGACCTATGTTTATGTTTATTTTCACTTAGCAGTAATCTAAGAGAAGCTATTTTTCATAATCCTCTAGGTGGTTTCCATAAAAACGCAAATGTGAAAAGGTAGCAATTACCCCATTGATGCAAAATAGGACTGTCCAACAGATGCTGCTGTTTGTATAGAAAGACTCAGAATTGTCCAGTGTACATTTCTATGAAATTGACATGAGAGAAAACATCAAATATAAAACTTGCAAGGGGTCTGCAAACTTGGAATATGGAAATCTACATCAGTTCCAGAAGTAGGATTACCCTGTTACTCAGAAGGGCTGCGTGGAAGATCTATTTTTATTGATTAGTTTCTGCATGAAGGACTCAGATTTCTGCCTTCACTGTGGATATCACTCAAAATCAAAAATACATGCTTTTTGCATTGATGATTATCAAAATTTAGCTAGCCATTTAGGCAAATTATAAATATTCACCTTCATTAGTGAGCATTAAATAAATTGTGAGCAAACATCTGTTTGTTGTAAATTCCTTTCTGCCACATTCAGAAAAGAAATGTAATCGGTGTCACTGATACACTTTTAAAGACTATGCAGAGGAGGGCAGAGAGAGGAGACCATGAGACAAACAAATAAAAAGAATGTCACACTGTCACATTTTTAGTCATATTGTGTTTGTTCAAATATCTCCTTCCTCCAGGCTTGAAAATGACTCAAAAGAACAGCAGGGGCGGCTCCTCCGCAATGGCAGAGGAGCGTCGCCCCCCTGGCCAAGTGGCAGGAAATGATTAATAAAACGGTAGTTACACTATCATTTTATTTTTCATCTGCTGGCTCAGCCAGCAGGACAGGGAGGGGTGGGGCTGGACCATGGGAGGTGAGGGGTGGGGGAGGGGGTAGGAGAGAATGCACTAAGTGCGCATGTGTGTTTGGACGGCCGTCTCAGGCCGGCGGCCAAACACATATACGCACTTAGGTTTCTCCAGCCCGGCTGTATTTAACAGCCGGGCTGGAGAAACTGCACAGACCCCAGGGCTGTCTCTGAGCGACAGTCATTGCCACTGAGACCAATCCTGATGCTGCTTTCATGTTAGGTTTTGCATGAAAGCAGTGCCAGTATTGCTGGGGAGCCTGTGCTGCTGTTCCAGTGAATGCTGGGACACCAGAAGAGGAGCGAGGCGGCAGGAGTCAGTGGGAACGGCGAAAAAGGTTCGTTTATTTATTTTTTATTTCCCCCTGTCCTTGTCCTTGACATTTGCGGCGGCCGCTGCTGAAGAACAGAGACTCTTTATAGTACTGGTGCACTCTGATGAGCTGCATGAACCAGCATGGAGACCTGACGCACTGTGTTCTTTGCTCTAGTTCCTGGATATGTCCTGCATTATGCACCCAATTAGCTACGTCATCAAAGCTATAATACACCAGCCTCTAAATAAACAACTCCACTTTCCTATATGAAGTCTCTCAGCTTGTCTAAAACATGAGAACATCATCCCAGAACATCTTTCATCCGGTAAGTAAACAGATCTGACATAAAGCCAGCTATAGAAATAATTGAAAATTCTGTGTTATGGAGAAATATGCCCCTGCCTATCCCACTTGGTCCTGGCAGATCTCTCTGGGTACTCATGACTATGCTCATGTAGAAAACAATGGCCTGGACTCCCTCCTCTGGAATCACGTATTTTAACTGTATTTCACTCCATGCTCTATTCTTCATCTCTGCTATGAGAAGACTTGATGATAGAGATGTCACATCAATGCAAGTAGACAGAGATCCATGTGCCAATCCCCACCTTTTAGAAATCATTTTATCAAGTCACTGCCCATGTACTATAACCAAGATTCAGATGGAGAGACCTGACACCCTGCATTCTTTGCTCTAGTGCCTGGAAATGTGCTGCAGTATGTACCCAAGTAGCTACGCCATGAGAGCTGTGATATACCAGCTTCGAAACTACATCATTTTTCTTTATGAAGTCTTAAGACTTGTCTAAAATCTGAGAGCATCAGCCCAGAACATCCTGACTATAGGGGGCTGCACACTCAGACATTCAGTGTGGGCACACCAGCAAATTTATACTGCAAACCGAGCCAGGGCTGTTCTAGGGTGTGTCATGGGATAGACAAGTTGATTTTATCTCTAAGCTTGGCTCTAAGAGTCCATGCGCAAGTCAAGCCATAACATCTTTTGGTATGTATATCTTGCACCAAATATAATGTAAAAATATGATTCAGTCTATTCAAAATTCAGAAAAGTGTATTTCTTTAACAAGCAGAAGTGTTTCTCATTAGAATATATCACTGCATAGACAGCCCTTGATGCAATTAAATACAAACTTAGAAAGACTTCTGGCTCGCCCCCAATGACATTGCCATTAGGTAAACCCTAAACATTGTCAATTTCTTATTATAAATGGAGCAACATTATAGTCTATGAAATCAAGCATAAGAGACAATAATAGAGCCTAGTAATGAAAAGTGCTGTCATGTGTGATAATAAAGTAAAAAAAGGAGGCTATGTGAAATAAAACGTTTGCTTAGGATCACACAGTTTGGACAAGTAGAGAAGAAGGAATTAATTGCAGGTTATCTGGTTTCACATTTTGAAATCCAGCAACTAGTAGTACATCTCTGTCTCTCTCTCTTTCACATACACACACAGTTGTTTTACATCAAAGGACATTGTTTTGGCTTTTATTCGTATTGCACTATGAGAAAAACTGGCACAGACATAGCAGACCCTACTCAAGGCCCACAGATCCAACTACCAGGCCAAAAATCCATTTATGTGGGGAATGTCCCACTTCAAACCTCCCCAGTCTGCGATGCGCCAGAGCTATGCACCTGTATGTGTTTTGTGGGATTTTGCGTCTGTAAAAATATATTTGTGGTCCCCATGCTCTACGATTGTAGGAAAAAATAATTGGAGCCCTGCAGTGACAGGCTGTTGATTTCCCAATAGGGTTTCGGTCTGTTGATGGCTCTGGCAGGAAGTAGAACTACCCCTCGGCCAAGGAGAGGGCAGAAGTCTGTGGTCCTAAGAACAGCAGTTCAGATACAAGGCTCGGATGGAAATTACCACCTACTAGGGGATGTCAGTATCACTTGCGTTGTTAATATTTACCAGTTCCAGGTAACATCCTGTCTCTAGTAGGTGCAGAGCATTGTGTTATCCATTGTCTGCCAGGGTGCTGGCGGTCGCAGTGTCCACCTCATTGAGTCGTGTGGTGCACCTTCTGGCACTAGTGTCTTCTGCCACTCAGGGCCTGATTTAGAAAGGTAAACTTATACTTTTGTGTAAGTTTATTCTTTTTTGGTATTCACAAAACTGCAATTGAATAGTAACTTAACGACTGAGGATACTCCACAGTTTGGGCAGAGAACTGCACACATAAAAAGATATTCTATTTTTAACCCTTTCAATGCGGGCGTCGGCCACTGGCCGACGCCTGCACTACCTCCCTGGTGCAGGTCACAACCAGTGCCCGACACCAGGGAGGGGGATAATAAATCCTCGGGTGTGTCGCACCGAGGATTTATTTTTTTATTTTTTTATCCCTGGGAGACACGGAAGCTCTTCCATGTCTCCCCCGCCCCTTTGTGACGTCAGCACGCTGACGTTAGTATGTGGATTTCCCCATCGGAGCAGGAAGCGGAAAACGGCCACAAACGGCCTTCCCCACTTTCGGGAAGGCCTCGTAAGAAAGGGCAGAGTCTCCCCTTTCTTACGAGGCCTTCCTGAAAGTGTTTCCCCCAGTGTTTCATTTTGGCCCCCAAGGAAACCATACAACAACAAAAAAAATTGATCTATATACATATATATATATATATATATCTATATATATAGATTTATCTATGTAGATATATCTATGTACATGGATATATCTATAGATAGATCTATAGATATATGTATATATATATATATCTATATATATCTATAGATCTATCTATAGATATATCTATGTAGATAGATATATATATAGAGATAGATCTATATATATATATATATATCACTTTTGTCAATATGTGTGTGGTTTCCCTGGGGGCTGCGATCGGCCCCCAGGAAAACCAGACCCACATATAAAAGGGTCAGACTTGTCTAGTGGCAGTTTTAGTGCCATAAAGAAGCGCATAAGGTTTATATGCCTACTGCAAAGAGCAAATCCGTATTTTATGTAAATAGCTGAGTACATTAGTAAAGTCAGCTTTACCTGCGCTATAATACAAATGAAATGTATATGCGGGGTGGAGGGCGGCTATGGAGAGATGAAGGGCACTTTTGCTGGGTGGTAATGAGGGAATCCGAGGAGGAGGGAGTGGGAGCACCAATAATGATTGTTGGACTGGGCGCAGGAGGTGCTAAAGACAAATGGTATGTGAAAAGGTGTTTTTTGAGTGTCTTGAAAGAACGTGTTGATTGAGGGAAGAAGCGCAGGTAAGGTGACCTCTACTGTTGCACGTGTCTCACACACACCATCGATTTTGTGACTGTCTACGTAGGCTAGTGTTTTAGAGCAACAGCAGAGATGGCATCTTGATGGATGACTGCTGCCGTCACTCGGGTTACAGAGGACAGCTCTGACATAGGATCAGGGACTGAGACATCAGATACTGAGACAGCATCTGAGGGATAGGACAATGGCGCAGACTCTGAGAGTTATTTTTCAGTCGGAGGAGTCCCATTCGATAACTCCTCTTCCAGTACATTATGAGGGAGGTGATGAGGACAGTCCTGCTGTCCCTTCGCAAGCAGTCTGTGCAACTGGGTAATAGTGGGTTAGCCCAACCCAGAGAGCAGGTGAATGCGGCGGCAAGCAGAGAGAGAGAGAGTGCTCTCTTGGGAGCTCCCCAATTTAGTTCAGCCCCAAATTCCACCGCCCAAATCGTATTGTGGCGATATCAAAATTATCTATCGCAAAACAAACTGGTTTTGTAAGGCAGGCACCTGTGTTTTTGGTCCTGGGTTTTGCAGCCATATAGAGAAACACACTAAACCCAAACATTTCTGGAAACTACACATTCGGGGGAGTCCACAGAGGTGTGACTTGTGTGGATTCCCCAAAGTTTTCTTACCCAGAATACCCTGCAAAGCTGAAATGTTGAATAAAAACTCTATTTTTCTCGCATTTCTGTCACACAAACTACAGGAATATGCTGGGATCCACAAAATTCCTACCACCCAGTGATTCCTCACCTGTCCTGATAAAAACACTACCCCACTTGAGTGCCTACACCTAGTGCCTGAGTCAGGAATGGATCACCCCAGGGTCAACAGCTGCCTCATGTAAGGACCAACATTGACCGTTGTGTGATCTATTCCTGTTGCAGGCACCAGGCCTACCCACACAAGTGAGGTATCATTTTTATCGGGAGACTTGGGGGAACACTGGGTGGAAGGAAAGTTGTGGCTCCTCTCAGATTCCAGAACTTTCTGTCACCGAAATGAGAGGAAAAAGTGTTTTTTTGGCCAAATGTTGATGTTTGCAAAGGATTCTGGGTAACAGAACCTGGTCAGAGCCCCACAAGTCACCCCATCTTGGATTCCCCTAGGCCTCTAGTTTTAAAAAATGCACAGGTTTGGTAGGTTTCCCTAGGTGCCGGCTGAGCTAGAGGCCAAAATCTACAGGTAGGCACTTTGCAAAAAACAACTCTGTTTTCTGTAAAAAAATGGGATGTGTCCACGTTGTGTTTTGGGGCATTTCCTGTCACGGGCGCTAGGCCTACCCACACAAGTGAGGTATCATTTTTATCGGGAGACTTGGGGGGACATAGAATAGCAAAACAAGTGTTATTGCCCCTTATCTTTCTCTACATCTTTTCCTTCCAAACATAAGAGAGTGTGTAAAAAAGACGTCTATTTGAGAAATGCCCTGCAATTCACATGCTAGTATGGGCACCCCGGAATTCAGAGATGTGCAAATAACCACTGCTCCTCAAAACCTTATCTTGAGCCCATTTTGGAAATGCAAAGGTTTTCTTGATACCTATTTTTCACTTTTCATATTTCAGCAAATGAATTGCTGTATACCCAGTATAGAATGAAAACCAACTGCAGGGTGCAGCTCATTTATTGGCTCTGGGTACCTAGGGTTCTTGATGAACCTACAAGCCCTATATATCCCGCAACCAGAAGAGTCCAGCAGACGTAACGGTATATTGCTTTCAAAAATCTGACATCGCAGGAAAAAGTTACAGAGTAAAACATAAAGAAAAATGGCTGTTGTTTTCAGCTCAATTTCAATATTGTTTTATTTCAGCTGTTATTTTCTGTAGGAAAACCTTGTTGGGTTGGTGTGTGTCTTACCCACTGGTTCTGGAGGGGGCATCATGCCCTGTGCTCTTGATCATGTGGAGGCTGGGGTTGGCGGGTTGGTCGTGCCCTGTGCTCTTGGTCCTGGGGAGGCTGGGGTTGGTGGGTGTCTTACCCACTGGTTCTGGAGGGGGCATCATGCCCTGTGCTCTTGATCCTGGGAGTGCAAGGTCACAGTCTCTTAGAATGGGTGTCATACCCACAGGATTTGCAGGGGGCAGGCCGCACAGCAGTCCATGGAGGCAGGACTAAATACCGTGCGCCAGCAGTGACGGCTTCTCAGTGGTGGAAGTGTTGCTGCTGCAGCTGCTGGTGGGGGGAGGCTCCAGCCCATTCCCTGAAGCCTCGGAAGGCTGTCCACTGGTGGTGGTGGTGCTGCTGCTGCTGCAGGTGGGGGGAGGGTCCAGCCCATCCCCTGCTGCCTCGGAAAGCTGCCCCCTGGTGGTGGTGGTGCTGCTGGTGGGGGGAGGCTTCAGCCCATCCGCTGCAGCCTCGGATGGCTGCCCACTGGTTTGTGGTGCTGCTGCTGCTGGTGGGGGGAAGCTCCAGCCCATCACGTGCAGCCTCAGCTGCCTGCACAACCATGGTTGGTGGTGGGGTCTCCATCAGAATTCCTGCCCCAGGCCCCTTTCCCTTCCTGCCTGCTGATGCTGGTTCCTTGGTCTTCCTGGCAGCAGCTGGGGTAGACTCCTTGCTCTTCCTGGCAGCAGCTGGGGCAGGCTCCTTGCTCTTCCTGGCAGCATCTAGGGCTGGCTCCTTACCCCTAAGACTGCCTAGTGCAGGCTCCTTCACCCTCAGGACATATGCCCTGGATTCTTTCCCACCAGGAGTGGGTGTGGTGACTGCTAGGCATGTGGACCTGGTGGCTGAGGTGCTTGGCTGGATTTTTGCCACCCTGGCCAGACGTGCAGGGCGGGGGAGGGGTTGGGAAGAGGTCAATGGTGGATAGGAAAAGCTTTTTAGGGACATTGGGGCGGGAAGAGGGAGAAGGTTTGAGAGTGGAGGAAGAGGGAGTGGTTGTAGGAGGTTTCTGTCTGCTGATTTTGGGTGCAAGTGCAAGGGCAGGATGCTGTTGTGAGGTGGATGGCTGTTGGGTGTCTGAGTGCTTGCATTTGTGTACTTTAGGAGGGGGGACAGACACAGTGCAAGAGGACACAGGGGATGTGTGCATGGCTGTTGTGGAGGTGTCTGCAGTTAGGTGTGGTGGTGATGCTGGTAGTGGATGAGGATGTAGTGCATGCAAGTGTGAGTGTAGACGGAACTGGGAGCGAGGTGGAGGAGGATGAGGAAGAGTAGGAGGGGGAGACAGTGGAAATTGTGGATATTGGTATGTCTGCATCTGGATGGTGTTTGTGTGAGTGCCTGTGGGATGATGTATGGTGCTTGTATTTGCCTATGACACTCGTGTGTTGTTTTGTGTGCATGCTTGTCTGCCTGTGTGCTTGGGATAGGTTGGGGTTAAGGAGAATGGGATTGGGAAGAGGAAGTTGGAGGGGGAGGGTGGAAACAGGGACAATGGCTGCCATCAGAGAGGAGGCCAGAGCCTGGATTGATCTATGTTGGGCCTCCAAGCCAGCGTGAATGCCCTCCAGAAATGCATTAGTCTGTTGAATCTGGGCTGCCAGCCCCTGGATGGCATTCACAGTGGTTAACTGCCCTACAGAGATGGATCTCAGGAGGTCAATAGCCTCCTCACTCAGGGCAGCAGGGCTAACTGGGACAGGGCCTGAGGTGCCTGGGGCAAAGGAGATGCCCACCCTCCTGGGTGAGCGGGCATTAGCAACTCGTTGAGGGGCTGCTGGGAGCGTGCTGCTTGTACAGGGGGTGGCGGCTGTACCTGTAGCTGGGGTGGTCACAAAGGTCTCTGTCACCACCAGGGATCTTCCATCGGAGAAGGTATCTATGTCTGAACTGTCCCCTCCAGTGTCTGCTGTGGTGCTCCCCTCGCCCTCCGTCCCACTGGTACCCTCACCATCGGTGGACTACACCTCCTGGGTCCTGTGGGATGCAGCTCCCTCCGTCGCCGGTGCCTCTGTTCCTCTGTCAGATGATGCTAATGCACTATAAGGACAGGATGTCAAAACAAAAGAGGGGGAGAGACAAAGGATACACTTGGTCAATGGCTGCACCAACACCACTGTTGGCGTACACAGCACACTCACACACAGGGTACAGGCCTACACACTATGCATTGCACTACCAGTGATATTGCTAGCCAACAAGGCATTGGGAGGGGTACACACCACCAAATCCAGCACACCTGGGACCCACGCAGCCTTGACCAGTAGTGGATGCCTACAACCTAGGTAGCAGGATTATCCCTTCTGGACCCTAGCAACCAGGGGACCTATGCTGCAATGTCAAGCCTGGCCTAGGGGCACCCGCTGACACACATTCGCCACCCAAATACCGCCCTACCATGCGTAAGTTATAATGATGGCCACTGTACTCACCTCCTTGTGGCTGCTGTGATGCCCTCAAGCACCCATCCAGCTCTGGATAGGCCACTGCCAGTATTCAGGCCATCAGGGGGGGTCAGGTTTCGACGGGCAACCCTTCCTCGTTGGAAAGCCATCCCCAGCTGGGCCTCTGCCGTCTTCCATGCCCAGCAACTCAGGTCCTCGCATCGTTTGTGACAGTGGATGCTCTGCCTGCCATAGACCCCCAGGGTCCGCACTTCCTTGGCGATGGCACGCCATATACCCTTCTTTTGATGGGCGCTAACCTACAGAGGGAATACACACAGGAAAATAGTATTAGTCAGACAGTCTTGCCTATTACACTTATGGCCCACCATACCCCTTCACATCACCATGTACACACACATGGCCCAGCACACAACCTGTACGCTGCCCAGGCGACATCCACCCACCCCCTTACACGATGCCTTCACACCTCACTCCATGCATCCATGCCACATGTATCGTGCCCACAGTGTACTCACCTGTTGGTCTGGAGGCCCATACAGCCGCCCGTACTAGGGTAGGACACCATCCAGTCTCTCCAACTCCGTCGAAGTGAAGGCAGGGGCCCTTTCCCCAGTCACACAAGCCATGGTAGGTTCCGGACACAGGTCAAAGCAGCACATGCATGCAGTGTAGGTCCTCTCCAGTTGAAGGTCTGGTAGAGAGTGAGGAACCAGATAGAAAATGTCAGTCACGTCAGCGGCGGTGCATACAGTCACCGCCGGCCTACATCACCATTGGACACTGTACCCCATAGGGCTCCATTATAACCAATGAGGAGTTGCATGGCTGTTCCTGACCGCCTCCCACAACGGCCCACTACTTCAGTGGAATTACCTCACTTCCATCTGTCCCTCCACATAGGACAGGCGGACGCCATTTCAGGGGACGGTGTAGGCCCTGGATAATTACTGCGTCACTGTTTAATTTTGGACATACAGGACAATTCCCACTGACCCATTACAATTTGACAGCATGCATTATACTGTTGTAGCCCCATTGTGCAGTTTGTGACCAGCTCCTCACTCGTTTGTCCCTTAGATTGCTACCGCTGCGGATGACTAGGAGATGGAGACATGCCCCCGTCTACAGACCTCTGGTGGACTTGGAAACAATGGAGGACAGGCAAATCATCCTCACCTATAGACTTGACAGGGCCACAATCACAGAGCTGTGTGCCCAACTGAAGCCTGACCAGATATCTGCTATCCGTCACCCCACTGGGATTCCCCCCTCTTGTGCACGTTCTATCAGTTCTCCATTTCCTGGCAACTGGTTCTTTCCCAGTGACAGTGGGCTTGGCTGCAGGAATGTCACAGCCAATGTTCTCAATTGTGCAGACCAGATTGTTGTCTGCCCTGATTAAACACATGTGCAGCTACATTGTATTTCCCCATGTGGAAGATTTGGCCACAGTGAAGGCTGACTTCTACGCAATGGGACATATTCCAAACATAATTGGTGCGACTGATGGAACACATATTGCATTTGTTCCCCCCCATCAAATTTAATTGAATAGGTGTACAGAAATCGCAAGAGTTTTCATTCAATTAATATACAGATGGTGTGCTTGGCGGAGCAGTACATCACCCATGTCAATGCTAAGTATCCTGGGTCGGTGCATGATGCCTTTGTCCTGAGGAATAGCAGCATACCAAATGTAATGGCCCAACTACAAAGGCACAGGATGTGGCTAATAGGTGAGCCCTGGTTCCCACCCAGTAGATGCTGGGGTATATATATGGTGTGCCATATGGGATAGTGTGTGGCTAAATGTTGTCCCTCAATATTTGCAGGTGACTCTGGTTACCCCAACCTATCATGGTTACTGACCCCTGCGAGGAATGCCAGGACAAGGGCAGAAAAACGTTGTAATGAGGCACATGGGCCAACCAGAAGGATCATAGAAAGAACTTTCGATCTCCTGAAGGCCAGGTTTCGGTGCCTCCATCTGACAGGTGGATCCCTGTGCTACTCACCCAAGAAGGACTGCCAGATAATAGTGGCATGCTGCATGTTGCACAACCTTACGTTGAGACGCCATGTACCTTTTCTGCAGGAGGAGGAGGCTTGAGATGCCCATGTGGCAGCAGTGGACCCTATGGACAGTGAGGATGAGGAGGCAGAGGATGAGGATGAGGACAACAGGACTGCAGTGATCAGACAGCACTTCCAATGACACACAGGTAAGACAGTGTTACTTCACATTTCATTGTCATTATTTTGAAATTCTTTGCCACTGGCATGCTGTTATTTCCCACTTCTATGCTTATTTACTGTTCCCTTTGGCAATTCATTTTACAGATGTTGATGCCTCACAGTAGCTCTTGGTGTGATCACTGCAATGTTTGTACATGGTTAAACGTATACATACTTAAATAATGCGACATACTCCATACTTCTATTTGTTTTAAGGGTGTTTATTTAAGTGCTGCTAAGATATTGAGGGGCAAGTTCAATGGGATGGGGTGATGATGGAGGAAATTCCAGGGTATTGTTCCAGTTTATTTGTAGCACAGGTGCATTGTCCAAGGGGACATGGGAAGGGGAGCAATGGCAGTTAATTTCCTGGTGAGGGTCTTGGCAATAGTCTATGGCTTCTGCCTGGATTGCAGAGAATGTTTGCGGGGTAGTTCTCCTTCTGAAGGGGAGGGGTGCTCGTGGCCTGCTGGTCCTGTGGCGGGGCCTCCTGTCCAGCAGAGGTGGAAGGCAGTTCAGATGTCTGGCTAGTGGCAGGGCAAGAGTTGCTGTCATCACTGTGGGCCTCTTCTTTGGGGGGACTGGATATTGCTGGCACCTCCTCTCTGCTGACATTGGCTGGGATACCTGTGGGGGTGTAAATGCTGTGTTATTGTTTCTGTGTGTGACATATTGTGCATCAGTGGGTTGCCCTCTTTGGTTGTATTTGCCCTGGCAGCTTTCAGTTGTGTAAATTGGTATGTGGTGGGCTAGCTTATTTTCTCTAGTCTGCATGGTTTTAGTGATAGATGTCCATGCAGGTCTGTGAGTGATGTCCATGCATTGGTAAAGCATACAGGGCTTGGCATTGGGATGAGTGAGATGTGATGGTGGGGTGTGTGGGAAGTGGCGGGGTGATGGGAGAGAGGGTGAGGTGGGGGTATGTGTTGGCATGCAGGTAGGGGGTATTAGTAGTACAGAGTTGACTTACCAGAGTCCAGTCCTACTCCTACTCTGGCCAGGCCCTCAGGATGCATGATTGCCAAGACTTGCTCCTCCCATGTTGTTAGTTGTGGGGGAGGGGAGGTGTGGGTCCACCGCAAGTCATCTGTACAGCGAGTTGGTGCCTTGCTGCAATGGAACGTACCTTCCCCCGTAGGTCGTTCCACCTCTTCCTGATGTCATCCCTGGTTCTTCGGTGCTGTCCCACGGCATTGACCCTGTCCATGATTCTCCCCCAGAGCTCCATCTTCCTAGCTATAGATATCTGCTGCACCTGTGCTCCAAATAGCTGTAACTTTACCCTGATGTTTTCCTCCACCATGACCCTTAGCTCCTCCTCTGAGAATCTGGGGTGTCTTTGTGGTGCAATGGGTGTTGTGTTGTCAGAGTCACCAGATCCTCGGGGTCTGTGCACGTTCCCAACACGTCCACCACAAGACAGCTCCAATACTCTGATTAGAATGTCACAGAGTCTAAGAGAGTCCAAGTGGGCAAAAGGGGATTAGGTAGGGAACAGCTGGGAAGGAGACCTGTAGGAAGCAAAGGTTAAAACACACAATATCAAGATTATATCATATTAATCATTACTAGACTATGATTCTAAGCATTGTCATACTGGAAACATGGATAACTTAAGCATGGACTAAATAACTAGGCCTCAAGATGTCTGGTTACCTGTGAAGGAATCAAGAAGGATTAATACAACTTTCCAATGAACCTCTCAATTAAATGTTACACATGGATTAGAAACATCAGAACCTTCTAGAATTACGTTTTCAAAATCAAGCATAGTCTTTTGCATGAGGACAAGAAAATAATCTGAATGAATTCTATAACACCATAGAAATTGGACTTACAGGACTTATTATGCACATACAATATAACATCTAGAATCCTAGCACTTTAGTTTCTTAAAATGCAGGAACATGAATTGCGCACATTGCGGATTTCCTAAAGAGTTTGTAAATGTCATGAAATGGTTGCGCACAATGAATAACATGAATTAGGCACAAGAAATGAATTGCGCGTCTTGCCGATTCGAAGGCCACCAAGTAACTGACATGAAATGGTAGCGCACAATGAACAGCATGAGTTAAGCACAAGAAATGAATCGTGCGTCTTGCCGATTCGAATACCACCATGTGAATGCCACGAAATGGTAGCGCACAATGAGTAACATGAGTTCAGCACAAGAAATGAATCGCGCGTCTTGCTGATTCGAATGTCACCACGTAAATGCCATTAAATAATAACACACAATGAATATCATGAATTAAGCACAAGAAATGAATCGCGCGTTTTGCCGATTCGAATGCTACCTTGCGAATGCCATAAAATGGTAGCGCACACTGAATATTCATGAATTAAGCACAAGGAATGAATCGCGTGTCTTGCCGATTCGAAGGCCACCATGTAAATGCCATGAAATGGTAGCGCACAATGAATAACATGAATTAAGCACAAGAAATGAATCGCGCTTCTTGCCGATTCGAATGCCACCATGTGAATGCCATGAAGTGGTAGGGCACCATGAATAACATGAATTAAGCACAAGAAATGAATTGCGCGTCTCGCCGATTCGAATGCCACCATGTGAATGCCATGAAATGGTAGCGCACCATGAATAACATGAATTAAGCACAAGAAATGAATTGCGCGTCTTGCCGATTCGAATGCCACCATGTGAATGCTATAAAATGGTAGCGCACAATGAATAACATGAATTAAGCACAAGAAATGAATCGCGCGTCTTGCCGATTCAAAGGTCACCAAGTAACTGACATGAAATGGTAGCGCACAATAAACAGCATGAGTTAAGCACAAGAAATGAATCGTGCATCTTGCCGATTCGAATACCACCATGTGAATGCCACGAAATGGTAGCGCACAATGAGTAACATGAGTTCAGCACAAGAAATGAATCGCGCGTCTTGCTGATTCGAATGTCACCACGTAAATGCCATTAAATAATAACACACAATGAATATCATGAATTAAGCACAAGAAATGAATCGCGCGTTTTGCCGATTCGAATGCTACCTTGCGAATGCCATAAAATGGTAGCGCACACTGAATATTCATGAATTAAGCACAAGGAATGAATCGCGCGTCTTGCCGATTCGAAGGCCACCATGTAAATGCCATGAAATGGTAGCGCACAATGACTAACATGAATTAAGCACAAGAAATGAATCATGCGTCTTGCCGATTCGAATGCCACCATGTGAATGCCATGAAGTGGTAGCGCACCATGAATAACTTGAATTAAGCACAAGAAATGAATTGCGCGTCTTGCCGATTCGAATGCCACCATGTGAATGCCATGAAATGGTAGCACACCATGAATAACATGAATCAAGCACAAGAAAGGAATCGCGCGTCTTGCCGATTCGAATGCTACCTTGTAAATGCCATAAAATGGTAGCGCACAATGAATAACATGAATTAAGCACAAGAAACGAATTGCGCGTCTTGCCGATTCGAATGCTACCTTGTAAATGCCATGAAATGGTAGCAAACAATGAATATCAAGAGTTGTACACAAGCAAAGAATCACGCGTCTTGCCGATTCGAGTTTCAGCATGTAAATGCCATGAAACACCAAGCGCACATTCACACGCACAAGAGCAAAATTGTTTTATCATGCAAATTAGGCCCAAGAACTCGAAAGCCTATGAGAATGGGATCGGGGCCCAGCCCGACCTCCGTCTTACTGCCCTGATCAAGAATCACCAACAAAGTGAAAGGGCAAGGCCTGGAAGATCAAAGTAGGCCTCCGGAACAGGAGCTTAGGAAGTTGCTGCTGCTCTGCACCGGGACCTCTGAATAGTGAGCACGTGGAGCTGGGCTGGCTCCCTTATATAGAGTCTTGGCCCAGCCCACAAACCACACCCAGGCATGCTGCAGGGAAAGCTTCTAGAAGGCCCTGGAAAGGGACCACACTCTGACACACTCTGAAAGCCTTCAGCAATACATTGCAAATGGACAGTGTAGGAAGTTGGCTCTGTATGTACTATTTCAAAGTAAGAAATAGCATGCACAGAGTCCAAGGGTTCCCCTTAGGGGTAAGATAGTGGCAAAAAGAGATCATTCTAATGCTTTATTTTGTGGTAGTGTGGTCGAGCTGTAGGCTTATCAGAGGGTAGTGTTAAGCATTTGGTGTACACACACAGGCAATAAACGAGGAACACACATTCAAAGACAATTCCAGGCCAATAGGTTTTTATATAGAAAAATATATATTCTTAGTTTATTTTAAGAACCACAGGTTCAAGATTTACAAACAATACTTTAAATGAAAGGTATTTCACTTAGGAACTTTAGGAACTTTGAATTAGCAAAATAGAATATGCAGTTTTCACACAAATGGCAAGAAGCTATTTTAAAACTGTACACTGCACTTTTTAACATTTCCTGGGGGAAGTAAGTGTTTGTTAGTTTTGCAGGTAAGTAAACCACCTACAGGGATCAAAGTTGGGTCCAAGGTAGCCCACCGTTGGGGGTTCAGGGCAACCCCAAAGTTACCACACCAGCAGCTCAGGGCCGGTCAGGTGCAGAGGTCAAAGTGGTGCCCAAAACACATAGGCTTCAATGGAGAAGGGGGTGCCCCGGTTCCAGTCTGCCAGCAGGTAAGTACCCGCGCCTTCGGAGGGCAGACCAGGGGGGTTTTGTAGGGCACCGGGGGGGACACAAGTCAGCACAAAAAGTACCCCCTCAGCGGCACGGGGGCGGCTGGGTGCAGTGTGCAAACAGGCGTCGGGTTTGCAATGTAGTTCAATGGGAGACCTAGGGGTCTCTTCAGCGATGCAGGCAGGCAAGGGGGGGGCTCCTCAGGGTAGCCACCACCTGGGCAAGGGAGACGGCCACCTGGGGGTCGCTCCTGCACTGGAGGTCGGATCCTTCAGGTCCTGGGGGCTGCGGGTGCAGTGTCCTTACCAGGCGTCGGGTCTTTGAAGCAGGCAGTCACGGTCAGGGGGAGCCTCTGGATTCCCTCTGCAGGCGTCGCTGTGGGGCCTCAGGGGGGTCAACTTTGCCTACTCACAGGGTCGCAGTCGCCGGGGAGTCCTCCCTGTAGTGTTTGTTCTCCACAAGTCGAGCCGGGGGCGTCGGGTGCAGAGTGCAAAGTCTCACGCTTCCGGCGGGAAACGTGAGTCCTTTCAAAGTTGCTTCTTTGTTGCAAAGATGCTTCTTTCTTGGAGCAGAGCCGCTGTCCTCGAGAGTTCTTGGTCCTTTTAGATGCAGGGTAGTCCTCTGAGGCTTCAGAGGTCGCTGGACCCTGTAGAACGCGTCGCTGGAGCAGTTCTTTTGAAGTGGGGAGACAGGCCGGTAGAGCTGGGGCCAAAGCAGTTGGGGTTTCCGTCTTCTCTTCAGGTTTTTCAGCTCAGCAGTCCTTCTTCGTCTTAGGTTGCAGGAATCTAGTTACCTAGGTTCTGGGAGCCCCTAAATACTCGATTTAAGGGTGTGTTTAGGTCTGGGTGGTTAGTAGCCTATGGCTACTAGCCGTGAGGGTGGCTACACCCTCTTTGTGCCTCCTCCCGGAGGGGAGGGGGGGCACATCCCTAATCCTATTGGGGGAATCCTCCATCTGCAAGATGGAGGAGTTCTAAAAGTCAGTCACCTCAGCTCAGGACACATTAGGGGCTGTCCTGACTGGCCAGTGACTCCTCCTTGTTTTTCGCATTATCTCCTCCGGCCTTGCCACCAAAAGTGGGGCCGTGGCCAGAGGGGGCAGGCAACTCCACTAGCTGGAGTGCCCTGGGGTGCTGTAACAAAGGGGGTGAGCCTTTGAGGCTCACCGCCAGGTGTTACAGTGCCTGCAGGGGGAGGTGAGAAGCACCTCCACCTAATACAGGCTTTGTTACTAGCCACAGAGTGACAAAGTCACTCTCCCCATGTGGCCAGCAACATGTCTGGTGTGTGGCAGGCTGCTAAAACTAGTAAGCCCACTCTGGAAGTCGGGTATGGTTTCAGGGGGCATGTCTTTAATGCCCTCTGGGGTGTATTTTACAATACAATGTACACTGGCATCAGTGTGCATTTATTGTGCTGAGAAGTTTGATACCAAACTTCCCAGTTTTCAGTGTAGCCATTATGGGGCTGTGGAGTTCGTGCATGACAGACTCCCAGACCATATACTCTTATGGCTACCCTGCACTTACAATGTCTAAGGTTTTGCTTAGACACTGTAGGGGCATAGTGCTCATGCACTTATGCCCTCACCTATGGTATAGTGTACCCTGCCTTAGGGATGTAAGGCCTGCTAGAGGGGTGACTTATCTATACCTATAGGCAGTGTGAGGTTGGCATGGCACCCTGAGGGGAGTGCCATGTCGACTTAGTCATTTTATCCTCACCAGCACACACAATCTGGCAAGCAGTGTGTCTGTGCTAAGTGAGGGGTCTCCAGGGAGGCATAAGACATGCTGCAGCCCTTAGAGACCTTCCCTGGCATCAGGGCCCTTGGTACCAGGGGTACCAGTTACAAGGGACTTACCTGGATGCCAGGGTGTGCCAATTGTGGAAACAAAGGTACAGGTTAGGGAAAGAACACTGGTGCTGGGGCCTGGTTAGCAGGCCTCAGCACACTTTCAAATCATAACTTGGCATCAGCAAAGGCAAAAAGTCAGGGGGTAACCATGCCAAGGAGGCATTGCCTTACAGACAGTATTTATAAGCACCTTGAACATAAGTCTTCAGGATTAAACTCTGCAATGCAAAAGGTTAAAAAACAGCATATCAGCACAATGCATAAATTAAGTTATCTTGAAAGTGCTGGGTTTTTGCATTCTAGTCGCCCGTAGAGCACGCACTGCCCTGATGTTGACATGTGTGAGTTGTGTAGGTGAGGGTGTATAAGGTGATGTGTTGGGGTGTGTGATGTGGGGTGCGTAGGTAGTGTGTGGCTCTGGTTTTGTCTGTGTTCGTGGTGTATGTCTCGTGCCAATGGTTCTTAATGGTAAAGGGTTGTGGGCAATATGGGTGTGTGTTTTATAGAGGTGTGAGTGGGTGGGTGTGGTGTGTGTATGGGTGTCAGGTGTATGTTGTGTGAATTGCCCAATGTGGTTTTGTTTTGATTGAGTGTGTGTATTTTGAGTGCAGCGGTATGTACCGCCAATGGTCTACCGCCATTGAATGTCCGCTGTGGTGATTCGTGGATCATAATGTGGTGAGCGTTGTTCTGTTGGCATAACGGTGTGGGTTTTGTTACCACCAGTTTATCACTGACCTTTGGACTGGCGGATTGGTGTCTATGGCTGAATAGTGACGGATTGGTGTGTGTGTGTCATAATATGGTGAACGGATATCCGCAGCGGCGGCGGTATGTTGGCGGCAGTCAGCATGGCAGTAAGTGGGATTTACTGCCAATGTCATAATGAGGGCCTAAGTGTACAGTATAAAGAAAGAGAGACTGACCTCAAGAGATGGGCATAGGATATTGCAGCAAACACCACAGTCAATGCCTGGCGACAGGTGGTGGCTCCCCAGCGTCACTAACCCTGTGACCATAGCACCCCTTACTGAAAGAGTTGTAAATTTTGACAAATAAATACCTGCTTCCTTCATTGCACACTTAATCCCCCTTGCAATGGCTGCATTCGTAACCACTTGAAATTATTTCACCTACAAAATCAATAACTGATCTACTCCATCACTTCTCTTCTCCATCATTCTGCACTCATAATCCTTAATGCATTTCACCACACACAATGTAGGTGAACTATCCAAATTAGGGTAGGAAAAAGAACTGGACATTGTCTTTGTTCTTCTCCAGACCTTGAACAATATCCCTGTTGGCTGATAAAACCTGCTTGAATTCTCCAAAGCCCCTACATCTGAAACTCTTCTCAAATATACTAAACATAGCAGAGTTACCAATATCCAAGAAAGTTCTCTTACCCTTAAGAATGTATTACTTGGCCATTGTTGAAACAATTCCCAAATCAAGTCCACATCCCAAAGGAATTGATACCTAGTACTGGGACATCTCTTTTTTCTTCTCCCTTTCATCACCCCACAAATGAGAGGACATTTTCCAATCAAACCTCCCTGAACCAAAGAATGTCCTGCATGTATGAAAGACCCTTATCAAAAAGCTCTGCTAAAAAAATAGCCACCTCCATCTCATCAACATTCACGGGATCCAAGTCCCTTGCCATGCACCAATGTAACCATACTCCCCAAGCACTTCTGTATATCTTGGTAGTTCCTAGGAGCCCATGACTCATTGAGTAATCCTGAAGCAGATTTCAAAAGCTTTGTGAATCTGGAAGATTCACTGAAGCTTTTCATACTACAAGGTGGTTTCATGAACCAGATAGAATTAGAGAATGCGGTCCCTCTTATGCCCCTTCTAATAAAAAAATTATTGAATTCATTAAATAAGGTCTCTCTCATAAATAGAGTTTGATTAAACAGAAGTATACAAAAATAAACTGTACATACTACTTGTAGGAATGTAGCCTCTTTCTAGTTTGGTTACGTCTACTTTTTGCCTGTTTGTTTGACTGTTTGACTGTGTCTTCTGGGTTCCTGCTAACCAGGACCCCAGTAGTTTTTCTCTCTCCTCTAAATTGTACCTTTTTCTTCCCACAATTGGCATACTGGTCCCCGCATGTAAGTCCCTAGTAAATGGTACCTAGGTACGCAGGGCATTGGGGTTCCAGGGGATCCCTATGGGCTACAGCAGCTACTTCACCACCCATAGGGAGCCCATGCAAAGGGTTCTGCAGGCCTGCCTTTGCAGCCTGCGTGAAATGGGTGCATGCACCCGTTTTCATTACAGGTCACTACACCAGGTCACTGTAAATCACCCTTATGGTAGGCCCTCTCAGCCCAGAGGGAAGGGTGTAGGTACCTGTGTGTAAGAGTACCCCTGCACTAGCAGAGGTGCCCCACAAACTCCAGCCCCATTTTACTGGACTTCGTGAGTGCGGGGATGCCATTTTATATATGTATTGGGCATAGGTCACTATCTATGTCCAGCTACATATTGGTAACTCTGAACCTGGGCATGTTTGTTATCAAACATGTCGGAATCATATCCCAATAATGTTGCAAGTATTGGAAGTATGATTCCATGCACTCTGGGGGCTCCTTAGAGGACCCCCAGCATTGCTACCACCAGTCTTACAGGGTTTTCCGGGCAGCCTAGCTGCTGCCACCCCTCAGACAGGTTTCTGCCCTCCTGCTGCTTGAGAAGCTCAAGCCCAGAAGGCCGAACAAAGGATTTGCTTTGGGAGAGGGGTGTTACACCCTCTCCCCTTGGAAATAGGTGTTACAGGCTTGGGAGGGGTAGCATCCCCAGGCCACTGGCAATGCTTTTAAGGGCACATTTGGTGCCCTCCTTGCATAAACCAGTCTACACCGGTTCAGGGACTCCCAGTCCATGCTCTGGCGCTAAACTGGAAAATGGAAAGGGGAGTGACCACTCCCCTGTCCATCACCACCCCAGTGGTGGTGCTCAGAGCTCCACCAGAGGGTCCCTGTTTCAGGCATCTTGATTCCAAGGTTGGCAGGGAACTCTGGGAGCATGTGAGTGGCCAGGCAGAGAACGTCAGAGCCCCCTCCTGATAGGTGCTTACCTGGTTAGGTGACCAATCCACATTTCAGGGCTCTTTAGGGTCTGTCTCCTGGGTGAGTCCTCAGATTCAGCTTGCATGATTCCAGCAGGACTCCTCTGCAACCTCTGCTTCAACTTCTGCCCTTTGGAACTGCGACTGGACTCTCCAGGAACCTACAAACTGCAGATCCACAAGGACGACTCTTCTTCAACATTGTATCCAGACTTCCTGCCAGCTTTGCAACATTTCCCAGGCCATGCATCCTCGAAGACTGCTACTTTTCAGCCTGCACAAGAAGAAGAAGGAATCTCCCTTGGGGTGAAGGCATCACTCCCCTGCATCCGCAGGTACCTGGCAGCATCGACAACTGGCTGCGTGGATCTCCCCTCCTCCTGAGTGACGTGGATCCTGGAACACGGGTGGTGGTCCGGAGAGTTCCCCTTGGTCATCTCTACCAGCTGTTGCACTTTGGTGGTGGTAAGCCTTTCCACTCCACGCAAGACAGCACCACGGTGCACTGCATCCTTTGCAGCTGCCAAGGCTTGTTTGCTTTACCTCCATGAAGAACATCAGGCAACATGTATCTCCAGCCACCGGCACTCACTCCTGCAACTCCTGGGCCTCTGCGTGGGAGTAACTTCTGTGGTGCAGCGTGGGCTGCCACAAAGACTTCTGTGTCCCTGTCCTGTGGGACACTTGTGGGTACTGCCTCTGCTCCTGTGGGTCTTCTGTGATGCGGAGGATCCCCTGTGATTCCTCCTCCTGGGTAGAGTCCTCCTGGGCCTTGCTGGTCCCCAACAGCACCTCTTTTCCTCCAACCCCGAATTTGCCTTTGCCAAGGCTTGCTGGTGGAAATTCTTCGGCAACATCCATCTGCAATCCAGCTTTCAGCATAGGACACCTTCTGCATGCCTCAGGAACTCTTCTCCCACTTCTGTGCTGCAGTGCTGACCTGTCTTCCTTCTTCATCAACCAACTCCAAAAGGAACCTCTCGGTGGGTAGTATCTCCTACCCTCCCTGGACTTCACAAACACTTCTGGACTTGGGGCCTGATTCCAACTTTGGAGGACGGTGTTAAACCGTCCCAAAAGTGGCGGATATACCATCTACCGTATTACGAGTCCATTATATCCTATGGAACTCGTAATACGGTAGGTGGTATATCCGCCACTTTTGGGACGGTTTAACACCGTCCTCCAAAGTTGGAATCAGGCCCTTGGTCTCCTCTCTCCACAGGTCTCCATCTTCAATAATCCATTGCTGATTTCTTGCAGGCTGTTCTGGGTGTCTTCTTTTTCTTCTTTTCATCCCTTGGGGTGGTTTTGTGGAACTCGTGTTTTACTCCTGTATTCCTGGTTGCTGGGGGGCACTGCATTACTTACCTGTGTGGTTTCTTAGTACTCCCAGCTCCCCTCTACACAATTTACTTACCTAGGTGGGGGCCCTGTGTTCGCATTCTACTTTCATAGTATATGCTTTGGGCTCACCCTAGCGTTACTATTGCTAGTTTACACTGTTTTCTAACCTTTTTATGCCTCATATATATATATATATATATATATATATATATATATATATATATATATATATAGGTAAGTAAATACACTATATATATATATATATATATAGTGTATTTACTTACCTCCTGTTGGAGGGTTGCCTCTCTAGTATTTATTGATACTATGTTCCAAAAATAAAGTACCTTTATTTTTGTACAACCAAGTGTTTTGTTTCTTGTGTGTAACTACTGTGTGACTGTAGTGGTATTGCATGAGCTTTGCATATCTCGTCGATAAGCCTTGGCTTCTCATCCAGAGCTACCTCTAGAGAGCCGGGTTCTAGATGCTGCCTACACTTCACTAAGAGGGGATACGTGGACCTGGTATAAGGTGTAAGTACCACAGGTACCCACCACACACCAGTCCAGCTTCCTATACCAGTCAGGCCCAAAAAAGCATTTTATGAAGTCCTGTCTGGACCCAAGGTGGAAAGGCCCCCTACTAGGTGATTTTAATCATGAATACTGATGTTAAATGTGCTGTAGTACCACACTGGGTGCATGCATCACATACCCAGAGAACTAGAGATCTGTATGAAGCAATAGTGTTCTTTGAGACAGAACGAGAGCACTAGTGACAGTACCACTGCAAGTTGTACAAGAGCAAGGAGCAATAACGCAAGAAGCACAACAGCAAAGAGTAGAAAGGGGGAAGAACTGCAGACAAGTGCATGAGTACAGTTTCCTGAGATCTCACAAAGTGACATTGAAATTTCTGGTGAAGAGAAGGGAGAGCCCAGCCTGAAGTGACAGTTGAGTCAACAACAAAGCAACTAGAACATCCAGGTGAAGGGACAAGTACTGGACCAAGAGGAGGTACTTACAATGCTGAATGGCCAAGAACTTATGGTCAAAAGAAATTGAGACCAAGTATGTCAGTTGAACGCATACCACCAGCAATTGTTGATGAGACAGAGTCAAGCAGTATAAGTGACACAGAAGAAGATCAACATACACCCATGTGCTGGAAGTTAGCCAAGCGATCTCCACGCTCTACAAAGGCAGCAAAGCGCTCCTCATGGTCTGAGGGTTAGCGAAGCGCTCTACACACTCCCGTTTTTGAACAGTGAAGTGGAAGTGCAAAGCGCCCGCTGTGCGCTAGGAGAAACTAAGGTCCTCACTATGCGCTTAGTGAAAAAGAAATTAAAATGTAAAGCCCTCCCTCACTATGCACTATTGATTGCAGAGGCCAGGGTAAACAACTAAAGCTCACTACATGGTGGACCCCTAGGAGATCACTTGGGGAGGAGGCAGGCAAACAGTAGTGGGCAAGGAAGCAAGCAAAGAAAAATCAGCAATTCTGATGGCGATCCTCCTGGCACTCCAAAAAGTGCCATGGTAGAACAGAGTCAGGGAGCAGATGGCAGCTGGCAGCAAGGCAACAAACAGAAAAGCAAACCAGTGAGTCCTTTATGCCACCCAGCAAGGAGCAGATAGCAGGGTAACAGCAGAAAAGCAGTCCAGATGAGTCTTTTAAGCAGCACAGCAGTCCTTCTGATAGAGGTTCAGTCCCAATTCCAAAACTTCTCTGAAAAACATGGGGTCAGAGCCCCTGTTCTTATACTCAAACATATGTTTGATGTACAGGATGACTTCAACGGAACCCTTTTAAGAGTAACACAACCCTCTTTCCACCCAGCCCTGGCTCGACACATCAGTAGGTTTAAATCAGCAATTTGTGTGAGGACAGGCCATAACCAATTGTCATGTAAGCCTTGAACGACCTCTCCCTCTCCCAGCCTAGGAAGACTATCAGTACGCAGATGAATACAGGTATATTTCCTGTCAGACCCAGCCATTCCTGTGTTGTGGTTGTGTGGAAAGTATGCACAAAGTGCACCTGTCACTCAGTCATGAATGTTGATTGGAGTCAGGCTACAAAGCACTTATGCGCAGAGAAATGCCCACTTTCTCAAAGTGGTATTTCTAAAATAGTAATGTAAAAGTAAGCAGGATTTCTCACTACCATTCCAAACATACCACACATGGCAACGCCACATCTTTCAGATCAGAAATTACCACTTAGGACTATATAAAAGAATTTCCAGTGCTGACCTATGAGAGGAGCAGCCCTCACAGTAGTGAAAAATGAACTAGGATGTTTGTCACTACTAGGACATGCAAAACATAAGAGTACATGTCCTACCTTTTACATACTCAGCACCCTGCCCATAGGTGCTACCTCATCAGTGATATAGGTGTAATATAAGGGGAGTTTGGGCCTTGGCATGTAGTTTGCAATTCCAATTCAAGGTGGCAGTAAACTGCGCACTCAGGCACTACAGTGGCAGACCTGAGACATGTTTAAAAGGCTACTTCTTGTGGGTGGCACAATCTGTGCTGCAGGCCCAGTAATAGCATTTCATTTACAGCCCCTTGGTATAAAGTATACCGCTTTACAAGGGGCGTGCAGGCAAATGAAATATACCAGACAGGAGTACGCCAACCATACAATGTTTCAGGGGAGAGAGCACATGCACTTTCGCACTGATTAGCAGTGGCAAAGGACCCAGATTTCTAAAGCCAACAAGAAGAGGGTCAGAAAAATAGGAGAAGGAAGGCAAAAAGTATGGAGATAATCCTACAGAAAGGGCCATTTCCAACACTTTGCAACTGCTGGAGGAGGAATCCTCAAAGCAATAAGAGTATCCAACGTCATATGAGTTGTTTTGTTTCCTGACCTCATTGGGAGTATACCAAGCTATAAAATGTATTCTGGAGAAAAAAGAGAGAGAAACAGAAAGATAAAGAGAGAATTAGAATTAAATGATCACATCGATAGGGAGTATAAAAAGATGAAAGAACTAAGGTGGTCATTCTGACCTCGGCGGTAAAAGGCGCCTACCGCCGGTCAGAAATCCTCCATAATCCCGCCGCGGTCGCGGAAACCCGCCACGGTCATTCTGACCCGCAGAAGGCAAACCTCCGAAAATCCGACCGCCACAACAGACCGCCAGACCAGCGGTCGGCGGAAAGGTGGAGGTGACAAAACCTCCACCGTCACGCCAACAGAAATACGCCCATGCCATTACGACCCACGAATCCACGCGGCGGTCATTCAAACGCGGTATTCCATTGGCGGGACACACCGCCGCGGTCAGAATACACACAAACGAACAAAACTCAGCCACATTGGACGATTTGAATCCCACACACCTGATACACATACACACACCACTCCCACACACACAATACAATATAAAACACACACCCACATCACCCACAAACCCCTACGCTAAAAAATTCGTAAAGAAGGCAAGAGCGAGACACCAGCATCCAAAAAATAACAGCCACAGCCACTCAACACCATCACCCACACACTATCCACACACAAAACAACACACACCACCACACTCAACTCACTTAAATACACATACTCCACCCCACACATCATACACACCACCCCATGGCACCCCAAAGACAACCCGCTTCACAGACGAAGAACTCAGGGTCATGGTGGAGGAAATCGTTCGGGTAGAGCCCCAGCTGTTCGGCACACAGATACAATACACCAGCATTGCCCGGAGGACGGAGCTATGGCAGAGGATTGTCGACAGGGTGAACGCAGTGGGACAGCAACCCAGAAATCGGGAAGACATCAGGAAGCGATGGAACGACCTACGGGGGAAGGTGCGTTCCATGGTATCCAGGCACAACATCGCCGTGCAGAAGACTGGCGGAGGACCCCCACCTCAACCCCCACAATTCACATCATGGGAGGAGGAAGTCTTGAACATCCTGCATCCTGACGGCCTCGCAGGAGTCGGCGGAGGAATGGATACTGGTAAGTTGAAGCTTCAATACTGCTTCCCCCCCACCTGCATGCCAAATCAGACCCTAACCCTCACCCCCATCCTCGAACCCCACCCTCACCCCCACCCCCATCCTCACCCCCACCCTCACCCCCACCACCATCCTCACCCCCACCACCATCCTCACCCCCACCACCATCCTCACCCCCACCCCCAGCACACCTATTCCCCGCCAATGTCTCACCATCACAACCCACACATCCCAAAACCTAGGCCTGCATGCGTCCACTAAGCATGGACACCCATCACCAAAGCATGCCCAATGCATATACACATCCCCCCCACAAGCCACCCTCACCAAAGCCCCCACACACGAATGCCAGCACTTGGGGACACGAGAACCCACAGATACACCCATATGCCACACATTGAAACTATAACCATACCTCTATACCCCTGCAGGACCCGACCGTCAACACACCGCGGCGGAGGGGCCAGAATTCTCCACACCCCCCACCCAAGAGGCCGTCAGCGATGACAGCAGCTCTGTCGACCTGGACACCGATGACCAGCCCGGACCATCGGGGACCTCTGGACAGTCGGTTCCCCTCACACAGGCCCAGGCCACTACAGACCCTAACCCCTCTGGGAACACCAGCACAGCTCCCACCCAGCGGGCCCATGCCTCTGTCTCCAGGGCGCGTCAATCTGCGGTGTGTCTACCACTACAGGGCACCCAGGATAACCCACCACCCCAACAACAACAGGGACCTGGGGGCAGTGGTAGTGGGCACACCGGCCAGGGGGCAGAGGCCCAGGGAAACAGGGGAACTCGGAGGGCAGCTGTGCGACAGGGGGGGGAGGAGAGGCCCAGGGAACCCACTCTCCACGAGGTCCTCACCACCATCATGGGAGCATACAACCGCTCCCAGGAGACGATGGCGACGGTACTGGCCCGGTTCCAGGAGATCCAGGCACTGCAGGAGGAACACTATCGGGGGTACAGGGAGGACATCAGAGCCATCAACACCACCCTGGTTACCATGGTAGGGCTGCTGCAGGACCTCGTCAACACCAGGGCGGACACGAACAACACCCAAGGGCCCCTGCCACTAGCCTGGACCAAGAACAGCCAACCACCTCCGCCGGCGCTAGTGGACAGGAGGCCCCCGCACAGCAGCAGCCCACCAGACCCCCACCTCCTGCAGGAGAAGAACCACCCCGCAAGAGGGCCCTGAGATCTCGCAAGAAGACAGAGTAGGATGTCAAGACCCCCGCCAGCAATGGATACCACCTGATGTCATCCCACTGTCCCACATTGTCACCCTGTCCATCCTTGAACTGCCCATGCTCCATCTCTCCACAGGCCTCTGGACAATGCACCTGTGTGACTGTTACTCTGGACTCTGCCATGGACATTCCTTCACCATAGCCCCCACCCACTTGAAACCACCCATCCCATTTTGAGCACTTAAATAAACACCTATTTTGCACCAAAATATCTGGAGTCTGGCTGTGATTTCAATAGATTGTAATTGACATGACAGTGCAAATATGTCCTTGTACATGGTGAAGTCAACAAACAGCTGCCACAAAGCTGTAGTCCATGGGGAAACGAAGCACAGGACTCGTAGTGGGGACCCCAGATCTGAAATAGGGAGGGAAAAGCCAAAACTCAGTCATCATACACTGGGGAAAATAGACAGGCAGCAGAGATGCAGGAGAGTAGTTAACATTTACTAAATTATCTTTGAAATGTTACCTGTGTCCTATTGGAAGTACTGTTCAATGATTCTGTCCCTGTTGTCTGTTTCAGCCCCGTCGTCTTCCTCCTCGTCACTCTCCTCCGGTTCCACCGCTGCCACAACACCACCGTCTCGACCATCCTCCTGCAGGAAAGGCACCTGGCGACGCAAAGCCAGGTTGTGAAGCATGCAGCAGGCCACGATGATGTGACACACCTTCTTAGGTGAGTACATTAGGGATCCACCTGTCATATGCAGGCACCTAAACCTGGCCTTTAGGAGGCCAAAGGTGCGTTCGATCACCCTCCTAGTACGCCCATGGGCCTCATTGTACCGTTCCTCTGCCCTGGTCCGGGGATTCCTTACTGGGGTCAGTAGCCACGACAGGTTGGGGTACCCAGAGTCCCCCACTAGCCATACACGGTGTCTCTGTAGCTGTTCCATCACGTAAGGGATGCTGCTATTCCTGAGGATGTAGGCGTCATGCACTGACCCTGGGAATTTGGCATTTACATGCGAGATGTACTGGTCAGCCAAACACACCACCTGGATGTTCATTGAATGGTAATTTTTTCTGTTCCTGTACACCTGCTCCCTGTCTCTTGGGGGAACCAAAGCCACATGGGTCCCATCAATGGCACCAATTACGTTGGGAATATGTCCAAGGGCGTAGAAATCACCCTTCACTGTAGCCAATTCGCCCACCTCAGGGAAAATGATGTAGCTCCTCACGGATTTCATCAGGGCAGACAACACTCTGGATAACACCTTCGAAAACATGGGCTGAGACATCCCAGAAGCAATTCCCACGGTTGTCTGAAATGACCCACTTGCCAAGAAATGGAGTACTGACATGACCTGCACCAGAGGGGGAATCCCTGTGGGTTGGCGGATGGGGGACATCAGGTCGGGCTCCAGCTGGGCACACAGTTCATGGATAGTGGCACGGTTAAGACGGTAGGTCAGGATAATGTGGCGTTCTTCCATTGTCGACAGGTCCACCAGCGGTCGGTACACGGGAGGATTCATCCGTCTCCTCGCCCAACCCAGCGGACGGTGCCTAGGAAGGACAACATGGAGCACACAGTCAAGCAACCCACAGGTACGTACTCACAGCTAGCACAGTAAACGATTCTCTATGCAGTGAATGGCGTGTCTGAGTGGCTATGCAAGGCCTAGGCCTGTGTGACGCAGTTGAAATTGAGCCATGTGGGCCCTGGAAATGGCGGCTGCCTGACCTGTGAAGTGTGACAATGGGATGTGAGGTCAATGCGCTGGCGTGGCACACCGCGGCGGGCGGCGGGCCAAGACCGCGGCGCAAAGCCGCATTGGTTAACATTGAAGCCTATGGGTTTCAGGAGCCAATGGCGAAGGGCGCCGGCGGTGGCGGGACGCACCGCCGCGGTACGCACCGCCGCGGAACGCACCGCCGCGGACGTGACCGCCATTTTCTATCTACTTATCCACTTGCGACTTGAACTTTCACAGGAGAGGACCTATACTGCAAGTGTTGCTGTGACCTCGGTCTGGAAGTGACAATGGCTGCTGCACCTGGGGAAAGGGCCCCTGCCTTCACTGGAGAGGAGTTGGAGAAACTTGTTGATGGGGTCCTCCCCCAGTATGCGCTACTCTACGGTCCTCCAGACCAACAAGTGAGTTTAATTCTATCTGGATTTGGGGCCACTGGCTGGCTTGGGGGCCTGGCGGGGGGCCTGGCGGGGATGGGGGGCATGTTGGGCCTGGCGGGGGGCATGGCGGGGGGCCTGGCGGGGATGGGGGGCATGTTGGGCCTGGCGGGGGGCATGGCGGGGGGCCTGGCGGGGATGGGGGGCATGTTGGGCCTGGCGGGGGGCATGGCGGGGGGCCTGGCGGGGATGGGGGGCATGTTGGGCCTGGCGGGGGGCATGGCGGGGGGCCTGGCGGGGATGGGGGGCATGTTGGGCCTGGCGGGGGGCATGGCGGGGGGCCTGGCGGGGATGGGGGGCATGTTGGGCCTGGCGGGGGGCATGGCGGGGGGCCTGGCGGGGATGGGGGGCATGTTGGGCCTGGCGGGGGGCCTGGCGGGGGGCCTGGCGGGGGGCCTGGCGGGGGGCCTGGCGGGGATGGGGGGCATGTTGGGCCACTGGCAAGGAAAATGCTGACAAACTTGAACGTGGTATTTCTCCCTCCCTGTACGTGTCACATAGGTCCGCGCCCATGAGAAGATCGGGATTTGGCGTGCCATCGCCAAGGAAGTCCGGACCCTGGGGGTCCACCATCGACGGGGCACCCACTGCCGCAAGAGGTGGGAGGACATCCGCCGCGGGACCAAGAAGACCGCCGAGTCTCTGCTGGGGATGGCCTCCCAACGTAGGCGGGGTGCCTGCCGTCAACTGAGCCCCCTGATGTTCCGGATCCTGGCGGTGGCCTACCCTGATTTGGATGGGCGCGTGAGGGCAGCACAGCAGACACAAGGGGGTGAGTACAAGCATTATCTACTCTGTTGTCGCGCAGTGGAGGTGTCTGGGTGGGGGAGGAGGGCTGGGGGTCCCCCTAGGCCAGGGCGATATCTGTAGGCTGGGCACCCCCGTAAGCCCCTGTGTCCCCAGCCACCACCCTCAGTAGTTTGTCAGTACAGCCATCCCTGGGCCGTGTCATCCATGGGTGCAGTTGTCAACTCTAGGCGTGTAGGGCATGTTACACGGAATGCGTAGCGGACCCCAAGTGCGCAACTTAGTGCAGGGGGCATCTGTGTCTGTCATGTCCGCTAACTGTACCGGAGATCCATGTAATCAATATCCCTTTATTTCTCTCTCCCCCCCCCTTTTTGTTTGTCTTTCTGTGCTTGTGTGCATCAGCATCATCAGGCGGAGGAGAAGTGGCATCGGGGCAGGAGGGCGCTGCATCTCACATGGCCCAGGAGGGCCATGCCACAGAGTCTGACTGGACCAGTGAGACGGAGGGCGAGGGGAGCTCCACGACGGGGACGACTGGACCCTGCAGCGACACGGACACGTCCTCGGAAGGGGGCTCCCTTGCGGGGGTGGCACCATCCGTGCCCCCCGCCATTACAGGTACAGCCGCCACCCAGCGCACCATCACCGCCCTCCCAGCAGCCCCTCAGCGTTCGCCCCGTGCCCGCTCTGCCAGGAAGCCGGGCATCTCCTTCGCCCCAGGCACCTCAGGCCCTGCCCCTGTTACCCCCGCTGCCCTCAGTGAGGAGGTCATTGACCTCCTCCGAACGCTCATTGTTGGGCAGACTACCCTTTTGAATGCCATCCAGGGGGTGGAGAGGGAGGTTCATCGCAGCAATGCGTACCTGGAGGGCATTCATTCGGGTCAGGCTGCCCATCAGCGATCGTTCCAGGCTCTGGCCTCAGCACTGACGGCAGCCATTGTCCCTGTCTCCTGCCTGCCTCTACTAACTCCCTCCTCCCAGTCTCCTGTTCCTCTGCCTGTCCCACCCACACCATCAGACCAGCCTGCACACACCTCAACACCCAAGAGAAGCTCATCCAAACATAAGCACCACAGATCACGCAGACATTCACACACGCAACATTCCGATGCAGACATGCCAACAGTCACTACCACCTCTGTGACCCCCACCTCCTCGTCTCCCTCCTCCCTCCCTGTGACGTCTACACTCACACCTCCATTCACCTCACCATCAGCCAGTGTTTCCATCACCAGCACACCCTCCACTCCAGTCCGCACACGTGCAGTCACCACCCCCACTGCCATTTACACGTCCCCTGTGTCCTCTCCCACTGTGTCTGTCACCCCCTCTTCCACACCACACAAACGCAGCCACCCACCCAACAGCCATCCACCTCACGACAGCCTATCCCTCCTGCACCTGCACCCAAAGACAGCAAACGTGACTCACCTACAACCACATCCTCTCCCTCCACTCCCATTCCCACTGTACCTACCACTCTCCATTGTCCCAAGAAGCTCTTCCTCGCCACTACTAACTTCTTTCCTGACCCTGAGCCCCCCCCTCCTTCTTGTCGGGGTAAGAAGAGCACCTCAGCCACCACCAGCCCTGCAGCCCCCTTGACAAGGGTGCAGGGGTATTGGAGCCCGCCAGCCCGCATGTCTGGATCTTCGCCCAGCAGCAAGGGGACAGCCAGCCCACCCCCTGGGAAGAGGAGCAGAAGGCGGAAGGGGCGCCGCAGGAGCCCGCCTTCTACATCCCCCCCGGACACCACCCAGAGACAGTCACCAGCCACAGCTCCAAAGGGAGGAAAGGGCCACAGGCCCACGACTAAGGAGGGCAAGGGCAGCAAGTCGGAGAGGTCAGGCAGCAGGCCTGCTGCCCAGGAGGAGCCCACAACCCCCATAGCCGCTGCCCCGGGAGGAACCGGCACAGCTGCCCCGGGAGAGCCCACCACCCCCATAGCCGCTGCCCAGGGAGGACCCAGCCCAGCTGGCCAGGAGGGCCCCACCACCCACAGCCCAGGTGGGCAGTGAAGGAGCACCATCCCCGCTGCCCAGGAGGGCACCACCAGGCAATTAGCAGTTGGCCATAGACCGTCCGCCGTCTCAAGAACCGATGAACTGGGCCCTTCAGGGCAAGGAGCGCTGAACTGGGCCCCGCCGTCTCAAGAACCGCTGAACTGGGCCCTTCAGGGCAAGGACCGCTGAACTGGGCCCCGCCGTCTCAAGAACCGCTGAACTGGGCCCTTCAAGGCAAGGACCGCTGAACTGGGCCCCGCCGTCTCAAGAACCGCTGAACTGGGCCCTTCAGGGCAAGGAGCGCTGAACTGGGCCCCGCCGTCTCAAGAACCGCTGAACTGGGCCCTTCAGGGCAAGGAGCGCTGAACTGGGCCCCGCCGTCTCAAGAACCGCTGAACTGGGCCCTTCAGGGCAAGGACCGCTGAACTGGGCCCCGCCGTCTCAAGAACCGCTGAACTGGGCCCTTCAAGGCAAGGAGCGCTGAACTGGGCCCCGCCGTCTCAAGAACCGCTGAACTGGGCCCTTCAGGGCAAGGACCGCTGAACTGGGCCCCGCCGTCTCAAGAACCGCTGAACTGGGCCCCGCCGTCTCAAGCACCGCTCCGCTGGGCCCCGCCGTCTCACGCACCGCTCCGCTGGGCCCCGCCGTCTCAAGAACCGCTGAACTGGGCCCTTCAAGGCAAGGAGCGCTGAACTGGGCCCTGCCGTCTCAAGAACCGCTGAACTGGGCCCTTCAGGGCAAGGACCGCTGAACTGGGCCCCGCCGTCTCAAGAACCGCTGAACTGGGCCCCGCCGTCTCACGCACCGCTCCGCTGGGCCCCGCCGTCTCACGCACCGCTCCGCTGGGCCCCGCCGTCTCAAGAACCGCTTAACTGGGCCCTTCAGGGCAAGGACCGCTGAACTGGGCCCTTCAAGGCAAGGAGCGCTGAACTGGGCCCCGCCGTCTCAAGAACCGCTGAACTGGGCCCTTCAGGGCAAGGACCGCTGAACTAGGCCCCGCCGTCTCAAGCACCGCTCCGCTGGGCCCCGCCGTCTCAAGAACCGCTGAACTGGGCCCTTCAAGGCAAGAACCGCTGGCCCTTTGGCAGACGTGGCAGGGCAGGATCTATCTCGGGCAGGGCTGCAGGATGTCCTCTGGCCAACTTGCCTCCTCCAGTGGCAGTGGGGTCTGTTATGGACTGTTTGGACTGTGGCTTTGCTCTCCCCAGGATGGCCCAGTGGGCAGGCCACCCACTGTATGGACTGTATGGACTGTGGCTTTGCTCTCCCCAGGATGGCCCAGTGGGCAGGCCACCCACTGTATGGACTGTATGGACTGTGGCTTTGCTCTTCCCAGGATGGCCCAGTGGGCAGGCCACCCACTGTATGGACTGTATGGACTGTGGCTTTGCTCTCCCCAGGATGGCCCAGTGGGCAGGCCACCCACTGTATGGACTGTATGGACTGTGGCTTTGCTCTCCCCAGGATGGCCCAGTGGGCAGGCCACCCACTGTATGGACTGTATGGACTGTGGCTTTGCTCTCCCCAGGATGGCCCAGTGGGCAGGCCACCCACTGTATGGACTGTGGCTTTGCTCTCCCCAGGATGGCCCAGTGGGCAGGCCACCCACTGTATGGACTGTTTGGACTGTGGCTTTGCTCTCCCCAGGATGGGCCAGTGGTCATGGAGTCCCCTCGTGGATCTGGCGTCGTGTACTCAAGTGGCTGAGGTGCCCCCCCTTCCCTTCCCCTTGAGGTGCCTGTCCTATTTTCTTTCTGATGCCCCTGCAGTGTTCTCTCCGTGGAGTTCTTGTCGTGGGACTGGGCCTTGCCCCTTTGCACAGGACCCCTGTGATCCACGGACAGTGGTTGGACTACATTTAGTAGCTGTATATATTTTGTACATAGTTTAATTCTTTATTGGGATTACTGGTGTACATATTTCAATATATCTGCCCGTTTATGATCTCTTCTTTTGGTCTTTGCATTATTTCGGAGGGGGGTGGTTTGTGGGTTGTGACAGTGATCTGTGGGAATGCATTGATGTGTGTGTTGTAGTGGGTGTGGGTGGGTGGGTGTGTGCCGGTAATCTTTTCCCTCCCCTGTGTCGTAGGTGCAGTACTCACCGATGTCTTCCGCGCCGCCGGGCGTGCTCCTGGTATATGAGCAGGAATAGGAGTGCGGGGATGACCTGCAACTCTGGTTCCATACTGCCGGAATCTCGCGTGGAGTGCGTAGAGGTGAGCGTTTTCCCGTTCGTAGTCTGTTTCCGCCGTGTTCTTATCGGCGGTGCTCCCGCCCCGGAAAAGGTGGCAGATTGGTGGGTCGTAATAGGGTGGGCGGTACATTGTCTGCCGCCTGGCTGTTGGCGGGAACCGCCGCGCTGTTTGTTTGTACCGCTGTGGCGGGCGGAGTGTTAAGTTGGCGGGCTGTGTTGGCGGTTCCCGCCAGGGTCAGAATTGCATATGTTAGACCGCCGGCCTGTTGGCGGCTTGGCCGCCGCTTTATCACCGACCGCCAGGGTCAGAATGAGGGCCTAAGAGTTTAAAAACAAAAAGAAAAGACTCAATTGAAGATGAGAGAGACCTTTAAAAACTCACCTGTGAAGAATTTATGATGGCTAGAAATCATCAGAGGGGGAAGGTTACAGAAGTGTTTTAAAATAATGAAAATTAGTGTAATAACTTGCAGAATTAACACCTAGGCCTTAAACAAAAATGCAATGCTTTTTAATTCAAGCAAATGTAGTAAGCTTTCACCTTTACACATATTAAGCCGTGAAAAGCTAAAGTAGCATATTCTTGCAAAGCTGACCATGGTTATGAATGTGAAATGTTAAACTTTTGACAAGCTAACATGATGTATAAATGATGACTTAATGTAAAACAATTGTTTTGACCTTCTCATAGGCATATTTTCCATTGAATATAAAAATGTATTAAAATATTTTAGTTTAACTCTGCAAAATATTTCAATTCATGCAATGATTTAGTTTAGAGAATCAATCAAACAGGATTTAGAAGCACAGATAATCACATGCAAGGGTATCCAGGCACTAAATCAATAAGTAGCTTGTGATTTAATAAAATGTTGTGAAAGCGTATCCATGAAACTGCAGTTTTCTTAAGTAAAGTAAATCACTAATTTATACAAAGTATTTGATGAAAATGATTCACCTAAAAATGACTGTCTGAAGACTATTGAATGCTCGGTGAGATAACGACAAAATGTTCCTGTTCCCATGAAGATGCTGATTGCTGATAGGCTGACAAGAGGAAGAAGAAGAAGCATGTTGCAAAACTCTAGATATCATGTGTTATATTATTGCATGTTCCTAAAGTAGGTTGAGACATTGTTTATCAGACACTCTCTATCCATTAGAGTTTGTATGCATTGCCTCCTTTCCTTACTGCCATTTTCCTGAATCTATGTTGCTCTGAGACTGTACAGATTTTCTTGAACATCTCTTCATGGGTTGTTCTGATTTGATTGATAATTGATATTGGATTCTGAAGCCTTATGCTTTAAACTCTTTTTTTCGAGCTCTTTGTGGATTCTGACTGACACCTTTATCTTGTCCTGCCCAAACTCATTCTTAATCTTAGATTAGGGACTGTTCCTTCACGGAACACTCTTAATGCATTTATTCTGTATTTGTTAATTATCATGATTTATTTCTTATTGATTAATATTGATGACATTCTATTCTGAGTTCAATAAAGATTGAGCAATTAAGACAGCCAGCTGATAAATAAAGCTTTTGAACTCACACCAACTCTCATCATTGACTGAAAATAATAATTGAAATTGTGATGACTGTTTTATTAATGTGCAGCTCTGGGTTAATCTCATCTATGTCCAAGGTCTGTTGGCCTGTGATGCAGGGGTTTCTATTTTTGTGGTAGTGTGGTCGAGCAATAGGCTTATCAGAGGGTAGTGTTAAGCATTTGTTGTACACACACAGGCAATACATGAGGAACACACACTCAAAGACTTTACTCCAGGCGAATAGTTTTTATATAGAAACATATCTTTTCTTAATTTATTTTTAGAACCACAAGTTTAAGATTTGAAGTAAATACATAAAATGCAAGGTACTCCACACAGGTAAGCTAGGAACTTTGAATTAGAGCAATAACATATACAGTTTTTGTTAAAATGGCAATAAGCTATTTTAAAAGTAGACAGTGCAAAAATCAACAGTTCCTGGGGGAGGTAAGTATTGGTTAGATTGTGAGGTAAGTAAGACACTTACAAGTCTCAGTTCCTGGGCATACGCAGCCCACAGTTGGGGGTTCAAGGCGACCCCAAAGTTACCATACTAGCAGCTCAGGGTCGGTCAGGTGCAGAGGTCAAAGAGGTGCCCAAAACACATAGGTGCCTATGGGGAACAGGGGTGCTCCGGTTCCAATCTACCAGCAGGTAAGTACCTGCGTCCTCTGGGGGCAGACCAGGGGTGTTTTTTAGAGCACTGGGGGGGACACAAGTAGGCACACAAAACACACCCTCAGCGGCACAGGGGCGGCCAGGTGCAGTGTGCAAAGCAGGCGTCGGGTTTTGTATTGGTTTAAATAGAGGGACCTGGGGGTCACTCTAGCAGTGCAGGCAGGGCACAGGGGGGCTTCTCAGGCCAGCCACCTCCTGGGCTATGCAGTGGGTTGCCTGGGGGTCACTCCTGCACTGAAGTTTGGTTCCTTCTGGTCCTGGAGGCTCCGGGTGCAGTGCTTTGCCAGGCGTCAGGTCCCTTTTTACAGGCAGTCGCGGTCAGGGGGAGCCTCTGGATTCTCTCTGCAGGCGTCGCTGTGGGGGTCCAGGGGAGTCGTCTCGGGCTACTCATGGGGTCGCAGTCGCTGGGGAGTCCTACCTGTGGTGTTGGTTCTCTGGATCTTGAGCCGGGGGCGTCGGGTGCAGAGAGTGAAGTCTCACGTTTTGGGCGGGAAGAGTGAGGTGTTTGAAAGTTGTAGAAAAGTTGCAGATTTGTTGCTGTTTGTTGAGCAGGGCTGCTGCTCACTGGAGTTTCTTGGTCCTAGGGGTCAGGGCAGTCCTCTGAGGCTTCAGAGGTCACTGAACCCTGTTGGATGCGTCGCTGGTTGCAGGTTTTGAGTCAGGAGACAGGCCAGTAGAGCTGGGGCAAAAGCAGTTGTGGTCTTCCGTCATCTCTGCAGGCTTGTAGGTCAGCAGTCCTTCTTCTCTAGTTGCAGGAATCTGATTTCCTGGGTTCTGGGGTGCCCCTAAATACTAAATTTAGGGGTGTGTTTAGGTCTGGGAGGGCGTGAGCCAATGGCTACTGTCCTGGTGGGTGGCTACACCCTCTTTGTGCCTCCTCCCTGAGGGGAGGTGGGCACATCCCTAATCCTATTGGGGAAATCCTCCAAAACTAAGAGGGAGGATTTCTAAAGGCAGGGGTTGTCGTAGTTTGGACTCTTGCTCTGAGCAAGACTGCTGGTCTCAGGATGACAGTACTTTCGTTTGTAGGTGACTACGTTTTTTCCTACAACTAGTTGTAACTGTTGTCCAAACCTTACCGGCTTACTAGCAGTACCTCACCAGAAACACAATAGTAAAAGGTGATTTGTAGCAGTCGCTTACGCATGGACTCAAAGTAAGATCTCTCAGGGTTGTCGTGGTTAAACGGAAATTACCCTTTTCTCACAGATTTATTATGTCTCATACAAACAAAGGCAATAACACAGATGCAGTAAAGTTATAATAGTTTTTATTCAACATAACTGCAATTTGTGATAAGTTGCATGAACTGCAATGATTAGGATAATGAATATACCAAGCAATATTATTGTGAAGAAGAGAGTCATTGTTATAAAGACCCCCACCATTATGCAATATATGAGAAAAATATATGTATATGTATAAGATGGAATAAGCCCTAATACCCTAAGGAGAATAGGTCTAACCTCCTACCTAAAAGGAGAGCTGGGTTCGTTAAACCTAATCTGCCAAAGCTGTGTCCATGAGAGGAGCCCCCAACCCTCGTTACCTTGGAATGAGGTCTATATCTCAGACTCCGCAGGGACACGAAGACTGGGTCAGTGTCAAGATGACTGCAGCATCGGTATCAACAATGGTGGCGATGCCCTCTGGTCAGAATCCTTCTGATTATCTGTCTAAAAGTGTGTTGTATTTATACAGATCTACAAGGTCCCCTGACATAAGTGTTATTCATAACAATAGATAACAGGCATGCTTGGGACGGCAATTAATATCAACAATCCCTCGAAAGTATGGAGAGGGAAAATCCCTAAGTGTGAATACCTACTGTATGTTTGTCTTTCGTGCTTGATCTTGACGCCTTGGCGCAGTGACACTGATAATAAAACCCATAACAAGTGGCCTAACTATAAACAAGGCCGCCATCTTAAAGGAAATAAATAATTAAATGGACTAAGACAGAGCAAGCTAAGTAGGTTAAAAGTCACTGGGTGACAAGGGCACGAGTTTACAAGCCTACGGCTAAGCTAACTCCTGTTATCCCGTTAAAACAAACTAGGATTCACTACACCCTCCCCATTGCCGTAACAGGCATGATGAAGGTAAAGTAACCCAAAATGCTAAAAAAGCTGCCACTGAACTAAAAGCAAAAACAAAAAATGAAAAGTCAAGCTACTCAATGATAAAATAATTTCTGTGTGTAAAAATTTGTTTAAAAAACATACAGAGATTTTAATATCAACCATGACAAGTATAGCAAACTTTCAGTCTAATTGCATATTTTAGAACCGGGAACTGGTAAGCAAATTCATCAAATTATGTGCTATATGCAGGATCTTGAAGAATGTCATCGAAGTCACCATTCAAGGATCTTAAAAACGAGTCAACATCGTCTGAAGTGAAATCGAGAGCTGGACGGACAAACGGATCCACAGAGCAGAAGTGAGCCATATTCATCAGTGTATCGTCACTCGCCGCAGCGTTCTCATCTGTAAGGAAATGCCTCCTTGGCATGGTTGCCCCCTGACTTTTTGCCTTTGCTGATGCTATGTTTACCATTGAAAGTGTGCTGAGGCCTGCTAACCAGGCCCCAGCACCAGTGTTCTTTCCCTAACCTGTACTTTTGTATCCACAATTGGCAGACCCTGGCATCCAGATAAGTCCCTTGTAACTGGTACTTCTAGTACCAAGGGCCCTGATGCCAAGGAAGGTCTCTAAGGGCTGCAGCATGTCTTATGCCACCCTGGAGACCTCTCACTCAGCACAGACACACTGCTTGCCAGCTTGTGTGTGCTAGTGAGGACAAAACGAGTAAGTCGACATGGCACTCCCCTCAGGGTGCCATGCCAGCCTCTCACTGCCTATGCAGTATAGGTAAGACACCCCTCTAGCAGGCCTTACAGCCCTAAGGCAGGGTGCACTATACCATAGGTGAGGGTACCAGTGCATGAGCATGGTACCCCTACAGTGTCTAAACAAAACCTTAGACATTGTAAGTGCAGGGTAGCCATAAGAGTATATGGTCTGGGAGTCTGTCAAACACGAACTCCACAGCACCATAATGGCTACACTGAAAACTGGGAAGTTTGGTATCAAACTTCTCAGCACAATAAATGCACACTGATGCCAGTGTACATTTTATTGTAAAATACACCACAGAGGGCACCTTAGAGGTGCCCCCTGAAACTTAACCGACTATCTGTGTAGGCTGACTAGTTTTAGCAGCCTGCCACAAACCGAGACATGTTGCTGGCCCCATGGGGAGAGTGCCTTTGTCACTCTGAGGCCAGTAACAAAGCCTGCACTGGGTGGAGATGCTAACACCTCCCCCAGGCAGGAATTGTCACACCTGGCGGTGAGCCTCAAAGGCTCACCTCCTTTGTGCCAACCCAGCAGGACACTCCAGCTAGTGGAGTTGCCCGCCCCCTCCGGCCAGGCCCCACTTTTGGCGGCAAGGCCGGAGAAAATAATGAGAAAAACAAGGAGGAGTCACTGGCCAGTCAGGACAGCCCCTAAGGTGTCCTGAGCTGAAGTGACTCTAACTTTTAGAAATCCTCCATCTTGCAGATGGAGGATTCCCCCAATAGGGTTAGGATTGTGACCCCCTCCCCTTGGGAGGAGGCACAAAGAGGGTGTACCCACCCTCAGGGCTAGTAGCCATTGGCTACTAACCCCCCAGACCTAAACACGCCCTTAAATTTAGTATTTAAGGGCTACCCTGAACCCTAGAAAATTAGATTCCTGCAACTACAAGAAGAAGGACTGCCCAGCTGAAAACCCCTGCAGCGGAAGACCAGAAGACGACAACTGCCTTGGCTCCAGAAACTCACCGGCCTGTCTCCTGCCTTCCAAAGATCCTGCTCCAGCGACGCCTTCCAAAGGGACCAGCGACCTCGACATCCTCTGAGGACTGCCCCTGCTTCGAAAAGACAAGAAACTCCCGAGGACAGCGGACCTGTTCCAAGAAAAGCTGCAACTTTGTTTCCAGCAGCTTTAAAGAACCCTGCAAGCTCCCCGCAAGAAGCGTGAGACTTGCAACACTGCACCCGGCGACCCCGACTCGGCTGGTGGCGATCCAACACCTCCGGAGGGACCCCAGGACTACTCTAAGACTGTGAGTACAAAAACCTGTCCCCCCTGAGCCCCCACAGCGCCGCCTGCAGAGGGAATCCCGAGGCTTCCCCTGACCGCGACTCTCTGAACCTAAAGTCCCGACGCCTGGGAGAGACCCTGCACCCGCAGCCCCCAGGACCTGAAGGACCGGACTTTCACTGGAGAAGTGACCCCCAGGAGTCCCTCTCCCTTGCCCAAGTGGAGGTTTCCCCGAGGAATCCCCCCCTTGCCTGCCTGCAGCGCTGAAGAGATCCCGAGATCTCTCATAGACTAACATTGCGAACCCGACGCTTATTTCTACACTGCACCCGGCCGCCCCCGCACCGCTGAGGGTGAAATTTCTGTGTGGACTTGTGTCCCCCCCGGTGCCCTACAAAACCCCCCTGGTCTGCCCTCCGAAGACGCGGGTACTTACCTGCAAGCAGACCGGAACCGGGGCACCCCCTTCTCTCCATTCTAGCCTATGCGTTTTGGGCACCACTTTGAACTCTGCACCTGACCGGCCCTGAGCTGCTGGTGTGGTGACTTTGGGGTTGCTCTGAACCCCCAACGGTGGGCTACCTTGGACCAAGAACTAAGCCCTGTAAGTGTCTTACTTACCTGGTTAACCTAACAAATACTTACCTCCCCTAGGAACTGTGAAAATTGCACTGTGTCCACTTTTAAAACAGCTATTTGCGAATAACTTGAAAAGTATACATGCAATTTTGATGATTTGAAGTTCCTAAAGTACTTACCTGCAATACCTTTCGAATGAGATATTACATGTAGAATTTGAACCTGTGGTTCTTAAAATAAACTAAGAAAAGATATTTTTCTATCCAAAAACCTATTGGCTGGATTTGTCTCTGAGTGTGTGTACCTCATTTATTGTCTATGTGTATGTACAACAAATGCTTAACACTACTCCTTGGATAAGCCTACTGCTCGACCACACTACCACAAAATAGAGCATTAGTATTATCTATTTTTTACCACTATTTTACCTCTAAGGGGAACCCTTGGACTCTGTGCATGCTATTCCTTACTTTGAAATAGCACATACAGAGCCAACTTCCTACATTGGTGGATCACCGGTGGGGTACAAGACTTTGCATTTGCTGGACTACTCAGCCAATACCTGATCACACGACAAATTCCAAAATTGTCATTAGAAATTGATTTTTGCAATTTGAAAAGTTTTCTAAATTCTTAAAAGACCTGCTAGGGCCTTGTGTTAGATCCTGTTTAGCATTTCTTTTAGAGTTTAAAAGTTTGTAAAAGTTTGAATTAGATTCTAGAACCAGTTGTAGATCCTTAAAAAGTATTCCAACTTTTAGAAACAAAATGTCTAGCACAGATGTGACTGTGGTGGAACTCGACACCACACCTTACCTCCATCTTAAGATGAGGGAGCTAAGGTCACTCTGTAAAATAAAGAAAATAACAATGGGCCCCAAACCTACCAAAATACAGCTCCAGGAGCTTTTGGCAGAGTTTGAAAAGGCCAACCCCTCTGAGGGTGGCAACTCAGAGGAAGAGGATAGTGACTTGGAGGACAATTCCCCCCTACCAATCCTATCTAGGGAGAACAGGGTCCCTCAAACCCTGACTCCAAAAATAATAGTCAGAGATGCTGGTTCCCTCACAGGAGAGACCAACACCTCTGAAATCACTGAGGATAGCCCCAGTGAAGAGGACATCCAGTTAGCCAGGATGGCCAAAAGATTGGCTTTGGAAAGACAGATCCTAGCCATAGAAAGGGAAAGACAAGAGATGGGCCTAGGACCCATCAATGGTGGCAGCAATATAAATAGGGTCAGAGATTCTCCTGACATGTTAAAAATCCCCAAAGGGATTGTGACAAAATATGAAGATGGTGATGACATCACCAAATGGTTCACAGCTTTTGAGAGGGCTTGTGTAACCAGAAAAGTGAACAGATCTCACTGGGGTGCTCTCCTTTGGGAAATGTTCACAGGAAAGTGTAGGGATAGACTCCTCACACTCTCTGGACAAGATGCAGAATCTTATGACCTCATGAAGGGTACCCTGATTGAGGGCTTTGGATTCTCCACTGAGGAGTACAGGATTAGGTTCAGGGGGGCTCAAAAATCCTCGAGCCAGACCTGGGTTGACTTTGTTGACTACTCAGTGAAAACACTAGATGGTTGGATTCAAGGCAGTGGTGTAAGTAATTATGATGGGCTGTACAATTTATTTGTGAAAGAACACCTGTTAAGTAATTGTTTCAATGATAAACTGCATCAGCATCTGGTAGACCTAGGACCAATTTCTCCCCAAGAATTGGGAAAGAAGGCGGACCATTGGGTCAAGACAAGGGTGTCCAAGACTTCAACAGGGGGTGACCAAAAGAAAGGGGTCACAAAGACTCCCCAGGGGAAGGGTGATGAGACAACCAAAACTAAAAATAGTAAAGAGTCTTCTACAGGCCCCCAAAAACCTGCACAGGAGGGTGGGCCCAGAGCCTCTTCACAAAACAATGGGTACAAGGGTAAAAACTTTGATCCCAAAAAGGCCTGGTGTCATAGCTGTAAACAGCATGGACACCAAACTGGAGACAAGGCCTGTCCCAAGAAAGATTCCACTCCAAACTCCCATCCAGGTAACACTGGTATGGCTAGTCTCCAAGTGGGATCAACAGTGTGCCCAGAGCAAATCAGGGTCCACACTGAAGCTACTCTAGTTTCTGAGGGTGGGGTGGATTTAGCCACACTAGCTGTCTGGCCGCCTAACATGCAAAAATACAGACAGCAACTCTTAATTAATGGGACTAGAATAGAGGGCCTGAGGGATACAGGTGCCAGTGTCACCATGGTGACAGAGAAACTGGTTTCCCCTGGCCAATACCTGACTGGAAAAACTTACACAGTCACCAACGCTGACAATCAGAGAAAAGTACATCCCATGGCAATGGTTACTTTAGAATGGGGAGGGGTCAATGGCCTGAAACAGGTGGTGGTCTCCTCAAATATCCCAGTGGACTGTCAGCTTGGAAACGACCTGGAGTCCTCAGCATGGGCTGAGGTAGAACTAAAAACCCATGCAGCAATGCTGGGTATCCCTGAACTGGTGTGTGTGAAAACAAGAGCACAGTGCAAGGCACAGGGTGAAAAAGTAGAGCTGGAGTCTGGAAAAATGGCCCAGCCTACCAAGAGAACAGGAAAGTCAGTTGGGAAACCAACTGCAACACAGCAAAAGAAAGGGAACCTCTCTTCTCAGGAAGAAGTTCTGCCCTCTGAGGGAACTGAGCCTTTGGAGCTTGAACCTTATCAGGTTGAGCTCTTAGGCCCAGGGGGACCCTCAAGGGAGGAGCTGTGTAAGGGACAAGAAACCTGTCCCTCTCTTGAAGGCCTTAGGCAGCAAGCTGCTGAAGAGTCCAAAGGCAGGAAAAATGGAACGCATAGGGTCTATTGGGAAGATGGACTCCTGTACACTGAGGCCAGGGACCCCAAACCTGGTGCCACTAGGAGAGTGGTAGTGCCTCAGCTGTTCAGGAAGTTCATCCTAACATTGGCCCATGACATTCCCCTTGCTGGACATTTGGGACAAACCAAGACGTGGGAGAGGTTAGTCAACCACTTCTACTGGCCCAATATGTCCAACATGGTTAAGGAGTTTTGCCTCTCCTGCCCCACCTGTCAAGCCAGTGGTAAGACAGGTGGGCATCCAAAGGCCCCCCTCATTCCACTTCCAGTGGTGGGGGTTCCCTTTGAAAGAGTGGGTGTGGACATAGTTGGTCCACTAGAACCTCCCACAGCCTCAGGAAATATGTATATCCTGGTAGTAGTGGATCATGCTACCAGGTATCCTGAAGCTATTCCCCTTAGGTCGACTACTGCCCCTGCAGTAGCCAAGGCCCTCATTGGTATCTTTACCAGAGTGGGTTTCCCTAAGGAGGTGGTGTCTGACAGAGGTACCAACTTCATGTCAGCATACCTAAAGCACATGTGGAATGAGTGTGGAGTGACTTATAAATTCACTACACCATACCATCCACAAACTAATGGCTTGGTTGAGAGATTCAACAAGACATTAAAAGGCATGATCATGGGGCTCCCAGAAAAGCTCAAAAGGAGATGGGATGTCCTCTTGCCATGTCTGCTTTTCGCTTACAGAGAGGTGCCACAGAAGGGAGTAGGATTCTCACCCTTTGAACTTCTGTTTGGTCATCCTGTAAGGGGACCACTTGCCCTTGTTAAAGAAGGCTGGGAGAGACCTCTCCATGAGCCTAAACAGGACATAGTGGACTATGTACTTGGCCTTCGCTCTAGAATGGCAGAGTACATGGAAAAGGCAACCAAAAACCTTGAGGCCAGCCAACAGCTCCAGAAGTTTTGGTATGACCAAAAGGCTGCACTGGTTGAGTTCCAACCAGGGCAGAAAGTCTGGGTTCTGGAGCCTGTGGCTCCCAGGGCACTCCAGGACAAATGGAGTGGCCCTTACCCAGTACTAGAAAGGAAGAGTCAGGTCACCTACCTGGTGGACCTGGGCACAAGCAGGAGCCCCAAGAGGGTGATCCATGTGAACCGCCTTAAGCTCTTCCATGACAGGGCTGATGTGAATCTGTTGATGGTAACAGATGAGGATCAGGAGGCAGAGAGTGAACCTCTCCCTGATCTTCTGTCATCAGACCCAAAAGATGGCACAGTAGATGGAGTGATCTACTCAGACACCCTCTCTGGCCAACAGCAAGCTGATTGTAGGAGAGTCCTACAACAGTTTCCTGAACTCTTCTCCTTGACCCCTGGTCAGACACACCTGTGTACCCATGATGTGGACACAGGAGACAGCATGCCTGTCAAGAACAAAATCTTTAGACAATCTGACCATGTCAAAGAAAGCATCAAGGTGGAAGTCCACAAGATGCTGGAATTGGGAGTAATTGAGCGCTCTGACAGCCCCTGGGCTAGCCCAGTGGTCTTAGTCCCCAAACCTCACACCAAAGATGGAAAGAAAGAGATGAGGTTTTGTGTGGACTACAGAGGGCTCAATTCTGTCACCAAGACAGATGCCCATCCAATTCCAAGAGCTGATGAGCTCATTGATAAATTAGGTGCTGCCAAATTTCTAAGTACCTTTGACTTGACAGCAGGGTACTGGCAAATAAAAATGGCACCTGGAGCAAAAGAAAAGACAGCATTCTCCACACCTGATGGGCATTATCAGTTTACTGTTATGCCCTTTGGTTTAAAGAATGCCCCTGCCACCTTCCAAAGGTTGGTGAATCAAGTCCTTGCTGGCTTGGAGTCCTTTAGCACAGCTTATCTTGATGATATTGCTGTCTTTAGCTCCACCTGGCAGGATCACCTGGTCCACCTGAAGAAGGTTTTGAAGGCCCTGCAATCTGCAGGCCTCTCTATCAAGGCATCCAAATGCCAGATAGGGCAGGGAACTGTGGTTTACTTGGGCCACCTTGTAGGTGGAGGCCAAGTTCAGCCACTCCAACCCAAGATCCAGACTATTCTGGACTGGGTAGCTCCAAAAACCCAGACTCAAGTCAGGGCATTCCTTGGCTTGACTGGGTATTACAGGAGGTTTGTGAAGGGATATGGATCCATTGTGACAGCCCTCACTGAACTCACCTCCAAGAAAATGCCCAAGAAAGTGAACTGGACTGTGGAATGCCAACAGGCCTTTGACACCCTGAAACAAGCAATGTGCTCAGCACCAGTTCTAAAAGCTCCAGATTATTCTAAGCAGTTCATTGTGCAGACTGATGCCTCTGAACATGGGATAGGGGCAGTTTTGTCCCAAACAAATGATGATGGCCTTGACCAGCCTGTTGCTTTCATTAGCAGGAGGTTACTCCCCAGGGAGCAGCGTTGGAGTGCCATTGAGAGGGAGGCCTTTGCTGTGGTTTGGTCCCTGAAGAAGCTGAGACCATACCTCTTTGGGACTCACTTCCTAGTTCAAACTGACCACAGACCTCTCAAATGGCTGATGCAAATGAAAGGTGAAAATCCTAAACTGTTGAGGTGGTCCATCTCCCTACAGGGAATGGACTTTATAGTGGAACACAGACCTGGGACTGCCCATGCCAATGCAGATGGCCTTTCCAGGTTCTTCCACTTAGAAAATGAAGACTCTCTTGGGAAAGGTTAGTCTCATCCTCTTTCGTTTGGGGGGGGGTTGTGTAAGGAAATGCCTCCTTGGCATGGTTGCCCCCTGACTTTTTGCCTTTGCTGATGCTATGTTTACCATTGAAAGTGTGCTGAGGCCTGCTAACCAGGCCCCAGCACCAGTGTTCTTTCCCTAACCTGTACTTTTGTATCCACAATTGGCAGACCCTGGCATCCAGATAAGTCCCTTGTAACTGGTACTTCTAGTACCAAGGGCCCTGATGCCAAGGAAGGTCTCTAAGGGCTGCAGCAAGTCTTATGCCACCCTGGAGACCTCTCACTCAGCACAGACACACTGCTTGCCAGCTTGTGTGTGCTAGTGAGGACAAAACGAGTAAGTCGACATGGCACTCCCCTCAGGGTGCCATGCCAGCCTCTCACTGCCTATGCAGTATAGGTAAGACACCCCTCTAGCAGGCCTTACAGCCCTAAGGCAGGGTGCACTATACCATAGGTGAGGGTACCAGTGCATGAGCATGGTACCCCTACAGTGTCTAAACAAAACCTTAGACATTGTAAGTGCAGGGTAGCCATAAGAGTATATGGTCTGGGAGTCTGTCAAACACGAACTCCACAGCACCATAATGGCTACACTGAAAACTGGGAAGTTTGGTATCAAACTTCTCAGCACAATAAATGCACACTGATGCCAGTGTACATTTTATTGTAAAATACACCACAGAGGGCACCTTAGAGGTGCCCCCTGAAACTTAACCGACTATCTGTGTAGGCTGACTAGTTTTAGCAGCCTGCCACAAACCGAGACATGTTGCTGGCCCCATGGGGAGAGTGCCTTTGTCACTCTGAGGCCAGTAACAAAGCCTGCACTGGGTGGAGATGCTAACACCTCCCCCAGGCAGGAATTGTCACACCTGGCGGTGAGCCTCAAAGGCTCACCTCCTTTGTGCCAACCCAGCAGGACACTCCAGCTAGTGGAGTTGCCCGCCCCCTCCGGCCAGGCCCCACTTTTGGCGGCAAGGCCGGAGAAAATAATGAGAAAAACAAGGAGGAGTCACTGGCCAGTCAGGACAGCCCCTAAGGTGTCCTGAGCTGAAGTGACTCTAACTTTTAGAAATCCTCCATCTTGCAGATGGAGGATTCCCCCAATAGGGTTAGGATTGTGACCCCCTCCCCTTGGGAGGAGGCACAAAGAGGGTGTACCCACCCTCAGGGCTAGTAGCCATTGGCTACTAACCCCCCAGACCTAAACACGCCCTTAAATTTAGTATTTAAGGGCTACCCTGAACCCTAGAAAATTAGATTCCTGCAACTACAAGAAGAAGGACTGCCCAGCTGAAAACCCCTGCAGCGGAAGACCAGAAGACGACAACTGCCTTGGCTCCAGAAACTCACCGGCCTGTCTCCTGCCTTCCAAAGATCCTGCTCCAGCGACGCCTTCCAAAGGGACCAGCGACCTCGACATCCTCTGAGGACTGCCCCTGCTTCGAAAAGACAAGAAACTCCCGAGGACAGCGGACCTGCTCCAAGAAAAGCTGCAACTTTGTTTCCAGCAGCTTTAAAGAACCCTGCAAGCTCCCCGCAAGAAGCGTGAGACTTGCAACACTGCACCCGGCGACCCCGACTCGGCTGGTGGCGATCCAACACCTCCGGAGGGACCCCAGGACTACTCTAAGACTGTGAGTACAAAAACCTGTCCCCCCTGAGCCCCCACAGCGCCGCCTGCAGAGGGAATCCCGAGGCTTCCCCTGACCGCGACTCTCTGAACCTAAAGTCCCGACGCCTGGGAGAGACCCTGCACCCGCAGCCCCCAGGACCTGAAGGACCGGACTTTCACTGGAGAAGTGACCCCCAGGAGTCCCTCTCCCTTGCCCAAGTGGAGGTTTCCCCGAGGAATCCCCCCCTTGCCTGCCTGCAGCGCTGAAGAGATCCCGAGATCTCTCATAGACTAACATTGCGAACCCGACGCTTATTTCTACACTGCACCCGGCCGCCCCCGCGCCGCTGAGGGTGAAATTTCTGTGTGGACTTGTGTCCCCCCCGGTGCCCTACAAAACCCCCCTGGTCTGCCCTCCGAAGACGCGGGTACTTACCTGCAAGCAGACCGGAACCGGGGCACCCCCTTCTCTCCATTCTAGCCTATGCGTTTTGGGCACCACTTTGAACTCTGCACCTGACCGGCCCTGAGCTGCTGGTGTGGTGACTTTGGGGTTGCTCTGAACCCCCAACGGTGGGCTACCTTGGACCAAGAACTAAGCCCTGTAAGTGTCTTACTTACCTGGTTAACCTAACAAATACTTACCTCCCCTAGGAACTGTGAAAATTGCACTGTGTCCACTTTTAAAACAGCTATTTGCGAATAACTTGAAAAGTATACATGCAATTTTGATGATTTGAAGTTCCTAAAGTACTTACCTGCAATACCTTTCGAATGAGATATTACATGTAGAATTTGAACCTGTGGTTCTTAAAATAAACTAAGAAAAGATATTTTTCTATCCAAAAACCTATTGGCTGGATTTGTCTCTGAGTGTGTGTACCTCATTTATTGTCTATGTGTATGTACAACAAATGCTTAACACTACTCCTTGGATAAGCCTACTGCTCGACCACACTACCACAAAATAGAGCATTAGTATTATCTATTTTTTACCACTATTTTACCTCTAAGGGGAACCCTTGGACTCTGTGCATGCTATTCCTTACTTTGAAATAGCACATACAGAGCCAACTTCCTACATCATCCATGTTAGATTGTATAACAGAAGGCTCATAGGTGGCCTCGCGAAGCAACCGCAGTCTCAAGGGGCATGACCGTGTATGAACCCTCATCGGGGACATCAGCAGTTCGTGGTCCACAGGAGATGTTGGTGCAACAGCAAGACAGACCATAGGCAGATGTTCAAAGAGACAACATATGCAGCTGAACCTTAGGGGCTGCCCTGACTGGTGGGTGACTCTTCCTTGTTTTCCTAATGATCTCCTCCAGCCCAAAAGTGGGGGCAGTGGCCGGAGGGGTGGGCATCTCCACTAGCTGGGATGCCCTGTGGCGCTGTAACAAAAGGAGTGAGCCTTTGAGGCTCACCGCCAGGTGTTACAGTTCCTGCAGGGGGAGGTGAGAAGCACCTCCACCCAGTACAGGCTTTGTTCCTGACCACAGAGTGACAAAGGCACTCTACCCATGTGGCCAGCAACTTGTCTGGTTGTGGCAGGCTGGCAGAAACTGGTCAGCCTAACACTAGAATTCGGATTGGTATTCAGGGGGCATCTCTAAGATGCCCTCTGGGTGCATTTTACAATAAATTCCACACTGGCATCAGTGTGCATTTATTGTGCTGGGAAGTTTGATACCAAACTTCCCAGATTTCAGTGTAGCCATTATGGAACTGTGGAGTTCGTGTTTGACAAACTCCCAGACCATATACTCATATGGCTACCCTGCACTTACAATGTCTAAGGTTTTGCTTAGACACTGTAGGGGCATAGTGCTCATGCACATATGCCCTCACCTGTGGTATAGTGCACCCGGCCTTAGGGATGTAAGTCCTGCTAGAGGAGTGACTTACCTATGCCACTGGCAGTGTCAGGTTGGCATGGCACTCTGAGGGGAGTGCCATGTCGACTTAGTCATTTTCTCCCCACCAGCACACACAAGCTGTGAGGCAGTGTGCATGTGCTGAGTGAGGGGTCCCCGGGGTGGCATAAGACATGCTACAGCCCTTAGAGACCTTCCCTGGCATCAGGGCCCTTGGCACCGGGGGTACCAGTTACAAGGGACTTATCTGAGTGCCAGGGCTGTGCCAATTGTGGAAGCAAAGGTACAATTTAGGGAAATAACACTGGTGCTGGGGCCTGGTTAGCAGGGTCACAGCACACTTTCAATTAAAACGTAGCATCAGCAAAGGAAAAAAGTCAGGGGGTAACCTTGCCAAGGAGGCATTTCCTTACAAGTAATCACCAAGAAGCTCCTGAACTCGCCCCAGATCATCCAAAAGGCTGCTGAAAAACTCATCCTCAACCTACCTTGTCGCACCTACATCAACTCCACATCTTAGGGACCTTCACTGGCTCCCATACACAAACACACTCAGTTTAAACTCCTCACACACACACACATACAAAAGAACTACACAACACTGGCCCAGCCTACCTCAACAGCCACATAGACTTTCACCTACCTCCCAGGCACCTCTGCTCAGCCGGACTCTCACTAGCACACATACCCCACGTTCACAAAATCAAATCCGGAGGCCGTGCCTTCTCTTACATCTCCCCTAAACGTGGAATTACCTCCCACATTACATCAGAGCCTCCTCATCGCTTCTTGAATTCCATAAGAAGCTGAAGCCCTGCCTTTTCAAATACATGCACTGCGGAAAGAGCCGCCTACCCACCTGCATAGCATCTGGATGCCCTCACGAGTCATTAGCGCACTATATAAATAAACATAACGCAACTAACATGTTACTGCCTTCTTAGTGTCCCCTGCTTCTGCTGCCTCTTCTCAGCTGATCTGCAGAAACTGTTGCTACCTTCTTACTCAGAAGGTTACAATACTTGAGACAGTGCAGAAAAATCAGCAATATATTCACCTTTGGTAACTTATTAGTTGTATATTCACTAGATCCCATCTGGGTGAACAACATGGTGCATTACTTCATACACAAAACCAACAAATATTACCTGTCTACAGCAGAATTTTCATTTTTTAAATAGTCGTCTTCTAAGCACCCCTTCCATTTCCTAAATCAAAACACTTAATTCCACTAGTCCCTTGTAAGGTTTACCTGTAAAAGTCAGCGCTCTAGCTACTGACGGAAAACCGGAGCATCCTCACGAATGTCTGCTTCAGTCTGGAGTTCCCCAGCACTAGAGTGAAAGACTGCGCGGGAGTGTAGGACATTAACACAAATGTGATCAGCAAGTCCCAGTTTTTTTCATAATTCCCAGACATTATGAAAATATTTGCCATGTGGAAACAAATGTACAGGATGAGGAGACGACTCATGGTCTTTGCTGCACCAGTAAGAGCTTGTAGTTGGGGTTGGCTGGAATCCATGGTGTTCTGTTTCATTTGCTTGGTGTGTTTCCAGAGGGATGCAACAGTCACTGTCATAGAAAGGACTACAAGCAGGAGAGGCACAGCACCACCAAGGACACAGCTGACCACAGTGTATCTAATTGTCCAATCAACATTAACAACTTCTTCGACATCAAGTGTTTTATTTTGTGGCAGATCAAAATAACATTCCCAGTACACAGGCACACTGAGAAGTACAGATATGAGAAGTGATGCAGTTATCATCCATGGTGCCAACCTGGGGAGCTTCATCTTTATCTGGTTAAAGAGAGGCTGATTGAGGTTCACAATTTTGAAACAGTAGAAGACACAGAGGAAGGCAATGAGCCAGGAGCTGGAGTTGAGAGTCAGGTAACAGCATATGTTAGCAATGCGAAAGATATTACCACTGAAGTAGAATTTGGCTGCATAGGAATATAGAAGAGTGTCCAAATATAGAGTAAGTATGAAGACCACATTGGATATCCCCAGCGAGACCAGGATGAGATTGCAAGCATTCAACGATCTGCTCTTTACCCAGTCCAGGAAAAGAACTGTCACTATAAAAAAATTGATGAACACCCCAAATAAAGACTCCATTCCTTCAAGGATGATAATGCCTAGCCTCAGGTAGTCCATAGTGAATAGCTTCTCAATCACATAGGAGAGTGCGATCAAAGGTACCCAGGACTGCGCGCAAGGTGGCTTGTCTTCCCCGGTCTAGTCTTGTCTGAGCAGAGATGACGAGCAGTATCTATGTTTATATTTAGCTTCACTGAGGATTTTCATGATCCTCTAGGTTGTTTTCATAAGAATGCAAATGTGAAAAGTTATCAAATACCGGATTGATGCAAAATAGGATTATCCAACAGATGCTGCTGACTGTGATAGAAAGAGCTCAGAGTTGTCCAGGGTACATGTCTATGAAATTGATATCAGGGAAAACATCAAATGTAAAACAAGCAAGGGGTCTGCAAATCTTGGAATATGGAAATCTACATTCTTTTCAGAAGTAGAATTACCCTGTTACTCAGAAGGGCTAAGTGGAAGATCTATTTTCTATTGATAATTAAGTTTCTGCGTGAATGACTCAGATTTCTGCCTTCAGGGTGGAAATCACGCAAAATCAAAAATGCATGCTTTTTGCTTTTATGATTATCCACGTTTAGCTAACCATTTCAGGTAATTGTAAATAACCACAGTCTCCATTAGTGAGCATTAAAAACATTGTAAACAAACATATTTTTGTTGTAAATTACTTTCTGCCACATTCAGAAAAAAATGTCATCAGTGTCACGGAAACACACTATGCACGGGAGGGGAGTGAGACCACAAGACCAACAACTAAACGAATTGTCACAGTGTCACATTTTTAGTCATATGGTCAATGTTTAAATTCCTCCTTCCTCCAGACTTGAAAATGACTCACAAGAACAGAGACTCTTTATAAACGTGGTGTACTCTCAGAAGCTGACCAGCGCGGGGAGACCAGACACACTGTTCTTTGCTCTAGTGCCTGGATATGTGCTGCGTTATGTATACAAGTAGCTACGTCATCAGAGCTATAATATACCAACCTCAAAATAAACAACGAGACTTTCCTATATGAAGTTTTAAGCATGTCTAAAACCTCAGAACATCAGCCTAGAACATCATGACTATAGGGGACTTCAACCTGTAAGTGAACAGATCTGACACAAAGCCAGCTATAGAAATATTGTGAAAACCCTTTATTACAGAGAAGTATGGCCCCTGCCCGTCCTACTTGGGCCTGGCAATTCTCCCTGGGAACTCATGACATACTCATGTGCAAAACAATGACATGAAGTCATTGCTCTGGAATCCTTTATTTTAAATGTATTTTACTGCATGCACTATTCTTCGTCTCTGCTATTAGAAGCCTTGATGATAGAGATGTCACATCGATGCAAGTAGACAGGGATCCATATTTCCAATCATCACCTTTTAGAAATCAAGTCACTGATGGCCCCATGTACTAAACCCAAGATTCAGATGGAGAGACCTGGCACACTGCATTCTTTGCTCTAGTGCCTGGAAATGTGCTGCAGTATGTACCCAAGTAGCTATGTCTTTAGAGCTGTAATATACCAGCCTCGAAACTACAACACAACTTTCCTTTATGAAGTCTTTAGATTTGTCTAAAACCTGAGAGCATCAGCCCAGAACATCCTGACTATAGGTGGCACACCAGCAAATTAATAGTGCAAACTGAGCCAGGGCTGTGCTGTGCCAAGGGTCTGGCTCGACTCCAAGAGTCCATGCACAAGCCAACCATAACAATTTTTGTCATGTGTATCTTGCAACAAACATAATGTAAATGATATGACACAGTCTTTTTAAAATTCAAAAAAGTATATTTCTTTAACATGCAGAAACATGCAGAAACCATTCTCCTTAGAATATATCACTGCATAGACAGACTGTTATGAAATTAAACACACACTTAGAAACATTTCTAGCTTGCCCCCAACGACAATGCCATTAGGAAACTAAGATGCAAGTCAGTAGTCAAGTAAACCCTAAAATTGTCTATTTCTTATTATAGATGGAGCAACATTATAGTCTATGAAATCAAACATAAGAGGCAATTGTAGAGCGCACATCCTGAACTCTATTTAGTATTAAGTAATTAAAAGTGCTCTCGTGTGATAATAAAGAAAAAGGAGGCTCTGTGAAAAAAAACGTTTGCTTAGGATCACACAATTTGGACAAGTAGAGAAGCCGGGATTAATTGCAGGTTATCTGGTTTCACATTTTGAAATTCAACCACTAATAGTGCATCTCTGTCTCTCTCTCTTTCACACACACACACAGTTGTTTTACATCAAATTACACTGTTTTGTCTTTTATTCTTATTGTACTATGAGGAAAACTGATACAGACATAGCAGACCCTACTCAAGGCCTACAGATCCAAATACCAGGCCAAGAATCCATTTATTTGGGGAATGCCCCACTTCAAACCTCCCCAGTCTGCCTCGTGCCAGAGCTATGCACCTGTATGTTTTATGTGGGATTTTGTGTCTGTAAAAACATATTCACGGTCCCCATGCTCTCTGATTGTAGGGAAAAAATGGAGCACTACAGTGACAGGCTGTTGATTTCCTATGGCTGATTGGCCAACCCACCCTGGACCGGGAAATACCGTAATAATCAGAGTACACAGGGTTTATGTCTGCTGATGGCTCTAGCAGCAAGTGGAACCATCCCTCAACCAAGGAGAAGCCTCTGGTCCTAAGAACAGCAGTTCAGATACAAGGTCCAGTCATGAGGATGGGATGGAAATTGCCATCCACCAGGGAATTGCAGTATCTCTTGTGTTGTTAATATTTTCCAGTTCCAGGTACCCTCCTGTCTTTAGTAGCTGCAGAGCATAGTGTTACCCATTGTCTGCCAGGGTGCTGGCTGTCGCAGTGCCCACCTCATTGAGTCTTGTGGTGCAGCTTCTGGCACTAGTGTCTGATGCCACTCAGGGCCTGATTTAGAAAGCTAAACATACATGTTTGTGTAAGTTTACTCTTTTTCGGTATTCACAAAACTGCAATTGAATAGTAACTTTATGACTGAGGATACTCCACAGTTTGGACAGAGAACTGCACACAAAAAGATAGACCTGTTCTACTTTTTATGTGTGGAGTGCCCTGGAAAGCTATTGAGTGTTTGAACATTCTTGTACTCCCCCCTCTAAGCTAGTTCTACAACAAAAGGAGCTGCAGTGCGGAAACCCGATGTACTACTCGTAGAACTCACCAGTATTCAACATTGCATACACATGCGCTTTAAGGCCAATAAGATTATTTCTAGCTCTAAGACTCTGGCCTCTGTAAGCCAAGCCCCAATCAGTACTACAGGAAAGATTTCAAATATGTCCATCAGGTTATATTGCTTTTTACCTATTACTTGTTGGACTTATTACTTAACTTACAACAAAAGATTCACAATGTTTTGAGTGAATTATCATTGAAACACATATGGAAATGCAAATACAAATTGCACGCATAGAGTGATCTATTTGTGTTGTCCATAATGTACAATGTATATTACATGCATGTCTTTTGTAAACTGACCTTACAAGGGGATGTACCCAGTGGAGGGTTAGAGGAGGAACCAAGTATACAGAATGGAAATTTGGATTTCACCCAAGTAGTAAGTTTTATGGTATTTACAAACGTTTAGGCAGTCTCCAATGCACCAATCGATCAAGTACTGACAACAAATGGTAGGAAAAAGTGATCTGAACTGAAAAAACAATCACTTTGGAGGGTAAAATAGTATAATAACATGTTTTGGAACTTGGTGATTTCATATTTTCTAATGTTTTATAATTCTTTACATGCCCAATATGCACATGCCATATATTACTCACTAGAAGGGTTAAGAGAATGTTAATAAGTCAGAGTTGTCTCTGAAATCCATCTATTTCATATTGTTAACAACAATTTGTCTTCTGTAATTCCTTCTTTTTCATGCTTTTAGTAGCTTTTGGTCTGCCTGGAAATTAAGGCAGGGGTAGGAAATGAGTGAAAAATTTCATAATTTTGCAAAAACAATTCTAGAGAATTTCCAAATTGCTGTGGAATATTTCTAAAATCTGCCATAAATTAGCAAATATGCCAAATATGCATAAAATTTCGTGCTGCGGATTTGGTCTGCCCCTGCTGACAGTTGATCCAACACATACAGCGTTCAACTGTGCCTTGTGCTCTGATAGGTTCTGCTCTCAACATGTAGGTTTCTGGATGACATTGTAAGAACTGATGTTCTGGAAACCCTGAAGCACAAGTGCTTGGGGTGGGGAAGGCCTAAAGGGCAGGCATACATGATAAAGAAACACGTTAAAGCAATTGGTCCTCATAAGCTATTACAAACATCCTGATACCATGTGAGTATTGCATCCAATAAAACATAAAATGTAATAAACATTCTCTTACTATTTCTATAACATGATAAACATTATTGTGACATATTCGGTTTTTTACAGAATCTCCTAACCAACAGTTCATTGGAGTCATGGTTGATCACCACACTAGCCCTTATAGCCCCAAATGTCCCCCAAATGTCTCTTTCAGAGGATAACCTCACCCGCTCCCTCATACTAAGGGAGCTCGGGCAACATGTGAGCTGAGCCCTTAAACCAACCATGCCAGAGCCAACCAAAAAGGGGAGATCCCCCCATCAGCACTGTTTGGGAGATGGGTCTAGGCAACTGGGTCAAACCATGGCTCCCTGGTGCAAGCATCAACTCTGAACATCCTCAGGGCAGTGCAATAGTGTACCCCAAAGTGCCAGGGACAGTCACAATAGTGCCCGAACCTGAACACCGCAGTATCACTGCCTCAGTTTAGGATAAGATATAACCTCAAATCAATCCAGACTTTTTAATGCCTAATGCCAAATGGACACCTCAGGACCCCACCTGCCCATCTAAATATCACATGTTCTTCCTTACCAGCTTGATAAATCTTAGAGCGAGGTAAAGTAACTACCAAATCTCCCAATAGCGCGTAGATGTGGTCCAAAATACTAAGGGCCAGATGTATCATTGATAGGGCCTTGCGAATCCCAAATAGTGATTTTTAAGAAATCGCTATTTCCGAGTCGCAATAGGCCATGTATCACTATTGCGATTCGGAATTAGCGATTTCTTAAAAATCGCTATTTGTGGTTTGCGAGGCCCAAATACCAAATCGCAATTTGCGCGAATGCAAATTGCGATTCGGTAATTGAAAATCGCAAATTGCGAGAACGCACACCTGGAGGAGCCAGATGACATCTCAAGCAGGAAGTGAGTCATCCCAGGTAGTTTGCAGGTGCCACACCCAAAGTACCACTCAGAGAGAGACAGCCCAGCCTCAGTCAGCAACTCTGTGAAGAAGGCAGGACTGCAGAACCACCATGGACACCTCTGCACAGGGAAAGGAGAAGGGAGAAAGGAAAAGGAAACTAAAGTTTAGTGAGCAAGAGCTGGAGGTGCTCACAGAGGAGGTTGTGAGGAAACATGACCGTTTGTTTGGGAAAAGCTCACTCCAGGTGCCTGAGAGTGAAAAGCGCAGACTCTGGCAGATATTCAGACTAAAATCTGTGCTGTTGGAGTAGCGCAGCGCTCTGTGGAGGAAATAAAGAAGAGGTGGTACGACCTGCGGTCCCGTGCCAAGGAGAGGGTGGCAAGACGACTGCAGGAGGCCAGGAGCACAGGAAGCGGCCCACCCACAGAGACACCCTCCACCCCGATGGAAGACCTAGTGGAGTCGACACTCCTACCAGAAGCAGTCAGTGGGGTCACTGACATCAACACATCCGGCACACAAAGTACCAGTAAAGTTAAGTGCAATATTGAAATGTAACCCCAATATGTGTATGTACAAAAGCCCCTTAGGAATTAGCAAGTAGAGCAAAGCATTGTGATAAGTAGTCCATTCCACATCTTAAAAGCAGCACAACAATGCCTTATGGGAGTGGTAGTCCACAAGCCAGAGCAGAACGTAGCACATAGAATGTAATTAGGCAGAGCGGCACCCAGAAGAACACAACACCCACAACATTGTGATGAGAAGTTACTGTACATTTATTACCATTGTGTGACCTTTGGTGATACATACATTACTGACATGCTACATATTGTCATTGCAGGTGGCCCAGTCCCAGCAGCTTCTGCAAGTGCCATTGGGGGGGATAAAGAAACCCACCGTGCATCTGACTCTAACACCAGTGAGTCACAGAATATAGCGTCCATCCGACGCAGGGCTAGGGCAGTACTGCTACCCGAACTTAGCCAGGACTCCGATGACCTGCAGGATGACTCACACACACCTTCCCCAAGTGGCAGATGCACTGGTATGCAGGAGACCCGGCCACAGCGTAGCACAACACCCCGCAGGATGCCTATGTATGCAGGCGCACAGGCTTTTGAAGCAGGTGAGGGACCATCAGTGTTCGGTGGCCTGGAATCTGCTATGTTAAAGCAGCAGCGCCTGCAAAACAAAAAAATCTCTGCTTTACAAAGGCAGATGCAGGCACACAATACACACATGGGGGAGCTGCATCGCCAGCTGGAGTGTCTCAATGCGAACCTCAATAAGCTGCATGAGGGACATATCCAAGCATCGGAGAACACCAGGGAGCTGACTAGAGCAGGGAAGGAACTGTGTCATGAACTGCGCCCCGACAGAGTTAGCCTCCGCAGGCAGGAGAGACGTTTTATGGGGATGTTTGGCGGTTTTTGTCGCTCTGTCAATCGGCTGGCAAATTCAACAGCCCTCATATCGCGGCGTGCTGTGGCCGCACAGGTGGAGGCAGCGCACAGCAGGAGGGATGTGGCACAAGGACTGGTGCAGATCACAAATGTGATAGACAATATGATGGGTAACCGCTCCGCCACACCAAGTGAACTGGGACTGGGGGACACTGAGGTCACATCTAGCCTCAGCAGCTTAGTTGTGCCCACAACTGATGCTAGACGTCTCAGTGCCAGGCACAGCAATGTCACTGAGGGAGAAAACAGAGGTGGCAGTGAGGCAACTGCGCACTCGAGTGGCTTGCGTGGCCGGAGGAAATGAGAGTATTGGCCACAGGGTACTGTTAATGTTTGTGCCATACAGGAAACTATGAAGGAATAGTGAAAATCTGTTATCTGCTTTTGTTTATTGTTTCATTTACTTATTGTTGCTACCAGTGAAATTGATATTACCGGACATTAAGGTAATAAATGTACTTACTACCAGTACAATTGTCAGTGGATTTGTGTTGTTCATACTTACATCTGAAATGGTTGTGCGTGATGTCAGCACGCCTTTGCCTACCCTCTGCTGCACTGGTCCTGTCTGCTGGCTGTAGGGGTGGTATGGGATCATCATCCTCATCAGATTCAGAATCACATCTTTCCACAGGTATGCACCTGGTGGTAGCTATATTGTGCAAGATTGCACAAGTAGCCACTATTCTACATGTTGTCTCTGGGCTGTACTGTAGTGCCCCTCCACTTTTGTGGAGGCACCGGAAGCGACTCTTCAGCAGCCCAAAGGTGCGCTCCACCACATTGTAGGTTGCCCTGTGTGCTGCATTGTATCTCCGTTCAACAGGTGTTGTAGGATTGAGGTAGGGAGTCATCATGCAGGTGCGCACTGCGTAGGCACTGTCTTGTGGAAGGAACAGAGGGTATATTGAGTAACTGAGCCATCTGACATCAGCACGCCATCAATGCACCAGTGTACAGAGGGTCAATACCTAGTAGATATCCTTCACCAAACTCCCCAGCTAGCAGTCTTGTGTGAATCCCGCTGTGGCGAAAGATGTAGGAATCATGTGTGCTCCCTGGGTACCTGGCCACGAGATCAGTTATGATATAGGAGGCATTGCATATCACCTGTATGTCCATGGAGTGCTGGTATTTACGGTTGCGGTACACATACTCTGTGGCTGATGGTGGACATATTGCAACATGTGTCCCATCTATGGCACCCAGGACGTGGGGGAACTGTGCTATCTGGTAGAACTCAATTTTTGTCTGCTGTATTTCCTGTGGGGTGTGGGGGAATTGGATGTACTGGTGTATTCTGCTCAGCATGGCGTTGATAAATGCATTGAAAAATCTGGAGAGGGTACTCTGTGATACTCCTTCAGCTGCTGCTATGACCCCTTGATAGCTCCCTGAGGCAAGCAGGTGCAGGGAGCATTATACCTGCACATGGGCGGGTATGCTATGAGTCCTATGTGTTGTGCGCTGCAGTATGGGTTGTAGCTCAGCTATCAGGTCAAGTATCATGGCTGAGTTCAACCTGTACTTCTCAAATATTTCCTCCTCAGTCTGGTCAAAAAGTGTGATGCGCACTCTGAAAATGCGCTCCTGTCTCCTCCTCCCTCTCCTCAAACCTACCAAGATCCTCATTCTCCTCGCCATGACGTAGAGTGCAGCCATTGTGGAAAAGGGTCTGAGGCATTCTGGGCCTCTTTATATAGGTTGCACCTGGTTACCACCTGGTTTCACTTAGTGGTATTTTGCATGTGCAAAATGCCATTCTGCGAAAAATCGCAATTTGCCATTTTTTGGTGCATCGAATTGCGAGTTGGTTTTGTGAGTCACATTTTGTGTCTCGCAATTTCCTACTTGAAGTACTGAATCGCTAATTGTGATTCGGTATTTCATGTCGCAAATTGCGAGACGCAAAATGCGACTCGCAAAACCAAGTCGAAACGCAAAAATCGCTATTTTTGCGATTTCTTATTTTTGGTCTGCGAATGCCTTTCATGCATCGCAGAACACGTTTGTGCATTCGCAAACGGCCACATTTTGCGATTCGCACCCTTTGCGAATGCAAAAACGTTTGATACATCTGGCCCTGAATGTCTCATAAAAGGCGAGGGGGAAAAAATGCCAAAAAAAGCACTGTCTTGTAATTGGAATTGCATATGGTATGGAGAACACCTAGAATCTTTCTGAGCTTGCCCATATCAGTGGGGCATGTCTCATCTGGTGCTGCCCTCTCCAACCTCTCAGAGTAGTAGTGGACGGAACTCACGGAGTTGTACTCTGCGGTAATCCACGTAGTTGCAAAAAAAACTGTGGAATTCTGCAGAGTTCTGTCCACCAAATCTCTTCAAAAATACACTCAGTCGTTCCGTGGCGTCCTGTATAACAGGTTTAACATTATCAAATTCAAATGTTACTCATTTGAGGGTAGTAGCTGCATACAATCCACTGATGAAAAGCCCTAACATAACGTGTGTTTCCAGGTGTGAGAAGATCAGACCCAAGGAAACTAGGAAAAAGTATCTAATCCCTCAGATTGTCTCAATTTCCTTATTTGCTAATAATGTGGGATTCATAAACAGGCTATTGCAGCATGGCTCAGTGAGCTGAATGCTCGCTTCTAAAAAATGCAGTCATCTCTAGTGCTGAGGTGAAATCCCAGCATAGCAGTCTTGGTATTACATCCTTCAGACATCAGTAAATCGAGTAACATAAATTGGCTAACAGTGCAGTTTAGAAACAGAAGGGTAGCAATACCTAAAAAGTAATTATAAAAAAGATAAAAATGCAAACATGTCCTACACTTTAGGTGAACTCATCTGTGTTACAGCGACTGCAACATACCGAGCCGTGCGCTGAAATTATTAAAACAAATCAAATTGAACCCTCATAGGATGCGGGGATGACGTAAACATGGTCGCGCGCCTGTTGGACTCCCTGGCTCTGAGCCTCATCGACTTGCTGTGACTGTGATTTCTTAGAAATGAAACGCTCATGGTTGGAGGATGACAACAAGAATACAGATTACACTATAGGGGAGATAAATTGGTTCCCTATGCTCCATATCTGTGCAGCTGTCTCCCCGCTCCACTCCTGCACAATCAATATGTGACCGATAGAGGGACAGGCAGTCTCGGGCAGGAACTGTAACTATTATCAGTGTTATGTGTCACGCAGCCCGGGACGGCTCCGCTTTGGACAAGAACAACTTGTAAATCAGGAAGGTGCTACAACAATAATTACTTTGCCCCATCTCTTACCTTTGAGATAAGTCACAGTAAGGAGTGATCTGAATGCCCGACCTGTGTCGAGTATACAGTATGTGTGATACTGTGCAGTCACCCACAGCCCAGCAGCTTTCTCTCCAGGCCCCATTCTCGATGCTGTTCAAAGCTGTGACCACATCTGTGAGAGCGGAGGCGTGGTCAGTGGTGCAAGTGTTAGCGACTCAGCTGTCCAATAGCCAAGCAGGCCTGACGTGATTTTGACCTTTGACCCACAGTGCTCTGCCTTTAACACAGAAGCATGAGTAGTCTGTGGAGGAGGCAAAAGCACTGATCACACTGCCTTCCTGTGAATGTTTGAACCCTAGCCAATCTGTATTGCAACCACATTCGGGGGTATGGGGTAGGTGCCGGTAAACTCCGCTATGTGGCGGTGGGCAGAGTTTGCCAAATTCTGCATTCCAAGCTGAGAGCAGAGTGGCAAAACTCTGCGAACTCCACCTGTGAGCGGAGTTTACTGCCCACCCTTATTTTGGAGTTTTCTGAATGAGGAAAAAATGTGATTGGTCTACTGCATCTGCCAGCTTACAGAAAAAGGCTAAGACTAATATGTGGGGTCATAGCAAATGCTGGTGTCCTCCATTCCACATGCACGTGCACCAGTGATCCTACTCAGTGACAAATGCTGCGCTGCGAAGTAACATAAGGGTAACAAAAAATAAGCTTGAAAAGCTGTTTCATATGCCCTTTTCGGTTTTGGTGCCAGGCTGACCAAAATTAGATCTGCTAGAACTAAGCACCAAAATTCTGTAGTATTTCAGGAAAAGGACCTCCACCCATGGATAGAAATGTCAGAAATCCTATAACTTGAAACAAGGCAAGTCATTGGCTATGTTATTCTGAATACCAGGTACGTATTTAGCTCTAAACAAAATATTATTCTTTAAGCAAACTAGAACTAGCTTCTCAAGTAAACTTAGTGCCATATTGTGTTTTGCATGCTGAAAGTTAATGGATTCCACCACTGACATGCTGTCGACCAAAATGTTACAAGCCAATTTGAGAACTGACTAGTCCAAATATGCAGGGCCACTACAAATGGGAAACAACTCAAGGAAAGTTACATGTTTCCCCAAACTGGAATCGAGACACTCCTATATCTGTGGAATCACCACACCAGTTGGTTCCCAGCATGGCACCAAAACCCACACTGCCCTCTGCATCAGAAAACAGACCGAAATATTAGCTTGAATGTACTGGGGTGTTGCCACTGTGGTGAATCCAATTTAGTTTTTATTGGGAATTTAGATTAGCCCTTTGGCTTGCAGGCCTGTGCCCCCATCACCTAGTGACTTTTAACCTACTTAGCGTGCTCTGTTTTAGCCGATTTGATTTGTTTTATTATTTCTTTTAAGATGGTTGCCATTGTTTGTAGTTTATAGAAAGGTTTTGATTCGAATTATCAGTGCCACTCTGTGAAGACGTCATTATCAGCGTCATGATCAGTGATGAACATAGTTATTGACATCATGTCCCTTTCTCAGTTACGTGTGATAGAAACATAATGTACACTTGTTGGGGTTTGTTTATATAATTGCCGCCACAAGTCTGCCTCCTTATCAGTTGTTTGGGAACATACCTGAGCCAGGGGTCCTACATGATCTATATAAATACATCTCACACGGACACAGTCATGAGGGGGATTCCTTCCAGATGCCATCTACACTGCACACCACCTTGCTGCAGAACTCAGCCTTATGTGTCACCACGGAGTCTGACCTAGAGACCTCATTCCAAGGTAACAAGGGTTGGGGGACGCTTCTCATGGACATGGTACTGGCAGATTAGGTTTATTAATTAGGTCTCATTAGGTTAGATATTAGGTTCTCTTTGCTAGGGGGCTTTACATCTCATGTTTATTGTAAGATGTTGGTGGTTTTTGTATTCACAACTATAATCTTCACAATTATTGTTCTTCTGCTCTTTATTATCCTAATCATAGTAGCCCAGTCATTTTACCGTAGATTGCAGTCTTTTCAATAAATATATAGAAAACTTTCCTGCATCTCCTTCATTGCCTGTGTGTGAATGAGACTTGTTGCTAACGAGAGAAAAGGGTAACTTCTGTTTCCACCAGAATTCCTCTGAGATGTTGCACTCTAGAGTCCATGCGTAAGGCTGCCAGAAATCACCTTTTATTGTTTGGGTTTTTGGTGAGGTACTGCCAATAGTTGCGACTTGTTGTAGGAGTGACTCAGCTGCCTACAAACAAAAGTGCTGTCTACCCTAAACCACCAGTTTCGCCTGGGAGTGAGAGTCTAACTATGACACCACACCATTGACCAATTAAGGTTCTTAACGACTGCAAGCTAGATCCTAATGTCTTGCTTTAACTGGGTTAATAGGTGTGTTCTGTGATGCTTCTCCCTAAACCATGACAAAGCCTGTGTGATAGATCTTGTAAAGGTGCAGCCCATTGAAATGATCTGCAAGGAAAAATTGAGCTATCCCACTAGGACCTGTTGCTTGTGTAATGTGACATTACGTGCCTCCAGACAAGTTTTTGAAGGACTCTTAAAAGCCCTCACCATTTCCTGCTGTGGCAACCTGCAGTTCCCCTTTTTTGGAGTTGATCTCAATTCCCCAAAGACATAAAGGTTTGTAGCTTGGCCCACAGTTTTGTCAGCAGTGATTCGTTACCCCAAACCTGCCCACAAACTTGATGAAAGATGAAAATTTATTTGCACTTCTCAAGTGTTTCAGGACTATAAATAGGAAATCGTCTAGGTAGTGGATGACCGAGTAGGTCGCAGCCACTGCCTGAAGACCAATTCTAGAATGGCACTGAAATGTATGAAGTGTGCGCAACATACCATCACCCTATGCACACACATTTGTAATAAAAAGTTACCCTTAAATTGAAACCCCAACTAGTGGAAGTCATTAGGCTGAACATGAAGCAAGTGAAAAGCTGTTTTGCCACCTGCCTCAGTCAGGAGTGTTCCACACACTCACCTTCCTCAACTTGGCCAAGGCCTCAGCCCAGGAAGCATATCATACAGAGCACACTGTTAGGTGACTCACCTGCCCCTTGGGGGTTGTTGGTTGTGTATGAGTCTATACTCACTAGGTTTTTCTTATGAACGATCCCTAATGTGAACAAAGTCATCAAAAGGTGGGTGGATAAAAGGACCTGCTACCCTCCCCTATTTAATTTATTTTTCAATATTTCTCTTTGCTATATCTTTGCTAAGCCCCAAGGATCGCTGGTTCCTGCAAAACCTAGCACCCTTCACCCCCACGGCCAGTATTCTAACATCATAATAAAAGCCACAATTGAGCTGGTGAGCTATGTCAGCTCTCTGATAAGAGTTTAGCCAAGGGATAAAAAACCAAGAGAGATACAGCAGAAGATGCTTTACCAAGCACAACCCCATCTGATCTCATTCGGCCTGGTTTAGTAGGAGACTTACGACCCAAGCGCCATACAGAACACAAACACTGAGGTAACACACAACCACCAAGCAACATTCTGTAGACATGCCTACATTTGCAAAGACTTGTGAACTCTAATCTACAAAAGATGTGCAGTATAACATAAGATCATGTTTATGCAAGGGTTGTATGCCCTAATATCATGATGTTAATAACGTCCTACAAAGCCCTGTTAGTATTAATACTGACTATCAAATATTGAGCTAAGACCTATGTAACATGCAATTACAGGTGTTGGTCAACTGGTGGTCCAACTTGCTGGCACAATTGCTAAGGGAACAGGCCATAGCTAGACGATGCAAATTCCAGGGTGTTCTCCTGTCATGCAACTGTTCTACTGAATAGCATTACTGTGTGTCTGGTACTTACAGTATTACTGTGAAGTTCAGAACAACCTAACAGGGAAGGGAATTATAGGTTGTAATTTCGGAGTTTGGGGAAATGTTACAGTATTGATCAACAATTCCAAATGATGTTTTTCACCGACATACAAGATGTGTATGTAAATTCCTATCTCTTAAATATGGTCCTGGTGCTTGCTGAAGTCAGGTACTGATGCTGCATTTGATAATTTCTTTGTAAAGCATAAAATGGTGAAAAAAAAACAAGTGAGAAAAATGGGATCAATGTAAGTATGTATATGGGTGAGTGTATATTTATTATTGCTAACTCTACATGTACATACTTTGAAGATGCAACAATATATACAAAACTATACAAACGTGGTGTTAAGTATAGTAACCTTTACTTCCTCTAGGTACTGAGGGCATAGCAATCACTGGTGGGGTCAATGGATGTAGCGCGCCAAGAACAGCTCTATTTAACCACTAAACGGGTGATCAGGAGGGCATTTTCTGTCTTGAATTAGGGACCACAACACCCTTGCTTCACTACTGTACATACTTACCCCAGACCAATGAAAATGACTTATCTCATGCATGGGTTATGGACGAATCTTTTGCAAAGTATCAGAATTTACAAAATGTAGTAACACATCTGTGTATGTTTTGTGTTATTCTGTTTGGAATTAGTTAAAACAGAACATAAACTACTTACCTTTACGAATGATCAATTAACATTAAGATGCTCTTGCCTAAATGATCTTCCTAGTCGGACATGAAAGGTTCTGCAGTAATGGTAAAGTGTGTTATTTATGCTGAATGTCTTGGGTTTTGTTTTTGTTGAAGCCGGATCTAGGCATGAGCTGGTATGTTTTCCTTTTTGAACTGAGCTGTGTATTGTCACACATTGACACTGCAGAGTACTTGACATTTCTGTGTGGCCTTTAAATACAAAGACAATTATTCTTTTCATTTCGGACTGGAGTGATTTAGTGAGCTTTGCAGTGTTATGGCTGTTGATGGTTGATGGTGTGCGCACTGTGTAACAAAGAAACATTGTGAGAAAGGGATGTTTTGAATCACTCTGTTCACAGCCCAGAGGCATGCAAACGGATGCAAATTTTTCAAAAGAGAAACTCGATAGAAACATACTGTTTGTGAGAGTTAGACTGTTTGGGTGTTTTTGTTGTTTCCAAAATAGCACTTCCAAAAACAATAATATCCAGGATGCTGTACTGGTCCAGTTTAACCCCTTAGCTGCTGGGCCCTCCCCACCTCCCCCAGTGTTGAGCCCTTTTTTGGCTATTTGGGGTAGAATGCGCTAAGGCCTCCATAACGTTTTGCCCATAGGTTATCCACACCAAATTTATGTCCTTTTCCCCCAACATTGTGGGGACTGTAAAGGTACCCAGAGTTTGTGAGTTCCCCTGGAGGATACCAAAAAATTAGCCAAAATAAAGCTAAAATTTGTTAGTTTTTTTGAAAAATGGGAAAAAGTGCTGCAGAAGGAAGCATCTGTTTTTTCCCCTGCAAATGGCATCAACAAAGCGTTTGCGGTGCTAAACTCACATCTTCTTAGCTTTCAGTAACAGGCAGACTTGAATCAGAAAACCACATTTTTCAACACGGATTTGGCATTTTACTGGGACATACCCCATTTTTACTATTTTCTGTGCTGTCAGTCTCCTTCCAGTTAGTGATAGAAATGGGTGTGAAACCAATGGTGGATCCCGGACAGCTAAACATTTCTGAAAAGTAGACAAGAATCTGAATTCAGCAAGGGGTCATTTGTGTAGATCCTTCAAGATTTTCCTACAGAGTAACAGTTAAAATTAAAATATATTGAAATTGAGATAAAAAAACAGTCCTTTCTGACTATGTTTTCTACTGCAACTTTTTCCAGCTATGTTAGATTTTTTAAAGCAATATACCCTTATGTTTGCTGGACCCTCCTCGCTGCGGGGATATATAGGTCTTGTAGGTTCATCAAGAACCAAGCGCCTCATGCACAATAAATGAGCTGTACCTTGCAATCAATTTTCACTGTATACCAGGTATACAGCATTTCATTTGGTAAAATATAAAGAGGGAAAAATAGGCATCAAGGAAACCTATGTATTTCCAAAATGGGCACAAGATAAGGAGTTTACAAACAGTGGTTATTAGCACATCTCCAAATTCGGGGGTCCCCATACTAGCATGTGAATTACAGCACATTTCTCAAAATGACTACTTTCTTACACACTGTCTTACATTTGGAAGGCAAAATGTAGAGAAAGACAATTGACAATTACACTTGTTCTTCTATTCTGTGTTTTCCCAAATCTCCCGATAAAAATGGTACCTCACTTGTGTGGATAGGCCTAGTGCCCGTGACAGGAAACACCCCAAAAAGCAACATGGCCACATGACTTTTTTCCATTGAAAAATGATGTTTTTTGCTAAGTGCGTAGCTGTGGATTTTGGGCTGTAGCTCAGCCGACATCTAGGGAAACCTTCCAAATCTATACCTTTATGGAAAGTAGACACCAGGGGAATCCAGGATAAGGTGACTTGCGTGGCTCTCACTGGGTTCTGTCACCCAGAATCCTTTGCAAACCTCAAAATTGGGCAAAAAACACTCTTTCCTCACATTTTGGTGCTACAAAGTTCTGGAATCTGAGAGGAGCCACAAACTTCATTCCACCCAGCATTCCCCCAAGTCTCCGAATAACAATGGTACCTCACTTGTGTGGGTAGGCCTAGTGCCCGCGACAGGAAACTCCCCAAAAAGAAATGTGGACATATCACATTTTCCATTGAAAAATTATGTTATTTTTGCAAAGTGCCATGATGTGGATTTTGGGCTGTAGCTCAGCCGGTACCTTTTTTTCCATGGCCCTTCTATCAACCCAAACCTGTTTCTTGTCCTGTAACCACATTGGAGACTCTTTGGTAGCGGGTTCTCTCCCTTTGTGAGCAACAAATGATGACACCCCAGTAGTGGAATGCAGAATAATCCTATGAGCTCAAATCATTTTATCTAACTCATTCTTCCATGATTAACCATTAGCCATTGACAGTAGAATGTTTTCCATTATCATATGGTTCACTCTCTCCACTAAACCATTAGCTTGAGGTCTAAACAATGCCACCCTCTCATATCTAATACCCATTCATCTTAAGAATGCCACCATCACTGAGGGAACAAATTGTACTCCATTATCAGTGTGATTATTTTGGGAATTCCTTCCTCCATGAACACTTCCCAAAGAAAATGTACCACATTTTCAGTATTTACATGTTTCATGCTTTTCAAAACAAACCATTTACAATGGTAATCAACAACAGTGACCAAAAACCGATTCCGCCTTCCCAGCTTCTCCACCAGGTCAATAAAATCCATTGCTAAATGTTCCCATGGTTTTTCTGGTAACTTTTTGCAACATATTGGTGGTTCTGTCCTCAACTTACTCTTGTCACTATTGCTACACGCTGTGCTATCTTTCCCTTTCTCGTCCACTTCCCTATCCATTCCTGGCCACTGAAAAAATTGCCGTAATCTACTTTTAGTCTTGCTTCTCCCTAGATGTCCTTCATGACTAATCTCAATCAATTTAGTTCTCAATTTACCTGGTGGAACAATACAATTGAGTCTTAACACCTTGGAACCAGAGATACTTAATTCATCCTTGACTGCCCTATATGATTGCATTGCTTCACTCTGTTCAACCCCTTGATTCCACCCCCCACTTATAGGGCTCTTTAATTTACCATACATTTCATCTTCTGTTACAGCATGTTTCCAATCATCTTCTGTTAAGCTAAATTCTCCCATATCACAAACACTCACTATTCCACTCAATGCGTCTTCCTTTTCAATATACAGACTCTCATTCACTGGCATCTGGGATAAACACTGCGCTACAACATTTTTCTTTCCTTTAACATAATCTACTACAAAATTACGCTACAACATTTTTCTTTCCTTTAACATAATCTACTACAAAATTACAATCCATCACAGATAATAAACATCTAGTAATTCTTGGAGTCGCACCACCTTCCAATCCTTTTCCACACTTAAATATGTGAATTAGTAGTTTATGGTCAGTTCGAATTATAAAGTAATAAATAATATTTGAAATTGTTCACTGCCCAACAAGCTAACGCTTCCTTTTCAATGGTGGAATGGAATTGTTCTGCACCTTGGAATCTTCTGGACGCAAATCCAATTATTCTTTCCTGCCCATCTACCCTCTGTGAAAGTACGGCTTCTAAACCCACATTACTAGCATCAGTAGTGACTATAGTTTTGTTGTTTACATTAAAACGACACAGTGATGGTGACTCAATGATAGATTGTTTGATCTCTTCAAATGCCTTCTCACATTCATCTCCCCACTGAAATACACTTTTATTCTTCAATAACAAGCGCATAGGTTCTACCTTCTTAGCAAAATTGCATATAAATTTAGAGCAATACTCAGCAAGTCCCAAAAAGGATTTCAACTGTGACCTGGGAACTTCAGATATGGCTTTGATAATACTTTTCTTCGATTTGATTTCTGCTTCTGAAATTTCATGGCCTAAATAATCAACTTTTTTTCTTTTTAACTGGCATTTTTCCCTTTTTATAGTTAGACCATGTCTTTCAATCTTCGATAGAACCTCTTTCAGCACACTATCATGTTCACTCTCTAAATTTCCTACTACCAAAATGTCATCCTGAAAACACTGAACCGTTTTCATACCCTGAAAAATACTTTGCATCGTTCTTTTGGAACACAGAGGCAAGACCGACTGGCATCCTTCTATATCTGAATGCACCCAAAGGTGCAACAAATTATGTTAATGTTCTTGATTCCTTGTGTAGAATTACTTGGTGGTATGCAGACGAGATGCCAAGGACACTGAACCACTTTCCTCCTCCCATCATACTCAACATCTCGGATATATTGGGTAATGGCTGCCTGTCCACCCATATATTTTTGTTTAACTCTCGTAGATCTATGTAAAAACAAATTTTCCCTCCATCTTTTGGAGCTACCACCACTGGAGATAGCCATTCAGAAGACTCAATAGTTATCCAATTCTTTCTTCAGCGGCTCAGTCATCAAGTGAGGTACAGGTCTTACTTTATGCACCACAGGCACAGCTTTTTCCTCCAAAATTATTCTACGAGTAAACCCCTTCATTAATCCTATTTTTTCAGAGAACACTGGGGGATACTCAAGTACTATCTTCTCATCAACATTACATTCCTTGTCCCGTCTATTTACCAATTCTATTGACATAGCAGGTTCTTTGGCATTGGGATCCAAGACAATGTGTATATCATTCTGATGATGACACCCAAGAAGATCTGAACCTTCCTCTGTTATGTACACTCTACCTCGAACTTCACTATTTCCAAAAGCAATATTCATCCACTTTATTCCCACAATTTAAATTTTCTTGCCGCTATATCCAACTGCCTTCATGTCAGATACTTGAAGATCTTTTACATTTCCTTTAAACTGCTCCTCATAAGTATTCCGACCAATGAGTATGAATAAACTACCCGAATCAACCAAAACTCGTACATTCCTTCCATCAAAAGTCACATCACCATGTGGTTTCTCTAATACACAGTTGCTTTACATTTTCACCTTCACACCATCTCACTGTCCAAACTGTTCACCACCTACCTCTTGCACAGATTCTTCAATTTGATTTATTGACAGTACTACTTCTTTTATATTTTCAAATACATCATCCACTGTCTTGACTCCTTGTATTCTCCCTCTCGTTCTACATAATTTAGCCAACTGCCCTCTTTTACCACAACTCCTACAAATGACATTCCTAGGTCCACACCTGGTACATCTATAACAAATTATGTTCCTTCTTTCGTTCCCTAATACTTTAGTTGTTGTGTACCCTTTAGAACTAATTATGCCAGATTATGGGCCGTTATCAATTTCACCCATTCTAATTAGCTTTTTCGTACCTACACCTTTCACTTCATTTACTCCATTTTCTTTCACTTCTCTAACTTCTTTTTCACCATTGTCCATTTCCTTAATCCATGTTAATCCATATTGCAGCATCTTCCATCCTTCTTGCAATTTGGACTGTGTCATCTAAGTTTAAATCCTTCGCCAACAAGTTTTCCTTCACCCGTTTATTGTTTGTACAGCATACAGCCTGATCAGACTGTAAGTCAAATACTGGCAAGAAACAGCTAACCCTCTTAGTTCCGCTAAATATGTCTGAATGTCTTCATCCTCTCTTTGAACATGTGAAAAAAACGTATGTCTTTCAAAAACTTTACTCACTTTAGGAGTGAAACGTTTAGCAAGCATCATTAAGGACATTTCAAACACATTTGCAGCTTGAGCATCTCCAATACCTAATGATATTTCTAGAAGGTAAGCATAAATCCTTCCTCCTTCTGCCCCTAAATGATGCAAAAGAATTGCTTGTTTCCTTATTGGTCCATATTTGTCTCCACCCATTGCCAGAATATATGTAGAAAACATATTCTTCCATCTTTTCCAAGGAATAGTGGGTTCTCCAGGTGTAGGCAAGAAAGTGGGCTGCGCCATCATGCTTTGTTCAGCCACCCTGTAAAGTAATTCTAAAATAGCTAAGTAAAATAATTAATCAATTCAACAAATTAAAATAACAATTTAAAACAATAAACTAAAATAAACCTCCTCTTGTTCATAGCCTTGCTGACTATTGTTTGTAATTATTGCAACCCTTCCTCTATTTTCACTCCTACAGTTCTTGCTCTATTTCACTCACTACAGTCCTTCCTTTAATCGCCTCTTCGCCTAATTAGGAAAATGATACACTTCATCATGGAGGACTCACAGCAGAAACGTCGCACAGCATGAGCGGTGAGATCTTTTTTTTTTTTTATTAAATCCTTTTGTTGTATTCAAGGGTTTTCACAGCGTGCATGTGTTGTTTCCACATTGGAAAGCCCAGCGTGTGTCTAGCCTAACGCATGTTTTCCAGAAAACTCAGCTTGCGTGTAGTCCGATCGATGATAGCGCGAGGGAGACTTGAATGACAGTGTGAGGTGGACTCTCGTCAGGGATCCAAGCATGCGTCCAGCACGCGTTGTTCACTCATCCGTTCAACAAAAGGCGGCACGAGACAATTAGCCCCTGTAGAAAGTTGGACCGGTATATACTATCTGAAAGTAAGAGATAGTGTGCACAGAGTCCAAGGGTTCCCCTTAGAGGTTGATAGTGGCAAAATTAGATAATTCTAATGCTCTATTTTGTGGTAGTGTGGTCGAGCAGTAGGCGTATCAGAGGGTAGTGTTAAGCATTTGTTTTACACACACAGGCAATAAATGAGGAACACACACTCAAAGACTTAACTCCAGGCCAATAGTTGTTATATAGAAAAATATTTTTTCTTAATTTATTTTAGAATCACAAGATTCAAGATTTGAGGTAAGTACATAAAATGCAAGGTACTTCACACGGGTAAGTATAGAACTTTGATTTAAAACAGCAGTACACACAGTTTTGGTTAAAATGGCAATAAGCTATTTTAAAAGTAGACACTGCAAAAATCAACAGTTCCTGGGGGAGGTAAGTTTGGTTAGGTTTCTCAGGTAAGTAAAGCACTTACACAGTCAGTCTCCTGGGCATAGGCAGCCCACCGTTGGGGGTTCAAAGCAACCCTGAAGCCACAGCACCAGCAACAGAGGGCCGGTCAGGTGCAAAGGTCAAAGGAGGGGCCAAAACACATAGGCGCCTATGAAGACAAGGGGTGCTCCGGTCCTAGTCTGCTTACAGGGAAGTACCTGCGTCCTCGGGGAGCAGACAAGGGGGGTTTTGTAGAGCACTGGGACACACACACACAAGCCCACAAAACAAACCCTCAGCGGCACAGGGGCGGCTAGGTGCAGTGGACAAAGTAGGTGTAGGGTTTGCTAATGAAAGCAATGGAGGGATCCGGGGGTCACTTAGGCGATGCAGGCAGGACACAGGGGGGCTTCTCGGGCCAGCCACTGACTGGGCTAGGATGAGGGCCGCCTGCTGGTCACTCCTGAACTGGTAGGTGGTTCCTCTCAGTCCTAGGGGCTGCGGGTGCAGTGCTTGGTCCAGGCATCGGGTTCCTTTGTTACCAGGCAGTCGCGGTGAGGGGGAGCCTCTGGATCCTCTCTGCAGGCGTCGCTGTGGAGGTGTAGAGGGGTCGTCTCAGGGTGTCCACGTCATTGGAGTCACCTGGGAGTCTTCTCTGTTGGTTTCTCCAAACTCGAGCCGGGAACGTTGGGTGCAGAGTGTGAAGACTCACGGTTATGGCGGGAAGTGGAGTCTCTTTAAAAGTTGCTTTAAAGTTGCAAAGTTGTTGCAGTTTCTGAACAGTGCCGCTGTTCTCAGGAGTTTCTTGGTCCTTTAGGTGCTGGGCAGTCCTTTGAGTCCTCAGAGGTCGCTGGTCCCGTTGGATGCGTTGCTGTGCAGGTATTTGAGTCTGGAGACATGCCAGTTGGGCTGGGGCCAAGTCAGTTGGTATCTTCGTGGCCTCTGCGGGACTTTCAGGTCAGCAGTCCTTCTTCTTTCTTCAGGTTGCAGGAATCTGATTTCCTGGGTTCAGGGTCGCCCCTAAATACTGAATTTAGGGGTGTGTTTAGGTCTAGAGGGCAGTAGGCAATGGCTACTGTCCTTGAGGGTGGCTACACCCTTTTTGTGCCTCCTCCCTGAGGGGAGGGGGCCACATCCCTATTCCTATTGGGGGAATCCTCCAAACTCAAGGTGGAGGATTTCTAAAGGCAGGGGTCACCTCAGCTCCGGGCACCTTAGGGGCTGTCCTGACTGGTAGGTGACTCCTCCTTGTTTTTCTGATATCTCCTCCGGACTTGCCACCAAAAGTGGGGGCATCTCCACTAGCTGGGATGTCCTAGGGTGCTGTAACAACAGGCAGAAGCCTTTGAGGCTCACCGCCCGGTGTTACAGTTACTGCAGGGGGAGGTGAGAAGCACCTTCACCCAGTGCAGGCTATGTTCCTGGCCACAGAGTGACAAAAGAACTCACCCCATGTAGCCAGAAACGCATCTGGTTGTGGCAGGCTGGCAGAAACCGGTCAGCCTAGCCTGCCCCAGTATTCAGGGGGCATCTCTAAGATGCCCTATGGGTGTATTTTACAATAAATTCCACACGGGCATCAGTGTGCATTTATTATGCTGAGAAGTATGATACCAAACTTCCCAGATTGCAGTGTAGCCATTATGGAATTGTGGAGTTTGTAATTGGCTGACTCCCGGATCATATACTCTTTATGGCTACCCTGCACTCACAATGTCTAATGTTGTGCTTAGACACTGTAGGGGCATAGTGCTCATGTAACTATGCCCTCACCTGTGGTATAGTGCACCCTGCCATAGGGCTGTAGGGCCTGCTAGAGGGGTGACTTACCTATGCCATAGGCAGTGGGTTAAGGGCATGGCACTCTGAGGGGAGTGCCATGTCAACTTAGTCATTTTCTCCCCACCAGCACACACAAGCTTTGAGGCAGTGTGCATGTGCTGAGTGAGGGGTCCCCAGGGTGGCATAATACATGCTGCAGCCCTTAGAGACCTTCTCTGGCCACAGGGCCCTTGGTACCAGGGGTACCATTTACAAAGGACTTAGTAAGGGCTGTGTCAATTGTGGGAACAAAGGTACAGTTTAGGGAAAGAACACTGGTGCTGGGGCCTGGTTAGCAGGGTCCCAGCACACTTTCAATCATAACTGGCATCAACAAAAGGCAAAAAGTTAGAGGGTAACCATGCCAAGGAAGGCATTTCCTTACAACCCCCTTCACTGTTATGCTTAAAATCTCTTGCTCAACTCGTTCATTAATTGGTACATCCCCAGAAATCCCTTGTTCAACTTGTTCATTACATACATCCACTTATCTTCTTTACCGGTGTATTAGCAGATCTAAACATACCATTCTTGCACTTATGCGATCTTCTTAACAGTTAAGTAGCTCTACAATTAATTAGTTAACCTCCACCTGTTTACTTGAGTGTCACGTTTCCAATATTATCCCTTATAAATATGCTGTTCCGACACTTGAATCCTTAATAAATCTTCAGTCACTTACTGTCAGCCTTCTAATAATGTTCAAATAAGTATTTTTCCAGGGGTGGAAGTCACCGATCTGCGTCCCATTCTCGTCACCAATTTATATAGTAACTCACACTGGCAAGTTAGTTAAATCTTCTTTATTAAGTTCAACATTGGTGACTTCCAGCTGGCTGACAGCAGAACAACTGCCAACCTCTGTAACATTAATTCCCCTCCATTCTACATTACATCATGACATTACCTCATGAATAGAACATTCCTACAGTAGGCCTGGTGCCCGTGACAGGAATGGATCACACAATGGTCAATGTTAGTCCAACATGAGGGCAACTGTTGACCCTGGGGTGATCCATTCCTGACGCAGGCACTAGGCACAAAAAAAATAGAGTTTTTGTTCTACATTTCACCTTTGCAGGGTAAGAAACCTTTGGGGAATCCACACATGCCACACCTCCATGGACTCCCTCAGATGTCTAGTTTCCAGAAATGTCTAGTTTTGGTGGGTTTCCCCATATGGCCGCCGAGCCCAGGACCAAAAACGCAGGTGTCTACCTTACAAAACCAGGTTGTTTTGTGATAGATAATTTTGATGTCTCCACAATACGATTTGGGCAGTGGAATTTGGGGCTGAACTAAACTGGGGAGTTCCCAAGAGAGCACTATCTCTGTGCTTGACGCTGCATGTACCTGCTCTTTGGGTTGGGCTAACCCGCTATTTTCCCGCTGCATAGACTGTGCTTGTGAAGGGACAGCACGACTGTCCTCATCACCTCCCTCAGAATCTCTGGAAGAGGAGTTGTCAGATGGGATTCCACCAACTGAAAAATCACTCCCAGAGTCTGCTTCATCCTCTTTCACTCAGATGCTGTCTCAGTTAGGGCTTGAGCAGCAGTCATTCAATGAGACGCCATCTCTGCTACAGGCTAAACTGTCCCTCTAAAACACTAGCCTACATAGACAGTCACAAAATTTCTGGTGGGTGTGTGTGTGATGCGTGAAACAGTAAAGGGCAGTCACCTTACCTTCACTTCTTCCCTCAATCAGCACGTTCTCTCAAGGCACTCAATAAAACAAAAAAGACACACTATTCCTTCACCTTGTCACATACCCATCGTCACAGTCTTTAGCGCCTGTGGCACTCAGTCCGATTATTGGTGCTCCCACTCCCATGACCTCCTCCTCGGATTCCCTTACTACCACCCAGCAAAAGTTCCCTTCATCTCTCCATAGCCCCCCTCGCACATACATTTGTGATCACGCCCCCCAGGGATAAACTAACATATTTAAAAAGTATATATATGCCCCCCCCCCGGGGTTGGGGGAGCAGCCGACTGTCAAGGGGCTGACCTCCCCCCAAGTGTAATCCCTGGTGTCTAGTTGGGTTTCGTGGCCAAGGATGGCAGCACAGCTGCGATCCACAGCCATGAAACCATTTCAGGAAGGCCTTGTTTGAAAGGGGAGAATCTCCCCTTTCAAACAAGGCCTTCCTCAAGGCAGGGGAGGCCGTTTTAGGCAAGTTTTCCCCAGCAGAAAGTGGCCTTACATCCGCTTCCGGCTCTGGTGGGGAAAACAAATTGTGACGTCAGCGCGCATTGCGGCATGCTGACGTCACAGAGGGGCGGGTAAGAGGACGGAGGAGACACGGAAGCTCTATCTCCAGAGGGACTTTTCAATTTTAAAAAATCCTAAGGTGCAACGCACCGGAGGATTTTTAAAACCCCTCCCTTGCGTCAGCCACTGGTCGTGACCCCCACCAGGGAGGGTGTGTGTTTATCGGCCAGTGGCCAACACACGCACTGAGGAGGGTAAGAACCATGCCACCCACAATAACAAACCCAAACCATCCCTATTCATGCACTGATCCATTTAAACAATCATAGCAACCATTGTGAAGTAATTATGACATGTTATGTTCATTGTTCCATTTAGCAAGGCTGCAAATCACTTTGAAACTAGAATACTCATATTATTGCAATGGTCAGTCTTAACAACTGTGACTCCAGCTACCAGAAACATGATGCAGGACTGCCTCAGACAGGTAGTGTCATCCCCCCGACAGTGAAGAGAGGATGCTCTGTTTTGTATTATTAAGTTGCTTTATTTAATTCCAGTTCTCAAGCTTACTCTTTAATGTTTTGTGATTCCAGGGCCCTGGCTAAGATGTGTTTCTCGAAATTACTTTCTCACGGCCGTGGGTAAAACCAAAACAGAATGTAAATGTTAACGGAAAAAAAATAGAAAAAATGTGTTTATTCTCTCAGATTGCAGAAGCACTGTCCGTAATGCGCTCTCAAATCTTTAAAACAATGAAGATTAACCTTGAGAACTGAAATTAAATACATCTGTTGAATTAATACAACGGTGAGCACCCAGGGCCTTATTTATACTTTTTGGTGCAAAACTGCACTAACGCAGTTTTGCACAAAAAAGTTTTGCACTGGCTTGCACCATTTTTTAGCACCAGCTGGGCACCATATTTATGGAATGGTGCAAGCCGGTGCAAAGGGTAGGCTATCTTAAAAAAAATGACAATAGGCAGGTTTTATTCAAAATAAATTATTCTGACTAGATTACTATCATTTTTTGACGCTAAGGGGCATATTTATACTCTGTTTGCACTGAATTAGCGTCATTTTTTTAAACTCTAAGTGCAAAACGAACTCCATATTTATACTTTGGTGCTAGACCCGTCTAGCGCCAAATTTATGGAGTTAAAGTCATTTTTTGGAAGCGGAAACCTACCTTGCCTTAATGAGATGCAAGGTTCCCGTGCAAAAAAATGGCTCTATGGCCTTAACACCATATTTATACTCCCATGCAAAAATTGTGCAAGGGAGGGAGGAGGGGTCAAAAAATGGGGCAAAGCTTGCTTTGCCCCATTTTTTAAAGCCTGGGTCAGGGCAGGCATTAGGGGACCTGTGGGCCTATTTCCATGGTGGAACACCATGGAATAAGTCCACAGGTGCCCTCTCCAGGCCCCAGGGGCACCCCTACCCACACCAGAGGGACTGCGGAGGATGGGGGACCCCATCCCAGGTAAGTACAGGTAAGATTGCATTTAATTTAAAAAAAAAATTTAAGTGTCATAGGGGGCCCTGAAATGGGACCCCATACATGGCACAGGGTGCAATGGCCACGCCCAGGGGACCCCTGTCCTCTGTGCTGGCCATTGGGTTGGTGGGCATGACTCCTGCCTTTTCTAAGGCAGGAGTCATGTGGCATGGTAGGTTTTGCACCATAAAATGACTCTAATCTGGTTAGAGTCATTTTGTTTTACTCTAACCTGCCTAAAGTCATTTTTTGGTGCTAAACCCTCATCTTCTATACTGCCAGCCCCACCCGTCTAAAGTCATTTTTTTTTTACTCTAGCCTACCTTTTGCACCGGCTTGCACCATTCCATAAATATGGTGCCCAGAAATGGTGCAAGCCGGTGCTAAACTTTTTTGTGCAAAACTTCGTTAGTGCAGTTTTGCAGCAAAAAGTATAAATAAGGGCCAATATTTTGTAAGTTTGCGCCACTTTTGCATAAAAAAATGACGTTAATGCGGCGCAAAAAAAGTATAAATCAGGGCCTTGGTGCTAGACGGGTCTAGCACCAAAGTATAAATATGGAGATATATTTGCACCGAATTAGAGTAAAAAAAATGATGCTAATTCGGTGCAAACAGAGTATAAATATGCTGCAGAGTATAAATATGCCCCTAAATATGGTGTTTAGGCCATAGCGTACTTTTTTGCACAGGAACGCCTACCTTGCATCTCATTAAGGCAAGGTAGGTCTCCACTTTCAAAAAATGACTTTAACTCCATAAATTTGGTGCTAGAGGGGTCTAGCACCAAAGTATAAATATGGCGTTAAAGAAACATGGGGAAGAAATCTTAGGGGTAAAGAAGGAGCGTTCCCAAAAGTCTCCCTCATTAGTAACAGCAACATTCACCCATTAAAGGCACGGTGCTCCAGGTCTAGGAGGATCCTCCCTTTCCTCCAGAATTATGTCAACAAAGACACATACAAGTCAATACAGAGGCCAAGGCACACGTGATTCACAAATATCCAATCAGTACTTATAAGTATAGAGATAACAAGAAAATAACAGTATTTCCATAAATGCATGTGACAATAAAATTTCACTGGAATCCTTCAGATGGAATATTAATCTTTAATGTAACAGAAAAACAGCCAACACGTGTTTCGTCATGGGAGGGAATGCTCCCCGTGACTTCCTCAGGGCTGCAAGGAATATCGACAAACATAAAATAACATAAGTACATCCAACATACAAAGCGTAACAATACAAACAATATACATGAAGAACACAATCAATCAATCAATCAATCAAGGAATTTATATCGCGCACTGCTCACCCGGAAGGGTCTCAAGGCGCTTGGGGGAGGGGGTCTGCTACTGCTTGAACAGCCAGGTCTTGAGCTGTTTCCTGAAGACGAGGTGGTCCTTGGTCAGCCGTAGGTGGGCGGGCAGGGAGTTCCATGTCTTAGCCGCCAGGTAGGAGAAGGATCTTCCTCTGGCGGTGGCTCTTTTGATGCGAGGGACGACGGCGAGGGCGAGGTTCGCGGAACGTAGCTGGCGGGTGGGCGAGTAGAAGGTCAGGCGGTCGTTGAGGTACCTTGGGCCCAGGTCGTGGAGGGATTTGTGTGCGTGGGTGAGGAGTCTGAACGTGATCCTCTTGTTGACAGGGAGCCAGTGCAGGTCTCTCAGGTGGCTTGAGATGTGGCTGCGTCGGGGGACGTCCAGGACGAGTCGGGCGGAGGCGTTCTGGATACGCTGAAGTCTTTTCTGAAGCTTGGCTGTTGTACCGGCGTAGAGGGTGTTTCCGTAGTCTAGTCTGCTGGTGACGAGGGCCTGGGTGACCGTCTTCCTGGTCTCGGTCGGGATCCATCGGAAGATCTTACGGAGCATGCAGAGGTTGTGGAAGCAAGCTGAGGAGACGGCGTTGACTTGTCTGGTCATCGAGAGGGAGGAGTCCAGGATGACGCCCAAGTTGCGTGCGTGGTCCGTTGGCTTGGGAGCGGTGCCTAGGGCCGGGGGCCACCAAGAGTCGTCCCATGCGGAGGGCGACGGTCCCAGGATGAGAACTTCTGTCTTGTCCGTGTTCAATTTCAAGCGGCTGATGTCCATCCATTTGGCGACGTCTTTCATCCCTTCGTGTAGGCTGGTTTTGGCGGTGTCGGGGTCTCTGGTGAGGGAGAGGATCAGCTGGGTGTCATCGGCGTAGGAGATGATGTTGAGGTTGTGTTGGCGTGCGATGGCAGCGAGGGGTTTCATGTAGATGTTGAAGAGAGTGGGGCTGAGCGATGATCCTTGCGGGACGCCGCAGATGACTTCGGTGGCCTCCGAGAGGAATGGAGGGAGGCTTACTCTCTGTGTTCTGCCGGAGAGGTATGAGATGATCCATTCCAGGGCCTTCCCTTGGATGCCGGTGTCGTTGAGGCGTTGGACTAGGGTGCGGTGGCAGACAGTGTCAAATGCTGCGGAGAGGTCTAGGAGGATGAGTGTCGCTGTTTCACCGTTGTCGAGCAGGGCTCGGATGTCGTCGGTGGCTGCGATGAGGGCGGTCTCGGTGCTGTGGTTGGCTCTGAATCTGGACTGCGATGGGTCGAGGGATCCGTTCGTCTCGAGGAAGGCGGCCAGTTGCTTGTTGACGACCTTCTCGATGACTTTGGCAGGGAAGGGAAGGAGCGAGATGGGGCGGAAGTTCTTGAGGTCGGTCGGGTCCGCTGTTGGTTTCTTCAGCAGTGCGCTGAGCTCGGCGTGCTTCCAGCTCTTCGGGAAGGTGGCTGTGTCGAAGGAGGTGTTGATGATGTCTCGGAGGTGGGGTGCGATGGTAGAGGCGGCCTTGTTGAAGACATGGTGGGGGCACGGGTCTGTCGGCGATCCGGAGTGGATGGTGTTCATCATGCGTGTTGTGTCTTCGGGGGTCACCTCGGTCCATGTCTGGAGGATGGCGGCGAGGTGCGTGGGTTCAACCGATGGGTGCGGGGGTGGAACGCCGAAGCTGTTGTGGATGTTGGCGATCTTGCAGTGGAAGTACGAGGCGAGGGAGTCGCAGAGGTCCTGTGAGGGAGTGATGTCGTTGTTGCCGGTGCTGGGGTTGGAGAACTCCTTGACGATGTTGAAGAGCTCCTTGCTGTCATGGGCGTTCTTGTCTAGTCGTTCCTTCAGAGATTTCTTCTTGGTTGTGCGGATGAGCTGATGATGTCTGCGGGTGGCGAGTTTGAGGGCGGTCATGTTGTCGGCGGTCTTGTCAAGGAGCCAGGCCTTCTCGAGGGTGCGGCAGTCCTTCTTGGAGTTTTTGAGTTCGTCGGTGAACCAGGGGGCCTTCTTGCTTCTGGGCCTGGTGAGTGGGTTCTTCAGTGGGGCGAGGTCGTCGGCACAGGAGGTCAGCCACTGCGTGAGGTCGAGGGCTGCTGTGTTAGGGTCCGTTGTCCTGACAGGTGGGTTCTGGCTGAGGGAGGTGGCGAGCTGGTCGACAGTGATCTTGCTCCAGTTTCTGTGGGGAACCTGCTTCGGGTGGTGGTGGACCGTGTTCTTTTTGAAGCTGAAGTGGACGCAGCTGTGGTCAGTCCAGTGAAGTCCGGTGGAGTGGCTGAAGGTGACGTGCTTGCTGGATGAGAAGAGGGGGTCGAGCGTGTGGCCGGCGTAGTGGGTGGGGGTGTTGACCAGTTGCTTTAGTCCGAGGTTGGCGAGGTTGTCCAGCAGGGCGGTGGTGTTGCGGTCGTTGTTGTTCTCCAGGTGGAAGTTGAGGTCCCCGAGGAGGATGTAGTCGGCGGAGGGGAGGGCGTGGGGGCTGATGAAGTCCGTGATGTCTTCGCAGAACTGTGCCCGTGGTCCCGGGGGTCTGTAGATGAGGGTGCCTCTGAGGGTGGTCTTGGGGTCGGTGTGGATCTGGAAGTGCAGGTATTCGGCGGCGTTGAAAGCGTCGATGGAGTCAGTCGAGATGCGAATGGTGCTTTTGTGAACGATGGCGATGCCCCCTCCGGTCTGGTTGACGCGATCTTTCCTGATGATCTTGTAGCCGACCGGGATGGCTATGGCGATGTCGGGGCTGAGGAGGCGTTCATCCAGGTTTCCGTGAGGAAGGCGACGTCTGGAGATGTGGTGTCGAGGAAGTTCCAGAGTTCCACGGCGTGTCTGTGGACAGAGCGGGTGTTGATCAGGATGCACTTGAGGTGGTTGCTGTTGCCCGTCTTGATGGGTGCGGTGCCGGTTTGGAGGCAGGAGAAGTTGCAGGATCGGCAGGCGAAGGGTCCATGGGTGCGTCGCAGGGATGCTCGGTAGCACCTGGGGGCTCGGGCGGTGTTGAGTGCGATGAGTGTGGCGGCATCGTAGGTCCTGCGGGGGGGTTGGCGGACGCGGGGGCCAGGGGTTCTGGCGCTGGGCGCGGTCCAGGCGTGGACGGGCGCAGACGGGCTTACCTTTGGTGCACCTTTGGCGCTCAATCGGTGCTCCCGCTGCGCGCGTCCGCTGCGCGGTCGCTGGGTGGGCGTCATAAGTAAGGAGCCGGGAGGGAGGGTCAGCTGGGAGGCGGGAGGCTGGGTGGCCAATGGGCAGGGGGGAGAGGTGGGACTGCGGGGTCAGCGGCGGGAAACCAGGAAGGAGAGTGACCGGGGCAGCGGCGGCGGAGAGAAGGCGAGGAGAGTGGACAGCAGCAGCAGGTAGAGAGCAGCGAGCGGAGGGCGGTACCTCCGAGATGCAGAGGTCAGCGCTGGTGAGGAGGAAGCGGCGTCAGCGGGATCAGCAGTGGCAGGCAGGCATCAGGCAGCAGCAGTGAGAGAGGAGCGACACAAGTGCAGACATAACACAGGAAAGGCTCATATTTAAAAAGACACGTTACAATTACATCATTGTAATGAATTCGAGTCACATATCAGATGTATTGAAATCATAGCCAAATAGATCCCAAGATATGTACATCCAATTCGGAGAAGAAAACGAGAAACCAGGACAATAACCGTGTGGGGAGAAAAAAAGGCAATAGATACCATAAAGAAACCCAAATTGAGTAAGGAAAACCACACACTAAAATGGTGCAAGTCCACTACAGAGAAAAAATATATCAAAAACGAAGCACACCGAACCCAATATTCCAAATGTGCTAATCATAGAGATCTTAATAAAGATGCCCTGTAGCTGAGACTTAGGCACTATGGGGCATATTTATAATGCCCTAGCGCCACCTTGCGCCACATTAACGTAAATATTTTTAATCCCCGCACCGTATTTACAGAGTGGCGCAATGCATGCACTGCGCCACTCTGTAACCCTTTGCGCTACATTATGCCTGCCCCAGGTATAATGTATGCAAAGGGGTCGTCCCCCCGCTAGGGGGGGGGGCGAAAAAATGGTGGTAGGAAATCTATGACATTGTGCCATGTTTTACTGCACTTTTAACGCTTGCTCGGATCAGGCGTTAAAAGAGGGCTTCCATTCTTTAGAATGGCCCCCTATGTACTCTGCAGGAGGAGTGCCAACAGTTTGGAGCTACTTCTGCAGAGTACTTCAATAGCGTCCAAAATAATGATGCTATTGCCCCCTAGCCTGCACCATGGTGCACCGTATTTTAACACATGGTGGCGGTAGGTAGTGTTAAGGGGCGCAGGGGAAGTGGCGCTGCACTCGGAGCAGCGCCACTTTCCATAAATCTGCCCCTATGCCTGCCCTCGCTCAGTCTTTCAGATGCAATGTCTTATTATGAATTCAATGTCCCTGCGAGCATCGCACCAGCTCGTATGAAAGGTTTGAATTTTATCTTATTTCTTTCTTTTTATTTTAGGTGTCTGTATTGTCCAAGGAGCGAGAGGTCAAGAAGCTGAGGAGAGCCAAGGATCAGGCGGCAAGGATCATAAGAAGTAAGACATACTTCCTCTCTTTTACAGAGGATGAAACACTATGGCTTTAGTTTAGGTAAATTTATGGAGTGAAATCACTGCTTACATTCAAGGTATGCATACATGATCCAGCCATACAAACTATTAAAATAAAACAAGTTTGAATGTATAACTTGCAGTAAAGATCATTAGCACAACATTAATGCCAATGGTCTTACTGCAGTTTTGAAATAAAGTGTCCCCTGTCCCCAGTGAAAAAGAAAGAAAGCCCCAGGAAGAGCATAGAGTGAGACAAAATTTATATCTGTGTGTTTTTCAGAAACACATCCAAAATCCATCCATTTTGTTGGGCGCAAATTGACCTAGGGCTAGATCAAATGTTGTAATATTTGAGTTTGTGTGCTGCTAGATGTCAATGGCATCTCAACCTCTTTTAAAGTATTGAGGCCTCAGTTGGACAGCAGGTTGCAAGGGACAGCTTAGGATGTACAAGCAGGTACTGGTGTACATCCATGGTTTAAGACGATGACCTATGATGATGAAAGGAGAGCACCAAGGGAGAATGATTATGAAATTGATTTACTCTTGGGCCAGTATAAGTAACCCAAGAGTCGTATGTAGAATTGTGGACTACATGAAAGTACGTGAGGCTCACAAAATTTATTCCAATGGTGCTCATTCATGATGAGCAGGCATCTACGGACCATGTTGCGATGCGCACTCACACTGGAGGACTGGTCCACTAAAGAGGTAGCAAGTCCCACATATTATGGAATCGGGTATATGAGCCACGAACAAGAACAGTGCAACCATCACCGTCTCTATGAGTTCCTGCCACCTTGGCTCCTGGCCATGTTGATTTGTGGAAGCTGTGGACATCTCTGGTTGGCCAGCATACAGCAAAGGTACATGTGGGCAAGGTGCATGAGTGTCAGGGAAGCGCTGAGGTCAATACTTGGATGGGTGACACCATGCTGGGTGGGCACAGCCACAATAAAGAGGACATAGGCCAAGTAACACATGGCACATTGCTAGCCAGACTGTCCAAAGAATTGCTGTTCAGACACATACATTTTTATCTCACTTCTCCCATTAGTCAGTATTTGAATCTGCTTGCATGAAAGAACACTGGCTTCAAAATACGTTTTTGAAAGTAAAATTTAAGGATATGCTGCAACACATTTAAAAATAAATATTTATTGTCTATAAAAATGTTATCCGTGTATAAGACATGAATGACTACATTCAAAGTTAGGTAGTTATCACACCTTTGAAAATAATTAACATATTTGATTTGGGTGGATTCAGTGGTGTAGCAAGGGTCCAATGGGCCCTTATGCAAGTAAAGAAAATTGACTTCCTTCTGCCCTGGTTATATTATAAAAAAAAAAACATTCATAATTGGGCTGCGGGGGCTTGTCTGATCTGGTTACCTTTAGCCTTTCACTCTTTACCTGTATCTCTAGGTTCGTGATCCTGTCCTATCAATCTTCCTTTGCCTTTACATCATTATCTGTATATCTTCGAGCACCCATCCTCTAGGTTCCTCAGTATGTCACTACTTTCCATCTTCTATCATCCCTCCACATTCACCTGTTCTACTCATTCATCTTACCCTCTTAATGTCCTCTCTAGCTTTCTGTTCTGTTTTCTCTCCACTCTCACCTCTGTGATTTATTCTATATTTTCTTCATGCCACCCTCTTGTTCTCTTCCATTTCCATCCTTCTTCTTTGTACATTTCTCTGTTTTACACCTATCTTTTCCTTACCCCTATCTTTTCCTTGTTATCTCTCCACTCTATATCGCCATGCCACCTTTTATCTTTTCCTACTGTATCACCTTCTTTCCTGTATCTCTGTACCCTCTGTGATCCCCTCTCCAAGCCTTTTATTCCCTCTATACACTTCTTTGTTCTTCTCCATTTACCCCCACATCCCTCTATTCTGCAGTGTGAATCTAAATTTTGTCCATCCTTTCTTGTATCTCTCCACCCTCCTCTTTACCTCATTTCCTATCTGTGTCCTCCCCTTGATGAACTGTCCACTTCCCACTCTCTCTTTATGCACCCTATTATTATTTATTCTCTCCTCTGTTTTCTCCTCTATATCCCTCCATCCCCTCCCCTTTCATTACCTCTGTATTGCTCCAACCCAATTCATTCAGCCTCCACTTTCCACATATCTCATTACTCTCCAATGAAATCGTTCACTCCTGCATCTCTCCATTCTTCCACTTACCTCTGGCACTGTGTGTTACACACTACACATTACAACACTGCATGAGGCCCTTCAGGAGCTCTATTTGGGGCTTTGGCAGCTCACATGTGTCAGTATTCATAAATTGTTCAACATGCTTCAAAGAGGCCCATCAAAAGACATAGCAAATGTATAAGCAAGTACAAAGTTCTCGGGTTTCCCAGGCCCATGCGTGACTCATCAAATCCAGCTTTTTGCTTTGCATTTTGGGACTAGTAGTCCTTTTTAATCCTATTAATAATTGTACACTACTGCTCCCAGATTGCAAAGCAAAAACCTGGACAGGATACGCTACTCAGCATGGACCTGGCAAACCTGAGAGCTCTGCAGTTTAATGTTTCTGCCATTGGTCATCCCTTGCTGTAAAGAGCTCTTCAACTCTAAGCTCTCCTTGTAGTGACATCAGCCACCTTTTAAAAGTAGAAAGCTGTGCATTTCCTCACAAAGCCCTCCCAGTACACTGGTTATGGGAACCAGTAGTCCATCCAAGCTTCCCATCTACTCGCGATCGCAACGGGGCGAGGTTTGCTTTCTTCATGTAACTATCACCAAGGTCCCGTCTTACAGTGATGCCAGTAACAAGCTTTCCATCACCTCACAGTGATACCATCACCAGCACTGACATCATCTCACAGATACCCACACCAAGATTCCCAAAATAACACGAGTACCGAGCATCCGTTCTCCTCTCATCAGCGCCAAGCTTCCCATCCTATGGCAGTGATCCTGGTGCGAGCTGCCCATCCCCTCAGGTGATACCACCACTGAGATTCCTATGTACGCACAGCAACACCATAACCAAGCTTCCCATCCCATGGCAGTGATACTGGTGCTGAGATGCCCATAACCTCAGGTGATACCACCACTGAGATTCCTACGTACTCACAGCGACACCATAACCAAGCTTCCCATCCCTTGACAGTAACACCAGCACCAAACCTCCCTTCTCGTCTGATTGCTACCAGCATCAAGCTTCCCTTCCTGACAGTGATGCCAGCGCTGAGCTGCCCGTCCTCTCAAGTGACACCATAACTGAACTTCAGATCCCCGAGAGTAACACAAGCACCAAGCTTCCTTTCTCCTCCCAGTCCACCAGAGCCAAACTTCTCATCCCTTGACAGTGATGCCAGAGCCGAGCTGCCCATTCCCTCACAGTGATACCAACTCTAAGATTCCTATGGACTCACAGTACCATCATGGGTAATATTCCGGGACCCACCCCTGGTTTCGTGTCCAGGGCTGGCTTTAGGGCAGTGCGAGTGGTGCAGCAGCACTGGGTGCTGACCTGTATGGGGTGGCGCTGACCTCAGGGGGGCGCTGTGTTTAGCAATAACTTACGAAAATTGCGATTTAAGAGCACCTGGTAAAAGGCTCCTTGTGCGTCCAGTCTTCAGGAAGCAATTCAAATGTCAAGATCACTCTTGTGATCAATGTTCCTGCTAGAGAGAGAGGTGGAGTTTTCTCTGGTGGCAGCTTTGACTCGTCATAACGTAGCACAGAGGGTTAAAGTGCCTGCTGCAAAGAACAGAACAATATTTTATGTCAGATAGCTGAGTGGATTAGTGAAACCAGCCATTACGAGTGCTTAAAACAAATGAATGTATTTGAAAGGGGGGCTATGGAAAGATGAGGGGCACATTTGCCCTGTGGTAGTGACGGAATCTAAGGAGGTGGTCATGGGGTGGGGTTCGCCAAAAAAGACTGTCACACAGGGTGCCACCAGTGCTAAAGCCAATCCTAGTTGTGTCATCAAAACAGCATCCAGACTGCACAGCCGCATGGTGATGCTAAAGCTGGGACTAGATGGGCAGTCAGACTGTGCCCAGAATGCACTCCTATCCCACAGATGCTGAGCTAGAATGTGATTTAATGCTCTTGGATGTGATTTAATGCACTTACACTTGGAATTAAAGAAATAGGTAGGGGTGGGCAGGGAAATCAGGCACAGAGAACAATAAAGGGAGACAGAGAAAAGAGAGAGATGCAAAGATAGAGGGAGAGCAGCGACTCCCAGAGAGACAGAAACAGGAAGGGAGAGAGCGAGACAGAGAGATAGAGACACAGAAAAGAAAGGAACAGAAAGAGGGACTGAGGCAGATATGGAGAGAAAGAGGAAGAGGGACAGAAAAGTAGAAAGAGAGAGAGAGGGACAGATGTGCAGAGGACAATAGATAGATAAATAGATAGCTAGATAGATAGATAGATAGATAGATAAGGACATATAGGTAAGTACAGACAGATGCAGATAAGTATGTTTAGATCGACAGCTATAGATAGATACACAGCTATAGCATGCTAGTGTTGAGCAGACTGGGCCCCGCAGGCTCCATTGCCCCGGTGCCGCTGCACAGGCTGTACCACTGATAGCTATGCTCCTGGTTGGATCACAGGCGAAAATACAAAATTAACAGTGAAATCGGACATACATTACACTGTTTAAAACTATTTCACAGATTTGGAACGCTCAAATATAAAATAGTCTATTTCACAGATTGGGAACGTTTAAATATAAAACAGGTCATTTCACAGATTGGGAACATTTAAATATAAGACAGGCCCTTGGAAAGATAAACACTGTTTTCAGGGACTCGTATATTTTAGGAACTTGTTGCTTCAGAGACGAGAACCATCTTCATGGGCACATTCAGCCTCCCATATAATAAAGTGAAACAGTCTAAGACTGCCTTATTCAGCATCATGTCTCCCAGTGCAGGCAACCAAGACAGCAGTTCTAGTGTTTCAGAACTTTCTGATCTTCAAAGGTACTTGGTAGGAGAACAAGTTGTATTGCTGTGTGGGATTTGATTGTATAAGCTTCTGGCAATAAATGTTCTGAGTAAATATTCACCTGCTACCAACCAATTAAAATGCAATATTCTGGTAGTGTACAGTTTTCTGATTTTAAATACTCTTTAGCAGCGGTCGAAGTCCATTAATAAAGTATGAGAGCTGTGAAGCTGCATGCAATGGGGACGAGGGTGAAAGGTGTGGCTAAAAAATCAAAATGTTTTGTATGTGTTTTTGATCTTTCACCATCAGGCAGCTACATATAAAATAATGTGCAGCTTAAATGAAAAATAAATGTATAAAGTTGTTACTTCATGGGAAATGCATCATAGTACAATATGAAACCTCCATTAGTTCGTGCACTGCGGAGCTCTGTGTGTAGCCAGACAGCCACAGAATCAAATCTTGGTTGGTGCAGTGGAGAATAGTGACTTGTGTATCTTTAGTGCTACGATGTCATAGCCTGTGACAGAACGCACTGTGAATATGTAAGTCATTATTTTACACTTGCATTACACACAGTATGCAATAAACTGCTACACAATGTTTTTTACATAATTGTCCTTTCAACACCTCGTGAGGGGTAATAAGTGCAATATAAATGCAATTACAATCAATAACGCACACTTCACAACTCACTTTGTTAACTCTTTGCACTGCCACTCAAAAAAAAGAAATCTTTGTCATCACAAAGCTTCGAGTGATTCCAAGGCTTGACTGGCCATACCGGGCATTGGGAGTTTCCCCGAGAGGCTGGAAGGGTGGGTGGAGTGCTTTTGTTACTTGGGGCCGGTTTTTAAGCAATGCAGCAGTTTTAAAAGCACTGCAGTGTTCCTTGCATATCCAACAGTTTTCAGGCTAGAATAAAAGTGCCAAGATAATTCTGGTGATTAATGTACCTACTGGAGAGAGATCTGGCTGTTTTGACTCAACATAAAGTAGTAGAGAGGATTAATATGCCTGTTGCAAAGAACATGTACACTGCAGGTCACCAAACAGTATTTTATGTGCAGTGCTTAGTGGGATACTGCTTTTAACCGAGTGATCCTTTTGTTATTGTGCAGTTCATAAGTTACATTAACAATCTAACACAGTGAGCTATGAACTACCATCAAAAAGATGCATGCAAAATACATAGTACGGGTTTGAAAGTTATGTTTTTTCCTAGTCCTTTATTATCCTAATTTTGCCACAAAGGTTTTTTTGGGTAGAAATAAATTGCTATTGGTAAAGTCAACCCTAACCACTGTGTTGCATTCTGAATCCTCTGTTTATGCTTCCCCAGGCCAAGCACACTTACAAAATGCACACTAGTATGGATGACGTGAATTCTACACTTTATAGTCCCCTTCGTCTTATGTAACGTTTTCTATCCACTGATTTACACGTGATTCATTATTGCTATATATGTGGGGGTGTGTGTGTGTGATGTAAATAGCCCCAACTTCCTACTCTGGTAAGAGAGACACTCTAAAACAAATGAAATACATGTGAGAGTTGGGCTATGGAGAGATGAGAGGCACTGTTAGAGGGTAATAGAGGGTAATGGTGAGGAAATCATTGAAGAGCCCTAATAAAGACCACTGTATGCTAGTGCACTGTAAGGTCATTTACTATGCTCTAAAAACAAATACAATTGAACATATAATGAAAAAGTTATTGCAGAATGCACAGTTTTTTGCCATTTTCCCCCCAGATTTTCTTGGTGTGAGAACCCCCTCCCCACAATCCCTATTGCAGAGCTTGCCAAGGCTGCTTTGGGTTCCCAGTCTGGCCCTAAGTGATTCGATCTATTAAAGTCAGTACCAGCTCCCAAGCATCCTCTACATTTGCAGATTACCCTTTACATTTGCAGATTAACTCATTGTGCACATTTGCATTTCTTTTAGGCAAACAGACACACTGTCAGGACGTCTTGTTTAGCTGTCTGCCTGGCTTCAGTTTCACCTCACAGGAGACTCACTGAATGACACTTCAGCTGAAGCACTTAAACTATCAGAATTAAGGGATGGTTGTCTTTTTATAAAAAGTAGGGGAATAGTTTTTCAAAAATCAAAAAAATAGGGGCACCTTGTGGGCCTCCAATCCCGCCCACTTCGATCTCTGCTCTTTCGACTATTTAAACATCATTCCAAGTTGAGTGGCAAAATAATATGAAAAGTGCACGCACTTTTACTGATATACCTTGGTAACATGGCATGACATGCATGCAACTGGGTGTAAATGTTGAGCAACATTTAGGCAGCACTAGAGAGTGTGATGATTTTGTCTGGTTTTACCACATGCAGTTTCAACAGATGCAAAATTACCATGTTTGTTTTTTAATGCACAAGAAAACCACATGGAATTAGTGCATGTGCTAATACCTTACATGTATGACAAAGCAGAAAATCATTTGTTACAACATAGACAGTACATAAAAGTGAACAGGAGAACTCAGGAATTTACCTGAACACAAGCAGCCCTTTTCAGAGCACAAGTAAAGGGAAAACACCAAACATTGTCCAGCCAAATTCTTCGCGGACAGAAGCCCAAACAGAAAGGATCATATTACCATGGTGTTTACATTCACCAGTAATACTCCTAGACGATGAGGTTGGTTAATGAGGATACAAGGCTCTTCAGGCACTTCACATCCAAGACATCCTTCAGACGAAATGAAGACTTTGGCTCTCTGTCATAGGCCAAGTAAACACTAAGGCTCTCATTATGACATTTGTGTTAAATCCCACTTACCGCCACGCTGACTGGGGCCAACGTACCGCCGCGGATATCAGTTCACCATATTATGACACCCACCCACCAATCCGTCAGTATTCAGCCACATACACAAATCTGCCAGCCCAAAGGTCAGTGATAAACTGGTGGTATCGAAACCCACACCATTACGCCAACAGAACAAGGCCCACCACATTATGACCCACGAATCACCACAGCGGACATTCAACGGCGGTAAACCATTGGCGATACATACCGCTGTACTCAAAATGGACACACACAAACAAAACAACACCACATTGGACAATTCAAACAACACACACCACACCCACATCACTATAAAACACACACCCACAGTACCCACAACCCTTTACCATTCCAAACTATTGCCAGCAGAGAGACGTCAAGACCACAGACACAACTAGAGCCACACACTATTCACACCTATACACCACTCACGCAGCCCACATCACACACCCCAACTCATTACCCAACACACCCTTACCTACACACAACACCCATGGCACCACAAAGACACCCCCGTTTCACAGAGAAGGAGCTAAGGCTCATGGTGGAGGAAATTATCAGGGTAGAGCCATAGTCATTTGGTGCACAGGTGCAGCAGATATCGATATCTAGGAAGATGGAGCTATGGCAGAGAATCGTGGACAGGGTCAACGCTGTGGGAGAGCACTCAAGAACTACGCATGACATCAAGAAGAGATGGGGAAGGTATGTTCCATTGCAGCAAGACACCAACTAGCTGTACAGAAGGCTGGCAGTGGACCCCCACATCCTCCCCCACAACTAACAGCATGGGAGGAGCAAGTCTTGGCAATCCTGAGGGCCTGGCTGGAGTAGGAGGAGGACTGGACTCTGGTAAATCAACTCTCTACTACTACTACCCCCCTACCTGCATGCAGTTACATACCCCCACCCTCACCCTCACTCCCATCACTCCACCACTTCCCACACACCCACCACCACATCTCACTCATCCCAATGCCAAGCCCTGCATGCTCTACCAATGCATGGACACCACTCACAGCCCTGCGTGGGCACTCATCACTAAAGCATGCACACTATAGAGAGCTAATCATCCCACCATACACCAAAGTACACAAGTGAAAGCTGCCAGGGCAAATACAATCAAGGGAGCAAGGCACGGATGCACAATATGTCAGACACAGAAATCATAACACATCATTTACATCCCCACAGGTACCCCAGCCAATGTCAGCGTAGAGGAGGTACCAGCAATATCCAGTCCCCCAACAGAAGAGGCCCACAGTGATGACAGCAACTCTGGTCCTCAGGATCTGGATGACCTACCTAGCCCATCAGGGACATCTGGACAGCCGGTTACCCAGGCCCAGTCACACAAAAACACAGAGCCTCCCCCATCAGGGAACACCACCACAGCCCCCACTCAGAGGGCCCATCCCTCTGTCCCCAGGACACGTCAATCAGCAGTGTGTCCACCACTACAGGGACCCCAGGCAACACCACTAACACAGGACGATCCAGGACCTGGGGTCAGTAGCAGTGGGTGCATGGTTCAGGGGACAGAGGCACAGGCCAACAGGGAAACTGGGAGGACTGCTGTGCGCCAGGGGGAGGACAGCCTAGGGAACCGACTCTCCAGGAGCCACTTGCAGAGATTCTGGGAGCTTATCAACATTCTCAGGACACGATGGGCCAGATCCTGGACAATGTGCAGGAGAACAGGCGGCTGCAGGAGGGAAAGTACCAGGGGATGAGGGAGGACTTGCAGGCCATCAACAACACCCTGATCTCCATAGCAGGGGTGCTGGCAGACATGCCCAATATTACAAAGAAGGCAGTATCACAACAGCAGGCCCCTGCCACTAGCCAGACATTTGAACAGCCTTCCACCTCAAGACTCACAGGCCACCACACCCCTCCCTCTGCAGAAGGTGAACCACCCTGCAAACATTCCCTGCGATCCAGACAGAAGCCAGAGACACTTGCCAAGACCCCCGCCAGGAAATTAGACTCTTCTGATTGTCACCCTTGTGTCCCACTTAGTCATCCTGTCCACCTTGATCTGCCATTGCTCCTCTTCCTATGTCCCCTTGGACAATGCGCCTGTGCTACAAACAGATTGGAACAATACCCTGGACTTTCCTCCATCATCACCCCATCCCATTGCACTTGCCCCTCTATAGTTTAACACTTCAAGAAATACACTTGGAAAAAAAAGAAGTTTGGAGTGTGTCATGTATATCAATTATTATGTACTCATTGAAACAGGCACAGACATTGCAATTCAACTGTACAGAAAATGAGCATGGATTATTGATCTGTAGCTGGCTGCAGTGATCACACCAGGAGTATATGTGAGGTCACCAACATCTGCAAAATGAATTGGCAGAGGGAACAGTAAGTGGGTATAGAAGTGGGAAATATCAGCATGCCATTGCCACACAATTTAAAACAAATGTCATTGAAATATGAAGTAACACTGTCCTACCTGTGTGTCATTGGAAGTATTGTCGGATCACATTTGTTCTGTTGTCCTCATCCTTATCCTCTGCCTCCTCATCCTACTGCTGCCACACGGGCATCTCCAGCCTCCTCCTCCTGCAGGAATGGGACAAGGTGTCTGAGGGCCAGGTTATGCAACATGCAGCATGCCACCACTATCTGGCAAACCTTCTTTGGTGAGTAGCACAGGGATCCACCTGTTAGATGGAGGCACCAGAACCTGGCCTTCAGGAGGCCAAAGGTCCTTTCTATGATCCTTCTGGTTTGACAAAGTGCCTCATTATAACGTTCTTCTACACTTGTCCTGGCATTCCTCCAGGGGTCAGCAGCCATGATAGGTTTGGGTAACCTGAGTCACCTGCAAATATTGAGGGACTAATTTAGCCACACACTATCCCATATGGCCCACATCATACCCATACACCAACATCTACTAGGTGGGAACCAGGGTTCACCTATTAGCCACACCCTGTGCCTCTGTAGTTGGGCCAACATATGTGGGATGCTGTTATTCCTCAGGACAAAGGCATCATGCACCAACCCTGGATACTTAGCATTGACGTGGGAGATGTACTGGCCCGCAAGGCACACCATCTGTACATTCATAGAGTGGAAACTCTTCTGATTTCTGAATACCTGTTCATTCTGGCATGGGGGACAAATTCAATATGTGTTTCATCAATCGCCCCAATTATGTTGGGGATATGTCCCATTGCCTTCACTGTGGCCAAATCTTCAACCTGGGAAAAAACAATGTAGCTGCACATGTGTTTAATCAGGGCAGACAACACTCTTGCCAGCACAATTGAGAACATTGGCTGTGACTTTCCTGCTGCCAAGCCCACTGTCACTTGGAAATAACCAGTTGCCAGGAAATGGAGCACTGAGACCACTTGCACAAGAGGGGGGATCCCAGTGGGGTGACGGATAGCAGATATCAGGTCAGGCTCCAATTGGGCACACAGCTCTGTGATTGTGGCCCTGTCAAGTCTATAGGTGAGGATAATGTGCCTGTCCTCCAGTGTTGCCAAGTCCAGCAGGGGTCTGTACATGTGGGTATGTCTCCATCTCCTATTCATCCACAGTGGTAGGAATCTAAGGGACAAAAGAGTGAGGAGCCGGTCACAAACTGAACAATGGAGCTACAACAGAACTTTGCATCCTGTTAACTTGTAATGGGTCATTGTGAATCGTACAGAATGTCTTTATATCACCAATGACGCAGTAATTTTCAAGGGCCTGCCCCCCCTGAAATGGCATCCACCTGTCGTGTGTGGAGGGACAGGTGGACGTGAGGTAATTCCACTGATGCTGTGCGCCATGGGTTGCAGTGGCCAGTGACGAACTATGCCGGCAGTGACGGTATGCACCGCCGTGGACGTTACTGCCATATTCTACCTGATTCCTCACTTGCTACCTGACCTTCTACTGGAGAGGACCTACACTGCATGACCTGTGTCTAGCACCTACCATGGCCTGTGTGACGGGGGAAAGGGCCCCAGCCTTCACATCAGAGGAGTTGGAGAGAGTAGTGGATGGGTCCTACCCCAGTACGGACTGCTGTATGGGCCTCCAGACCAACAGGTGAGTACACTGTGGGAACGATGCATGTGGCATGAATGCATGGAGTGGTGTGTGTGAAGCCCTCGTGTAAGGGGGTAGGTGTATGATCTCTGGACGGCGTACAGGTTGTGTCCTGGGCCATGTGTGTGTAAACGGTGATGGAAATGGGTATGGTGGGCCATATGTTTAACAGGCAGGACTATTTGTCTAAATCTATTTTCCTGTGTGTATTGCTTCTGCAGGTCAGCGTCCATCAAAAAAGGGTATATGGCGTGCCATCGCCAAGGAGGTGAGAACCCTGGGGGTCTATGGCAGGCAGAGCACCCACTGTCGCAAACGGTGGGAGGACCTGAGACGCTGGGCATGGAAGACGGCAGAGGCCCAGCTGGGGATGGCCTCCCAATGAGGAAGGGGTGCCCGCCAAACCCTGACCCCCTGTTGGCTCGCCTACTGGCAGTGGCCTATCCAGAGCTGGATGGGTGCTTGAGGGCCTCACAGCAGCCACAAGGGGATGAGTACAGTGACCATCATTACAACTTACATATGGTAGGTTGGTATCCGGGTGGGGGATGTGTGTCAGTGGGTGTCCCTAGGCCAGGCCTGACATTGCAGCGTAGGTCCACTGTTGGCTCGGGGTCAGAAGGGAAAATCTTGCAACCTAGGTCGTAGGCATCCACTACTGGTCAGGGCTGCGTGGGTCCCAGGTGTGCTGCATTTGGAGGTGTGTGCCCCTCCCCATGCCTTGGATGCTAACTATTTCTCTGGTAGTGCAATGGCACATTGCGTAGACCTGTTTCCTGTGTGTGAGGGTGCTGTGTACGCCAACTGTGGTGTTGGTGCAGCCATTGACCAAGTGTATCCCTTGTCTCTTCCCCCCCGTTTTTGTTTTGTCATCCTGTCCTTATGTGCATTAGCATCATCTGGCGGAGGAGCAGAGGCACCGGTGACGGAGGGGCCTGCATCCCACAGGACCCGGGAGGCAGAGTCCATCGATGCTGAGGGCACCGGTGGGAAGGAGGGCGAGGGGAGCACCACAGCAAAGACTGGTGGAGACAGTTCTGACACAGATACCTCCTCCGATGGCAGCTCCCTGGTGGTGGTGGACACTTCTGTGACCACCCCAGCTACAGGTACATCCACCACCCCTGTACCAGCACCGGCCTCCCAGCAGCCCCCCTGCGAGTTGCCCGTGCCCGCTCACCCAGGAGGGTGGGCATCTCTTTCGCCCCAGGCACCTCAGGCCCTGCCCCAGTTAGACCTACTGTCCTGAGTGAGGAGGCTATTGACCTCCTGAAATCCATCTCTGTAGGGCAGTCAACTATTGTGAATGCTATCCAGGGGCTGGCAGCCCAGATGCAACAATCAAATGCTTTCCTGGAGGGCATTCACACTAGAATGGCGGCCCAACAGAGATTGATTCAGGCTCTGGCCTTCTCTCTGATGGCAGCCTTTGTCCCTGTTTCTCCCCTCCCCCCTCCAACTTCCACTGCCCAGTCCCATTCTCCTCAACCCCAATCCATCCCAAACACACTGGCAGACGAGCATGCACACAAGACAACACCCAAGAGTGTCACAGGCAAACACAAGCACCACACTACATCCCAAAGGCACTCACACAAACACCATCCATTTGCAGACACAACAACATCCACTATTTCCACTGTGTTCCCCTCCTCCTCCTACTCCACCTCCCACCCAGTTCTGTCCACACTCACACCTGCATGCACTACATCATCATCCGCTACCAGCATCACCACACGAAGCAGATCACACACCTCACTGGCAGACACCTCCACAACAGCAATGCACACGTCCCCTGTGTCCTCTCCCACTGTGTCTGTCCCCCCTCCTAAAGTACACAAACGCAAGCACTCAGACACCCAACAGCCATCCACCTCACAACAGCATACAGCCCATGCACCTGCACCCAAAAGCAGCAGACAGACACCTCCAACAACCACTCCCTCATCCTCCACTTCCCTTCCTTCTCCCTCTTCCCACCCCAATGTCCCTAAAAAACTGTTCCTATCCAACATTGACCTCTTCCCTCCCCTTCCCCCCACCGTCCTGCACGTATGGCCAGAGTAGGAAGAACCCAGCCAAGCACCTCAGCCACACAGTCCACGGGTCCAGTCGTCACCACACCCACTTGTGGTGGAAAGAGATCCAGGCCACATGTCCTGAAGGTAAAGGAGCCTGCACCAGGCAGCTGCAAGGGAAAGGAGCATGCTCCAGCAGGCAGGAAGACCAAGGAGCCTGCACCAGCAGGCAAGAATGGAGAGGAGCCTGCCCCAGCTGCCAGGAAGACCAAGGAGCCTGCACCAGCAGGCAGGAAGACCAAGGGGCCTGGGGCAGGAACTGTGACGGAGACCCCACCACCAACCATGGTTGTGTAGCCGTCCTAGTTTGCAGGGGATGGGAGGGAGCCACCCCACACCAGCAGCACCACCACCACTTTGCAGCTGTCCAAGGTTGCAGGAGATGGGCAGGGGCCTCCCCCCACCAGCGGCAAGAGCCTCCCCCCACCAGCTGCACCACCACTGTGCAGCTGTCCGAGGTTGCAGGGGATGGGCAGGAGCCTCCCCCACCAGCAGCACAACCACCACTATGCAGCTGTTACTGCTGGCGGACGGCATGTAATCCTGCCTCCATGGGCTGCTGTGTGGCCTGCCCCCATCCAAAGCCAGTGGGTATGACTCCCACCTGAGAGATTGTGGCACATCACTCCCCAGGATCAAGCACGGGCATGTTGCCCCCTCCTGAACCTGTGGGTATGACACCCACCTGAGAGACTGTGGCTCATCACTCCCCAGGATCAAGCACAGGGCAGGTTGCCCCCTCCAGAACCAGTGGGGAAGACACCCACTTGAGAGACTGTGGCCTTGCACTCCCCAGGATCAAGCACAGGGCATATTGCCCCCTTCAGAACTAGTGGTCTTGTAGCATCTCCCGGCTGAGGTACCCCCCTGTCCCCTGCCCCCTGTCCCCCTGAGGTGCCTGCCTATTTACCAGCTGATACCCTGCAGTGTTCTCTCCGTGTTGAAGCAGGTGATATGTGTGGCCTTGGACTTTGGCTGCGGCCATGTGGCCTACGAACATTGTGGACTGGGCTGTATCCCATTTTCTGTACATATGTATATATCTATTATCTTGCCTAACTTATTTTTCATACTGTGTTGATCTCATTACATTCACTTTTGCAAAATTGTTTTGTCCTTGCATTATTTAGCCGAGTGACGGGGTAAAATTGTTTTTATAATACATCTGGTTGTGTGTATAGTGTGTGTGTGTGTGTGGGGGGGGTATTGTGTCACTCTCTTTTTCCTCCCCCCCTCCCTTGTGTGCTAGGCGGCTGTACTCACTGCCGTCTTTTTTGCCGGCGTTGTTGTTCGTGGTGGAGCAGAACGTAGAAGATCTTCGAGAAGACATGCAGTTCAGGTTCTATGGCGGCATGGTTGTTCCCTGTGCCTCAAATGGTGAGTCCTTTCCCTTTTGAGCTCTGTTTCCGCCAGGCATTTGATGTCGTTGGTACCACCCCGGAAAAGGTGGCGGATTGTGTATTTGTAATATGGTGGGTGGAACTTTGACCTCCGCCTGGCTGTAGACGGCTACCGCCGTGGTGACTGTTGTTTCCACCCTGGCGGTCGGTGTGGTACATTGGCTGTCTTTCGGAGGTCTTTCCACCATGGTCATAATTTGGAGGTACTTACCGTCAGCCTCTTGGTGGTATTACTGCCACTTTATCACCGACCACCCGGGTCGTAATGAGGACCCAAGTGTACAGTATAAAGAAAGAGAGACTGACCTCAAGAGATGGGCATAGGGCATTGCAGCAAGCACCACAGTCAAAGCCTCGCAACAGGTGGTGACTCCCCAGCTTCACTAACCCGACCATCGCACCCCTTACCGAATGAGCTGCAAATTTTGACAAATCAATACCTGCTTCCTTCATTGCACACTTAATCCCCCTTGTAATGGCTGCATTCGTAACCACTTGAAATTGTTTCACCTACAAAACCAATAACTGATCTACCGCATCACTTCTCTTCTCCATCATTCTGCACTCATAATCCTGAATACATTTCACCACACACAATTTAGGTGAACTATCCAAATTAGGGTAGAAAATAGAAGTGGACATCATCTTTGTTCTTCTCCAGACCTTGAACAATACCCCTGTTGGCTGATAAAACCGGTTTGAAATCTCTAAAGCTCCTACATCTGAAACTCTTCTAAAATATACTAAACATAGCAGAGTTGCCAATATCCAAGAAAGTTCTTTTACCCCTAAAAATGTCTTAATTGGCCATTGTTGAAACAATCCACAAATCAAGTCCATATCCTAAAGGAATTGATACCTAGGACTGGTACATCTTTTTAATCTTCTCCCTTTCACCTCCGTGAACCAAAGAATGTCCTGCATGTATGAAGGACCCTTATCAAAAAGCTCTACCAAAAAAAAAAATTAGGCAACTCTATCTCATCAACATCCATGGGATCCAAGTCCCTTGCCATTCACCAATGTAACCATACTCCCCAAGAACTTTTGTATATCTTGGTAGTTCCTAGGGGCTTATGACTCGTTGAGTAATCCTGAAGCAGATTCCGAAAGCTTTGTGAATCTTCCAGATTCACTGAAACGTTTCATTCTACAAGGTGGTTTCACGAGCCAGATATAATTAGAGGGTGCGCTCCCTCTTCTGCTACTTCTAATAAACTTTTCCTTGACTTTATTAAATAAGGTCTCTCTCATAAATAGGGTTTGATTAAACAGAAGTATACAACTATAAACTGTAAATACTACTTGTAGGAATTGTGGCATCTTTCTAGCTTGGTTACCCCCACCTTTTGCCTGTTTGTCAGTATGTTTGACTGTGTTTGACTGTGTCTTATGGGTTCCTGCTAACCAGGACCCCGTTAGTTTAGCTCTCTCCTCTAAATTGTACCTTTTTCTTCCCACAATTGGCATACTGGTCCCCCCATGTCATTCCCTAGTATACGGTACCTTGGTACTCAGGTCATTGGGGTTCCAGGGGATGCCTATGGGCTACAGCAGCTATTCCACCACCCATAGGGAGCCCATGCAAAGGTTTCTGCAGGCCTGCCTTTGCAGCCTGCGTGAAATGGGTGCATGCACCCGTTTTCACTACAGGTCACTGCACCAGGTCACTGTAAGTCACCCCTATTGAAGGCCCCCTCAGCCCAGAGGGCAGGGTGCAGGTACCTGTGTATGAGAGCACCCCTGCACTATCAGAGGTGCCCCACGAACTCCAGCCCCATTTTACTGGACTTCGTGAGTGCGCGGACACCATTTTATATGTGTACTGGACATAGGTCACTCTCTGTGTCCAGCTACATAATTGTAACTCTGAACCTGGGCATGTTTGGTATCAAACATGTCAGAATCATACCCCAATACTGTTGCAAGTATTTGAAGTATGATTCCATGCACTCTGGTGGCTCCTTAGAGGACACCCAGCATTGCTACCACCAGTCTTACAGGATTTTCTGGGCAGCCCAGCTGCTGCCACCCCTCAGACATGTTTCTGCCCTCCTGTTGCTTGAGAAGCTCAAGCCCAGGAAGGCAGAACAAAGGATTTGCTTTGGGAGAGGGGTATTACAGAGGGTCCATGGGTTCTGCCATCTTAAATCCAAGGTTGGCATGGAACTCTGGGAGCTTCTGAGTGGCCAGGCCAGGCAGTAACATCAGAGCCCCCTCCTGATAAGTGTTTACCTGGTTAAGTGACCAATCCCCCTTCCAGGGCTGTTTAAGGTCTGTCTCCTAGGTGAGTCCTCAGATTCAGCTTGCATGATTCCAGCAGGACTCCTCTGCATCCTCTGCTTCAACTTCTGGCCTTCGGAACCTTTGGAACCGCAACAGGACCCTCCAGGAACCTACGAACTGCAGATCCACAAAGACGACTCTTCTTCAACATTGTATCCAGACTTCCTGCCAGCTTTCCAACATTTCCCCGGCTGCGCATCCTCAGAAGACTGCTACTCTTCAGCCTGCACAAGAAGAAGAAGGAATCTCCCTTGGGGTGAAGGCATCACTCCCCTGCATCTGCGGATACCTGGCTGCATCGACAATTGGCTGCGTGGATCTCCTCTCCTCCCGAGTAGCGTGGATCCTAGAACACGAGTGGTGGTCCATAGAGTTCCCCTTGGTCCTCTCTACCAGCTGTCGCACTTTGGTTGTGGTAAGTCCTTTCCACTCCACGCAAGACAGCATCCCGTGCACTGCATCCTTTGCAGCTGCCAAGGCTTGTTTGCTTTACCTCCTTGGAGAACTTCAGGCAACACGTACCTCTAGCCACCAGCACTCCCTCCTGCAACTCCAGGTCCTTTACGTGGTCCTCCGGCGACGTGGGAGCAACTTCTGTGGTTCTGCGTGGGCTGCTTCAGGGACGTCTGTGTCCCTGTCATGTGGGCCACTTGTGGGAGCTGCCTTTGCTCCTGTCGGTCTTCTGTGACGCGGAGGATCCCCTGTGACTCCCCCTCCTGGGTAGAGTTCTCCTGGGCCTTGGTGGTCCCCGGCAGCACCTCTTTTCCTCCAACCCTGAATTTGCCTTTGCCAAGGCTTGTTGGTGGAAATCCTTCACTGACACCCATCTGCAATCCAGCTTTCAGTGTGGGACACCTTCTGCATGCCTCAGTAACTCTTATCCCGCTTCTGTGCTGCAGTGCTGACCTGTCCACCTTCTTCGTCAACCAACTCCAAAAGGAGCATTTGGGTGGATAGTATGTCCTACCCACCCTGGACTCCTCAAACACTTCTGGACTTCGTCCCCTCTCTCCATCTTCAGTAATCCATTGCTGATTTCTTGCAGGTTGTTCTGGATGTCTTCTGTTTCTTCTTTTCATCCTTTGGGGTGGTTTGGGGGAAATCCAGTGTTTTACTACTGTGTTCCTGATCACTGGGGGGCACTGCATTACTTACCTGTGTGGTTCACTTGTACCCCCAGGTCCCCTCTACACAATTTACTTACCTAGGTGGGGGCCCTGTGTTCGCATTCCACTTTCATAGTATATAGTTTGGGCTCCCCCTAGCGCTACTATTGCTTATTGCTATTTTACACTGTTTTCTAACCTTTTTATGCCTCTTACTGTTTATGAGTGTATATACATAGTGTATTTACTTACCTCCTGTTGGAGGGTTGACACTCTAGTATTTGGTACTGTGTTCCAAACATGAAGTACCTTCATTTTGTGTACAACCAATTGTTGTCTTTCTTGTGTGTAAGTACTGTGTGACTGTAGTGGTATTGCAAGAGCTTTGCATGTCCCCTAGATAAGCCTTAGCTTCTCATCCAGAGCTACCTCTAGAGAGGCGGGTTCTAGACGCTGCCCATACTTTTCTAAGAGAAGATACGTGGACCTTATATAAGGTGTAAGTACCACAGGTACCCACCACACACCAGTCCAGCTTCCTACACCAGTCAGGCCCCAAAACGCATTTAATGAAGCCTTGTCTGGACCCAAGGTAGAAAGGCCCCCTACCAGGTGATTTTAATCATGAATACTGATGTTAAATGTGCTGAAGTACTACACTGGGTGCATGCGTCGCATACCCAGAGAACCAGAGATCTGTATGAAGGAATAGTGTTCTTTGAGCCAGAACAAGAGCAATGGTGACAGTACCACTGCAAGTTGTACAAGAGCAAGGAGCAATAACGCAAGAGGCACAACAGCAAAGAGTAGAAGGGGGGAAAAACTGCAGACAAGTGCATCAGTCCAGTTTCCTAAGATCTCACAAAGTGGCATTGAAATTTCTGGTGAAGAGAAGCGAGAGACCAGACTGAAGTGACAGTTGAGTCAACACCAAAACAACTAGAAAATCCGGGTGAAGGGGCATGTACTGGATCAAGAAGAGGTACTAACAATGCTGAATGGCCAAGAACTTATGGTCAAAGGAAATTGAGACCAAGTATGTCAGTTGAACGCATACCGCCAACAATTGTTGATGAGACAGAGACAAGCAGTATAAGTGACACAGAAAAAGAAGATCAACATACACCCATGTGCTGGAAGTTGGCAAAGCGATCTCCACGCTCTCCAAAGGCAGCAAAGTGCTCCTCACGGGCTGAGGGTTAACAAAGCACTCTACATACTCCTGTTTTTCAACAATGAAGTGGAAGTGCAAAGTGCCTGCTGTGCGCTAGGAGAAACTAAGGTGCTCACTACGCGCTTAGTGAAAAAGAAATGAAAATATAAAGTCCTCCCTTACTATGCGCTATTTTCTGCAGAGGCCAGAGGCAACAACTAAAGCCCCCCACATGCTGGGCCCCTAGGAGAGCACTTGGAGGGGAGGCAGGCAAACAGCAGTGGGCAGGCAAGCCAGCACAGAAAAATCAGCAATTCTGATGGCGATCCTCCTGGCACTCCAATAGTGCCATGGAAGAACTGAGTCAGGGAGCAGCTGGCAGCAAGGCAACAAACAGAAAAGCAAACCAGTGAGTCCTTTATGCCACCCAGCAAGTAGCAGATAGCAGGGCAACAGCAGAAAAGCAGTCCAGATTAGTCTTTTAAGCAGCACAGCAGTCCTTCTGATAGAAGTACAGTCGCAGTTCCAAAAGTGCTCTGAAAAACATGGGGTCAGAGCCCCTGTACTTATACTCAAAAATATATTTGATGTACAGACTGACATCAAAAGAACCCTTTCAAGAGTAACACAAACCACTTTCCACCCAGCCCTGGCTCCAGACATCAGTAGGTTTAAAACAACAGATTGTGTGAGGACAAGTCATAACCAATTATCATGTAAGGCTTGAACGACCTCTCCCTCTCCCAGCCTAGGAAGACTATCAGTATGCAGATAAATTCAGATATATTTCCTGTCACACCCAGCTATTCCTGTGTTGTGGCTGTCTGGAAAGTATGCACTAAGTGTACCTGTCACTCAGCCATAGATGATGTTGATTGGAGTCAGGCTACAAAGCACTTATGCACAGAGAAATGCCCACTTTCTCAAAGTGGCATTTCTAAATTAGTAATATAAAATCCAACTACATCAGTAAGCAGGATTTCTCATTACCATTCCACACATACCAAACATGGCAACACCACTTCTTTCAGATCAGAAATTACCACTTAAGACTATATAAAAGAATTTCCAGTGCTAACCTATGAGAGGAGCAGCCCTCACAGTAGTGAAAAATGAACTAGGCTGTTTGTCACTACAAGGACATGCCAAGATGTAGTATAAGGGGAGCTCAGGCCTTGGCAAGTAGTTTGAAATGGCAATTCAAGGTGGCAGTAAACTGAGCACGCAGGCACTGCAGTGGCAGACCTGAGACAGTTTTAAAAGGCTACTTCTGTGGGTGGCACAATCTGCGCTGCAGGCCCCTAGTAGCATTTCATTTACAGACCCTAAGTATAAAGTATACCACTTTACAAGGGACGTACAGGCAAATTAAATATGCCAGACAGGTGTATGCCAATCATACAATGTTTTAGGGGAGAGAGCACATGCACTTTAGCACTGATTAGCAGTGGCAAAGGACACAGATTCCTAACGCCAACATAAAGCGGGTCAGAAAAATAGGAGAAGGAAGGCAAAAAGTGTGGGGATAACCCAGCAGAAAGGGCCATTTCTAAACACTTTGCAACACCAGGAGGAGAAATCCTCAAAGCAATACTAGTATCCAACCTCATATGAGTTGGTTTGTTTCCTGACCTCATTGAGAGTATACATAGCTATCAAATGTATTCTGGAGAAAAAAGAACAGAGAGAGAATCAGAAAGATAAAGAGATAATTAGAATTAAATGATCACATCGATAGGGAGTATTAAAAGATGAAAGAACGGAAAGTTTAAAAACAAAAAGAAAAGACTCAATTGAATATGAGAGTGACCTTTAAAAACTCAAAGAATTTATGAAGGCTAGAAATCATCAGAGGGGGGAGGTCCCAGAAGTGTTTTAAAATAATGAAAACTAGTGCAATAACTTGCAGAATTAACATATAAGCCCTCATTACAACCCTGGCGGTAAAGTCCGCTGACTGCCGTGTTGACGGTGCCAATATACCGTGTCCCCGGCGGAAATCCGCTACGGGTATTTTGACCCACACTTAGAAATCCTCCACAATATAAACACCCACACAAGTCCGCCACACCAAAGGTCAGTGATAAACTGGCGATAGCAAAACCTACACCGTCAATCCAACAGGAATATGTCCACAGTATCACAACCCACGAATCAACGCGGCGGTCATTCAACCGGGGTAATCCATTGGCGGTATACACCGCCACGCTCAAAATACACACACACTTACAAAACTACACCACATTGGACAATTCAAACTACACACACCTGACACACATACACACACCACACCCACATACCCACATCACTATAAAACACACACCCACATTACCCACAACCCCTTACAACAGCATTGTTTGAAGAAGCATAGAGAGAGAATAGCAAAGACAACACCAGCATCCAGAGGCACACAACACCATCACTCATACACCATCCACGCACAAAACACCACACACCCCAACACATCACCCCACACATCACATCAACCATCACCTCACACATCACTCACACCACATCATGGCACCTCAAAGACACCCCAGGTTTTCAGAGAAGGAGCTAATGGTCATGGTGGAGGAAATCATCCGGCTAGAGCCACAGCTATTCGGATCACAGGTGCAGCAGACATCTATTGCAAGGAAGATAGAGCTATGGCAGAGAATTGTCGACAGGGTCAACGCAGTGGGACAGCATCCAAGAACATGGGATGACATCAGGAAGAGGTGAAACATCCTACGGGGGAAGGTGCGTTCCGTGGTTTCAAGACACCAGATAGCAGTACAGAGGACTGGCGGTGGACTCCCACCTCCTCCCACACAACTAACAACATGGGAGAAGCAAGTCTTGGGGATCATGCAACCTGAGGGCCTCGCAGGAGTAGCAGGAGGACTGGACTCCGGTAAGGCAAATATTTACTATTATATCCCCCCACCCTACTTGCATGCCATCACAAATTACATCCCCTACCCTCACACCCATCACCCCAACACCTCACATATATCCCACTATCACAACTCACACATCCCAAAACCAAGCCCTGCATGTAACACCAATGCATGGTCACCTATCACCAAAGCATGTCCAGTAGAGAGACTCACCCAGGCCCCAAAATCATCAATCACACAAGGGCCAAGGCAATAATGCAAGCACATGAGTAGAGGGTAACTCACGCATTGCACAAGATGGCACACACAGATACAATAACAATGCATTTACACCCCAACAGGACCCCCGCCCAACGTCACTGGACAGAAGGTGCCAGACATATCCAGTCCCCCCACAGGAGAGGCCCACATTGACGACAGCAGCTCTGCACGCCTGGATCAAGATGACCAGCACGGCCCATCAGGTGCCTCTGGACAGTCGGTTCCCCTGCCACAGTCACAAACCACCGATGAACCTCCCCCCTCAGAAAACACCACCACAGCACCCACCCAGCAGGCCCATCCTTCTGTCCCAAGGACACGTCAATCAGCAGTGTGCCCACCACTACAGGGACCCCAGGCAACCCCACTAACCCAAGACAAACAGGGACCTGGGGTCAGTGGCAGTGGGCACATGGTTCAGGAGACAGAGGCACAGGACAATAGGGAAGCTGGGAGGACTGCTGTGCGACAGGGGGAGGATAGGCCCAGGGAACCCACTCTCCACAAGGCACTCTCCAACATCATGGGAGCATACCAGCATTCCCAGGAGACCATGGGCACAGTACTGGCCAAGTTTCAGGAGTCCCAGCAGCTGCAGGAGGAACAGTACCTGGGGATCAGGGAGGACTTGAGGTCCATTAACACCACCCTGGTCACCATTGCAGGGGTGCTTGCAGACATGGCCAACACCTTGAGGGAGACAGTGGCCTGACCGATGAACAGCCCTCCACGTCCGCCAGCGCTAGTGGACAGGTGGTTCCGCCACAGGAACAACAGGCCACTACCACCCCACCCCCTGCAGAAGGAGAACCACCCCGCAAACGGGCCCTGAGATCCAGGCACAAGACAGAGAACATTGCCAGTACCCCCGCTAGGAAATAAGACCCTCCTGATTGTAACCCTTCTGTCCCACTATGTCACCCTGACAACCTTGAACTGCTATTACTCCACTTCCTATGCCCCCTTGGACAATGCACCTGTGATAGAAAGAGACTGGACTCCACCATGGACATTCCTCCATCATTACCCCAGCCCATTGCACATACCCCTCCAATGAATAGCACTTAAATAAGCACCCTTGAATCACAAAACAATCTGGAGTCAGTCTGTACTTTCACAAGTGTGTTATCACAACCTCTCTGACACATATCAATGTCAATGTTCATTTTCACATACCAATGTTTGACAGTTGTTGGGCAGCAGTAAACATAGCAGAAGGCAGAATGTGGTACCCAGATCTGTGAAATGGAAAGGCAAAGTGAACTGTCAGGGTCCATATACAGCGGTAAAAAGGCAGAATCATGCAATGTCCTACAGTAGTCTGATATGAGTGGAGCAGTGCCAGTCTCTCACCTGTGTCTCACTGGAAGTATTGCATGTTGATGTTGTTTCGGTTGTCTATATCGTCTTCTTCTGCCTCCTCTTCTTGACTGTCCACAGGCTCCACAGCTGCCACAAGACCAACATCAGGTCCATCCTCCTGCAGAAAAGGCACCTGGCGTTGCAAAGCCAGATTGTGCAACATACAGCATGCCACGATTATCTGGCACACCTTCTTCGGTGAGTAGTATAGGGAGCCACCTGTCAGATGGAGGCACCGGAACCTGGCCTTCAGGACGCCGAAAGTCCGCTCTATTATCCTCCTAGTTCACCCATGTGCCTCATTGTAGCGTTCCTCTGCCCTTGTCCTGGGATTCCTCACTGGGGTCAGTAGCCATGACAGGTTGGGGTAACCAGAGTCACCTGCAAATATCGAGGGGTATCTGTTAGACACACACACCAACCCTTAGGGACTCTCCCATACACAGACACCTATTCAAACTGTGTGGGGACCTTGGGCTCACCTATTAGCCACACACGGTGCCTCTGGAGTTGGCCCATCACATAAGGGATGCTGCTTTTCCTCAAAATGTAAGCGTCATGCACTGAGCCAGGATACTTGGCATTCACATGGGAGATGTACTAATCTGCCAAACACACCATCGGCACATTCATGGAATGGTAGCTTTTGCCGTTTCTCTACACCTGTTCATTCCTGCGGGGTGGGACAAATGCCACATGTGTACCATCAATGGCACCAATGATGTTGGTTTATGTCCCAGGGCATAGAAGTCACCTTTCACTGTGGGCAAATCTTCCACCTGAGGGCAAACGATGTAGCTGCGCATGTATTTCAGCAGGGCCGATAACACCCGGGACAACACGTTAGAGAACATTGGCTGTGACATCCCTGATGCCATGGCCACTGTTGTTTGAAAGGAACCACTGGCCAGGAAATTGAGTACTGACAGGACCTGCACTAGAGGGGGGATTCCTGTGGGATGGCGGATAGCTGACATCAGGTCTGGCTCCAACTGGACACACAGTTCATGGATTGTGGCACGATCAAGTTTGTAGGTGATAATGATGTGTCTGTCTTCCATTGTTGACAGGTCCACCAGGGGTCTGTATACTGGAGGATGACGCCATCTCATCATCTGCCCCTCCGGATGTGCCCTATGGAGGAGAAGGGTGAGCAGAGGGTCATACACCATATAGCTTGCACAAGGGTGTTTTGCACTATTGTGATGTAATTGGTGTGTGCCGCTGTCTGTCTGTATTCCTGCCCAAAAGTGCTGTGGCGCAGTTAGTTGCCCTGCCATGTGGCCCCCTGAAATGGCAGCTGCCTGACCTGTAAGGAGGGACAAGGGGAAATTATGTAAATGTGCTGGCGTTGTGCAGTGTAGCAGTAGGCGGAGGATGACCGCGGCTCAATTCAGCATTGGTTATCATTGGGCCCTATTGGTTCCAGGACCCAATGACGATGTAAGCCGCGGTGACGGTACGCACAGACGTAACCACCATTTTCTATCTGTTCACTCACTTGATACCTGATCTTCAACAGGAGAGGACCTACACTGCAAGTGCTGCTGTGACCTGAGTCTGGAAGCGACAATGTCTGAGGAAAGGGCCCCTGCCTTCACCGCGGAGGAGTTGGACAACCTGGTGGCTGGGGTCCTCCCCCAGTACACGCTACTCTATGGTCCTCCAGACAAACAGGTGAGTACACTGTGAGCATAATGGATGGGACATGAATGTATGGAGTGGCGTGGATGGAAGATACCTGTGGGGGGCTGTGGCCAGCATGTGAGGATGGTCAGTGTATGTGTTTCAGGGCATGGTTGGGAAGTTGTGGCCAATGAGTAAGAAGAACCGTATGGGGGAGTAACATCCATTCTTACTTTACTTTTCCTCTAGGTCAGCGCCCAACAGAAGAAGGGTATTTGACGTGCCATCGCCAAGGAAGTGCGGACCCTGGGGGTCTACCATAGACAGAACACCCACTGCTGCAAAAGATGGGAGGACCTGCGCCGCTGGAGCAAGAAGACGGTGGAGGCCCAGCTGGGGATGGCCTCCCAACGTGGAAGGGGTGCCCATTGCACCATGACCCTCCTGATGTACCGGATCCTGGTGATGGCATATCCGGAGTTATATGGGCGCTTGAGGGCATCACAGCAGCCACAAGGGGGTGAGTACAGTCTCATTCAGCTGACTCTGCGTGCTTTACGAGGTGTCTGGGTGGGGGAAGTGGGCTGTGGGTTCCCATAGGCCAAGGCGAACTTGCTAGGGTAGGTCCCTTGCTAGGCAGGCTCTGTGGCACTCCAACCCCAAAAGTGGTAGTGGCCATCTACACCTAGTCAGGCTTCTTTGGGTTCCAGGACTGCAGCAAATGGGCTTAGGCACAGTCCCCCATAGGCAGGTGATTTTCCTAAGAACTGTTAGTGCATGGCCTAGTGCGTAGGGCTGCTCCCTGTGTGTTGTGTCCGCCAACTGTGGTGTTGTTGCTGGCATTGACCATGTGCCTCCTCTGTCTCTCCCCCTTTTTGTTTTGTCACCTTGTTCTTGTGTGCATTACCATCATCTGGTAGAGGAGCATTAGCACCGGAGCAGGAGGGAGCTGCAACCCACATGGCTGTCAACATCAGGACAGTGCGCACACTACGGGCGACAAAAATGCAAAAACACAGTCTTTATGCAAGAGCATAATTCATGCATTGTGTTTATATGCAGTATGTTAACCTTTTGCATTCCAGAGCTTAACCTTGAAAAACACTATTAATGATGTTTGCAATAATTGTTCATTTGCAAGGCATTGCTGCAGGCTTACTGAGTGTGTTAGGGTGTGGTCCCTTTCTGGGACCTTCTAGAAGCTTTCCCTGCAGCATGACTGGGTGTGGTTTGTGGGCTGGGCCAGACTCTATGTAATGGAGCCATCCTAGCTCCACGTGCTCACTATTCAGAGGTCTCAGTGCAGAGCAGCAGCAACTTCCTGAGCTTCAGTTCCAGAGACCTACCTTGATGTTCCAGGCCTGTCGCATTATATTGGTGATCCTTGAGTGGGCCACCAACCCCCGTTCTCAAAGACTCTCGAGTTTTGGGCCTACTTGTGAAACTTTCAGAGTGCGCGATTCATTGCTCTCATGTAAACCTTGGCATTCAGATCAGCAACAGTGAGCACGATCATTTCATGGCATTTGCATATTCTTGTTCGAACAGTGTGCGTGATCATTTCATGGCATTTGCATATTCTTGTTCGAATCGGCAGTGTGCGCGATTGATTTCCGGCATGTAAAAGTTGATGTTCAGATCGGCAACAGTGTGCGCGATCATTTCATGGCATTTGCATATTCTTGTCAACAGGCTGGCGGTGCTTCATGGGCAATTCTGACCGCGGCGGTAAAGCCGCGGTCAGAAAAGGGCAACCGGCGGTTTCCCACCGGTTTACCCCTGGCCCAAGGAATCCTCTATGGCGGCGCTGCTTGCAGCAGCGCCATGGGGATTCCGACCCCCTTCCCGCCATCCTGGTCCTGGCGGTAAAAACCGCCACGAACAGGATGGTGGGAACGGGTGTCGTGGGGCCCCATAATGATTTTCAGTGTCTGCAAAGCAGACACTGAAAATCGCGACGGGTGCCACTGCACCCGTCGCACCCCAGCAACTCCTCCGGCTCCATTCGGAGCCGGCTTCATCGTTGCTGGGTCTTTCCCGCTGGGCCGGCGGGCGGCCTTTTGGCGGTCGCCCGCCGGCCCAGCGGGAAAGCCAGAATGGCCGCTGCGGTCTTTTGACCGCGGTGCGGTCATTCGGCGGTAACCGCATGGCGGGCGCTAAGTACCTAGTTTCATTCCTATTGTTTTCCAGGGAATGTTTCAGATAGCCTTTTGTCCTCATGTTAAAATGCGTTTGTTCTGAAACATTATTCTAGAAGGTTCTTGTATTCTAGACAGTATATGATATTTCATGAAAAGCTCATATGAAACATGAATTGTATTAACCCATTCTTGATTTTTTTCCAGGTACCTAGATTACTTGAGGTCTAGTTATAGTCACTTCTTGGGTTATCCATGGTTACAGTATGAGAACTCTTAGAACCATAGTCTATTGAAAGTCAATGTGATTATATATTGATATTGTGTTGTTTAACCTTTTGCTTCCTACAGGTCTCCTTCCCAGCTGTTCCCTACCTAATCCCCTTTTCCCCCACTCAGACTCTCTCAGGCTCTGTGATATTTCTATTGGAACTTTGGAGCTCTCTAGTGGTGGACATGTTGGGAATGTGCGCAGGCCCCGAGGATCTGGTCTCTCTGACAATGGCCCACAAGGGTGAATGTACGGAGTCTGAAGGCACCAGTGGGACGGAGGGTGAGGGGAGCTCCACGACAGGGACAGGAGGAGACACCAGCGACAGCGGCTCCTCCTCTGGTAGGAGCTCCCTTGCGGTGGCGGGCACCTCTGTGCCCACCACAACAGGTACAGCCACCAACCCCCTACCAGCACCGCCCTCCCAGCAGCCCCTCAGCGTGTTTCCCGTGCCTGCTCACCCAGGAGGGTGGGCATCTCCTTTGCCCCAGGCACCTCAGGCCCTGCCCCAGTCAGCCTTGCTGCCCTCAGTGAGGAGGCTATTGACCTCCTGAGATCCCTCACTGTTGGGCAGTCAACCATACTGAATGCCATCCAGGGTGTCGGGAGGCATTTGCAACAAACAAATGCATACCGGGAGGGCATTCATTCTGGCGTGGCGGCCCAACAGAGAACATTGCAGGCTCTGGCCTCAGCACTGATGTCCCTGTGTCTAGCCTCCCTCCTCCTACTTTCACTACCCAGACCCAATCCCCTCTACCTCAACCTATCCCAAGCACACCATCAGACCAGCATGCACACTCATCAACACACAAAAGTGGCTCAGGCAAACATAAGCACCACACATCCCACAGGCACTCACACAAGCACCATACGCATGCAGACACACCAGCATCCACTGCCTCTACTGTGTCCCCCTCCTCCACGTCCTCCACCTCCCTCCCAGTCTTGTCTCCACTCATACCTGCATGCACTACATCCTCAGTCACTACCTCCATCACCAGCACGCCCATCACCACACACCACTCATGTGTAATCACCACCCCCACTACCATGCACACGTCCCCTGTATCCTCTCCCAGTGTGTCTGTGAGCCCTCCTCCCAAAGTACACAAACGCAGGCACACACCCACTCAACAGCAATCCACCTCACAACAGCCTCCAGCCCATGCACCCTCACCCAAACTCAGCAGACGTACACCACCTACAACCACTACCTCTTCCTCCACTCCCAAACCCCCTCCATCTTCCCATCAAAGTGTGTCTAAAAAAAATGTCCTTGCTAACATTGACCTCTTCCCTACACCTCCCCCCCCACCCTTCCCCTAGGGCCAGGATGTCCAGATCCCAGCCCAACACCTCAGCCACAAAATCCTCGAGCACTGTGGTCCCTGCAAGTCCGGGAACAGCCCCAGCATCATCCCCATTGGGCAGCTGTCCGAGACTGCAGGAGACGGCCTGGTGTCTCCCTCCACAGGTGCTGACACCTGCACCACCAGCAGCATCTCCGCCGCAGACACCGCCGCAGCCACCGCCACCTGTCCCGCGACGTGCCCAGCCAGTGCCACCACAGCGGACATCAGCAGCATCCCCAGTGGGCAGCCGTCCAAGGCAGTAGGAGATGTCCTGGACCCTGCACACACTACATGAGGCTCCACAACCAGCACTGGCAGTACCAGCAGTTGGCAGGCTAAGTCGCCGCTGGGTGGAGTGTGTCTCTGCCTCCATGGATTATCATGTTACCTGTTCCCAGGAAATCTCGTGGCTCAGACACCCAGGTGAGGGAATGGGAACTGTCACACTCCAGGTGCAGCACTCTGGGCACCAAGCCCCCTCCAGAACCAGTGGAGAACTGCATCCACTACCCCAGTCCTTGGCAGGATGAAGCACTCTGGGCACAAAGCCCCCTCCAGAACCAGTGGAGAACTGCATCCACTACCTCAGTCCTTGGCAGGATGAAGCACTCTGGGCACAACGCCCCCTCCAGAACCAGTGGAGAACTGCATCCACTACCCCAGTCCTTGGCAGGATGAAGCACTCTGGGCACAAAGCCCCCTCCAGAACCAGTGGGCAACCCATCCGCTAGAGAGACTGTGGCTTTGCACTCCCCAGGACCAAGCAGTGGGCAAAGCACCCACTTGAGAGACTGTGGCCTTGCTCTCCCCAGGACCAAGCAGTGGGCAAAGCACCCACTTGAGAGACTGTGGCTTAGCACTCCCCAGGACCAAGCAGTGGGCATGGAGCCCACTTGTGGAGCAGTGGCGTCGTCCCGTCATCCGGCTGAGGTGCCCCCCCTCCCCTTCCCCCTGAGGTGCCTGTGTTTTTTTCAACCTAATGCCCCTGCAGTGTTCTCTCTGTTTTGAGGCAGGTGTCATGTGTGGGCTTCGCCCATGCTTTTTGGGACCACTGGTCCACGGACATGTAATGGAACAGTATACTGACTTGTGTACTTGCTGTAAATATTTGTATATACTGATCTTTTAAAGTTATGTTGGCCTATCTGGATTTTCGATGATTACACTCGTTACAATCATTTCATTTTGTCCTTGCGTTCTTCCAGGGGTTACGGGTGTAAATGTAATGTTGATGCATGTGTTTGTGTGTCTGTTGTTGTGGGTGAGGGGTGGGGGTGTTGCATGTGTGTGTCACTTTCTTTTTCCTCCCTCCCTCCCCTGTGTGCTTGGTGCTGTACTCACCATTGTTGGTCGTCGCCGCCGTCTTTGATGTTCCTGGTAGAAGAGGAGGCAATCCAACATTGGTAACACCTGTAACTCGGGCTCCATGGCGTCCTGGTTCATCGTTGGGTGTTGAGAGGTGAGTGGTTTCCGTTCCACAGGCTGTTTCCGCCGTGCTTTTGATGGCGTTGGTACCGCCCTGGAAAAGCTGGCGGATTGGTGCCTTGTAATAGTGTGGGCGGTACATATTCTTCCACCTGTCTGTTGGCGGTGACCGCCGCGGTGTTTGTTGCTACCGCCGTGGCGGTCGGAGTGTTAAAGTGGCTGTCTGTGTTGGTGGTTTCCGCCATGGTCGTAATTTCATTTTCTTTTACTGCTGGCCTGTTGGCGGTATTACCGCCGCTTTATTACCGACCGCCAGGGTTGTAATGATGGCCGAAGTCTCTCAGCTTGTCTAAACATGAGAACATCAGCCCAGAACATCTTTCATCCTGTAAGTAAACAGATCTGACATAAAGCCAGCTATAGAAATAATTGAAAATTCTGTGTTATAGAGAAATATGCCCCTGCCTATCCCACTTGGTCCTGGCAGATCTCCCTGGGTACTCATGACTATGCTCATGTAGAAAACAATGGCCTGGAGTCCCTGCTCTGGAATCACGGATTTTAATTGTATTTCACTCCATGCACTATTCTTCGTCTCTGCTATGAGAAGACTTGATTGTAGAGATGTCATATCGATGCAAGTAGACAGAGATCGATGTACCAATCCCCACCATTTAGAAATCATTTTATCAAGTCACTGCCCATGTACTATACCCAAGATTCAGATGAGAGACCTGACACCCTACATTCTTCGCTCTAGTTCCTGGAAATGGGCTGCAGTATGTACCCAAGTAGCTACGTCATGAGAGCTGTAATATACCAGCCTCGAAACTACATAAGTTTACTTTATGAAGTCTTAAGACGTCTAAAATCTGAGAGCATCAGCCCAGAACATCCTGACTATAGGGGGCTGCACACTCAGACATTCAGTGTGGGCACACCAGCAAATTTATAGTGCAAACCGAGCCAGGGCTGTTCTAGGGTGTGTCATGGGATAGACAAGTTGATTTTGTCTCTAAGCTTGGCTCTAAGAGTCCATGCACAAGTCAAGCCATAACATCTTTTGGTATGTATATCTTGCAACAAATATGATTCAGTCTATTCAAAATTCAAAAAAGTGTATTTCTTTAACAAGCAGAAGCGTTTCTCATTAGAATATATCACTGCATAGACAGACCTTGATGCAATTAAACACAAACTTAGAAACATTTCTGGCTCGCCCCCAACGACATTGCCATTAGATAAACTCTAAACATTGTATATTTCTTATTATAAAAGGAGCAACATTATAGTCTATGAAATCAAACATAAGAGACAATAGTATAGCCTAGTAATTAAAAGTGCTGTCGTGTGAAAATAAATGAAAAAGGAGGCTCTGTGAAATAAAACGTTTGCTTAGGATCACACAATTTGGACAAGTAGAGAAGCTGGAATTAATTGCAGGTTATCTGGTTTCACATTTTGAAATCCAGCAACTAGTAGTACATCTCTGTCTCTCTCTCTTTCACATACACACACAGATGTTTTACATCAAAGGACACTGTTTTGACTTTTATTCGTATTGCACTATGAGAAAAACTGGCACAGACATAGCCGACCCTACTCAAGGCCCACAGGTCCAACTACCAGGCCAAGAATCCATTTACATGGGGAATGTCCCACTTCAAACCTCCCCAATGTGCCTTGAGCCAGGGCTCTGCACCTGTATGTGTTATGTGGGATTTTGTGTCTGTAAAAATATGATTGTAGGAAAAAATTATTGGAGCACTTCAGTGGCTGGCTGTTTATTCCCTAAGGTTGGTTGGCCACCCAGCCTGGACTGGGAAATACCGTAATAATCAGAGTACATAGGGTTTCGGTCTGTTGATGGCTCTGGCAGGAAGTAGAACTACCCCTCGGCCAAGGAGAGGGCAGAAGCCTGTGGTCCTAAGAACAGCAGTTCAGATACAAAGCTCAGATGGAAATTACCATCCACCAGGGAATGTCAGTATCACTTGTGTTGTTAATATTTACCAGTTCCAGGTTCCATCCTGTCTTTAGTAGCTGCAGAGCATTGTGTTATCCATTGTCTGCCAGGGCGCTGGTGGTTGCAGTGCCCACCTCATTGAGTAGTGTGGTGCACCTTCTGGCACTAGGGTCTTATGCCACTCAGGGCCTGATTTAGAAAGGTAAGGTTTGTGTAAGTTTATTCTTTTTTGGTATTCACAAAACTGAGACCCCACGAGGATCTCAGGTGCTGGGGGAGGTGAAGAGCCTCATCCGAAGAGCCACGACTTGAGGTTCTTCCTGAAGATAGTGATCGATGGGCTTTGTGTGAGGTGCAGGGGGACTCAACAATAGAACTCACCAGGAAGGATTTCAAATATGTCCATCAGGCCTACAGCCTTTTATCTATTAGTTGTTTTACTTATTACTTAACTTACAACAACAGATTCACAATGTTTTAAGTAAACTATCCATGAAACACATATGGAATTACAAATACAAATTGCATGCATAGAGTGATCTATTTGTGTTGTGCATAATGTACAATGTATTTTATGTGCATGTCTGTTGTAAACTAACCTTACAAGGGGAAGTATCCAGTGAAATAATAGACATGGAACCAAGGATACAGAATTGAAATTTATATTGCACCCAAGTAGTAATTTTTATTTTATTTACAAACATTTAGGCAGTCTCCAATGGAGTAATCGATCAAGTACTGACACCACTTAGGAAAAAGTGATCTGTACTGAAAGGCAATGACTGTGGATTGTAAAATAGTATAATGCAATGTTTTGGAACTTGATGATTTCATATTTTCTAATTTGTAATGATTCTTTACATGCCCAATGTACACATGCCATATATTATTCACTATAACGGTTAAGAGAATGTTAATAAGTCAGAGTTGTATCTGAAATCCATCTGTTTCATATTGTTGACAACAATTTGTCTTCTGTAATTCCTTCTTTTTTAAGCTTTTAGTGGCTTTTGGTCTGCCTGGAAATTAAGGCAGTGGTAGAACATTTGTGAGAAGTTTCAAATTTTGCAAAAGAACTCTAGAGAATTTCCAAATTGCTGTGGAATATTTCAAAAATCTTCCATAGATGAGCAAATATGCCAAATGTGCATAAACATTTGTCTTGCGGATTTGGTCTGCCCCTGCTGATAGTTGTTCTAACACGTACAGTGTTCAACTGAGGCTTGTGCTCTAATAGGTTCTGCTCTCATCATGTAGGTTCCTGGATGAAATTGTAAGAACTGATGTTCTGGAAACGCTGAAGCACAAGTGCTTGGGGTGAAAAAGGTCCAAAGGGCAGGCATCATGATAAAGAAACTCTTTAAAACAATTTGTCCTCATAAATTGAAACAACCTGAGACCATGTGAGCACTGCCTTAGACAATAAATAATTGTCAGGCCGAATTTATCGCATACAATAAAACATAACATGTAATAAACATTTTCTTACAATTTCTATTAACACGACAAAAGTTATTGTGACATATTCCTTTTTTAACAGAAACTCCTAACCAACAGTTCATTGGAGTCATGGCTGATCACCTTACTGGCCCTTACACCACCAATTAATCGCCTTGGGACCACATGCCATTCAAATGTATCTTTCACAGGATGGTAACACCCACTCCCTCATACTAAGGGAGCCCAAACAACATATAAACAGCCCTAAAATCAACCATGCCAGAGCCAACCCAAAAGGAGGGGATCCCCCAGCTGCACTGTTTGGGAGATTGGCCTAGGCACCTGGGCCAAACCATAGCCCCCTGGTGCAAGCATCAACCCCGAACATCCTCAGGGCAGTGCAATAGAGTACCCCAAAGTACCAGGGGCAGTCACAATAGTGCCCAACCCCCAGCCCGACCCTGAATACCGCAGTACCACTGCCCCAGCTTAGGATAATATTTAGCCCCAGTTCAATCCAGACTTTTTATTGCCTAATGTCAACGTGTCGACCTGGTTTGTGGCCAACCACAACTGTACCCTGGCCATAGACTCCGAGAGTTACCCAACCTCTCAGGCCCCCATCCCCTCACAATGTGATATTTATATGTCAATGAGAAATGCCAAACTGCAAAACCAGCAAAGATTCAACCACCAACCCATTGCCCAGTATAGTTAAATGAACAGTCTCTGTAGAAATACGCTTCACCCATGAGGCAACCGTGTGGAGGCATCATTAGTCAAGTAGTGTTAAGTATGCTCTTCAAATGACTATTCAAGTCCAAGACAGATTTGTTAAGGTCCCTGGATGAGGGACCAACATTCCACATCCCTGGGAGATGATATGAGACCGGCAGTCACAGTCCAGGAAACCTTTCGTCTAACCATGAAAACATCTCAATTAACAGTGCCGGTGTGAAGAATGAGTACTGGTGCCCACACCTACCCAATAGATCTGCAAGTCAGCCTCAGCTGCCAGCCTGTGGAATGAGCCTTGATTAAATGCTTTTCCTGCACAAATGAATGCCCCAGAATCATTACACTGCCTGGGGCTATGTGACCTAATGCAAACAGTTAGAGTCAAAAAATCAACTTGTCTATCCAGTGACACACCCTAGATCATGTTGAGGTGAATGTATCATTTGCAGCAGTCAGATTTCCATTGCCCTAGTCTTCTAAACGTTTGACTGCCTCAGCACCAAGTCCAACGCCTCCTGCTGATGCAGCAGAACCTATCCTGAGTTAACGAGAGCTTTAATTTATCTACGCTAGTTACTTATGTAGCCTTTACTTGGCCATTACTTTGCAAAACTTGTACCTCGTGAGCGGTATACCGGTGCTGTGGATCAATAGGGAGGAGGATGCAGCATTTGGCTACAGACTGAAGAATTCATGAAGTGTAGCGAATGGACAGCTCAGGACCCCGCATGCCCATCTAAAGATCACTAGTTCCTCCTTACCAGACTGATCAATCTTAGAGCGAGGTAAAGTATCTACCAAATCTCCCTATAGCCAGTAAATGTGGTCCACTGGCATCCCTTTGTGAATGTCTATTCTGGATCTTGCCCCAAGGTCTGAGATACTAAATGTCTCATAAAAGGTGAGGGAGATAAATGCTGAAAACAGAACTGTCTAGTAATTGGAATTGCATATGGTATAGAGAACCTCTCCCAAACTTTTAGAGTACTGGTGGACAGAACTTACGGAGTTGAACTCCGCTGTATTCCGCGGAGTTGCAAAAACAAAACTCTGTGGAATTCCTCTGAGTTCCGCCCACCAAAAGCTTCTCAAAAACTCACTGAGTCATTTGTTGCCATCCTGTGTAACAGGTTTAATGTTATCAAATTCAAATGATACTCATTTGAGGGTAATGACGGCATACAATACACTAATGAAAAGACCTAACATAGCGTGTGTTGCTAGGTGTGAGAAGATCAGACCTGAGGAAACTAGTTGTTTGAACTTGGACAAAGGCCATCATTACAACCCTGGGAGTTGGTATTAAAGTGGAAGTAGTACCGCCAACAGGCTGGCGGTAACTACTGGCAAATTATGACCATGGCGGAAAGATCTCCGATAGACAGCCAGTGTAACACACCGGCCGCCAGGGTGGAAACAAGAGCATCCACGGCGGTAGCCGCCTACAGCCAGGCGGAAGTCAATGTTCCGCCCACCATATTAAAACACTGCAATCTACCACCTTTTCCGGGGTGGTACCAATGACTTCAAAAGCCTGGCGGAATCACTGCACAGAAGTGAAAGGACTCACCATTGGAGACACAGGCAACAACCGCGCCGCCATGGAGCCCGAACTGCATGTCTTACCCATGATCTTTTACGTGCTGCTCCACAACGAACACCCATGCCGGCAAAGACAACGACGGTGAGTACAGCCACCTAGCACACGAGGGAGGGGGGGAGGAAAACAACAGTGACACACACACACACAACACCCCCCAACACCATACACACAAGCAGCTGCATTACTAAAACATTTTTACCCCGTAACTCGGATGAATAATGCAAGGACCAAACGATTGCAAAAAAGTGAATGTAATGAGAGCAACACATCAAGAAAAATAAGTTTGGCAAGATAATAGATATATACATATGTACAGAAAAAGGGACACAGCCCAGTCCAAAATGTTCGTAGGCCACATGGCCACCGCCCAAAGTCCAAGGCCACACATGTCACCTGCATCAACACGGAGAGAACACTGCAGGGGCATCAGTTGGTAAATAGGCATGCACCTCAGGGGGACGGGGGAAGGTGGGCACCTCAGCCTGGAGATGGAACAAGACCACTGGTTCTGGAGGAGGCAACATGCCCTGTGCTTGGTCCTCGGGAGTGCAAGGCCACAGTCTCTCAGGTCGGTGACTTGCCAACATGCTCTGGACGGGGCAACATGCCCTCTGCTTGGTCCTGGGGAGTGCAAGGCCACAGTCTCTCAAGTGGGTGACTTGCACCACATGCTCTGGAGGGAGCATCGTGCCCTGTGCTCTTGGTCCTGGGGAGGCTGGGGTTGGTGGGTGTCTTAACCACTGTTTCTGGAGGGGGCCTCATGCCCTGTGCCATTGATCGTGGGGAGGCTGGGGTTGGTGGTTGTCTTACCCACTGGTTCTGGAGGGGGCATCGTGCCCTGTGCTCTTGATCGTGGGGAAGCTAGGGTTGGTGGGTGTCTAACCCACTGGTTCTGGAGGGGGCATTGTGCCCTGTGCTCTTGGTCCTGGGGAGGCTGGGGTTGGTGGGTGTCTTACCCACTGGTTCTGGAGGGGGCATCGTTCCCTGTGCTCTTGATCCTGGGAGTGCAAGGTCACAGTCTCTTAGGATGGGTGTCATACCCACAGGATTTGCAGGGGGCAGGCCGCACATCAGCCCATGGAGGCAGGACTAAATACCGTCCGCCTGCAGTGATGGCTTCTCAGTGGTGGAAGTGTTGCTGCTGCAACCGCTGGTGGGGGGAGACTCCAGCCCATCCTCTGCAGCCTCGGATGGCTGCCCACTGGTGGTGGTGGTGCTGCTGCTGCTGGTGGGGGGGAAGCTCCAGCCCATCCGTGCAGCCTCGGATGGCTGCACAACCATGGTCGGTGGTGGGGGCTCCATCAGAGTTCCTGCCCCAGGCTCCTTTCCCTTCCTGCCTGCTGGTGCTGGTTCCCTGGTCTTCCTGGCAGCAGGTGGGGCAGGCTCCTTGGTCTTCCTGGCAGCACCTTGGGCAGGCTCCTTGCATTTCCTGGCAGCATCTGGGGCTGGCTCCCTACCCCTAAGGCTGCCTAGTGCAGGCTCCTTCACCCTCAGGACATATGCCCTGGATCCTTTCCAACCACGAGTGGGTGTGGTGACTGCTGGGCATGTGGACTTGGTGGCTGAGGTGCTAGACTGGATTTTGCCACCCTGGCCAGACGTGCAGGATGAGGGGGAGGGGTTGGGAAGAGGTCAATGGTGGAGAGGAAAAGCTTTTTAGGAACATTGGGGTCGGAAGAGGGAGAAGGTTTGGAAGTGGAGGAAGAGGGAGTGTTTCTAGGAGGTTTCTGTCTGCTGATTTTGGGTGCAGGTGCAAGGGTTGGATGTTGTTGTGAGGTGGATGGTTGTTGGGTGTCTGAGTGATTGTGTTTGTGTACTTTAGGAGGGGGACAGACACAGTGCAAGAGGACACAGGGGATATGTGCATGGCTGTTGTCTTGTGTGGATGCTTGTCTGCCTGTGTGCTTGGGATCGATTGGGGTTAAGGAGAATGGGATTGGGAAGAGGAAGTTGGAGGGGGAGGGTGGAAACAGGGACAATTGCTGCCATCAGAGAGGAGGCCAGAGCCTGGATTTATCTCTGTTGGGCCACCAAGCCAGTGTGAATGCCCTCCAGGAATGCATTAGTCTGTTGCATCTGGGCTGCCAGCCCCTGGATAGCATTCACAATGGTTGACTGCCCTACAGAGATGGATCTCAGGAGGTCAATAGCCTCCTCACTCAGGGTAGGAGGGCTAACTGGGGCAGGGCCTGAGGTGCCCGGGGCAAAGGAGATGCCCACCCTCCTAGGTGAGCGGGCACGTGCAACTCGCTGAGGGGCTGCTGCGAGGGCGGTGCTGGAACAGGGGGTGGCAGCTGTACCTGTAGCTGGGGTGGTCACAAAGGTGTCTGCCACCACCATGGAGCTTCCAAAGGAGGAGGTATCTGTGTCTGAACTGTTCCCTCCAGTCTCCGCTGTGGTGCTCCCCTCGCCCTCTGTCCCACTGGTGCCCTCACCATCAGTGGACTACACCTTCTGTGTCTTGTGGGATGCACCTCCCTCCGTCACCGGTGCCTCTGCTCCTCCGTCAGATGATGCTAATGCACACACAAACAGGATGACAAAACAAAAGAGGGGGGAGAGACAAAGGATACACAGGTTCAATGGCTGCACCAACACCACAGTTGGCGTACACAACACACTCCCACACAGGGCACAGGCCTACGCACTATGCATTGCACTACCAGTGATATTGCTAGCCAACAAGGCATGGGGAGGGGTACACACTGCCAAATCCAGCACACCTGGGACCCATGCAGCCTTGACCAGTAGTGGATGCCTACACCTAGGTAGTAGGATTATCCCTTCTGGACCCTAGCCACCAGGGCACTTATGCTGCAATGTCAGGCCTGGCCTAGGGGCACCCGCTGACACACATCCCCCACCCGGAAACCACCCTATCATGCGTAAGTTATAATGATGGGCACTGTACTCACCTCCTTGTGGCTACTGTAATCCCTCAAGCGCCCATCCAGCTCTGGATAGGCCACCGCCAGTATGCAGGCCTTCAGGGGGTCAGGTTCCGACGGGCAACCCTTCCTCGTTAGAAAGCCATCCTCAGCTGGGACTCTGCCATCTTCTATGCCCAGCGTCTCAGGTCCTCCCACTGTTTGTGACAGTGGGTGCTCTGCCTGCCTGCCATAGACCCCCAGGGTCTGCACTACCTTGGCGATGGCACGCCATATACCCTTCTTTTGATGGGCTCTGACCTACAGGGAATACACACAGGAAAATAGTATTAGTCAGACAGTCCTGCCTATTACACTTATGGCCCACCATACCCCTTCACATCACCATTGATACACACATGGCCCAGTACACAACCTGTACGCTGCCCAGAGGACATTGACCCACCCCCCTTACACGATGCCTTCACACCTCACTCCATGCATTCATGCCACATGTATCGTGCCCACAGAGTACTCACCTGTTGGTCTGGAGGCCCATACAGCAGTCCATATTGGGGTAGGACCCCATCCACCACTCTCTCCAACTCCGTAGAAATGAAGGCAGGGGCCGTTTCCCCAGTCACACGAGCCATGGTAGGTTCCGGACACAGGTCACAGCAGCACATGCATGCAGTGTAGGTCCTCTCCAGTGAAGGTCAGATAGCAAGTGAGGAATCAGATAGAAAATGGCAGTCACGTCAGCGGCGGTGCATACAGTCACCGCTGGCGTACATCACCATTGGCCACTGTACCCCTTAGGACTCTATTATAACTAATCAGGAGTTGCACGGCGGTTCCCGACTGCCTCCCACAACGTCCCACAACTTCAGTGGAATTACCTCACTTCCATCTGTCCCTCCACATAGGACAGGTGGACTCCATTTCAGGGGACGGGGCAGGCCCTGGATAATTACTGTGTTACTGTTTAATTTTGGACATATAGGACAATTCTCACCGACCCATTACAATTTGACAGCATGAATTGTACTGTTGTAGCCCCATTGTGCAGTTTGTGACCAGCTCCTCACTCGTTGTCCCTTAGATTGCTACCGCTGCGTATGAATAGGAGATGGAGACATACCCCCGTTTACAGACCCCTGGTGGACTTGGAAACAATGGAGGACAGGCAAATCATCCTCACCTATAGACTTGACAGGGCCACAATCACAGAGCTGTGTGCCCAATTGAAGCCTGACCTGATATCTGCTATCTGTCACCCCACTGGGATCCCCCCTCTTGTGCAAGTTCTATCAGTTCTCCATTTCCTGGTAACTGGTTCTTTCCAAGTGACAGTGGGCTTGGTCGCAGGAATGTCACAGCCAATGTTCTCATTTGTGCTGACCAGAGTGTTGTCTGCCCTGATTAAACACATGTGCAACTACATTGTATTTCCCCAGGTGGAAGATTTGGCCACCGTGAAGGCTGACTTCTATGCAATGGGACATATTCCAAACATAATTGGTATGATTGATGGAACACATATTGCATTTTTCCCCCCAATCAAATTGAGTAGGTGTACAGAAATCACAAGAGTTTTCACTTAATGAATGTACAGATGGTGTGCTTGGTGGACCAGTACATCACCCATGTCAATGCTAAGTATCCTGGATCGGTGCATGATGCCTTTGTCTTGAGGAATAGCAGCATAGCAAAGGTGATGGCCCACCTACAGAGGCACAGGGTGTGGCTAATAGGTGAGCCCTAGTTCCCACCCAGTAGATGTTGGGGTATATGTATGGTGTGTGCCACATGGGATTGTGTGTGGCTAAATGTTGTCCCTCAATATTTGCAGGTGACTCTGGTTACCCCAACCTATCATGGTTACTGACCCCTGTGAGGAATGCCAGGACAAGGGCAGAAAAACTTTATAATGAGGCACATGGGCCAACCAGAAGGATCATAGAAAGAACTTTTGGCCTCCTGAAGGCCAGGTTTCGGTACCTCCATCTGACAGGTGGATCCCTGTGCTACTCACCCAAGAAGGACTGCCAGATAATAGTGGAATGCTGCATGTTGCACAACCTTGCGTTGAGACGCCATGTACCTTTTCTGCAGGAGGTGGAGGAGGCTGGAGATGCCCGTGTGGCAGCAGTGGACCCTGTGGACAGTGAGGATGAGGAGGCAGAGAAGGAGGATGAGGACAACAGGACTGCAGTGATCAGACAGCACTTCGAATGACACACAGGTAAGACAGTGTTACTTCACATTTCATTGTCATTATTTTGAAATTCTTTGGCACTGGCATGCTGTTATTTCCCACTTCTATGCCCATTTACTGTTCGCTTTGGCAATTCATTTTACAGATGTTGGTGCCTCGCAGTAGCTCCTGGTGTGATCACTGCAGCCAACTACAGGTTTTTCATATGTGCTTATTTACTGTACAGTTGATTTGCAAAGTTTGTACATGGTTAAACGTATACATACTTAAATAATGCGACATACTCCATACTTCTATTTGTTTTAAGGGTGTTTATTTAAGTGCTAAGATATTGAGGGGCAAGTTCAATGGGATGGGTGATGATGGAGGAAATTCCAGGGTATTGTTCCAGTTTCTTTGTAGCACAGGTGCATTGTCCAAGGGGACATAGGAAGGGGAGCAATGGCAGTTCAAAGTGGACTGGGTGACATAGTTGGACACAAGGGTGACAATCAGGAGAGTCTCATTTCCTGGTGGGGGTCTTGGCAATAGTCACTGACGTCTGCCTGGACTGCAGAGAATGTTTGCGGGGTGGTTCTCCTTCTGCAGGGGAGGGGTGCTCGTGGCCTGTTGGTCCTGTGGCGGGGCCTCCTGTCCAATTGCGCCAGCAGAGGTAGAGGGCATTTCAGATGTCTGGCTAGTGGCAGGGGCCCGCTGTTGTGAGACTGCCTCCCTCATATTGTTGGCCATGTCTGCCAGCACCCCTGCTATGGAGTCCAGGGTGGTGTTGATGGCATGCAAGTCCTCCCTGATCCCCTGGTACTGCCCCTCCTGCAGCCGCCTGTTCTCCTGCACATTGTCCAGGATCTGGCCCATCATGTCCTGGGAATGTTGGTATGCTCCCATGATCTCGGTGAGTGCCTCCTGGAAAGTCGGTTCCCTGGGCCTGTCCTCCCTCTGATGCACAGCACTCCTCCCAGTTTCCCTGCTGGCCTGTGCCTCTGTCCCCTGAACTGTGTGCCCAGTGACCCCAGGTCCCTGATTGTCTTGGGTATGAGGTGTGCCCTGGGGTCCCTATAGAGGTGGACACACTGCTGATTGACGTGTCCTGGGGAGAGAGGTGTGGGTATGGCCAGTGAGTGCTGTGGTGGTGTTTCCAGATGGGGGAGGCTCTGTGGTTGTCTATGACTGGGCTTGGGTAACCGACTGTCCAGAGGTTCCTGATGGGCCAGGTTGGTCATCCAGATCCAGGCGTCCAGAGTTGCCGTCATCACTGTGGGCCTCTTCTGTGGGGGGACTGGATATTGCTGGCACCTCCTCTCCGCTGACATTGGCTGGGATACCTGTGGGGATGTAAATGCTGTGTTATTGTTTCTGTGTGTGACATATTGTGCATCAGTGGGTTGCCCTCTTTGATTGTATTTGCCCTGGCAGCTTTCACTTGTGTAAATTGGTATGTGGTGGGCTAGCTTATTCTCTCTAGTGTGCATGCTTTTATTGATAGGTGTCCATGCAGGTCTGTAAGTGGTGTCCATGCATTGGTGGAGCATGCAGGGCTTGGCATTGGGATGAGTGAGATGTGATGGTGGGGTGTGTGGGAAGTGGCGGAGTGATGGGAGAGAGGGTGAGGTGGGGTTATGTGTTGGAATGCAGGTAGGGGGTAGTAGTAGTATAGAGTTGACTTACCAGAGTCCAGTCCTCCTCCTACTCCGGCCAGGCCCTCAGGATGCATGATTGCCAAGACTTGCTCCTCCCATGTTGTTAGTTGTGGGGGGGGTGGGGGTCCACTGCCAGTCCTCTGTACAGCGAGTTGGTGTCTTGCTGCAATGGAACGTACCTTCCCCCGTAGGTCGTTCCAACTCTTCCTGATGTCATCCCTGGTTCTGGGTGCTGTCCCACGGCGTTGACCCTGTCCACGATTCTCCGCCATAGCTCCATCTTCCTAGCTATAGATATCTGCTGCACCTGTGCTCTAAACAGCTGTGGCTCTACCCTGATGATTTCCTCCACCATGACCCTTAGATCCTCCTCTGAGAATCTGGGGTGTCTTTGTGGTGCCATGGGTGTTGTTTGGGTTGTGTAGGTGAGGATGTATAAGGTGATGTGTTGGAGTGTGTGATGTGGGGTGCGTGGGTGGTGTATAGGTGTAGGTAGTGTGTGGCTCTGGTTTTGTCTGTGTTCGTGGTGTCTGTCTCATGCCAATGGTTCGTAATGGTAAAGGGTTGTGGGCAATGTGGGTGTGTGTTTTATAGTAGTGTGAGTGGGTGGGTGTGGTGTGTGTATGGGTGTCAGGTGTGTGTTGTTTGAATTGTCCAATGTGGTGTTGTTTTGTTTGAGCGTGTGTATTTTGAGCGCAGTGGTATGTACCACCAATGGTTTGCCGCCATTGAATGTCCGCTGTGGTGATTTGTGGGTAATAATGTGGTGAGCGTTGTTCTCTTGGCCTAATGGTGTGGGTTTTGATACCGCCAGTTTATTTGCATTCAACGAGGGGCCTTGCCTACCGAATTCGCCCTGGCCTAGGGACACCCACAGCCCACCTCCCCCACCCAGACACCTCCACTGCACGCAAAGTCCGCAGAATGAGGTTGTACTCACCCTCTTGTGTCTGCTGTGATGTCCTCAAGCGCCCATCCAACTCCGGGTAGGCCACCGCCAGGATCTGGAACATCAGGGGGGTCATGGTGCGATGGGCACCCCTCCCCAGCTGAGCCAGCGCCGTCTTCTTGCTGCAGCGGCGAATGTCCTCCCATCTCTTCCGGCAGTGGGTGCCCCGTCTCTGGTGGGCCGCCAGGGTCAGGACCTCCTTGGCGATGGCACGCCAAATGTCCCTCTTCTGGTGGGCGCTGACCTACATGACATGCACAAGGGAAGAGGAACAGTCATTACCAACTGCACCGTCAATGTGAGAGGCCCCCTCCCTACTCTGGCCATGTGGCCCATTCATTCACATGCATTAATGTTCTATGTACTCTGCCCCCTTCCCTCTTCCACCCAACACCTCTCCACCCAGGCCTATCCCATACAACGTGCTCCCTGTGTACTAACCTGTTGGTCTGGAGGACCGTAGAGTAGCGTGTACTGGGGGAGGACCCTATCCACAAGTTTCTCCAACTCCTGTGCAGTGAAGGCATGGGCCCTTTCCCCAGACGCAGCAGCCATCGTCGCTTCCAGACCGAGGTCACAGCAGCACTAGCAGTGTAGGTCCTCTCCTGTCGAAGGTCAGGTATCTAGTGATTGAACAGATAGAAAATGGCGGTGAAGTCCGCGGCGGTGACGTCCGCGGCGGTGCGCATCATCACCGCCGGCGCATCTGTTCATTGGCTCCTGGGACCCATAGGGTCCAATGTTAACCAATGCAGCATTGCGCCGCGGTCTACGACCGCCTACCGCGATGGTGTGCAAAGCCAGCACAGTTACCCCACAATCCCATTGTCCCAGTTTAGAGGTCAGGCAGCCGCCATTTCAGGGGCCCACATGGCTTCATTTACTACTGCGTCACACATAGCTAGGCCTACACTCAACACACATACAGGAAGGGTTTTGTGTCTGGTGTAGTCTTGTGTGTAACTGTGGGTACATACCTGGAGGAATAGTGACTGGTTCTTCTCTGTTGTCCTTCATAGGCACCGTCAGCTGGGACATATGAGAAGATGGCGGAATCCTCCGGTGTACCGACCGCTGGTGGACCTGTTGACAATGGAAGAAAAACATGTCATCGTCACCTACCTGTTTGACCGTGCCACTATCCAGGAACTATGTACCCAGTTGGAGCCAGACCTGATGCCACCGATCCGCCATCCGACTGGAATCCCCCCTGACGTGCAGGTGCTGTCAGTGCTCCATTTCCTTGCAAGTGGGTCATTTCAGACAACAGTGTCCATGGCATCAGGGATGTCCCAGCCTATGTTTTCTAACGTCTTGTCCAGAGTATTGTCTGCCCTGCTGAAACACGTAAGGAGATACATCATATTCCCTCAGGTGGAGGATTTACCTACAGTGAAAGGTGACTTCTATGCCCTTGGACATATCCCTAACGTCATAGGTGCCATTGATGGGACCCATGTAGCTCTGGTCCCCCCCGCAGGAGTGAACAGGTGTACAGGAACAGGAAGAGTTATCATTCCATGAATGTCCAGATGGTCGGTTTGTTTGACCAGTACATCTCGCAGGTAAATGCTATGTTCCCTGGCTCTGTGCATGACGCCTACATCCTGCGGAATAGCAGCATCCCTGATATGATGGGTCAACTCCAGAGGCACCGTGTATGGCTATTGGAGACTCTGGTTACCCCAACCTTTCCTGGCTATTGACCCCAGTGAGGAATCCCAGGACCAGGGCAGAGGAACGGTACAATGATGCCCATGGGCGGACTAGGAGGGTTATCGAACGCACCTTCGGCCTCCTTAAGGCCAGGTTCAGGTGCCTCCATATGACAGGTGGATCCCTATTCTACCCACCGAAGAAGGTGTGCGACATCATCGTTGCCTGCTCCATGCTCCATAATATGGCATTGCGACGCCAGGTGCCTTTTCTGCAGGAGGATGATCCAGATGACGGTGTTGTAGCAGCTGAGGAGCCTGTGGACAGTGATGAGGATGAAGCTGAGGAAGAAGAAAACAACAACAGGGAGTCAGTCATACAGCAATATTTCCAGTGACACACAGGTGAGAAAATTTTCTGGTTTGACATTACATTAACTTTCACACGTCTACCTCTATCCTGTACCTACATTTCACTCACTATTTGTTAATTGAGTTGTACCCTTCCATTTCAGTTTCACAAGTGTGGTAACCTACGTGTCAACTGCTTGCATCCTTCAAGGGCTTGTGATGTGTGACATAGGTATGTTAGCCTTACAATGGGTAACCCATTATGACACTGTGATTGATAATACAATGTACCAAATCATAGACTGACTCCAGATTTTTGGGTGTTTCAAGGGTGTTTATTTAAGTGCTCATAAAATGATGGGGGGGTTGTACAATGGTGATGGGTGATGGTGGAGGAATGTCCATGGCAGAGTCCAGTCTATTAGTCTCACAGGTGCACTGGCCATCTGGGCTTTGGAAGTGGAGCTGGGGCAGTTCGAATATGGACAGGGTAACAAAGTGGGACAGTGGGGGGACAATCAGGGTGGTCTTATTTCCTGGCGGGGGCCTTGCCATCTTGCTCTGTCCTGTTCCTGGATCTCAGGGACGCTTGCGTGGTAGTTGTCCGTCTGCAGGGGGTGGGGTGCTGGTGTGGTGGTCCTGTGGCGGTGCCTCCTGTCCACTAGCGCCGGCGGAGGTGGTGGGCAGTTCATCGTCCTCGCTCGTGTCAGGGGCCCCTTGGGGTGCCACGGTGTCCCTCAAGGTCTTTTGAATGTCCGTCAGCACCCCTACGATGGTGCCCAGGGCAGAGCCGATGGTCCTGAGCTCCTCCCTGAACCCCAAATACTGCTCCTCCTGCAGACGCAGGGTCTCCTGCAACTTGTCCAGGACCGTCGCCATCGTCTCCTGGGAGTGGTGGTAGGCTCCCATGATGGAGGAGAGGGCCTCGTGGAGAGTTGGTTCCCTTGGCCTGTCCTCCCTCTGTCGCACAACAGCCCTCCCAGTTCCCCGGTGTTCCTGTGCCTCCGTCCCCTGGACCGTGGGCCCACTACCACTGCCCCCAGGTCCCTGTTGTTGTCCTGGGTAGGGAGGTTTGGGCCCGCAGGGTGGGTGCTGTGCTGGTGTTACCAGAGGGTGGAAGGTCGGTGTTGGGCTGTGGCTGGGCAAGGGGAACCGACTGTCCTGAGGCCCACGATGGTCCGGGCTGGTCATCAAGATCCAGTGGGGCAGAGCTGCTGTCGTCACTGTGGGCCTCTTCTGGGTGTGAAGTGGTGATGTCTGGACCCTCTGGTGTGGTGACAGACCTTTGGGTTCCTGCAGGGGTATAATACATGATTATTGCATGTGTATGTTTCATAGTGTGCAATGGGTGGGTGTGCGTTAACCCCAGTGCAGGCATTCCTGTGTGGGGGCTTGTGTGATGATGGTTGGGGGGTGTTCTGGGTATGTGCAGTGAGCATGCTTTAGTGAGGGGTGACCATGCTTAGTTGTGTCATGCAGGGCTTGGTGTTGGGATGGGTGGTTTGTGTTATGGGTAGATTAGTGAGGATTTGGGGTGATAGGGGAGGGTGTGAGGGTGGGGGTGTGTGATAGCATGCAGGTAGGGTGGGGGATGTGATAGTTAAGATTTGACTTACCAGTGTCCCATCCTCCACCGACTCCTCCGAGGCCCTCAGGATGCAAGATGGTCAAGACTTGCTCCTCCCATGTTGTTAGTTGTGGGGGAGGAGGTGGGGGTCCGCCGCCAGTCCGCTGCACCGCGATGTTGTGCCTGGAGACCGTGGAACGCACCTTCCCCCGTAGGTTGTTCCACCTCTTCCTGATGTCCTCCCTATTTCTTGGGTGCTGTCCCACGGCGTTCACCCTGTCCACTATTCTGCGCCATAACTCCATCTTCCTGGCTTTTGATGTGTGCTGTACCTGTGAGCCAAATAGCTGTGGCTCTACCCGGACGATTTCCTCCACCATGACCCTGAGCTCCTCCTCGGAGAAGCGGGGGTGTCTTTGGCGTGACATGGGGTGGTGTGTGTGAGTGTGGGGTGGTGTATGTGGTGATGAGTGTGGTGAGTGTAGTGGTATGTGGTGTTTTGTGCGTGGATGTTGTGTCAGTGATGGTGTTGTGTGCCTCTGTGTGATGGGGTTGTCAATAGCTGTGCTCTCTCTCTCGCCTTCTCTCAGAATTTCTGGTTGAAGGGGTTTGTGGGTGATGTCGGTGTGTATTTTATATTGTGTTGGGTGTGTGGGAGTGGTGTGTGTATGTGTATCAGGTGTGTGTATTTGTAATTGTCCAATGTGGCAGTGTTTTGGAGCTGTGTGTGTATTTTGAGCGCGGCGGTGTGTACCGCCAATGGAATACCGCGGTTGAAAGACCGCTGCGTGGATTCGTGGGTCGTAATAGCATGGGCGTGTTTCTGTTGGCGTGGAGGTGGAGGATTTGTTTCCGCATGTTTATCGCTGACCTTTGGTGTGGCGGTGTTGTGTGGGTGTCTGAATTTCGGCGGATTCCTTGATGTGTGTCATAATTGCTGTGGCAGTCTACCGCGGCCGCGGTGGTGTATTGGCGGTCTTCCGCACGGCGGTAAGCGCCTTATACCGCCAATGTTGTAATGACCCCCATTGTGTTTGTTCAAATATCTCCTTCCTCCAGGCTTGAAAATGACTCAAAAGAACAGCAGGGGCGGCTCCTCCCAAAAGGCAGAGGAGCGTCGCTCCCCTGGCCAAGTGCCAGGAAATGATTAATAAAACAATAGTTACACTATCATTTTATTTTTCATCTGCTGGCTCAGCCAGCAGGACAGGGAGGGGTGGGGCTGGGCCATGGGAGGTGAGGGGTGGGGGAGGGGGGAGGAGAGAATGCACTTAGTGCGCATGTGTGTTTGGACGGCCGTCTCAGGCCGTCGCCCAAACACATATACGCACTTAGGTTTCTCCAACCCGGCTCGAGAAACTGCACAGACCCCAGGGCTGTCTCTGAGCGACAGTCATTGCCACGGAGACCAATCCTGATGCTGCTTTCATGTTAGGTTTTGCATGAAAGCAGTGCCAGTATTGCTGGGGAGCCTATGCTGCTGTTCCAGTGAATGCTGGGACACCAGAAGAGGAGCAGGCGGCAGGAGTCAGTGGGAACGGCGAAAAAGGTACGTTTATTTATTTTTTATTTCCCCCTGTCCTTGTCCTTGACATTTGCGGCGGCCGCTGCTGAAGAACAGAGACTCTTTATAGTCCTGGTGCACTCTGATGAGCTGCATGAACCAGCATGGAGACCTTACGCACTGTGTTCTTTGCTCTAGTTCCTGGAAATGTCCTGCATTATGCACCAAATTAGCTACGTAATCAAAGCTATAATACACCAGCCTCTAAATAAACAACTCCACTTTCCTATATGAAGTCTCTCAGCTTGTCCAAAACATGAGAACATCATCCCAGAACATCTTTCATCCTGTAAGTAAACAGATCTGACATAAAGCCAGCTATAGAAATAATTGAAAATTCTGTGTTATGGAGAAATATGCCCCTGCCTATCCCACTTGGTCCTGGCAGATCTCTCTGGGTACTCATGACTATGTTCATGTAGAAAACAATCGCCTGGACTCCCTCCTCTGGAATCACGTATTTTAACTGTATTTCACTCCATGCTCTATTCTTCGTCTCTGCTATGAGAAGACTTGATGATAGAGATGTCACATCGATGCAAGTAGACAGAGATCCATGTGCCAATCCCCACCTTTTAGAAATCATTTTATCAAGACACTGCCCAAGTACTATACACAAGATTCATATGGAGAGACCTGACACACTGCATTTTTTGCTCTAGTGCCTGGAAATGTGCTGCAGTATGTACCCAAGTAGCTACGCCATGAGAGCTGTGATATACCAGCCTCGAAACTACATCATTTTTCTTTATGAAGTCTTAAGACTTGTCTAAAATCTGAGAGCATCAGCCCAGAACATCCTGACTATAGGGGGCTGCACACTCAGACATTCAGTGTGGGCACACCAGCAAATGTATACTGCAAACTGAGCCAGGGCTGTTCTAGGGTGTGTCATGGGATAGACAAGTTGATTTTGTCTCTAAGCTTGGCTCTAAGAGTCCATGCACGAGTCAAGCCATAACATCTTTAGGTATGTATATCTTGCACCAAATATAATTTAAAAATATGATTCAGTCTATTCAAAATTCAGAAAAGTGTATTTCTTTAACAAGCAGAAGTGTTTCTCATTAGAATATATCACTGCAGAGACAGCCCTTGATGCAATTAAATACAAACTTAGAAAGATTTCTGGCTCGCCCCCAATGACATTGCCATTAGGTAAACCCTAAACATTGTCTATTTCTTATTATAAATGGAGCAACATTATAGTCTATGAAATCAAGCATAAAAGACAATAATAGAGCCTAGTAATTAAAAGTGCTGTCATGTGTGATAATAAAGAAAAAGGAGGCTATGTGAAATAAAACGTTTGCTTAGGATCACACAGTTTGGACAAGTAGAGAAGAAGGAATTAATTGCAGGTTATCTGGTTTCACATTTTGAAATCCAGCAACTAGGAGTACATCTCTGTCGCTCTCTCTTTCACATACACACACAGTTGTTTTACATCAAAGGACATTGTTTTGGCTTTTATTCGTATTGCACTATGAGAAAAACTGGCACAGACATAGCAGACCCTACTCAAGCCCCACAGATCCAACTACCAGGCCAAGACTCCATTTATGTGGGGAATGTCCCACTTCAAACCTCCCCAGTCTGCTTTGCGCCAGAGCTATGCACCTGTATGTGTTATGTGGGACTTTGGGTCTGTAAAAATATATTTGTGGTCCCCATGCTCTATGATTGTAGGAAAAAATAATTGGAGCCCTGCAGTGACAGGCTGTTGATTTCCTAAGATTGGTTGGCCACCCAGCATGGACTGGGAAATACCGTAATAATCAGAGTACATAGGGTTTCGGTCCGTTGATGGCTCTGGCAGCAAGTAGAACTACCCCTCCGCCAAGGAGAGGGCAGAAGTCTGTGGTCCTAAGAACAGCAGTTCAGATATAAGGCTCAAGTGGAAATTACCATCCAACAGGGGATGTCAGTATCACTTGTGTTGTTAATAGTTACCAGTTCCAGGTACCATCCTGTCTTTAGTAGCTGCAGAGCATTGTCTTATCCATTGTCTGCCAGGGTGCTGGCGGTCGCAGTGCCCACTTAATTGAGTCGTGTGGTCTTATGCCACTCAGGGCCTGATTTAGAAAGGTAAACTTACACTTTTGTGTAAGTTTATTCTTTTTTGGTATTCACAAAACTGCAAATGAGTAGTAACTTAACGACTGAGGATACTCCACAGTTTGGGTGGAGATCTGCGCACATAAAAAGATAAACCTGTTCTATTTTTAATGAGTGGAGTTCCCTGAAAGCTATTGAGTGTTTAAACATTCTTGTACTCCCCTCTAAGCTATTTCTACATCAAAAGGAGCTGCAGTGCTTAAAACAGCTGTACTACTGGTCAATCAATCAATCAATCAGTTTTTGTAAAGCGCGGCTACTCACCCGTGAGGGTCTCAGGTGCTGCGGGAGGTGAAAAGCCTCATCCGAAGAGCCACGACTAGAGGTTCTTCCTGAAGATAGTGAGCGATGGGCTTTGTCTGAGGTGCAGGGGGACTCAACAATAGAACTCACCAGGAAGGATTTCAAATATGTCCATCAGGCCTACAGCCTTTTATTTATTAGTTGTTGGACTTATTACTTAAATTACAACAACAGATTCACAATGTTTTAAGTGAGCTATCCATGAAACACATGTGGAATTACAAATACAAATTGCACCACCAACCCATTGCCCAGTGTAGTTAAATGAACAGTCTCTGTAGAAATACGCTTCGCCCATGAGGCAACCGTTAGGAGGCATCATTAGAAAAGTAGTGTTAAGTATGCTCTTCAAATGACTATTCAAGTCCCTGAGAGATTTGTTAAGGCCCCTGGATGGGGGACCAACCGTCCACATCCCTGGGAGATAATATGAGACCGGCAGTCACTGTCCAGGAAACCTTTCATCTAACCATGAAAAAAATCTCAATTAACAGAGACTTAACGAGGCCTCTTCTCCCCAGGAGCTCAAAGTTGTCACTGCCGGTGTGAAGAATGATGAGTGCTGGTGCCCACACCTACCCAATAGATCTGCAAGTCAGCCTCAGCTGCCAGCCTGTGGAATGAGCCTTGATTAAATGCTTTTCCCGCACAAATGAATGCCCCAGAATCATTACACTGCGTGGGGCTATGTGACCTAATGCAAACAGTTAGAGTCAAAAAATCAACTTGTCTATCCAGTGACATACCCTAGATCATGGTAAGGTGAATGTATCAATTGCAGCAGTCAGATTTCCATTGCCCTAGTCTTCTAAATGTTTGACTGTCTCAGCACCAAGTCCCGCGCCTCCTGCTGATGCAGCAGAACCTACCCTGAATTAAGGAGAGCTTTAATTTATCTATGCTAGTTGCTAATGTAGCCTTTACTTGGCCATTATTTTGCAAATCATGTACCTGGTGAGCGGTATACCGGTGCTGTGGATCAACAGGAGGATGCAGCATTTGGCTGCAGACTGAAGAATTCATGAAGTGTAGCGAATGGACAGCTCAGGACCCCGCATGCCCATCTAAAGATCACTAGTTCCTCCTTACCAGATTGATCAATCTTAGAGCGAGGTAAAGTATCTACCAAATCTTCCTATAGCCAGTAGATGTGGTCCACTAGCATCCTTTCGTGAATGTCTATTTTGGATCTTGCCCCAAGGTCTGAGATACTAAATGTTTCATAAAAGGTGAGGGGGATAAATGCTGAAAACAGAACTTTCTTGTAATTGGAATTGCATATGGTATAGAGAACCTCTCCCAAACTTTTAGAGTACTGGTGGACAGAACTGACGGAGTTGAACTTCGCTGTATTCCGCGGAGTTGCAAAAACAAAACTCTGCGGAGTTCCTCTGAGTTCCGCCCACCAAAAGCTCTTCAAAAACTCACTGAGTCATTTGTTGCCATCCTGTGTAACAGGTTTACCGTTATCAAATTTAAATGATACTCATTTGAGGGTAATGATGGCATACAATACACTAATGAAAAGCCCTAACATAGCGTGTGTTGCTAGGTGTTAAAAGATCAACCCCGAGGAAGCTAGTTTTTTTAACTTGGACAAAGGCCCTCATTACAACCCTGGAAGTTGGTGTTAAAATGGCGGTAGTACCACCAACAGGCTGGCAATAGCTACCGCCAAATTATAACCATAGCGGAAAGATCTCCGATAGACAACCAGTGTACCGCATCGACCACCAGTGTGGACACAAGAGCCACCACGGCGGTAGCCGCCTACAGCCAGGCGGAAGTCAATGTTCTGCCCACCACATTATGACACTGCAATCTGCCACCTTTTCAGGGGTGGTACCAACAACATCAAAAGCCTGATGGAAACACTGCACAGAAGTGAAAGGACTCACCATTAGAGACACGGAACAACCACGCCACCATGGAGCCCGAACTGCATGTCTCCCCCATGATCTTTTACTTGCTGCTCCACCACGAACACCAATGCCTGCAAAGACGACAACGGTGAGTACAGCCGCCTAGCAAACAAAAGAGAGAGGGGGAGGAAAACAACAGTGACACACAAACTCACAACACCCCCCAACACCATACACACAAGCAGCTGCATTACTAAAACATTTTTATTCTGTAACTTGGATGAATAATGCAAGGACCAAACGATTGCGAAAAAGTGAATGTAATGAGAGCAACACATCAAGAAAAATAAGTTAGGCAAGATAATAGATATATACATATGTACAGAAAAAGGGACACAGCCCAGTCCACAATGTTCATAGGACACATAGCCACCGGCCAAAGTCCAAGGACACACATGTCACCTGCATCAACACTGAGAGAACACTGAGGGGGCATCAGTTGGTAAATAGGCAGGCACCTCAGGGGGACGGGGGGCACCTCAGCCGGGAGATGGAACAAGACCACTGGTTCTGGAGGGGGCAACATGCCCTGTGCTTGTTCCTGGGGAGTGCAAGGCCACAGTCTCTCAGGTCAGTGGCTTGCCCACTTGCTCTGGAGGGGGCGACATGTCCTGTGCTTGGTCCTGGGGAGTGCAAGGCCACAGTCTCTCTAGTGGGTGACTTGCCCACATGCTCTGGAGGGGCAACATACCCTGTGCTTGGTCCTGGAGAGTGCAAGGCCACAGTCTCTTAAGTGGGTGACTTGCCAACATGCTCTGGAGGGGGCAACATGCCCGCTGCTTGGCCCTGGGGAGTGCAAGGCCACAGTCTCTCAAGTGGGTAACTTGCCCACATGCTCTGGAGGGGGTAACATGCCCTGTGCTTGGTCCTGGGGAGTGCAAAGCCACCGTCTCTCAAGTGAGTGAATTGCCCACATGCTCTGGAGGGGGCATCGTGCCCTGTGCTCTTGGTCCTGGGGAGGCTGGGGTTGGTGGGTGTCTTACCCACTTGTTCTGGAGGGGGCATCATGCCCTGTGCTCTTGATCCTGGGGAGGCTGAGGTTGGTGGGTGTCTTACCCACTGGTTCTGGAGGGGGCATCATGCCCTGTGCTTTTGATCGTGTGGAGGCTGGGGTTGATGGGTTAGTCGTGCCCTGTGCTCTTGGTCCTGGGGAGGCTGGGGTTGGTCTGTGTCTAACCCACTGGATCTGGAGGGGGCATCGTGCCCTGTGCTCTTGGTCCTGGGGAGGCTGGGGTTGGTGGGTGTCTTACCCACTGGTTCTGGAGGGGGCATCGTGCCCTGTGCTCTTGATCCTGGGAGTGCAAGGTCACAGTCTCTTAGGATGGGTGTCATACCCACAGGATTTGCAGGGGGCAGGCGGCACAGCAGTCCATGGAGGAAGGACTAAATACCGTCCGCCAACAGTGACGCCTTCTCAGTGGTGGAAGTGTTGCTGATGCAGCTGCTGGTGGAGGGAGGCTCCAACCCATCCCCTGAAGCCTCGGAAGGCTGTCCACTGGTAGTGGTGGTGCTGCTGCTGCGAGTGGGGGGATGGTCAAGCCCATCCCCTGCTGCCTCGGATAGCTGCCCACTGGTGGTGGTGGTGCTGCTGCTGCAGGTGGGGGGAGGCTTCAGCCCATCATCTGCAGCCTCGGATGGCTGTCCACTGGTGGTGGTGGTGCTGCTGCTGCTGGTGGGGGAAAGCTCTAGCCCATCCCGTGCAGCCTCGGCTGGCTGCACAACCATGGTCGGTGGTGGGGCCTCCATCAGAGTTCCTGCCCCATGCCCCTTTCCCTTCCTGCCTGCTGATGCTGGTTCCTTGGTCTTCCTGGCAGCAGCTGGGGCAGGCTCCTTTCTCTTCCTGACAGCAGCTGGGGCAGGCTCCTTGCTCTTCCTGGCAGCATCTAGGGCTGGCTCCTTACCTCTAAGACTGCCTAGTGCAGGCTCCTTCACCCTCAGGACATATGACACAGAGAGACTGGCAACACTACAAAGTAATTCACTGCACAATTCCCCAAATTTTGTAAATGTAAATAAACAAATTGGTGCTCAAACACTAAGGCGCACTGTTGCCATGGAGCGCATCTGGAATTCCAAATTGGAAAACCAGTAAGTACTATATAGGGAAACAATGGTGGAGCACTCAGATCATTATAAACATGAAAGTATTCAGAACTCCTTTAAATTTAAGGATATAGAAGTGAAATCTTAATAAATCTCAGAACAATAGTTCTAAATACATGATCACATTGTGGGTTCTCTTAGCCGCAATATACTTCATATTATATATATAGGACATATGCCCTGGATTCTTTCCCACCAGGAGTGGGTGTGGTGACTGCTGGGCATGTGGACTTGGTGGCTGAGGTGCTTGGCTGGATTTTTGCCACCCTGGCCAGACATGCAGGACGGGGGGAGGGGTTGGGAAGAGGTCAATGGTGCATAGGAAAAACTTTTTAGGGACATTGGGCGGGAAGAGGGAGAAGGTTTGAAAGTGGAGGAAGAGGGAGTGGTTGTAGGAGGTTTCTGTCTGCTAATTTTGGGTGCAAGGGCAGGATGCTGTTGTGAGGTGGATGGCTGTTGGGTGTCTGAGTGCTTGCGTTTGTGTACTTCAGGAGGGGGGACAGACACAGTGTAAGAGGACACAGGGGATGTGTGCATGGCTGTTGTAGAGGTGTCTGCAGTTAGGTGTGTGTTCTGCTTGGTGTGGTGGTGATGCTGGTAGTGGATGAGGATGTAGTGCATGCAAGTGTGAGTGTAGACGGAACTGGGAGGGAGGCGGAGGAGGATGAGGTGGAGGAAGAGGGGGAGACAGAGGAAATTGTGGATGTTGGAATGTCTGCATCTGGATGGTGTTTGTGTGAGTGCCTGTGGGATGATGTATGGTGCTTGTATTTGCCTATGACGCTCGTGTGTTGTCTTGTCTGCATGCTTGTCTGCCTGTGTGCTTGGGATAGGTTGGGGTTAAGGAGAATGGGATTGGGAAGTGGAAGTTGGAGGGGGAGGGTGGAAACAGAGACAATGGCTGCCATCAGAGAGGAGGCCAGGGCCTGGGTTTATCTATGTTGAGCCACCAAGCCAGCGTGAATGCCCTCCAAGATTCACAATGGTTAACTGCCCTACAGAGATGAATCTCAGGAGGTCAATAGCCTCCTCACTCAGGGCAGCAGGGCTAACTGGGACAGGGCCTGAGGTGCCTGGGGCGAAGGAGATGGCCACCCTCCTGGGTGAGCGGGCATGGGCAACTCGCTGAGGGGCTGCTGGGAGGGTGCTGCTGGTACAGGGGGTGGCGGTTGTACCTGTAGCTGCGGTGGTCACAAAGGTCTCTGTCACCACCAGGGATCTTCCATCGGAGGAGGTATCTGTGTCTGAACTGTCCCCTCCAGTCTACGCCGTGGTGCTCCCCTCGCCCTCTGTCCCACTGGTGCCCTCACCATCAGTGGACTACACCTCCTGGGTCCTGTGGGATGCACCTCCCTCAGTCGCCGGTGCCTCTGCTCCTCTGTCAGATGATGCTAATGCACATGAGGACAGGATGACAAAACAAAAGATGGGGGAGAGACAAATGATACACTGGGTCAATGGCTGCACCAACACCACTGTTGGCGTACACAGCACACTCACACACAGGGTACAGGCCTACGCACTATGCATTGCACTACCAGTGATGTTGCTAGCCATCAAGGCATGGGGAGGGGTACACACCGCCAAATCCAGCACACCTGCCACCCACGCAGCCTTGAGCAGTAGTGGATGCCTACGACCTAGGTAGCAGGATTATCCCTTCTGGACCCTAGCAACCAGGGGACCTATGCTGCAATGTCAGGCCTAGCTTAGGGGCACCCGCTGACACACATCCACCACCGGATACCACCCTACCATGCGTAAGTTATAATGATGGGCACTGTACTCACCTCCTTGTGGCTGCTGTGATGCCCTCAAGCGCCCATTCAGCTCTGGATAGGCCACTGCCAGTATGCAGGCCATCAGGGGGTCAGGTTTCAACGGGCAACCCTTCCTCGCTGGAAAGCCATCCCCAGCTGGGCCTCGCACCGTTTGTGACAGTGGATGCTCTGCCTGCCATAGACCCACAGGGTCCATACTTCCTTGGCGATGGCACGCCATATACCCTTCTTTTGATGGGCGCTGACCTGCAGAGGGAATACACACAGGAAAATAGTATTAGTCAGACAGTCTTACCTATTACACTTATGGCCCACCATACCCCTTCACATCACCATTTACACACACATGTCCCAGCACACAACCTGTACGCTGCCCAGGGGACATCCACTCACCCCCTTACATGATGCCTTCACACCTCACTCCATGCATTCATGCAACATGTATCGTGCCCACAGTGTACTCACCTGTTGGTCTGGAGGCCCATACAGCAGTCCGTACTGGGGTAGGACCCCATTCAGTCTCTCCAACTCCGTTGAAGTGAAGTCAGGGGCCCTTTCCCCAGTCACACGAGCCATGGTAGGTTCCGGAAACAGGTCACAGCAGCACATGCATGCAGTGTAGGTCCTCTGCAGTTGAAGGTCAGGTAGCAAGTGAGGAATCAGATAGAAAATGGCGGTCACGTCAGCGGCGGTGCATACAGTCACCGCCGGCGTACATCACCATTGACCACTGTACCCCATAGGGCTCCATTATAACCAGTGAGGAGTTGCACGGCGGTTACCGACCGCCTCCCACAACGGCCCACAACTTCAGTGGAATTACCTCACTTCCACCTGTCCCTCCACATAGGACAGGCGGACGCCATTTCAGGGGACGGGGCAGGCCCTGGATAATTACTGCATCACTGTTTAATTTTGGACATACAGGACAATTCTCACTGACGTATTACAATTTGACAGCATGCATCATATTGTTGTAGCACCATTGTGCAGTTTGTGACCAGCTCCTCACTCGTTTGTCCCTTAGATTGCTACTGCTGCGGATGACTAGGAGATGGAAACATACCCCCGTCTACAGACCTCTGGGGACTTGGAAACAATGGAGAACAGGCAAATCATCCTCACCTATAGACTTGACAGGGCCACAATCACAGAGCTGTGTGCCCAATTGAAGTCTGACCTGATATCTGCTATCCGTCACCCCACTGGGATCACACCATGACACACTCTGAAAGCCTGCAGCAATACATTGCAAATTAACAGTATTTATAAGCACCTTGAACATAAGTCTTCAGGATTAAACTCTGCAATGCAAAAGTTTAAACAACAGCATATCAGCACAATGCATAAATTATGTTATCTTCAAAGTGCTGGGTTTTTGCATTCTAGTCTCCCAGAGAGCACGCACAGCCCTGATGTTGTTAGTACTCTCCTCTCCCAGACGTGCTCTAGGGCCTGGTTTGTCTGGATTGAGACGATGAAAGCACCTCACAAGTACTGGAGCATGAATATCAGATACGGAAACCCATGAGTTACTTTCTGGGCCATAACCTTTCCATGAGATTAAGTACCATAGGTTACGCCATCTCAGTTTGGAATCCAACACCTTCTTGACTTCGGATTCTACTTCCCCCTGTACTAGAACTGGAGCTGGATGAGGGCGGACCTTCTGGACTGCCTTTTGCAAGAGGGAAGTGTGGAACACTGGATGAATCTGTAATGATCTTGGCAATTGCAGTTTTATAGGTCACAGGATCTTTGCTGAAGGACAGTGTAGGGACCTATGAATTTGGGGTTAAACATGTGCTTCTTCTTGAAGTCTATATGTCTTGTAGAAAGCCATACTTTATCACCTGTTGATACTGCGGTCCCTCACAATGTTTCTTGTCATAATGCTTTTTGTATTTTTGTTTGGCCTTTTCTAAATGCTGTTGAATCAATTTCTGGGTTTGATGAAGATGTTGAATGGTTTCTGACACAGCTGGTGTAAGAGAACTTTCTTGAGGGATCGTGATGGGCAAGGTGTCAGGATGATAGCCAAACAAGCCAAAAAAGGGTGTAACGCCAGTTGAAGTGTGGAATGAGTTATTGTAGGCTAACTCAGCTAACCAGAGCATTGATGTCCAAGAATGAAGTGCTTTTTCAGTGTAAGCACGCAGGTATTGCTTCAAAGTCTGATTTAGTCTCTCAGTTTTTCATCTGTTTGAAGATGATGGCTAGTAGATAGTGTGGATGTGACTTGAAGTGTTTTGTACCATGTCTTGCAGAAATTGGAGGCAAATTGCGACCCTCGATCGGAGAGGATCGTTTTCAGCAGCCCACTCTATTCAGTAAAATAGTTGCCAGTTCACTGGAGTTGGGCAATTTCTTACAGGCAATGAAATGCCCATATTTCGTGAGACTATCAAGGACGACTTGGAGTTGGGAGTGGATGCAACAACCCTTTTGGTTTCGAATGACTTGTTTTAATGCGAGCACAGACTTCGCAGTTGTTTACCATTGCTTTTACGACTTTTGTCAGGGTAGGCCACCAAAAGTAGCATTGGATTAATTCAAGAGTTCTAGGAGTACCTGGATGACCTGCCGTAGGTATAACATGCAACCAATGAAATACTATCTTGCGAAGTTTGGTAGTGGGCACGAACAAACGAGCGTCATGGAATGGTAATTCTTGCTTGATTTACCTTTTGGGATCTGCTTGGGCCCATGTCTGCCATTTCTCAATGGTGAAGGAATTACGGATGTCTTCAAAGAAATCTTCAGTTTTTATGATGCATAGGACTTTGTCTGGAGCAATGATAGCTCTGGAGGTTTGAACTGCAGGCAATGTGGTAGACTCTTGGTGGGACAAGGCGTCAGCTTTGCGATTGTCTTTACCAGGATGGAAAGTTACCACAAAATAAAATTCGGCAAAAAACAGCATCCAGCGTAATTGCAGAGGAGTCAAAAGTCTGGCGGAACTCATGAACTGGAGATTGCGATGATCAGTATATACTGTGACAGTATATTTGGCACCCAACAAATGATGTGTCCATTCTTTAAAGGCATCATGAATCGCCAGAAGCTCTTTTTCAGCAATTACATAGTTCTGTTCGGCTTAGTTGAGTTTCTGAGACATGTAAGCTACAGGATGAAGTTGGCCAGTGTCTTTGCTTAGTTGTGACAAGACTGCACCTATTGCCACATCTGAAGCATCAGCTTCCACTATGAAGGGACGGTCCGCATCAGGGTGAGTCAAGACTTGGGCAGTGGAAAAAGCTTCCTTCAAAGTTGAAAAGGCTTGGTCAGCTTCTGGGGACCATACACATTTTTCTTTCTTTCTTAATAGCTTAGTGATTGGGGCCACTGTCTGGGAAAAATGATTTATGAACCTCCGGTAAAAATTTGCAAACCCCAGAACATTGTACATCACGAACAGTTTTTGGGGTAGGCCAATCAGATACGGCTTTTACTTTCTTTTCTGCCATCACCATACCTTGAGGGGTAAGGATAACCCCTAAAAACTCAACTGTGGTAACACGAAACTCACACTTGGTTAGTTTGCAAAATAAATGGTGCTTTCGAAGGGATGCAAGAATTTTCTTGACATGTTTTACATATTCATTTTCATTGTCAGAGTAGATCAAAATGTCATCGATGCGTACTATGGCAAATATGTCGAGATACTCTCTAAGAACGTAATTCAAGAAAAATTTAAATGCTGCTGGAGCATTACACAGACCAAAAGGCATGACGGTGTATTCAAAGAGGCCATATCTTGCCTTGAACGCTGTTTTCCATTCGTCACCCTCTCCCATTCTGACCAAAGGATAAGCACCTCGTAGATCGAGCTTAGTGTAGATTTTAGCTTTCTTTACTTGTTCTAGTAAGACCGGAATCAGGGACAAGGGATATTTATTCTTGATGGTGACCTTGTTCAAACCCCTATAGTTGATACAAGGTCGAAGATCTCCATTCGCCTTCGGAACAAAAAACAAAGGAGAGACTGCAGGAGACGTAGAAGGGCGGATGAAACCATTCTCCAAGAATTGATCTAGATACTTTCGTAAATGTTGATTTTCTTGTTCTGACAGGGCCTATACACAACAGATGGGGAGTATATCACCTGGGATTAGATCAATTTGACAGTCATAAGGTCTACGAGGAGGCAAGTTTTCTGCTTCTTTTACATCGAAAACATCTTCATAGGATGAATACTATTTGGGCAATTTAACTTCTTTCTCTGCGGCAGTGGCTATATAAGAGTTGCAAACTTTTGGTACTTGATACTTTTGGAGGCATTGGGGGTTATTACAACTTTGGAGGAGGTGTTAATCCGTCCCAAAAGTGACGGTAAAGTGACGGATATACCACCAGCCGTATTACGAGTTCCATAGGATATAATGGACTCGTAATACGGCTGGTGGTATATCCGTCACTTTACCGTCACTTTTGGGACGGATTAACACCTCCTCCAAAGTTGTAATAACCCCCATTGTTCTTTACATAGCGCTGATGAGAACACGCCCTTTCGTTCTGCCCAATTAATCTCAGGATTATGATGAGTTAACCAGGGTAAGCCAAGGATAATTCCATACTGGGGAGCATGGATCACTCCAAGGATGAGTTTCTCTTCATGTTTATTTCTTTGGTTCTTACCCTCACAGATCACCGACAAGGGGACAGTCTGAAGAGTTACCGGACCTCCAGTCAAGAGTTTTCCATCTACTGCCTGTATTATTTCTGGAGCCTTCTTCTCAATACATGGGATCCCCCATGCACGAACCAATTGGGCGTCAACAAAGTTCCCGGTAGCCCCAGAATCTACTAGGGCCTTCTTGAAATAGGTCTTTTTCTTTACTTGAACTTTTATGCCCAGCTTGAGATGTCTAGATTGTGAAGGGTCCACGGTGACACCCAAGAGCAACCCTTCTTTACATCTTGGGTGTTTTAGTTTTCCGACTCGACTTGTGCATTGGCTGCAACTTTCTGGACAGGACCGCGTTTGCTCTTTGGTTTGATTGGACATTCTTTGGCGAAATGACCCTTGCGCCCACAATAAAGACATTGTCCATTCTTTCTACACAGGTCCTTTTCGTCTTTGGTCAAAGGTCTCCTGATTGTTCCAATTTCCATAGGTTCTGGCATTCTTTCTTTCTGAGTTCTTGATTCTCTATTATCGTGAACACACCAGGAATATTTTTCAGTCTTTTTGCGTGTTCCCCTTCGTTCTGCTAAACGATGATCCAGTCTCAAAACGAGGTTTATCAGGTCTTGACAGTCTGTAGGCTGCGGGTCTATTTGTGCTAGAATATCTTTTAACTCCTCTTTGAGTCCCTTGTAGAACAAGGCCGCTTGCTTTTCTTCAGGCCAGGATGTCTCGGCTACCAGCCGATTAAAGTTGGCTAAATATGACACTAAATCCTGTTTACCTTGTCGTAAGCCTAATAATTCACGATCTGCCGACAATGTTACAGTTCTACGATCAAATACTCGTTCAAACTCATGAACAAAATTTTTCCAGTTGTAAAGCAGGAGACTGTCTTTATGCACAAGAGGGATAGCCCAGGTAGCTGCATCCCCAGTCATGTACGATAACAAGAAAGCCACTTTGGACAGGGGATCAGGGAAAGTATGTGGTTGAGAGGTGAAGTGTAATTCTACTTGAACCAGTTACAATTGCGTTTCCAAGGGATCGCCTAAGAAACGTTCTGGAGGAGCTGAAGGAATGGCTGAAGGAACATTGAGGGAAATGTTTGTAGGATTACCTCCAGAAGCCTGAGAAGAAGGACCTGGCCAAGACACACCTGTGGGATTTTGTTCCTTCTTCTCTACCTTATCCTGTAACTGACTCACTCTCTCAGCTAGGCTAGCTGCCAAATCTTTTGATGACACCACCTCTACTTGGAGCTGCGTGATAGCCTTGACTAGCTCATCCAATGTGGCCATGCTGAGAACATACGCAAACCAGGAGAATTATTAATTTGTGGGCTCACTATTCTGTCAGAGTCACCAGATTCTCGGGGTCTGCGCATGTTCCCAACACGTCCACCACAAGACAGCTCCAATACTCTGATTAGAATTTCACAGAGTCTAAGAGAGTCCAAGTGGGGAAAAGGGGATTAGGTAGGGAACAGCTGGGAAGGAGACCTATAGGAAGCAAAGGTTAAAACACACAATATCAAGATTATATCATATTAATCATTACTAGACTATGATTGCAAATTGTGAATGCGACTCGCAAATAGGAAGGGGTATCCCCTTCCTATTTGCGTCTCGCATCGCTATGCTAAATTGCTCTGTGACCGCGAATGCGGTCGCAAAGCAATTCGCAGTTACCACCAGTGTCACACTGGTGGTAACCCATTCGCAAAAGGGAAGGGGTCCCCATGGGACCCCTTCCCCTTTGTGAATGTTGCCAAAAATGGGTTTTCAGAGCAGGCAGTGGTCCAATGGACCACTGCCTGCTCTGAAAAACCGAAACCAACTGGTTTCGTTATTTTTTTAATTTTGCAACTCGTTTTCCTTTAAAGAAAACGGGCTGCAAAATAAAATAAAATAAACTGCTTTATTTAAAAAGCAGTCACAGACATGGAGGTCTGCTGATATCAGCAGGCCACCATCCCTGTGAGTGCAGGGACTCGCTATGGGGTCGCAAAATACGACCCACCTCATTAATATTAATGAGGTGGGTCTTTGCAACCCCCATAGCGACTCACAGTCGGTGTCTGAGACACCGTACTGCATCCGATTTTGCGAATCAGAAATTGCGAGTCACACCAACTCGCAATTTCCAATTTGCAAAATCACACTTTGCTACATCTAGCCCTTATTGTGCACATACAATATAACATCTAGAATTCTAGCACTTCAGTTTCTTAAAATGCAGGAACATGAATTGCGCACATTGCGGATTTCCACAAAAGTTTGTAAATGTCATTAAATGGTTGCGCACAATGAATAACATGAGTTAGGCACAAGAAATGAATCACGCATCTTGCCGATTTGAAGGCCACCAAGTAACTGCCATGAAATGGTAGGGCACAATGAACATCATGAGTTAAGCACAAGAAATGAATCGCGCGTCTTGCCGATTCGAATCCCACCATGTGAATGCCACAAAATGGTAGCGCACAATGAGTAACATGAGTTCAGCACAAGAAATGAATCGTGCGTCTTGCTGATTCGAATGTCACCACGTAAATGCCATGAAATGGTAACGCACAATGAATATCATGAATTAAGCACAAGGAATGAATTGCGCGTCTTGCCGATTCGAAGGCCACCATGTAAATGCCATGAAATGGTAGCACACAATGAATAACATGAATTAAGCACAAGAAATGAATCGCTCGTCTTGCTGATTCGAATGCTACCTTGTAAATGCCATGAAATGGTAGCGAACAATGAGTAACACGGATTAGGCACAAGAAATTAATCGTGCGTCTTGCCGATTCGAATGCTACCTTGTAAATGCCATAAAATGGTAGCCCACAATGAATATCAAGAGTTGTACACGAGCAAAGAATCATGCGTCTTGCCGATTCGAGTGTCAGCATGTAAATGCCATGAAACACTAAGCGCACATTGACACGCACAAGAGCAAAATTGTTTTATCATGCAAATTAGGCCCAAGAACTTGAAAACCTTCGAGAACGGGATTGGGGGCCCAGCCCGACCTCCATCTTACCACCCTGATCAAGAATCACCAACAAAGTGAAAGGGTAAGCCCTGGAAAATCAAAGTAGGCCTCCGGAACAGGAGCTCAGGAAGTTGCTGCTGCTCTGCACCGGGAACTCTGAAGAGTGAGCACGTGGAGCTGGGCTGGCTTCCTCATATAGAGTCTTGGCCCAGCCCACAAACCACACCCAGGCATGCTGCAGGGAAAGCTTCTAGAAGGCCCTGGAAAGGGACCACACCCTGACACACTCTAAAAGCCTGCAGCAATACATTGCAAATTAACAGTATTTATAAGCACCTTGAACATAAGTCTTCAGGATTAAACTCTGCATTGCAAAAGGTTAAACAACAGCATATCAGCACAATGCATAAATTAAGTTATCTTGAAAGTGCTGTGTTTTAGCATTCTAGTTGCCCGAAGAGCGCGCACTGCCCTGATGTTGACATGTGTGAGTTGTGTAGGTGAGGGTGTATAAGGTGATGTGTTGGGGTGTGAGATGTGGGGTGCGTGGGTGGTGTATAGCTGTAGGTAGTGTGTGACTCTGGTTTTGTCTGTGTTCGTGGTGTCTGTCTCGTGCCTATGGTTCGTAATGGTAAAGGGTTGTGGGCAATGTGGGTGTGTGTTATATAGTGGTGTGAGTGGGTGGGTGTGGTGTGTGTAAGGGTGTCAGGTGTGTGTTGTTTGAATTGTCCAATGTGGTATTGTTTTGTTTGAGTGTGTGTATTTTGAGCGCGGCGGTATGTACCGCCAATGGTTTACCGCATTTGAATGTCCGCTGTGGTGATTCGTGGATCATAATGTGGTGAGCGTTGTGCTGTTGGCATAACGGTGTGGGTTTTGATACCGCCAGTTTATCACTGACCTTTGGACTGGCAGATTGGTGTCTGTGGCTGAATAGTGACGGATTGGTGTGTGTGTGTCATAATATGGTGAACTGATTTCCGCAGCGGCGGCGGTATGTTGGCGGCAGTCAGCATGGCAGTAATTGGGATTTACCACCAATGTCATAATGAGGGCCTAAGTGTACAGTATAAAGAAAGAGAGACTGACCTCAAGAGATGGGCATAGAGCATTGCAGCAAACACCACAGTCAATGCCTGGCAACAGGTGGTGGCTCCCCAGCTCCACTAACCCTGTGACCATAGCACCCCTTACTGAAAGAGTTGTAAATTTTGACAAATCAATACCTGCTTCCTTTATTGCACACTTAATCCCCCTTGCAATGGCTGCATTTGTAACCACTTGAAATTGTTTCACCTACAAAATCAATAACTGATCTACTCCATCACTTCTCTTCTCCATCATTCTGCACTCATAATCCTTAATGCATTTCACCACACACAATGTAGGTGAACTATCCAAAGTAGGGTAGAAAAAAGAACTGGACATTGTCTTTGTTCTTCTCCAGACCTTGAACAATATCCCTGTTGGCTGATAAAACCTGCTTGAATTCTCCAAAGCCCCTACATATGAAACATCTCTAAAATATACTAAACATAGCAGAGTTACCAATATCCAAGAAAGTTCTCTTACCCCTAAGAATGTATTACTTGGCCATTGTTGAAACAATTCCCAAATCAAGTCCACATCCCAAAGGAATTGATACCTAGTACTGGGACATCTCTTTAATCTTCTCCCTTTCATCACGCCACAAATGAGAGGACTTTTTCCAATCAAACCTCCCTGAACCAAAGAATGTCCTGCATGTATGAAAGACCCTTATCAAAAAGCTCTGCCAAAAAAATAGCCACCTCTATCTCATCAACATTCACGGGATCCAAGTCCCTTGCCATGCTCCAATGTAACCATACTCCTCAAGCACTTCTGTATATCTTGGTAGTTCCTAGGAGCCCATGATAGTTTGAGTAATCCTGAAGCAGATTCCAAAAGCTTTGTGAATCTTCCAGATTCACTGAAGCTTTCCATACTACAAGGTGGTTTCATGAACCAGATAGAATGAGATAGAATGAGAGAGTGCACTCCCTCTTATGCCCCTTCTAATAAGCTTTTCCTTGAATTCATTAAATAAGGTCTCTCTCATAAATAGGGTTTGATTAAACAGAAGTATACAAAAATAAACTGTACATACTACTTGTAGGAATGTAGCCTCTTTCTAGTTTGGTTACGTCTACTTTGTGCCTGTTTGTCAGTATGTTTGACTGTGTTTGACTGTGTCTTCTGGGTTCCAGCTAACCAGGACCCCAGCAGTTTTTCTCTCTCCTCTAAATTGACACTGGTCCCCCCATGTAAGATCCTAGTAAATGGTACCTAGGTACGCAGGGTATTGAGATTCCAAGGAAACCCTATGGGCTACAGCAGCTACTCCACCACCCATAGGGAGCCCATGCAAAGGGTTCTGCAGGCCTGCCTTTGCAGCCTGCGTGAAATGGGTGCATGCACACCAGGTCACTGTAAATCACCCTTATGGTAGGCCCCCTCAGCCCAGGGTGCAGGTACCTGTGTGTGAGAGCCCCCCTGCACTAGCAGAGGTGCCCCACAAACTCCAGCCCCATTTTACTGGACTTTGTGAGTACGGGGATGCCATTTTATATATGTGTTGGGCCTAGGTCACTACCTATGTCCAGCTACATAATGGTTACTCTGAACCTGGGCATATTTGTTATCAAACATGTCGAAATCATACCCCAGTACTGTTGCAAGTATTGGAAGTATGATTCCATGCACTCTGGGGGCTCTTTAGAGGACCCTCAGCATTGCTACCACCAGTCTTACAGGGTTTTCTGGGCAGCCTAGCTGCTGCCACCCCTCAGACAGTTTTCTGCCCTCCTGTTGCTTGAGAAGCTCAAGCCCAGGAAGGCAGAACAAAGGATTTGCTTTGGGAGAGGGGTGTTACACCCTCTCCCCTTGGAAATAGGTGTTACAGGCTTGGGAGGGGTAGCCTCCCCAGGCCACTGACAATGCTTTGAAGGGCACATTTGGTGCTCTCCTTGCATCAACCAGTCGACACCGGTTCAGGGACACCCAGTCCCTACTCTGGCGATAAAGTGGAAAATGGAAAGGGGAGTGACCACTCACCTGTCTATCACCGCCCCAGGATGGTGATCGGAGCTCCACCACAGGGTCCCTGGGTTCAGCCATCTTGATTCCAAAGTTGGCAGGGAACTCTGGGAGCATCTGAGTGGCCAGGCAGGGAACGTCAGAGCCCCCTCCTGATAGGTGCTTACCTGGTTAGGTGACCAATCCCCCTTTCAGGGCTGTTTAGGGTCTGTCTCCTGGGTGGGTCCTCAGATTCAGCTTGCATGATTCCAGCAGGACTCCTCTACAACCTCTCCTTCAACTTCTGCCCTTTGGAACCGTGACTGGACCCTCCAGGGACCTACAAACTGCAGATCCACAAGGACGACTCTTCTTCAACATTGTATCCAGACTTCCTGCCAGCTTTGCAACATTTCCCAGGCCATGCATCCTCGAAGACTGCTACTTTTCAGCCTGAACAAGAAGAAGAAGGAGTCTCCTTGGGGTGAAGGCATCATTCCCCTGCATCTGCAGGTACCTGGCTGCATCGACAACTGGCTGCGTGGATCTCCCCTCCTCCTGAGTGACGTGGATCCTGGAACACGGGTGGTGGTCCGGAGAGTTCCCCTTGGTCCTCTCTACCAGCTGTTGCACTTTGGTGGTGGTAAGTCCTTTCCACTCCACGCAAGACAGCACCCCTGTGCACTGCATCCTTTGCAGTTGCCAAGGCTTGTTTGCTTTACCTCCATGGAGAACATCAGGTAACATGTATCTCCAGCCACCAGCACTCAGTCCTGCAACTCCCGGGCCTCTGCTTGGTCCTCCGACGACGTGGGAGCAACTTCTGTGGTGCTGCGTGGGCTGCCACAAGGACTTCTGTGTCCCTGTCCGGTGGGACACTTGTAGGTACTGCCTCTGTGATGTGGAGGATCCCCTGTGAGTCCCCCTCCTTGGTAGAGTCCTCCTGGGACTTGCTGGTCCCCGGCAGCACCTCTTTTCCTCCAACCGCGAATTTGCCTTTGCCAAGGCTTGCTGGTGGAAATCCTTCGGCAACATCCATCTGCAATCCAGCTTTCAGCATAGGACACCTTCTACATGCCTCAGGAACTCTTCTCCCACCTCTGTGCTGCAGTGCTGACCTGTCTTCCTTCTTCATCAACCAACTCCAAAAGTAACCTCTCAGTGGATAGTATCTCCTACCCTCCCTGGACTTCACAAACACTTCTGGACTTGGTCTCCTCTCTCCACAGGTCTCCATCTTCAGTAATCCATTGTTGATTTCTTGCAGGCTGTTCTGGGTGTCTTCTTTTTCTTCTTTTCATCCCTTGGGGTGGTTTTGGGGAAATCAAGTGTTTTACTCCTGTATTCCTGGTCGCTGGGGGGCACAGCATTACTTACCTGTGTGGTTTCCTAGTACTCCCAGCTCCCCTCTACACAATTTACTTACCTAGGTGGGGGCCCTGTGTTCGCATTCCACTTTCATAGTATTTGCTTAGGGCTCCCCCTAGCGCTACTATTGCTATTTTACACTGTTTTTAAACTGTTTTCCAACCTTTTTATGCCGCTTACTGTTTATTAGTGTATATATATATATATATATATATATATATATATATATATAGCATTTACTTACCTCCTGTTGGAGGGTTGCCTCTCTAGTATTTTCTGATACTATGTTCCAAAAATAAAGTAGCTTTATTTTTGTACAACCAAGTTTTTTGTTTCCTGTGTGTAAGTACTGTGTGACTGTAGTGGTATTGCATGAGCTTTGCATGTCTCCTAGATAAGCCTTGGCTTCTCATCCAGAGCTACCTCTAGAGAGCCGGGTTCTAGACGCTGCCTACACTTCACTAAGAGGGGATACGTGAACCTGGTATAAGGTGTAAGTACCACATGTACCCACCACACACCAGTCCAGCTTCCTATACCAGTCAGGCCCAAAAAAGCATTTTATGAAGTCCTGTCTGGACCCAAGGTGGAAAGGACCCCTACTAGGTGATTTTAATCATGAATACTGATGTTAAATGTGCTGTTAGGTGCATGCGTCGCAAACCCGAGAACTAGAGATCTGTATGAAGAAATAGTGTTCTTTGAGGCTGAACGAGAGCACTGGTGACAATACCACTGCAAGTTGTACAAGAGCAAGGAGCAATAACATAAGACGCACAACAGCAAAGAGTAGAAACGGGAAGAACTGCAGACAAGTGCATCAGTCCAGTTTCCTGAGATCTCACAAAGTGGCATTGAAATTTCTGGTGAAGAGAAGCGAGAGCCCAGCCTGAAGTGACAGTTGAGTCAACACCAAAACAACTAGAAAATCCGTGTGAAGGGACAAGTACTGGATCAAGAGGAGGTACTTACAATGCTGAATGGCCAAGAACATATGATCGAAAGAAATTAAGACCAAGTATGTCAGTTGAACGCATACCACCAACAATTGTTGATGAGACAGAGTCAAGCAGTATAAGTGACACAGAAGAAGATCAACATAAACCCATGTGCTGGAAGTTAGCCAAGCGATCTCCACGCTCTACAAAGGCAGCTAAGCGCTCCTCATGGTCTGAGGGTTAACGAAGAGCTCTACACACTCCCATTTTTGAACAGTGAAGTGGAAGTGCAAAGCGCCCACTGTGCGCTAGGAGAAACTAAGGTGCTCACTACGTGCTTAGTGAAAAAGAAATGAAAATATAAAGCCCTCCTTCACTATGCACTATTGATTGCAGAGGCCAGGGGTAACAACTAAAGCCCACTACATGCTGGACCCCTAGGAGAGCACTTGTGGGGGAGGCAGGCAAACAGCAGTGGGCAGGGAAGCCAGCACAGAAAAATCAGCAATTCTGATGGCAATCCTCCTGGCACTCCAAAAAGTGCCATGGTAGAACAGAGTCAGGCAGCTGGCAGCAACGCAACAAACAGAAAAGCAAACCAGTGAGTCCTTTATGCCACCTAGCAAGGAGCAGATAGCAGGGTAACAACAGAAAAGCAGTCCTGATGAGTCTTTTAAGCAGTACAGCAGTCCTTCTGATAGAAGTTCAGTCCCAGTTCCAAAAGTGCTCTGAAAAACATGGGGTCAGAGCCCCTGTACTTATACTCAAACATATCTTTGATGTACAGGATGACTTCAACAGAACCCTTTCAAGAGTAACACAACCCTCTTTCCACCCAGCCCTGGCTCGATATATCAGTAGGTTTAAATCAGCAGTTTGTGTGAGGACAGGTCATAATCAATTGTCATGTAAGGCTTGAACGAACTCTACCTCTCCCAGCCTAGGAAGACTATCAGTATGCAGATGGATACAGATATATGTCCTGTCACACCCAGCTATTCTTGTGTTGTGGTTGTCTGGCAAGTATGCACAAAGTGTACCTGTCACTCAGCCATGAATGGTGATTGGAGTCAGGCTACAAAGCACTTATGCACAGAGAAATGCCCACTTTCTCAAAGTGGCATTTCTAAAATAGTAATGTAAAATCCAGCTATATCAGTAAGCAGGATTTCTCACTACCATTCCAAACATACAAACATGGCAACGCCACACATTTCAGATCAGAAATTACCACTTAAGACTATATAAAAGAATTTCCAATGCTGACCTATGAGAGGAGCAGCCCTCACAGTAGTGAAAAATGAACTATGATGTGTGTCACTACTAGGACAGTCAAAACATTAGAGTACATGTCCTACCTTTTACATACACGGCACCCTGCACATAGGGCTACCTAGGGCCTACCTTATCGGTGATGTAGGTGTAGTATAAGGGGAGTTTGGGCCTTGGCATGTAGTTTGCAATTCCAATTCAAGGTGGCAGTACACTGTGCACGCAGGCACTACAGTGGAAGACTTGAGACATGTTTAAAAGGCTACTTCTTGTGGGTGGCACAATCTGTGCTGCAGGCCCACTAGTAGCATTTCATTTACAGCCCCTTGGTATCAAGTATACCGCTTTACAAGGGGTGTGCAGGCTAATGAACTATGCCAGACAGGAGTACGCCAATCACACAATGTTTCAGGGGAGAGAGCACATGCACTTTAGCACTGATTAGCAGTGGCAAAGGACCCAGATTTCTAAAGCCAACAAAAAGAGGGTCAGAAAAATAGGTGAAGTAAGGCAAAAAGTGTAGAGATAATCCTGCAGAAAGGGCCATTTCCAACACTTTGCAACAGCTGGAGGAGGAGTCCTCAAAGCAATACTAGTATCCAACCTCATATGCGTTGTATTGTTTCCTGACCTCATTGAGAGTATACTAAGCTATTAAATGTATTATGGAGAAAAAATGAGAGAGAAACAGAAAGATAAAGAGAGAATTAGAATTAAATGATCACATTGATAGGGAGTATGAAAAGATGAAAGAACTAAGCGGGTCATTCTGACCCTGGCGGTCATGGACCACCAGGGCCAACGACCGCGGGAGCACCGCCAACAGGCTGGCAGTGCTCCCATGGGCATTCTGACCGCGGCGGTACAGCCGCGGTCAGATACGGGAAACCGGCGGTGTCCCGCCGGTTTCCCGCTGCCCAAGGGAATCCTCCATGGCGGTGCTGCAAGCAGCGCCGCCATGGGGATTCCGACCCCCTTACCGCCAGCCTGGCTCTGGCGGTTTCGACCGCCAGAACCTGGCTGGCGGTAACGGGTGTCACGGGGCCCCTGGGGGCCCCTGCAGTGCCCATGCCACTGGCATGGGCACTGCAGGGGCCCCCTAACAGGACCCCACCAAGATTTTCAGTGTCTGCCAAGCAGACACTGAAAATCGCGACGGGTGCAACTGCACCGATCGCACCCCTTCCACTCCGCCGGCTCCATTCGGAGCCGGCATCCTCATGGAAGGGGGTTTCACGCTGGGCTGGCGGGCGGCCTTCTGGCGGTCGCCCGCCAGCCCAGCGGGAAACTCAGAATAACCGCGGCGGTCTTTTGACCGCGCAGCGGTATTCTGGCGGTTCCCACTGGGCGGGCGGCTCCCGCCGCCCGCCAAGCTCAGAATGACCCCCTAAGAGTTTAAAAACAATTGAAGATGAGAGTGACCTTTAAAAACTCACCTGTGAAGAATTTATGATGGCTAGAAATCCTCAGAGGGGGAAGGTCACAGAAGTGTTTTAAAATAATTAACATTAGTGTAATAACTTGCAGAATTAACACCTAGGCCTTAAACAAAAATGCAATGCTTTTTAATTCAAGCAAATGTAGTAGGCTTTCACCTTTACACATATTAGGCCATGAAAAGCTAAAGTAGCATATTCTTGCAAAGCTTACCAGGGTTATGAATGTGAAATGTTAAACTTTTGACAAGCTAACATGATGTATAAATGATGACTTAATGTAAAACAATTGTTTTGTCCTTCCCATAGGCATATTTTCCATTGATTACAATAATGTATTAAAATATTTTAGTTTAACTCTGCAAAATCTTTCAATGCATGCAATGATTTAGTTTAGAGAATCAATCAAACAGGATTTATAAGCACAGACAATCACATGCAAGGGTATCCAGGCACTAAATCAATAGGTAGCTTGTGATTTAATAAAATGTTGTGAAAGCTTATCCATGAAACTGCAGTTTTCTTAAGCAAAGTAAATCACTAATTTATACAAAGTATTTAATGAGAATGATTCACTTAAAAATGACTGTCTGAAGGCTATTGTATGCTCGGTTAGATAACGACGAAATGTTCCTGTTCTAATGAAGATGCTGATTGCCGATAGGCTGACAAGAGGAAGAAGAAGATGTTGCAAAAGTCTAGATATCATGTGTTATATTAATGCATGCTCCTAGAGTAGGTTGACACATTGTTTATCAGACACTCTCTATGCATGAGAGTTTGGATGCATTGCCTCCTTTCCTTACTGCCATTTTCCTGAATCTATGATGCTCTGAGACTGTACAGATTCTCTTCATGGGTTGTTCTGATGTGATTGATAATTGATAATGGATTCTAAAGCCTTATGCTTTAAACTCTCTTTTTGGAGCTCTTTGTGGGTTCTGACTGAGACCTTTATCTTGTCCTGCCCAAACTCATTCTTAATCTTAGATTAGATACTTTTCCGTCATGGAACACTCTTAATGCATTTATTCTGTATTGGTTAATTATCATGATTTATTTCTTATTGATTAAAATTGATTACATTCTATTCTGAGTGCAATAAAGATTGAGCAATTAACACAGCTGATAAATAAAGCTTTTGAACTCACACCAACTCTCATCATTGACTGAAAATAATAATTGAAATTGTGATGACTGTTTAATTAATGTGCAGTTCCGGGTTAATCTAATTTATGTCCAAGGTCTGTTGGCCTGTGATGCAGGGGTTTCTATTTTTGTGGTAGTCTGGTCGAGCAATAGGCTTATCAGAGGGTAGTGTTAAGCATTTGTTGTACACACACAGGCAATACATGAGGAACACACACTCAAAGACTTAACTGCAGGCCAATAGTTTTTATATAGAAAAATATATTTTCCTACATTTTTAGAACCACAAGTTCAAGTTTTGAAGTAAATACATAGAATGCAAGGTACTCCACACAGGTAAGTTAGGAACTTTTAATTAGAACAATAACATATACAGTTTTTGTTAAAATGCCAATAAGCTATTTTAAAAGTAGATAGTGCAAAAATCAACAGTTCCTGGGGAGGTAAGTATTGGTTAGATTGTGAGGTAAGTAAGACACTTACAAGTCTCAGTTCCTGGGCATAGGCAGCCCACCGTTGGGGGTTCAAGGCAACCCCAAAGTTACCACACCAGCAGCTCAGGGACGGTCAGGTGCAGAGGTCAAAGAGGTGCCAAAAACATATAGGCGCCTATGGAGAACAGGGGTGCTCCGGTTCCAATCTGCCAGCAGGTAAGTACCCGCGTCCTCTGGGGGCAGACTAGGGGGTATTGTAGAGCACTGGGGGACACACAAGTAGGCACACAAAACACACCCTCAGCGACACAGGGGCGGCCGGGTGCAGTGTGCAAAGCAGGCGTCGGGTTTTGTATTGGTTTCAATAGAGGGACTCGAGGGTCACTCTTGCGGTGCAGACAGGGCACAGGGGGGATTCTCGAGCCAGCCACCTCCTGGGCTAGGCAGAGGGTTGCCTGGGGGTCACTCCTGCACTGAAGTTTGGTTCCTTCTGGTCCTGGGGACTGCGGGTGCACTGCTTGGTCCAGGAGTCGGGTCCCTTGTTACAAGCAGTCGCGGTCAGGGGGAGCCTCTGGATTCTCTCTGCAGGCATCGCTGTGGGGGTCCACGGGAGTCATCTCGGGCTACTCACAGGGTCGCAGTCACCGGGGAGTCCTCCCTGTGGTGTTGGTTCTCTGGATCTCGAGCCGGGGGCGTCGGGTGCAGAGTGTGAAGTCTCACGCTTCCGGCAGGAAGTGTGAGGTCTTTGAAAGTTGTAGAAAGGTTGCAAGTTTTTTGCAGGTTGTTGAGCAGGGCTGCTGCTCATGGGAGTTTCTTGATCCTGGGCTCAGGGTAGTCCTCTGAGGCTTCAGAGGTCGCTGATCCCTGTTGGATGCGTACCTGGTTGCAGGTTTTCGAGTCAGGAGTCAGGCCGGTAGAGCTGGGGCCAAAGCGGTTGTGGTCTTCTGTCATCTCTGCAGGCTTGTAGGTCAGCAGTCCTTCTTCTTTAGTTCAGGTTGCAGGAATCTGATTTCCTGAGTTCTGGGGTGCCCCTAAATACTAAATGTAGGGGTGTGTTTAGGTCTGGGAAGGCAGTAGCCAATGGCTACTGTCCTGGAGGGTGGCTACACCCACTTTGTCGCTCCTCCCTGAGGGGAGGGGGCACATCCCTAATCCTATTGGGGGAATCCTCCAAAACTAAGATGGAGGATTTCTAAAGGCAGGGGTCACCTCAGCTCAGGGCACCTTAGGGGCTGCCCTGACTGGTGGGTGACTCTTCGTTGTTTTCCTAATTATCTCCTCCAGCCTTGCCACCAAAAGTGGGGGCAGTGGCCGGAGGGGTGGGCATCTCCACTAGCTGGGATGCCCTGTGGCGCTGTAACAAAAGGGGTGAGCCTTTGAGGCTCACCGCCAGGTGTTACAGTTCCTTCAGGGGGAGGTGTGAAGCACCTCCACCCAGTACAGGCTTTGTTCCTGGCCACAGAGTGACAAAGGCACTCTAGCCATATGGCCAGCAACTCGTCTGGTTGTGGCAGGCTGGCAGAAACTGGTCAGCCTAACACTAGAAGTCGGATTGGTATTCAGGGGGCATTTATTGTGCTGGGAAGTTTTATACCAAACTTCCCAGATTTCAGTGTAGCCATTATGGAACTGTGGAGTTCGTGTTTGACAAACTCCCAGACCATATACTCATATGGCTAGCCTGCACTTACAATGTGAAGGTTTTGCTTAGACACTGTAGGGGCATAGTGCTCATGCACATATGCCCTCACCTGTGGTATAGTGCACCCTGCCTTAGGGATGTAAGTCCTGCTAGAGGAGTGACTTACCTATGCCACAGGCAGTGTCAGGTTGGCATGGCACGTGCCCCACCAGCACACACAAGATGTGAGGCAGTGGGCATGTGCTGAGTGAGGGGTCCCCAGGGTGGCATAAGACATGCTACAGTCCTTAGAGACCTTCCTTGGCATCAGGGCCCTTGGCACTGGGGGTACCAGTTACAAGGGACTTATCTGAGTGCCAAGGCTGTGCCAATTGTGGAAGCAAAGGTACAATTTAGGGAAAGAACACTGATGCTGGGGCCTGGTTAGCAGGGTCCCAGCACACTTTCAATCAAAACTTAGTATCAGCAAAGGCAAAAAGTCAAGGGGTAACCATGCCAAGGAGGCATTTCCTTACAAGTAATCACCAAGAAGCTCCTGAACTCGCCCCAGATCATCCAAAAGGCTGCTGAAAAACTCATCCTCAACCTACCTTGTCGCACCTACATCAACTCCACATCTTAGGAACCTTCACTGGCTCCATACACAAACACACTCAGTTTAAACTCCTCACACACACACACATACAAAAGCACTACACAACACTGGACCAGCCTACCTCAAAAGCCACCTAAACTTCCACCTACCTCCCAGGCACCTCTGCTCAGCCGGACTCACACTAGCACACGTACCCCGCGTTAAAACAAATCAAAGCCAGAGGCCATGCCTCCTCTACATTTCCCCTAAGCGTTGAATGACCTTCCACATTACATCAGAGCCTCTTCATCACTTCTTGAATTACATAAAAAGCTGAAGATCTGCGTATTCAAATACACACACCGGGGAAAGAGATGCCTACCCACCTGCATAGCATCTGGATGCCCTCACGGGTCATTAGCGCCCTATCTAAATAAACATAACGTAACTAACATGTTACTGCCTTCTTAGTGTCCCCTGCTTCTGCTGCCTCTTCTCAGGCAGTGCATGAAAATCAGCAATATATTCACCTTTGGTAACTTATTAGTTGTATATTCACTAGATCCCATCTGGGTGAACAACATGGTGCATTACTTCATACACAAACCAACAAATATTACCTGTCTACAGCAGAAGTTTCATTTTTTAAATAGTCGTCTTCTAAGCACCCCTTCCATTTCCTAAATCAAAACATTTCATTCCACAAGTCCCTTGTAAGGTTTACCTGTAAAAATCAGCACTCTAGCCACTGACGGAACACCAGAGCATCCTCATGAATGTCTGCTTCAGTCTGGAGTTCCCCAGCACTAGAATGAAAGACTGCGTGGGAGTGTAGGAAATTAACACAAATATGATCAGCAAGTCCCAGTTTTTGTTTTCATAATTCCCAGACATTATGAGAATATTTGCCACGTGGAAACAAATGTACAGGATGAGGAGACGACTCATTGTCTTTGCTGCACCAGTATGAGCTTGTAGTTGGGGTTGGCTGGAATCCATGGTGTTCTGTTTCATTTGCTTGGTGTGTTTCCAGAGGGATGCAACAGTCACTGTTATAGAAAGGACTACAAGCAGGAGAGGCACACCACCACCAAGGACACAGCTGACCACAGTGTATCTAATTGTCCAATCAACATCAACAGCTTCTTTGACATCAAGTGTTTCATTTTGTGGCAGATTAAAATAACATTCCCAGTACACAGGCACACTGAGAAGTACAGATATGAGAAGTGATGTAGTTATCAACCATGGTACCAGCCTGGGGAGCTTCATCTTTATCCGGTTAAAGAGAGGCTGATTGAGGTTCACAATTTTGAAACAGTAGAAGACACAGAGGCAGGCAATGAGCCAGGAGCTGGAGTTGAGAGTCAGGTAACAGCATATGTTAGCAATGCGAAAGATATTACCACTGGAGTAGAATTTGGCAGCATATGAAGAAAGAAGAGTGTGCAAATATAGAGTAAGTATGAAGACCACATTGGATATCCCCAGAGAGACCAGGATGAGATTGCAAGCATTCAACGATCTGCTCTTTACCCAGTCCAGGAGTAGAATTGTCACTATAAAAACATTGATGAGCACTCCAAATAAAGATTCCATTCCTTCAAGGATGATAACGGCTAGCCTCAGGTAGTCCATAGTGAATATCTTCTCCAATGTTAGCGGAGTGAGATCAAAGGTACCCAGGACTGTGCTCGAAGAGTCTTGTCTGCGTAGGTCCAGTCATGTCTATGTAGAGATGACGAGCATGACCTATGTTTATATTTAGCTTCACTGAGCATTTTTGTGCTCCTCTAGGTTGTTTTCATAAGAATGCAAATATGAAAAGTTATCAATTACCGGATTGATGCAAAATAGGATTATCCAAGAGATGCTGCTGCTTGTGATAGAAAGAGCTCAGAGTTGTCCAGTGTAAATTTCTATGAAATTGACATTAGGGAAAACATCAAATGTAAAACTAGCAAGGGGTCCGCAAATCGTGGAATATGGAAATCTACATTCTTTTCAGAAGTAGAATTACCCTGTTACTCAGAAGGGCTAAGTGGAAGATGTATTTTTTATTGATAATTAAGTTTCTGCGTGAATGACTCAGATTTCTGCCTTCAGGGAGGAAATCACGCAAAATCAAAAATGCATGCTTTTTGCTTTTATGATTATCCACATTTAGCTAACCATTTCAGGTAATTGTAAATAACCACATTCTCCATTAGTGAGCATTAAAAACATTGTAAACAAACATATTTTTGTTGTAAATTACTTTCTGCCACATTCAGAAAAAATTATCTTCAGTGTCACGGATACGGACTGATAGAGCGTTTAGTACCTAATAAATTACCTGTATCTGAACGCTCTTGGGTCGATGAATCTTTTGACCAAGTGGGACTCTCCTTACTCGGGAGTAATCAATCAAAATCAACAATCAATAATCAATAACGAACATAAGCAATTCCCCGATCAACATAACACTTCACAATTAATCCAGAATACATTTCGGCGAAACCATGACCTTTCGGTCATGAATAATCACACCAGTTTATGCAAAGTTAATGAATTTATTTCCCTATATTAACAAAGCTAGCACAATGTAGATGTGTCTCAACACCAAATGATATATGTAAATGAACATTAATAGCTGTCCATAACGACGAAACAGATGCAATCTATGCAGCATTTGAATAATAATGCCTTCGATAATAGCAACACAAACCACTAAAACTATAATCTGTAATGAGCTAATTGCATACATTTAGTCAGCATAACAAGGTCTCAAATTGCATCGTGCACCAAATGAATCCTCATCTAACCTCAAATTAGCATCAGCATGTGGGACTTCATGCAAAAACAATTTAGCAACATTAATTTGGAAAACTCCTAACTAAGGCTCTTATCAAAATCAGCAGTTGGTTACCTAAAAAGAAACACAATGCAATTGTACAATTTTCCTTTCATATTTACCAAATTCAATCAGCAATCAAGGAAGTCTTCGTCTCACAGGTACCGATTTCGATCAGCATGGGTACCGGTTCCGATCAGCATGGGACGGGGGCAAAGGGGCAGGGTGGACAGGGTAATTGCCTCACAGCGGCAAGATAAAACTACTACTTCATGCAAAGGGACAAATCAAAGTTAAAGTCTCTAGGGCGAGAATTACTTAAAGTCTCTTTCTCTCGATTAGAGAAAGCATCAAAGTCTCTCAAAATGGCGTCGAACATCAATTGGCATCGTAGAAGATAGGCAATAATGTCTGATAGGTAATGGCCGCTTTCTTCCTCGTGCACCTGGTTTTTATAGACAACAGTTCAAATCCAGTAGGGTCTTCCATTGGAGGGTTCATAGGTTAGCTTCAAATTGTCCAATCAAAAACAACAGTTCTCAAGCTTTTACCTAAGCATACATTATCCTTGGAGTCGGGAACGTAAGTTGCAACATATTTTACCAATTAACTCACTTTCAGAGCGTCCATTGTCTGCACCTGCAGATTGACCTTGGAGTGGAAAAGAAGATGCCAGGCTGGCACGAAACCTTAAAGATAAGCATGTGAACGGTCTCACTGGAAAAGTACAGCTTCAAGCAAGAATACACGTTTATTAGCACATTGGAAAAATACGAGCATCTAAACCGTGAGACACGGCAGCTAGGCCAAAGCCTCCACTAAAGTTATGCTAAGCTAAAGCATTTCTACCAAGCAAATCATGGCACACGTTTACGATTATATCAAACTAGTACAATTCTAATACATCACGTTATATGAAGCACGCTTATAAATGTTGGCAAACTACTCTGAGGGCACATTTGTCCCCGTACAATCTTATTTAGTTCGGTTAAAGTCACACTTGATTATCGCAGTACTACGTTTAAGCACTAATAAATGTAAAACCTTCATTTCAGCTTCATCAATCCCTCCTCTGATGACTACTTGTCATCACACAAAACCATTCCCACAAATTTTATTCCATTAAAATTCTGTCAGTTCTCTCTGCCTTTTAGTTCCCCTTGTTCTTGCTTTGTATTCTTCTGCCATTCTTTTCATCATTTTCTCTTCCTTCCTTCTTTTAATTCTTTCCATTATCATTATTATTCCCCTTTTTATTCCCCAAATTCCAAAGATGCAAATTAGAACTATTAGAATTCCCTGTATTATTTTTAGCAAGATTCCATTCCAAATGCCACCAAGCCAATTTCCCACTGAAGCAAGTCCCTTTCCAACTTTCTCCCACACTCCTGGTTCTTTCAATTCCTTCAAATCTCCACTCTCTTTTGTTAGGTTAGCAAGCATTGTTTTAATCTTTGCACTGTTATCTGGAATATACGTGCAACAGTGTCGTGCACCAAGCATTTTGCAAACGCCGCCATCCTTTGCTAAAAGAAAGTCTAAGGCAAGCCTGTTTTGAAGAGTCATAGCTCTTTCCGCTGCAAGTTCAGCATCCATCAGGATTATAGCACCTGAAAACTTTGTCAACATGTTATCCACTATAGTAGACAACTTTCTTATTTTGATGGAATTCAACACAACTCCCAATGAAGGAATCATGGCTCCAAATATATCTCCTACCACAGCAGCTGCGGTCTCTCTTTTCTGGATACGATGGGATCCAGATGTCTTTGGAATCATCGATAGATCATCCAGTTGATAAACCTTTGGGAACACTATACCCAAATAACATCTCCCCCACCATCCTTTTGGAATACGATAATAGGCATTATGCCCACAAATGTAATACACACCTGGTATGACAGGGTCAAGTCCGTTCAGCATGAATGTCCATTGGGCTTTAAAGATAAACGTATGTTTACACTCACTCGCTCCTACAAAAATGTTGTCATAATAAGATTCACCTCGATATATACAAAATTTTCCTACATGCCAAGCATCTAAAGCTATTCTCCCTTGTGTCTTTATTGCAGCAAAAGCATAATTATCTACTGAAGTCCTCTTATGTAGTTCCATTTCTAATTTCGCATTCATGTGTGCCCTTCTATCATCTGTGCGATCTAAAAAGCTTATTTCTACTGCAGATAGCGAGCAGGTAAGATTCTCCCTATGAGCGTGAGCTGTTTCAAAAGGTTGCATTGGCTCGAAAAATTCCCTCATTATTTTAGCATCCCAATCTTTGGCAATCTGGCTAAACTGCGTGATTATAGGAACATATGCAAAGGTAACATCATAATTTGAGTAAAAATACTGTATGTTTGTTTGATCATAAAATCTAGAAGTTACTATACTACATGTAATCCCATATGTAAGAGGCATGTGATGATAAGTCACCCCTTCCGTTACCGATGTCGGTATCTGTGTACACACATAACAATCTTTCGCATCCATAGTCTCAACATATTCTGTTAGCAAGCGATAGAAAACATTATACGAAAGCTCCTTTTTATCATGCAAGTGTCTCTCATCTAATTCTAGTCTTTTTAGTGCAGTTAGTTCAGTGACAGTAACAGGAGCAAAAGTAGAAGCATCAATTTTCTCATTCTCACCCTTACCATGCATTCCAAGCACTATTGCCATTATTATTAGTACACATGCAATTACCAAGCCTATACACGCATATTTACAATATTTCTTTCTACTGTTTTGCGTCATGATCTGTATAGAATCAGAGAGCTAGAAGCACCTATAAAAGAAACGATTTAGCAATTCAGTTACAAAGCTGAACGAGCGCAATGTTCACACAGTCTTCTTCAGGAGCCAAGTCACTTATCGGTTAGCAGCATTTGTCTCAATTCGGCAATGACTCAGTCTCAATTCGGCAATAACTCAGTCTCAATTCGGCAATAACTCAGTCTTTTTTTTTGTTTGTTTTTTTTCTCAAAGTTCAATAACTCACTCTCTCCTTTTTTTTTTTTTTTTTCTTTTTTTTTTTCAGTTGGCACGTTGTCTCAAATCGTGTTTAAGAGTCAATCAGGTTTTCAAAGTCTTATCAAGTTAGCAAATGTCTCATCCGGTTTAGCAATGTCTCAGCTGGTTGTATCATGTTATATTATAGCAAGCAATGTCATTTACCAGCTTTTCAATCAACAGTGTCCATAAAACTTTTCTTTTCTATTGGTATCTCTTCTTCTTCGTTCTCGAGGCTGAGAGATACAAATTCGTCAGTCCAATCGTCATGGACTACGTATGCCCATTCTGGACCGGAATATCTCCTGTTCGGTATCCTTTTCCTCTTCAATTTTGCATCTCTCTTTGACTCTGCCTCACTGGTACTTTCCTCTTTGGCCAAGTCTTTTCCTTCACTTGAGGTTGGTACCACGACAGACACTTCTTTTCTTTTCTCTTTCACTCTTGGCCCTTCGTCATTCAATTTTTCTCTAGTTCCTAATTTTACTGGCGATCTACTTTGTCTTTTCTTTGCACCGTGTCCATTTGATGGACCTGCGATCTCTTCTGAAGAAGTTTGAATAGTTTGGTTCTGTTCTGCCTTGTCCCCTTGTTCTGGGGAGACAATCACGTTTTCCTTTTCTTTTTCTGTACCGTCTGCTTCTGGGGAAAGCCCTCCTCTGATCAGGCTCTCCTGCTTTTTCACTTCTTTCGAGCCCTTTGCCACCGTTACTTTCTTCAGGCTCTTTGTCACTTTCAGCTGCTTCAGGCTCTTGGTTACCTTCAGCTGCTTCAGGCTCTTTGTTACCTTCAGCTGCTTCAGGCTCTTTGTCACCCTCAGCTGCTTCGTCGCTGTCTGAGGTTTCTCCTTGGTCTTCCCCAAGTGAATCTGTTTCTTCGTCTTCAGAGAATATTTCTCTCTCGACTATTTCTGCCTGTTCGCTTCTAGTTCTGTTTTGCTCTGTCTCAGCGCTCAGCACTTTGTTATCAGGTACTGGCAGTTTCAGCGCTTCAACTTCCTCATCTGTGGGGCACAACACTTTCTGTGTGTGACTTGCGTGAATCCAGTTGGGAACCCCCGCACACTTCACAGCGGTAGTGGTTGTCAGGATCACTTGGAAAGGGCCTTTCCAACGGGGTTCCAGACACGACTTCCTCACGTGCTTCTTTATCACGACCCAGTCACCTGCTTTCAGTGTGTGTCCTGGACCTTGGATCGGTGGCAAGGTGGTTGCTTCCACCTGGTGAGAGAAAGAGCGAACCACGTCAGCCAGACCTTTGCAGTAGTCTAACACCATATCATCTGTAATATTCAAAAGCGCGTTTGCGGGAACTGCAGGAAGTCTCATGGCCCTGCCCATGAGAATTTCGTGCGGGGACAATCCAGTCTTTCTGTCAGGGGTGTTTCTCATTGACATCAACACCAAAGGCAATGCGTCAGGCCATTTCAAATTTGTCGATGCACATATTTTCGCCATTCTCGATTTCAGTGTACCATTCATTTGCTCCACCAATCCTGATGCTTCAGGGCGATAGCTACAATGCAGTTTTTGCTCAATGTTCAGCGCTGCGCAAAGTAACTTTATCACCTCGTTATTGAAGTGACTTCCCCTATCTGATTCTAAAGAGATCGGGAATCCGAAACGTGGTATCAACTCCCTCAACAATAGTTTTGCAACTGTAAGGCTGTCATTTCTACGTGTGGGGTATGCTTCAATCCAGTGACTAAAAATGCACACAATCACCAACACATACTTCAGACCTCCATGCACAGGCATCTCAATAAAGTCCATCTGCATCCTGCTGAACGGGCCACTTGCCCTGCCAATGTGGCTCGCGTTCACAACTGTTCCTTTTCCTGGGTTCATCTGCTGACAAATGACACAACGATGGCAAACTGCTTCTGCAGCTTGACGAAATCTGGGGTTAAACCAATCAGTTTTGAACAATCTTATCATGGCATCTCTCCCTAGGTGAGCTTGCCCATGATAGAACCGCGCTAGCAGCGATAAGAGACAACTTGGTAAAACATATTTTCCCTCATTGGAAACCCATAACTCATCTGGTCTCTGTGTACATTGTGATTTAATCCAGGAAGCCTTTTCATCCTCCCTGACACTATTCTGTAATGCTTTTAGTTCGTCCATTGTATCCACGACCTTTAAAGCAAATGCTTCAGCTGGTTCAAGCTCTGGCTCGCTTATTGAATTCCATTCATCCCTGAGCAATATACAGTTCAAGGCACAAAATCTTGCGACTTGATCCGCATATGCGTTTCCCAAGGAAACATAGTCCTGTCCTTTTGTATGAGCACTGCACTTTACCACTGCAATTTCGGCTGGCATTTGAATGGCGTGTAACAATTCCCTTATTCTTTCCCTGTTTTTCACTGGGGACCCTGAAGAAGTCAGAAAACCTCTCTGTGACCATAGTTGCCCAAAGTCGTGCACAATTCCAAACCCATACTGACTATCAGTGTAAATGGTAACCTTCATCAATGTGGACAGTTGACATGCTCTGGTAAGGGCTACAAGCTCTGCTACTTGTGCGGAGTATACTCCTTGAAGCCAGGACGCTTCCAAGACACCTGTTACAGTACATACAGCATATCCTGCTTTCAAGATTCCCATTGCATCTCTTAAACATGACCCATCAACAAAAATAATTTGGTCATTTTCATCAAGCTTAGTATCTTTGATGTCAGGTCGGGGTTTTGTGCAAAATTCAGTCACCTGAAGGCAGTCATGCTCGACGTCTTCAGCGTTCTCAATTTCAGCATTTTCACCGGGAAGCAAGGTTGCTGGATTCAACGTAGTGCACCTTTTCAGCTGCACATTCGGTGAGCCCAGAATTATTGTTTCATACCTTGTGAGTCTTGCTCCAGTCATGTGTTGCGTTCGGGAGCGGGTCAAAAGTATCTCAACTGAGTGAGGGACCATGACTGTTAATGGATGTCCCATCACTATTCCTTCACTCTGAGTGAGGCTGATACCAACTGCTGCTACGGCGCGCAAACACCCTGGAAGTGCTGCTGCGACCGGATCCAAAGTAGCTGAAAAATACGCTACTGGTCTGTTTACGCCACCATGGGCTTGGGTCAAGACAGACAGAGAACATGCATCACGTTCATGACAAAACAATGTGAAAGGCTTTGTGTAATCAGGCATACCTAAAGCTGGAGCCCTGCACATGCATTCTTTCAATTCAACAAAAGCATCCATCTCATCTCCTTTCAGCTCAATTTCATCCAAGGCATCCTTCTGGGTCAATTTCAGTAAAGGCTTTGCTAGAGTCGAGAAGTTGGGAATCCACTGGCGACAGTAGCTCACCATCCCCAAAAACTTCCTCACCTCCCTCCTTGTCTTTGGTGGACTCATTTGAAGTACACTTGTTATTCTTTCCTTCATTATTCTCCGTGACCCTTTCTCTATTTGGTGACCCAAGTATTTCACTTTCTTCTGACAGAACTGCAACTTTGAAGGAGACACCTTGTGTCCATTCCTTCCCAAATGGTTCAGTAGGGCAATGGTATCGGCTGTGCAGCCACTTTCTGTCTTAGCTGCAATCAGTAAGTCATCAATGTACTGTACTAGGACTGACTCGAATGGCAATTCTAACGCTTCCAAGTCTTTCTTTAGTATCTGATTGAAAATTGACGGTGACTCAGAAAACCCTTGAGGGATTCGACACCAACTGTAAACTCTGTCTAAGAATTTGAAACAAAAGAGAAATTGGCTGTCCTCATGAAGAGGCACTGAAAAGAATGCTTGTGACAAGTCGATGACTGAGAACCACTCGGCATCGCAAGGGACTTGGAACATTATCACAGCTGGATTCGGTACTACAGGGCAGCATTTGACTATGATGTCATTTATTTTCCTCAAGTCCTGCACAATTCGGACCTTCCCACTCGGCTTTATCAGTCCCATGATTGGTGAATTACATGGACTGCTCAACACTTCTTTCAGTACTCCCTGTTTTACGAACTCGTCAATTAGTTGGGCGACTTTCATGAGGGTATCTTGTGCCATGTGGTATTGTGGGGTCTGGGGAAAGGTTGCATTGGGTTTTACTGTCACTTTCACTGGTTCCACTCCTTTCACCAATCCCACCTCCTTTCCTGTCATATCCCATACTTCTTTTCCGACTGTTTCCCGTAATTCAGCTGGAATATCTTCTTCAGTTAACATCGGAAGAAGGTTAATCAGAGGATATTTTTCATCGACAACTTCCATCTGGTCCCCTTCTACACTGTCCTCCTCTTCCCCATCACTGCTCGTCTGAATTCTGATTCCATCGTACGAACACATAATCGAACATCCCAATTTGCACAATAGGTCTCTCCCTAACAGTGCTATCGGGCTTGAGTCACAGACCACAAAATTATGTAACCCTTGGTAGTTACCAATGCTGATTGGTACTGGATCCGTGATTGGGTTCGTCAGGTACCTGTTTGCTACTCCCACCACTTGAACTGTTCTCCCTGAGAGGAGCAAATTTGGTACTTCAATGCTCCTAACAGTTGAACGTGTGGCTCCTGTGTCCACCAAGAATGAAACACGGTGACCCATAACTTTTCCCTCCACATATGGACCCTTTTGATCAACTTCCAAGGATGCTGCAAGCACACAATTTCCCTCCTCATCTGAACTTTCACTCTCCCATACATTGTTTATTCCACTCTCACTGTGTAATGGGAACTGTTGTACTGTGCCGTTTGTACTCATCACCTGACTCGAGACCTGTGGAGGAACCATCACTTGCTGCTGACTCATTGGTGCCAAGGGTATTTGCATTTGCTGATTAGGTACCATGGGTAACTGCTGTTGCATTGGCTGCATTTGCGTCATCTGCATACGGGGCATCTGCATCTGCTGCGGCTGCATAGGCTGTAATCCTTGCAGCTGATTTATGGTCTGAAAATTTGGGTTTGGACCTCTCATTTTCGGTCCCCTCATTGTCTGAAATGCATTGACATCATTGTTTTGCTGACCAACACCTGCACCTTCCTGCACCACCATTGGGCACTCGCGTTTCCAATGTCCGACGATTCCACACACGTGACACGGCATCACCCTTTTCATTGCCTGCATACCATTCGGAGTCACAACAGTGTTCAAATCCGGACCATTATTTACAAAACCTCCTCTGCCTCTGCCTCTCACCTGTGGCTGAAACACCATATTTCCCTGCAGCTGCGGCTGCGGTATCTGCTGTTGGAACCCTTGCAACCCTTGCAAACCTGTCTGAGCTGCTTTAAGCTGCATCATCATCACTTTCTCTTTCAACCTTTTCTGTTTCACCTCAATCTCGTCACTACAGTATTTCGCATAATTCAACACCTCATCAATAGGTTTCGACTGCCAACAAATCAAATGCGTCTTTATCATCTGACTTATCTCTGGTCTCAGCCCTTCCACAAATCTAAACACAAAATGAAGCATGTCCTTCGCCTCTATTGTTTCCGTGCCACTGTAGTTCTTGAACGCCTTCAACAACCTCTCATAGTAACCATGAATCGACTCTTTAGCCTCTTGGGCAGTTCGATCAATCTTCTGCCAATCCACATTTTTCGCGGCAACCTTCGTCTTCAAATGCTCAATCACCTTGTGGTACAAGCTCATCACCATAGGTGATGGTGCACCCGTATCCCTGTCTCTCTCTGGTTCACTTGTCGGCCAACCTACAGCTCTTTTGCATTCCTCCCACAAATCTGCCGGAACCACAATCTCAAAGAGGGTGTTCAGGTCTTCCCAAAGACATTTTGCAAGCTTCACAAACCTATCAGTCTGTTGATACCATTCAATCGGTTTCTCTCTCAGTTTGGGAAAATCATCCGTAAAGGATTGAATGTCGCTTCTGTGCCACGGTACATGTATCAATTTTCCCCCTGCTGTCTCCCTCATTGGTAACATGGTTACTGCATCACTACTCTGTTGTCTTTTCTCCTTGTGCTCTGGGACACTGTCTTTCTTCTTTTCCTTTTTCTTTGCCCACCTGCTTTCCCATTTATCTAAGCACCTCCACACTTGTGCACTCTGCAGCAATTCTCTAAGGTGCGTCTTCATGCCTGCTGACCTCATGTGTTCAAAGTCTGTGGTCCCGAAATCCAATCTATAGCTCCTGCTCAAGTGTTTTGTCTTGTCTATCTCAATCCCGTTTTTGTCAGCTATTTCTTGCAACCTTCTGTGTACCTTGTTCACTTCTCTCGTAATCCTGGGACATAGATACCTCAGCTCTTCTTCCGAGTAGGACTCTAGCCTATTCACACCCACAGTCCCTTCCACCAACTCTTCTGCTTCCATGCTCAACCTTACCCTATTCAGGTAGTCTTCCCCCTTCCCACTTGTTGAGCTTTGTGTGGAATTCAGACTGTTGAACCACTGTGTTAGCTGTTGCGCATTCAACCCCATTAGTGTAGCATTCACATCGACTGCCATTGATGGTTGCGGCAACTTTTCAGTGTGCGATGATAGCGGTATCATCAGTGGGGGACTCGACCTCACCACTGTTGACTGAGCACATATGGGACTAAACTCCATCAAGGACCCAGATCCAGTTGGCTGAGCCACTATCGGAGTTGTCTCTGGAGTGTTTTCTATGCACCTCCTTTCCGTCCCATTCTGCAGCATTGATCCTTGACTGCTCATACCTGCGTTAGGCTGAACGTACAAAGGTACCGGAGGACCTACAGTAATGGGTAGGGTTATCGCATCTGGGTTCTGTCCATTCCCCAGGTTCTGAGGCATGTTCATTCCCACACCATGGGTCATCATTGCCGGCATGCCCATCTGACTCCCCGTCATCTGAGCATGTGCTGTTCCCCCCTGCATCTGCTTTTGAGGCATCAAAAACTGAGTTGATTCAGCTTGTGCCAATGTTGGGTTGCAACCATTCTGTACTCCCATTACGGTTGGATCTAGAATCATTCCCGTACTGTTATCACTGCTGTAGTACCTTGGGACCTGCGGCTGATAATTTTCTGCTGGTTTCAATATAGGCACATCTGGATATATTCTCCTAACCTGCGGTATCTGCGGGGTGAACAGTAAACTCGGGTCCTTAGATCCCGATGGCGTTTCTGAATTCGGAGTTTCATTATTCTGTACCGGTGCCGGAGGGGCAGAACTGGTACTTGGACCTTGTCCACTCTCTGCATAAGGTGGTGGACGGTCATTCAGCAATTGCATGATGGACTCCTCAGCATCTGACTCATCTTCTCTACCTTTGGAACACCTCCTGTTTGTCTTACAGGTAGCTTTCTTGCCTGTCGCCTCTTCTTCCTTAGCAATTGCGGGGAACAATTTTATCCCCTGCAATACATCTGTCCTCCACACCTTCTGTGCATTGTCCAACCTAGCGTCCGCTAGTGTCTTTTCTACCTTTCTCATCCTGGTCTCGAACTTCTTTTGCTGTTGCTGTCTAGCAATTAGTTCCCAAATCGCTAGAGCCTCAAACTGTGCTGGCCTTGGAGGTACCTTCATGTCGTACATCGCAAATCTCAAATTCTCTAGTATTCTTATATTGAATGTCCCATGGATCGGGAACGCTACGCTCCCATGTTTCTCTGTCAGCTTGTGCCATTGCTTTAGCCAAAGGCACGGAGCTACCCCTTTTTCCTCCATTACAATGTAAGCTGGTGTACCTTCGGGTGGCGTCTCCTCTCCTACGCTCGCTTTAATGTAAGACTCTCCCTTCATCGCACTCTTTAATGCTTTAAAAAATTTCATTTTCTCGTCTTTTATTTCACAAAATATGTAATCAATAGGGTGACTTTAATTCCCGGAATACTCTTCGCTTGCCTTTCCCCTTCCAATCGAGCCTCACGGACTGCGTCCAATCCGTGCGCGACCCTTCTCTGCAACCAACCTATCCCAGCGCGGCTCCTAGTGACGTCACACTCACACACACTGCGGCTGACAAAGCTTTGCGGCTCGTCCTCCTTCACTCAGCTCCTCTCGTAACAACTTCTAGCATGTATCGCGAGCAACCAAAAAAATATAAAACAGATCTGTCGGTTTTCTACAGGAAGGGTAACACAATCGCTTCAGGACATTAGGGATTTTTCACTAGCCTCAGCAGTTATTCCATCTTTCTCGGTCCCCACTTTCGCAAGCAAATCTGACCCGCATACTCTGCTCTCAACTTGTCAGTGATCTATTCTAGTGCACTTAGAATTTGTCAAAGCCCGAAGTCGAAGTTTCTTTCACTCCCTTAACGCACGTACCGACTCGTTGACCACGCCCGATCAACCTACTAAACCGACCAGACCACAACATAAAACAAGTGTCTCATACACTTTTCAACATACTCCGGAGTCTCTTGACCTCGCAGGGCCCATCTCAACAACAACAACCACGTGGACCTTTTTCTGCACAAAGCGCCACATACACATGAAGTTCGACGACTTCCCTACTCTCACACTCGGAGTCGCACCTCCGCTATTCTCTATGAAGTTCGACGACTTCTCTACTCCTACACCCGGAGTCGCACCTCCGCTATTCTCTAAAATCCTCGCAACCTTTTCACACACTCTGCGGCAATAAGCTGTGCAAGCGCAAAACCCTAACTTCACTCATACCGTCACTAGTACCACCAACACCGATTCCACACCTCCATTCTCTCCATTCGCAAGCTCCGAGATCCTGGGAAAGTCGCGGGGGACTTAGCCCATCATCATTCTCTCAATCTGTTTTATCCAAGAAAAATCTAATTCAACTTCTCGAGTGGGGTCTCAAAGGGCGTAACCGTTAATTCCACACCATGTACTTTAAAAGTACGGGGTCTCAAAGGGCGAAACCATTAATTCAACACCATGTACTTTAAAAGTACGGGGTCCCAAAGGGCGTAACCGTCCTCTGCTACCATCTACTGATAGAGCGTTTAGTACCTAATAAATTACCTGTATCTGAACGCTCTTGGGTCGATGAATCTTTTGACCAAGTGGGACTCTCCTTACTCGGGAGTAATCAATCAAAATCAACAATCAATAATCAATAACGAACATAAGCAATTCCCCGATCAACATAACACTTCACAATTAATCCAGAATACATTTCGGCGAAACCATGACCTTTCGGTCATGAATAATCACACCAGTTTATGCAAAGTTAATGAATTTATTTCCCTATATTAACAAAGCTAGCACAATGTAGATGTGTCTCAACACCAAATGATATATGTAAATGAACATTAATAGCTGTCCATAACGACGAAACAGATGCAATCTATGCAGCATTTGAATAATAATGCCTTCGATAATAGCAACACAAACCACTAAAACTATAATCTGTAATGAGCTAATTGCATACATTTAGTCAGCATAACAAGGTCTCAAATTGCATCGTGCATCAAATGAATCCTCATCTAACCTCAAATTAGCATCAGCATGTGGGACTTCATGCAAAAACAATTTAGCAACATTAATTTGGAAAACTCCTAACTAAGGCTCTTATCAAAATCAGCAGTTGGTTACCTAAAAAGAAACACAATACAATTGTACAATTTTCCTTTCATATTTACCAAATTCAATCAGCAATCAAGGAAGTCTTCGTCTCACAGGTACCGATTTCGATCAGCATGGGTACCGGTTCCGATCAGCATGGGACGGGGGCAAAGGGGCAGGGTGGACAGGGCAATTGCCTCACAGCGGCAAGATAAAACTACTACTTCATGCAAAGGGACAAATCAAAGTTAAAGTCTCTAGGGCGAGAATTACTTAAAGTCTCTTTCTCTCGATTAGAGAAAGCATCAAAGTCTCTCAAAATGGCGTCGAACATCAATTGGCATCGTAGAAGATAGGCAATAATGTCTGATAGGTAATGGCCGCTTTCTTCCTCGTGCACCTGGTTTTTATAGACAACAGTTCAAATCCAGTAGGGTCTTCCATTGGAGGGTTCATAGGTTAGCTTCAAATTGTCCAATCAAAAACAACAGTTCTCAAGCTTTTACCTAAGCATACATTATCCTTGGAGTCGGGAACGTAAGTTGCAACATATTTTACCAATTAACTCACTTTCAGAGCGTCCATTGTCTGCACCTGCAGATTGACCTTGGAGTGGAAAAGAAGATGCCAGGCTGGCACGAAACCTTAAAGATAAGCATGTGAACGGTCTCACTGGAAAAGTACAGCTTCAAGCAAGAATACACGTTTATTAGCACATTGGAAAAATACGAGCATCTAAACCGTGAGACACGGCAGCTAGGCCAAAGCCTCCACTAAAGTTATGCTAAGCTAAAGCATTTCTACCAAGCAAATCATGGCACACGTTTACGATTATATCAAACTAGTACAATTCTAATACATCACGTTATATGAAGCACGCTTATAAAGGTTGGCAAACTACTCTGAGGGCACATTTGTCCCCGTACAATCTTATTTAGTTCGGTTAAAGTCACACTTGGTTATCGCAGTACTACGTTTAAGCACTAATAAATGTAAAACCTTCATTTCAGCTTCATCAGGACTATGCACGGGAGGAGAGAGAGACAAGACCACAAGACCAACAACTAAACGGATTGTCACACAGTGTCACATTTTTAGTCATATTGTCAATGTCCAAATTCCTCCTTCCTCCAGACTTGAAAATGACTCACAAGAACAGAGACTCTTTATAAACCTGGTGTACTCTGAGGAGCTGACCAGCGCAGGGAGACCTGACACACTATTCTTTGCTCTAGTGCCTGGATATGTGCTGCGTTATGTATACAAGTAGCTACGTCATCAGAGCTATAATATACCAACCTCAAAAGAAACAGCGAGACTTTCCTATATGAAGTTTTAAGCATGTCTAAAACCTCAGAACATCAGCCTAGAACATCGTGACTATAGGAGACTTCAACCTGTAAGTGAACAGATCTGACACAAAGCCAGCTATAGAAATATTGTGAAAACCCTTTATTACAGAGAAGTATGGCCCCTGCCCGTCCCACTTGGGCCTGGCAGTTCTCCCTGGGAACTCATGACATGCTCATGTGCAAAACAATGACATGAAGTCATTGCTCTGGAATCCTTTATTTTAAATGTATTTCACTGCATGCACTATTCTTCGTCTCTGCTATTAGAAGCCTTGATGATAGAGATGTCACATCGATGCAAGTAGACAGGGATCCATATTTCCAATCCTCACCTTTTAGAAATCAAGTCACTGATGGCCCCATGTACTAAACCCAAGATTCAGATGGAGAGACCTGGCACACTGCATTCTTTGCTCTAGTGCCTGGAAATGTGCTGCAGTAGGTACCCAAGTAGCTATGTCTTTAGAGCTGTAATATACCAGCCTCGAAAATACAACACAACTTTCCTGTATGAAGTCTTTAGATTTGTCTAAAACCTGAGAGCCCAGAACATCCTGACTATAGGTGGCACACCAGCACATTAATAGTGCAAACCGAGCCAGGGCTCTGCTGTGCCAAGGGTCTGGCTCGACTCCAAGAGTCCATGCACAAGCCAACCATAACAATTTTTGGCTTGTGTATCTTGCAACAAACATAATGTAAATGTATGATACAGTATCTTCAAAATTCAAAAAAGTATATTTCTTTAACATGCAGAAACATGCAGAAACCATTCTCCTTAGAATATGTCACTGCATAGACAGACTGTTATGAAATTAAATACACACTTAGAAACATTTCTAGCTCACCCCCAATGACAATGCCGTTAGGAAACTAAGATGCAAGTCAGTAGTCAAGTAAACCCTAAAATTGTCTATTTCTTATTATAGATGGAGCAACATTATAGTCTATGAAATCAAACATAAGAGGCAATTGTAGAGCACACATCCTGAACTCTATTTAGTATTAAGTAATTAAAAGTGCTCTCGTGTGATAATAAAGAAAAAGGAGGCTCTGTGAAATAAAACGTTTGCTTAGGATCACACAAATTGGACAAGTAGAGAAGCTGGGATTAATTGCAAGTTATCTGGTTTCACATTTTTAAATTCAACCACTAATATTGCATCTCTGTCTCTCTCTCTTTCACACACACACACAGTTGTTTTACATCAAAGGACACTGTTTTGTCTTTTATTCTTATTGTACTATGAGGAAAACTGATACAGACATAGCAGACCCTACTCAAGGCCTACAGATCCAACTACCAGGCCAAGAATCCATTTATTTGGGGAATGCCCCACTTCAAACCTCCCCAGACTGCATCGTGCCAGAGCTATGCAAGGTCCAGTCAGGAGGATGGGATGGGAATTGCCATCCACCAGGGAATTGCAGTATCACCTGTGTTGTTAATAGCTTCCAGTTCCAGGTACTCTCCCGTCTTTAGTAGCTGCAGACCATAGTGTTATCCATTGTCTGCCAGGGTGCTGGCTGTCGCAGTGCCTACCTCATTGAGTCTTGTGGTGCAGCTTTTGGCACTAGTGTCTGATACCACTCATGGCCTGATTTAGAAAGCTAAACGTACATGTTTGTGTAAGTTTACTCTTTTTCGGTATTCACAAAACTGCAATTGAATAGTAACTTTATGACTGATGATACTCTACAGTTTGGACAGAGAACTGCACACGAAAAGATAGACCTGTTCTACTTTTTATGTGTTGAGTGCCCTGGAAAGCTATTGAGTCTTTGAACATTCTTGTACTCCCCCCTCTAAGCTAGTTCTACATAATGTGCAATGTATATTACATGCATGTCTTTTGTAAACTGACCTTACAAAGGGATGTACCCAGTGGAAGGTTAGAGGAGGAACCAAGTATACAGAATGGAAATTTGGATTTCACCCAAGTAGTAAGTGTTATGGTATTTACAAACGTTTAGGCAGTCTCCAATGCACCAATTGATCAAGTACTGACAACAAATGGTAGGAAAAAGTGAACTGAACTGGAAAACAATCATTCTGGGGGTAAAATAGTATAATAACATGTTTTGGAACTTGGTGATTTCATATTTTCTAATGTTTTATAATTCTTTACATGCCCAATATGCACATGCCATATATTACTCACTAGAAGGGTTAAGAGAATGTTAATAAGTCAGAGTTGTATCTGAAATCCATCTATTTCATATTGTTAACAACAATTTATCTTCTGCAATTCCTTCTTTTTTATGCTTTTAGTAGCTTTTGGTCTGCCTGGAAATTAAGGCAGAGGTAGGAAATGAGTGAAAAAATTCATAATTTTGCAAAAACAATTCTAGCGAATTTCCAAATTGCTGTGGAATAAATTAGCAAATATGCCAAATATGCATAAAATTGCGTGCTGCGGATTTGGTCTGCCCCTGCTGACAGTTGATCCAGCACATACAGCGTTCAACTGTGCCTTGTGCTCTGATAGGTTCTGCTCTCATCATGTAGGTTCCGGGATGAAATTGTAAGTACTGATGTTCTGGAAACCCTGAAGCACAAGTGCTTGGGGTGGGGAAGGCCTAAAGGGCAGGCATACATAATAAAGAAACACTTTAAAGCAATTGGTCCTCATAAGCAATTACAAACATCCTAAGACCATGTGAGCATTGCATCCAATAAAACATAAAATGTAATAAACGTTCTCTTACTATTTCTATAACATGATAAACATTATTGTGACATATTCCGTTTTTAACAGAATCTCCTAACCAACAGTTCATTGGAGTCATGACTGATCACCACACTAGCCCTTACAGCCCCAAATGTCCCACAAATGTCTCTTTCAGAGGATAAACTCACCCACTCCCTCATACTAAAGGAGCTCGGGCAACATGTAAGCTGAGCCCTTAAACCAACCATGCCAGAGACAACCCAAAAGGGGGGATCCCCCCATCAGCACTGTTTGGGAGATGGGTCTAGGCAACTGGGTCAAACCATGGGACCCTGGTGCAAGCATCAACTCTGAACATCCTCAGGGCAGTGCAATAGTGTACCCCAAAGTGCCAGGGACAGTCACAATAGTGCCCGACGCTGAACACCGCAGTAGCACTGCCTCAACTTAGGATAAGATATAACCTCAAATCAATCCAGACTTTTTAATGCCTAATGTCAAAGTGTCTACCTGGTTTATGGCCAACTACAACAGTACTCTGGCCATAGATTCAGACAGTTAACCAACCTCTTGGGCGCCCGTTCCCCCACAATGTGGTATTTATGTGTCAGTGAGAAATGCCACACTGCAAAACCAGCAAATATTCAACAAACAACCCATTGCCAAGTGTAGTTAAATAAACACAATTTCTGTAGAAATACGCTTCGCCAATGAGGCAACCTTGAGGAATCATCATTAGTAAAGTAGTGTTTAGTAGCCTCTTCAAATGACTATTCAAGTGCCAGACAGATTTGTTAAGGGCCCTGGATGAGGGACCAGCCTTCCACACACCTGGGAGATAATAGGAGACCGGCAGTCACAGTCCAGGAAACCTTTCACCTAACCATGAAATAATCTCAATCAACAGTGACTCAAATTAGGCTTCTTCTCCCCAGAAGTATGAAGTCGTCACTGCAGATGTGAATAAGAATAAGTACTGGTGCCCACACCTATCCAATAGATCTGCAAGTCAGCCTCGGCTGCCTGCCTGTGGAATGGGCCTTGATTAAATGCTTTTCTTTCTTTTATCACAAATGAAAGCCCAATAATACATACCCTGGCTGGGAGCATGTGATCTAATGCACACAGCTAGATGATAAAAATCACCTTTTCTATTCCATGAAGCACCCTAGATCATGTTGCGGAGAATGTAGGATCTGCAGCAGTCAGATTTCCATCTCCCTATTCTTTTGACTGTCTCAGCACCAAGTCCAACGCCTCCTGCTGAAGCAGCAGCCCCTATCCTGAATTAATGGGAGCTTTAATTTATCTATGCTAGTCACTTATACGGCCTTGGCCAGTACTTTGCAAAACGTATACCTTGTGAGCAGGATATTGGTGCTGTGGATCAATAGGGAGGTGAATGCAGCATTTGGCCTCAGAGTGAGGAATTCATGTAGTGTAGCGAATGGACACCTCAGGACCCCACCTGCCCATCTAAATATCACTTGTTCTTCCTTACCAGCTTGATAAATCTTAGAGCAAGGTAAAGTAACTACCAAATCTCCCAATAGCACGTAGATGTGGTCCAAGATACCAAGGGCCATATGTACGAACACATTTTCCCATTGACACAGAATGAGAAAAACTCTTTGTACATCTGGCCCTAAATGTCTCATAAAAAGGCGAGGGGGAAAAATGCCCCAAAAAGCACTGTCTTGTAATTGGAATTGCATATGGTATGGAGAACACCTAGAATCTTTCTGAGCTTGCCCATATCAGCGGGGCATGTCTCATCTGGTGCTGCCCTCTCCAACCTCTCAGAGTAGTAGTGGACGGAACTCACGGAGTTGTACTCTGCGGTAATCCACGTAGTTGCAAAAAAAACTGTGGAATTCTGCAGAGTTCTGTCCACCAAATCTCTTCAAAAATACACTCAGTCGTTCCGTGGCGTCCTATATAATAGGTTTAACATTATCAAATTCAAATGTTACTCATTTGAGGGTAATAGCTACATACGATCCACTAATGAAAAGCCCTAACATAACGTGTGTTTCCAGGTGTGAGAAGATCAGACCCAAGGAAACTAGGAATAAGTGTCTAATCCCTCAGATTGTCTCAATTTCCTTATTTGCTAATAATGTGGGATTCATAAACAGGCTATTGCAGCATGGCTCAGTGAGCTGAATGCTCGCTTCTAAAAAATGCAGTCATCTCTAGTGCTGAGGTGAAATCCCAGCATAGCAGTCTTGGTATTACATCCTTCAGACATCAGTAAATCGAGTAACATAAATTGGCTAACAGTGCAGTTTAGAAACAGAAGGGTAGCAATACCTAAAAAGTAATTATAAAAAAGATAAAAATGCAAACATGTCCTACACTTTAGGTGAACTCACCTGTTTTACAGTGACTGCAACATACCGAGCCGTGCGCTGAAATTATTAAAACAAATCAAATTGAACCCTCATAGGATGCGGGGATGACGTAAACATGGTCGCGCGCCTGTTGGACTCCCTGGCTCTGAGCCTCATCGACTTGCTGTGACTGTGATTTCTTAGAAATGAAACGCTCATGGTTGCAGGATGACAACAAGAATACAGATTACACTATAGGGGAGATAAATTGGTTCCCTATGCTCCATATCTGTGCAGCTGTCTCCCCGCTCCACTCCTGCACAATCAATATGTGACCGATAGAGGGACAGGCAGTCTCGGGCAGGAACTGTAACTATTATCAGTGTTATGTGTCACGCAGCCCGGGACGGCTCCGCTTTGGACAAGAACAACTTGTAAATCAGGAAGGTGCTACAACAATAATTACTTTGCCCCATCTCTTACCTTTGAGATAAGTCACAGTAAGGAGTGATCTGAATGCCCGACCTGTGTCGAGTATACAGTATGTGTGATACTGTGCAGTCACCCACAGCCCAGCAGCTTTCTCTCCAGGCCCCATTCTCGATGCTGTTCAAAGCTGTGACCACATCTGTGAGAGCGGAGGCGTGGTCAGTGGTGCAAGTGTTAGCGACTCAGCTGTCCAATAGCCAAGCAGGCCTGATGTGATTTTGACCTTTGACCCACAGTGCTCTGCCTCTAACACAGAAGCATGAGTAGTCTGTGGAGGAGGAAAAAACACTGATCACACTGCCTTCCTGTGAATGTTTGAACCCTAGCCAATCTGTATTGTGACCACATTCGGGGTATGGGGTAGCTGCTGGTAAACTCCGCTATGTGGCGGTGTGCAGAGTTTGCCAAATTCTCCATTCCAAGCTGAGAGCAGAGTGGCAAAACTCTGCAAACTCCACCTGTGGAGCGGAGTTTACTGCCCACCCTTATTTCGGAGTTTTCTGAATGAGGAAAAAATTTGATTGGTCTACTGCATCTGAAAACCTACAGAAAAAGGCTAAGACTAATATGTGGGGTCATAGCAAATGCTGGTGTCCTCCATTCCACATGCACGTGCACCAGGGATCCTACCCAGCTACTCAGTGACAAATGCTGCGCTGCGAAGTAACATAAGGGTAACAAAAGATAAGCTTGAAAAGCTGTTTTGTATGCCCTTTTCGGTTTTGGTGCCAGGCTGACCAAAATTAGATCTGCTAGAACTAAGCACCAAAATTCTGTAGTATTTCAGGAAAAGGACCTCCACCCTTGGATAGAAATGTCAGAAATCTTATAACTTGAAACAAGACAAGTCATTGGCTATGTTATTCTGAATACCAGGTACGTATTTAGCTCTAAACAGAATATTGTTCTTTAAGCAAACTAGAACTAGCTTATCAGGTAAACTTAATGCCATATTGTGTTTTGCATGCTGAAAGTTAATGGATTCCACCACTGACATGCTGTCCGACCAAAATGTTACAAGCCTATTTGAGAACTGACTAGTCCAAATATGCAGGGCCACTACAAATGGGAAACAACTCAAGGAAAGTTACATGTTTCCCCAAACCAGACTCGAGACACTCCTGTATCTATGGAATCACCCCACCAGTTGGTTCCCAGCAAGGCACCAAAACCCACACTGCCCTCTGCATCAGAAAACAGACCGAAATATTAGCTTGAATGTACTGGGGTGTTGCCACTATGGTGAATCCAATTTTGTTTTTATTGGGAATTTAGCTCAGCCATTTGGCTTGCAGGCATGTGCCCCCATCAACTAGTGACTTTTAATCTACTTAGCGTGCTCTGTTTTAGCCAATTTGTTTTATTATTTCTTTTAAGATGGCTGCCATTGTTTGTAGTTTATAGAAATGTTTTGATTTGAATTATCAGTGCCACTCTGTGAAGACGTCGTTATCAGCGTCATGATCAGTGATGAACGTAGGTATTAACATCATGTCCCTTTCTCACTTACGTGTGATAGAAACATAATGTACACTTTTGGGGTTTGTTTATATAATTGCCGCCACAAGTCTGCCTCCTTATCAGTTGTTTGGGAACATACCTGAGCCAGGGGTCCTACATGATCTATATAAATACATCTCACACGGACACAGTCATGAGGGGGATTCCTTCCAGATGCCATCTACACCGCACACCACCTTGCTGCAGAACTCAGCCTTATGTGTCACCACAGAGTCTGACCTAGAGACCTCCTTCCAAGGTAACGAGGATTGGGGGGCGCTTCTCATGGACATGGTGCTGGCAGATTAGGTTTATTAATTAGGTCTCATTAGGTTAGATATTAGGTTATCTTTGCGAGGGGTTTTTACATCTCATGTTTATTGTAAGATGTTGGTGGTTTTTGTATTCACAACTATCATCTTCACAATTATTGTTCTTCTGCTCTTTATTATCCTAATCATAGTAGCCCAGTCATTTTACCGTAGATTGCAGTCTTTTCAATAAATATATAGAAAACTTTCCTGCATCTTCTTCATTGCCTGTGTGTGAATGAGACTTGTTGCTAACGAGAGAAAAGGGTAACATCTGTTTCCACCAGAATTCCCCTGAGATGTTGCACTCTAGAGTCCATGCGTAAGGCTGCCAGAAATCACCTTTTATTGTTTGGGTTTTTGGTGAGGTACTGCCAATAGCTGCGACTTGTTGTAGGAGTGACTCAGCTGCCTACAAACAAAAGTGCTGTCTACCCTAAACCAGCAGTTTCGCCTAGGAGTGAGAGTCTAACTATGACACCACACCATTGACCCATTAAGGTTTTTAAGGATAGCAAGCTAGATCCTAATGTCTTGCTTTAACTGGGTTAATAGGTGTGTTCTGTGATGCTTCTCCCTAAACCATGACAAAGCCTGTGTGATAGATCTTGTAAAGGTGCAGTCCATTTAAATGATCTGCAAGGCAAAATTGAGCTATCCCACTAGGACCTGTTGCTTGTGTAACATGACATTACGTGCCTCCAGACAAGTTTTTGAAGGACTCTTAAAAGCCCTCACCTTTTCCTACTGTGGCAACCTGCAGTTCCCCTTTTTTGGAGTTGATCACAATTCCCCAAAGAGACAAAGGTTTGTAGCTTGGCCCACAGTTTTGTCGGCAGTGATTCGTTACCCCAAACCTACCCACAAACTTGATGAAAGATGAAAATTTATTTGCACTTCTCAAGTGTTTCAGGACTATAAATAGGAAATCGTCTAGGTAGTGGATGACGGAGTAGGTCGCAGCCACTGCCTGAAGACCAATTATAGAATGGCGCTGATATGTTTGAAGTGTGGGCAACATACCATCACCCTATGCACACACATTTGTAATAAAAAGTTACCCTTAAATTGAAACCCCAACTAGTGGAAGTCATTAGGGTGAACATGAAGCAAGTGAAAAGCTGTTTTGCCACCTGCCTCAGTCAGGAGTGTTCCACACACTCACCTTCCTCAACTTGGCCAAGGCCTCAGCCCAGGAAGCATATCATACAGAGCACACTGTTAGGTGACTCACCTGCCCCTTGGGGGTTGTTGGTTGTGTATGAGTCTATACTCACTAGATTTTTCTTATGAACGATCCCTAATGTGAACAAAATCATCAAAAGGTGGGTGGATAAAAGGACCTGCTACCCTCCCCTATTTAATTTATTTTTCAATATTTCTCTTTGCTATATCTTTGCTAAGCCCCAAGGATCGCTGGTTCCTGCAAAACCTAGCACCCTTCACCCCCACGGCCAGTATTCTAACATCATAATAAAAGCCACAATTGAGCTGGTGAGCTATGTCAGCTCTCTGATAAGAGTTTAGCCAAGGGATAAAAAACCAAGAGAGATACAGCAGAAGATGCTTTACCAAGCGCAACCCCATCTGATCTCATTCGGCCTGGTTTAGTAAGAGACTTACGACCCAAGCGCCATACAGAACACAAACACTGAGGTAACACACAACCACCAAGCAACATTCTGTAGACATGCCTACATTTGCAAAGACTTGTGAACACTACTCTACAAAATATATGCAGTATAACATAAGATCATGTATATGCAAGGGTTGTATGTCCTAATATCATGATGTTAATAACGTCCTACAAAGCCCTGTTAGTATTAATACTGACTATCAAATATTGAGCTAAGACCTATGTAACATGCAATTACAGGTGTTGGTCAACTGGTGGTCCAACTTGCTGGCACAATCGCTAAGGGAACAGGCCATAGCTAGAAGATGCAAATTCCAGGGTGTTCTCCTGTCATGCAAGTGATCTACTGAATAGCATTACTGTGTGTCTGGTACTTACAGTATTACTGTAAAGTTCAGAACAACCTAACAGGGAAGGGCATTATAGGTTGTAATTTGGGAGTTTGGGGAAATGTTACAATATTGATCAACAATTCCAAATGATGTTGTTCACCGACATACAAGATGTGTATGTAAATTCCTATCTCTTAAATATGGTCCTGGTGCTTGGTGAAGTCAGGTACTGATGCTGCATTTGATAATTTCTTTGTAAAGCATAAAATGGTGAAAAAAAACAAGTGAGAAAAATGGGATCGATGTAAGTATGTATATGGGTGAGCGTATATTTATTATTGCTAACTTTACATGTACATACTTTGAAGATGCAGCAATATATACAAATCTATACATGTGGTGTTAAGTATAGTAACCTTTACTTCCTCTAGGTACTGAGGGCATAGCAATCACTGGTGGGGGTCAATGGATGTAGCGCGCCAAGAACAGCTCTATTTAACCACTAAACGGGTGATCAGTAGGGCATTTTCTGTCTTGAATTAGGGACCACAACACCCTTGCTTCACTACTGTACATACTTACCCCATACCAATTAAAATGACTTATCTAATGCATGGGTTATGGGCGAATCTTATGCAAAGTATCAGAATTTACAAAATGTAGTAACACATCTGTGTATGTTTTGTGTTATTCTGTTTGGAATTAGTTAAAACAGAACATAAACTACTTACCTTTACGAATGATCAATCAACATTAAGATGCTCTTGCCTAAATGATCTTCCTTGTCAGCCAGGAAAGGGTCTGCAGTAATGGTAAAGTGTGTTATTTATGCTGAATGTCGTGGGTGCTGTTTTTGTTGAAGCCGGATATAGGCATGAGCTGGTATGTTTTCCTTTTTGAGCTGAGCTGTGTATTGTCACGCATTGACACTGCAGAGTACTTGACATTTCTGTGTGGCCTTTAAATACAAAGACAATTATTCTTTTCATTTCGGACGGGAGTGATTTAGTGAGCTTTGCAGTGTTATGGCTGTTGATGGTTGATGGTGTGCACTGTGTAACAAAGAAACATTGTGAGAAAGGAATGTTTTGAATCACTCTGTTCACAGCCCAGAGGCATGCAAATGGATGCAAATTTTTCAAAAGAGAAACTCGTTAGAAACATACTGTTTGTGAGAGTTAGACTGTTTGGGTGTTTTTGTTCTTTCCAAAATAGCACTTCCAAAAACAATAATATCCAGGATGCTGTACTGGTCCAGTTTAACCCCTTAGCTGCTGGGCCCTCCCCACCTCCCCCAGTGCTGAGCCCTTTTTTGGCTATTTGGGGTAGTTTGCGCTAAGGCCCCCATAACGTTTTGCCCATAGGTTATCCACACCAAATTTATGTCCTTTTCCCCCAACATTGTGGGGACTGTAAAGGTACCCAGAGTTTGTGGGTTCCCCTGGAGGAGACCAAAAAATTTGCCAAAATGAAGCAAAAATTTGTTTGTTTTTTTGAAAAATGGGAAAAAGTGCTGCAGAAGGAAGCATCTGTTTTTTTCCCTGCAAATGGCATCAACAAAGCTTTTGCGGTGCTAAACTCACATCTTCTCAGCTTTCAGAAACAGGCAGACTTGAATCAGAAACCCACATTTTTCAACACGGTTTTGGCTTTTTACTGGGACATACTCCATTTTTACTATTTTCTGTGCTGTCAGTCTCCTTCCAGTTAGTGATAGAAATGGGTGTGAAACCAATGGTGGATCCCGGACACCTAACATTTCTGAAAAGTAGACAAGAATCTGTATTCAGCAAGGGGTCATTTGTGTAGATCCTTCAAGATTTTCTTACAGAAAGTACCAGTTAAAATAAACAAATATTGAAATTGAGATGAAAAAACAGCCTTTTCTGACTATGTTTTCTACTGCAACTTTTTCCAGCTATGTTAGATTTTTTAAAGAAATATACCCTTATGTTTGCTGGACCCTCCTCGCTGCGGGGATATATAGGTCTTGTAGGTTCATCAAGAACCAAGCGCCTCAGACACAATAAATGAGCTGCACCTTGCAATCAGTTTTCATTGTATACCAGGTATACAGCAATTCATTTGGTAAAATATAAAGAGGGAAAAATAGGCATCAAGGAAACCTATGTATTTCCGAAATAGGCACAAGATAAGGAGTTTACAAACAGTGGTTATTAGCACATCTCCAAATTTGGGGGTCCTCATACTAGCATGTGAATTACAGCACATTTCTGAAAATGACTACTTTCTTACACACTGTCTTACATTTGGAAGGCAAAATGTAGAGAAAGACAATTGGCAATTACACTTGTTCTTCTATTCTGTGTTTTCCCAAATCTCCCGATAAAAATGGTACCTCACTTGTGTGGATAGGCCTAGTGCCCGTGACAGGAAACACCCCAAAAAGCAACATGGACACATCACTTTTTTCCATTGAAAAATTATGTTTTTGCTAAGTGCGTAGCTGTGGATTTTGGGCTGTAGCTCAGCCGACACCTAGGGAAACCTTCCAAATCTATACCTTTATGGAAAGTAGACACCTAGGGGTATCCAGTATAGGGTGACTTGTGTGGCTCTCACTGGGTTCTGTCACCCAGAATCCTTTGCAAACCTCAAAATTGGGCAAAAAACACTCTTTCCTCACATTTTGGTGCTGCAAAGTTCTCGGATCTGAGAGAAGCCACAAACTTCATTCCACCCAGCATTCCCCCAAGTCTCCCAACAAAAATGGTACCTCACTTGTGTGGGTAGGCCTAGTGCCCCCGACAGGAAACTCCCCAAAATGCAATGTGGACATATCACATTTTCCATTGAAAAATTATGTTATTTTTGCAAAGTGCTGTGATGTGGATTTTGGGCTGTAGCTCAGCCGGCACCTTTTTTTCCATGGCCCTTCTATTAACCCACACCTGTTTCTTGTCCTGTAACCACATTGGAGACTCTTTAGTAGAGGGTTCTCTCCCTTTGTGAGGAATAAATGATGACACCCCAGTAGTGGAATGAGGAGTAATCCTTTGAGCTCAAATCATTTTATCTAACCCATTCTTCCATGATTAACCATTAGCCATTGACAGTTGAATGTTTTCCATTATCATATGGTTCACTCTCTCCACTAAACCATTAGCTTGAGGTCTAAACAATGCCACCCTCTCATATCTAATACCCATTCATCTTAAGAATGCCACCATCACTGAGGGAACAAATTGTACTCCATTATCAGTGTGATTATTTTGGGAATTCCTTCCTCCGTGAACACTTCCCTAAGAAACTTTACCACATTTTCAGTATTTACATGTTTCATGCTTTTCAAAACAAATCATTTACAATGGTAATCAACAAGAGTGACCAAAAACCGATTCCGCCTTCCCAGCTTCTCCACCAGGTCAATAAAATCCATTGCTAAATGTTTCCATGGTTTTTCTGGTAACTTTCTGCAACATAGTGGTGGTTCTGTCCTCAACTTACTCTTGTCACTATTGCTACACGCTGTGCTATCTTTCCCTTTCTCTTCCACTTCCCTATCCATTCCTGGCCACTGAAATAAATGCTGTAATCTACTTTTAGTCTTGCTTCTCCCTAGATGTCCTTCATGACTGATCTCAATCAATTTAGTTCTCAATTTACCTGGTGGAACAATACAATTGAGTCTTAACACCTTGGAACCAGAGATACTTAATTCATCCTTGACTACCCTATAGGATTGCATTGCTTCACTCAGTTCAACCCCTTGATTCCACCCCCCACTTATAGGGCTCTTTAATTTCATCTTCTGTTACAGCGTGTTTCCAATCATCTTCTGTTAAGCTAAATATTCCCATATCACAAACACTCACTATTCCACTCAACGCGTCTTCCTTTTCAACATACAGACTCTCATTCACTGGCATCCGGGATAAACACTGCACTACAACATTTTTCTTTCCTTTAACATAATCTACTACACAATTACAATCCATCACAGATAATAACCACCTAGTAATTCAGGCCGTCGCACCACCTTCCAATCCTCTTCCACACTTAAATATGTAAATTAGTGGTTTATGGTCAGTTCGAATGATAAAGTAATAAATAATATTTGAAATTGTTCACTGTCCTACAAGCTAACGCTTCCTTTTTCGATGGTGGAATGGAATTGTTCTGCACCTTGGAATCTTCTGGACACAAATCCAATTATTCTTTCCTGCCCATCTACCCTCTGTGAAAGTACGGCTCCTAAACCCATATTACTAGCATCAGTAGTGACTATAGTTTTGTTGTTTACATTAAAATGACACAGTGATGGTGACTCAATGATAGATTGTTTGATCTCTTCAAATGCCTTCTCGCATTCATCTCCCCACTGAAATACACTTTTATTCTTCAATAACAAGCGCATAGGTTCTACCTTATTAGCAAAGTTGCATATAAATTTAGAGCAATACTCAGCAAATCCCAAAAAGGATTTCAACTGTGGCCCGGGAACTTCAGATATGGCTTTGATAATACTTTTCTTCGATTTGATTCCTGCTTCTGAAATTTCATGGCCTAAATAATCAACTTTTTTCTTTTTAACTGGCATTTTTCCCTTTTTATAGTTAGACCATGTCTTTCAATCTTCGATAGAACCTCTTTCAGCACACTATCATGTTCATTCTCAAAATTTCCTACTACCAAAATATCATCCTGAAAACACAGAACCGTTTTCATACCCTGAAAAATACTTTGCATCGTTCTTTTGGAACACAGAGGCAAGACCGACTGGCATCCTTCTATATCTGAATGCACCCAAAAGTGCAACAAATTATGTTAATGTTCTTGATTCCTTGTGTAGATTTACTTGGTGGTATGCAGACGACATGCCAAGGACACCGAACCACTTTCCTCCTCCCATCATACTCAACATCTCAAATATATTGGGTAATGGCTGCCTGTCCACCCATATCTTTTTGTTTATCTCTCGTAGATCAATGTATAAACAAATTTTCCCTCCATCTTTTGGAGCAACCATTACTGGCGATAGCCATTCAGAAGACTCAAAAGTTATCCAATTCTTTCTTCAGCGGCTCCGTCATCAAGTGAGGTATAGGTCTTACTTTATGCACCACAGGCACAGCTTTTTCCTCCAAAATTATTCTATGAGTAAACCCCTTCATTAATCCTATTTTTTCAGAGAAAACAGGGGGATACTTAAGGACTATCTTCTCATCAACATTACATTCCTTGTCTCGTCTATTTACCAATTCTATTGACATAGCAGGTGCTTTGGCATTGGGATCCAAGACAATGTGTATATCCTTCTGATGATGACACCCAAGAAGATCTGAACCTTCCTCTGTTATGTACACTCTACCTCGAACTTCACTATTTCCAAAAGCAATATTCATCCATTTCATTCCCAAATTAAAATTTTCTTGCTGCTATATCCAACTGCCTTCATGTCAGGTACTTGAAGATCTTTTACATTTCCTTTAAACTGCTCCTCATAAGTATTCCGACCAATGAGTGTGAATAAACTACCCGAATCAACCAAAACTCGTACCTTCCTTCCATCAAAAGTCACATCACCATGTGGTTTCTCTAATACACAGTTGCTTTACATTTTCACCTTTACACCATCTCACTGTCCAAACTGTTCACCACCTACCTCTTGCACAGATTCTTCAATTTGATTTATTGACAGTACTACTTCTTTTATACATCATCCACTATCTTGACTCCTTGTATTCTCCCTCTCGTTCTACATAATTTAGCCAACTGCCCTCTTTTACCACAACTCCTACAAATGACATTCCTAGGTCCACACCTGGTACATCTATAACAAATTATGTTCCTTCTTTCGTTCCCTAATACTTTAGTTGTTGTGTACCCTTTAGAACTAATTATGCCAGATTATGGGCCGTTATCAATTTCACCCATTCTAATTTGCTTTTTTCGTATCTACACCTTTCACTTCATTTACTCCATTTTCTTTCACTCCTCTAGCTTCTTTTTCACCATTGTCCATTTCCTTCATCCATATTGCAGAATCTTCCATACTTCTTGCAATTTGGACTGTGTCATCTAAGTTTAAATCCTTCGCCAACAAGTTTTCCTTCACCCGTTCATTGTTTGTACAGCAAATGCTGGAACTGGCAAGAAACAGCTAACCCTCTTAGTTCCTCTAAATATGTCTGAATGTCTTCATCCTCTCTTTGAACATGTGAAAAAAACGTATGTCTTTCAAAAACTTTACTCACTTTAGGAGTGAAATGTTTAGCAAGCATCATTAAGGACATTTCAAACACATTTGCAGCTTGAGCATCTCCATTACCTAATGATATTTCTGGAAGATCATCATAAATCCTTCCTCCTTCTGCCCCGTAGTGATGCAAAAGAATTGCTTGTTTCCTTATTGGTCCATATTTGTCTCCACCCATTGCCAGAATATATGTAAAAAACATATTCTTCCATCTTTTCCGAGGGATAGTGGGTTCTCCAGGTGTAAGCAAGAAAGTGGGCAGCGCCATCATGCTTCGTTCAGCCATTCTGTAAAGTAATTCTAAAATAGCTAAGTAAAATAATTAATCAATTCAACAAATTAAAATAACAATTTAAAACAATAAACTAAAATAAACTCCCTCTTGTTCATAGCCTTGCTGACTATTGTTTGTAATTATTACAACCCTTCCTCTATTTTCACTCCTACAGTCCTTGCTCTATTTCACTCACTACAGTCCTTCCGTTAATCGCCTCTTCGCCTAATTAGGAAAATGATACACTTCATCATGGAGGACACACAGCAGAAACGTCGCACAGCATAAGCGGTGAGATCTTTTTATTTTTTAAATTAAATCCTTTTGTTGTATTCAAGGGTTTTCACAGCGTGCATGTGTTGTTTACACATTGGAAAGCCCAGTGTGTGTCTAGCCTAACGCACGTTTTCCAGAAAACTCAGCTTGCGTGTAGTCCGATCGATGATAGCAAGACGGAGACTTGAATGACAGTGTGAGGTGGACTCTCGTCAGGGATCCAAGCACGCGTCCAGCCCAGCACCCGTCGTTCACTCATCTGTTCAACAAAAGGCGGCACGAGACAATTAGCCCCTGTAGAAAGTTGGCCCTGTCTATACTATCTCAAAGTAAGAGATAGTGTGCACAGAGTCCAAGGGTTCCCCTTAGAGGTTGATAGTGGCAAAATTAGAGAATTCTAATGCTCTATTTTGTGGTAGTGTGGTCGAGCAGTAGGCGTATCAGAGGGTAGTGTTAAGCATTTGTTTTACACACACAGGCAATAAATGAGGAACACACACTCAAAGACTTAACTCCAGGCCAATAGTTGTTATATAGAAAAATATATTTTCTTAATTTAATTTAGAACCACAAGATTCAAGATTTGAGGTAAGTGCATAAAATGCAAGGTACTTCACATGGGTAAGAATAGAACTTTGATTTAAAACAGTAGTACACACAGTTTTGGTTAAAATGGCAATAAGCTATTTTAAATGTGGACACAGTGCAAAAATCAACAGTTCCTGGGGGAGGTAAGTTTGGTTAGGTTTCTCAGGTAAGTAAAGCACTTACACAGTCAGTCTCCTGGGCATAGGCAGCCCACCGTTGGGGGTTCAAAGCAACCCTGAAGCCACAGCACCAGCAACAGAGGGCCGGTCAGGTGCAGAGGTCAAAGGAGGGCCCAAAACACATAGGCGCCTATGAAGAACAGGGGTGCTCTGGTCCTAGTCTGCTTACAGGTAAGTACCTGCGTCATCAGGGAGCAGACCGGGGGTTTTGTAGAGCACTGGGGGGTACACACACAAGCCCACAAAACACACCCTCAGCGGCACAGGGGCAGCTGGGTGCAGTGGACAAAGTAGGCGTAGGGTTTGCTAATGAAAGCAATGGGTCACTTAGACGATGCAGGCAGGACACAGGGGGGCTTCTCGGGCCAGCCACTGACTGGGCTAGGATGAGGGCTGCCTGCTGGTCACTCCTGCACTGGTAGGTGGTTTTTCTCAGTCCTGGGGGCTGCGGGTGCAGTGCTTGGTCCAGGCATCGGGTTCCTTTGTTACCAGGCAGTCGCGGTGAGGGGGAGCCTCTGGATCCTCTCTGCAGGCGTCGCTGTGGAGGTGTAGAGGGGTCGTCGCAAGGTGTCCACGTCATTGGAGTCACCTGGGAGTCCTCTCTGTTGGTTTCTCCAAACTCGAGCCGGGAGCGTCGGGTGCAGAGTGTGAAGACTCACGGTTTTGGCGGGAAGTGGAGTCTCTTTAAAAGGTGCTTTAAAGTTGCAAAGTTGTTGCAGTTTCTGAACAGTGTAGCTGTTCTCAGGAGTTTCTTGGTCCTTTAGGTGCTGGGCAGTCCTTTGAGTCCTCAGAGGTCGCTGGTCCCGCTGGATGCGTCGCTGTGCAGGTTGTTTGAGTCTGGAGACATGCCGGTTGGGCTGGGGCCAAGTAAGTTGGTATCTCCTTGGCCTCTGCGGGACTTTCAGGTCAGCAGTCCTTCTTCTTTCTTCAGGTTGCAGGAATCTGATTTCCTGGGTTTAGGGTCACCCCTAAATACTGAATTTAGGGGGGTGTTTAGGTCTGAAGGGCAGTAGGCAATGGCTACTGTCCTTGAGGGTGGCTACACCCTCTTTGTGCCTCCTCTCTGAGGGGAGGGGGGGCACATCCCTGTTCCTATTGGGGGAATCCTCCAAACTCAAGATGGAGGATTTCTAAAAGCAGGGGTCACCTCAGCTCAGGGCACCTCAGGGGCTGTCCTGACTGGTAGGTGACTCCTCCTTGTTTTTCTGATATCTCCTCCAGACTTGCCACCAAAAGGGGGGGCATCTCCACTAGCTGGGATGTCCTGGGTTGCTGTAACAACAGGCAGAAGCCTTTGAAGCTCACCGCCCGGTGTTACAGTTACTGTAGGGGGAGGTGAGAAGCACCTTCACCCAGTGCAGGCTTTGTTCCTGGCCACAGAGTGACAAAGGCACTCACCCCATGTGGCCAGAAACGCTTCTGGTTGTGGCAGGCTGGCAGAAACTGGTCAGCCTAGCACTAGGAGCCGGACCAGTATTCAGGGGGCATATCTAAGATGCCCTCTTAGTGTATTTTACAATAAATTCCACACTGGCATCAGTGTGCATTTATTGTGCTGAGAAGTATGATACCAAACTTCCCAGATTGCAGTGTAGCCATTGTGGAGTTCGTAATTGGCTGACTCCCGGATCATATACTCTTTATGGCTACCCTGCACTCACCATGTCTAATGTTGTGCTTAGACCCTGTAGGGGCATAGTGCTCATGCAACTATGCCCTCACCTGTGGTATAGTGCACCCTGCCATAGGGCTGTAGGGCCTGCTAGAGGGGTAACTTTCCTATGCCACAGGCAGTGGGTTAAGGGCATGGCACTCTGAGGGGAGTGCCATGTCGACTTAATCATTTTCTCCCCACCAGCACACACAAGCTGTCTGTAAGGCAGTGTGCATGTGCTGAGTGAGGGGTCCCCAGGGTGGCATAATACATGCTGCAGCCCTTAGAGACCTTCCCTGGCCACAGGGCCCTTGGTACCATGGGTACCATTTACAAAGGACTTATCTGTGTGCCAGGGCTATGTCAATTGTGGGAACAAAGGTACAGTTTAGGGAAAGAACACTGGTGTTGGAGCCTGGTTAGCAGGGTCCTAGCACACTTTCAATCATAACTGGCATCAACAAAAGGCAAAACGTTAGAGGGTAACCATGCCAAGGAAGGCATTTCCTTACAACCTCCTTCACTGTTATGTTTAAAATCCCTTGTTCAACTCGTTCATTAATTGGTACATCCACATAAATCCCTCGTTCAACTTGTTCATTACATACATCCACTTGTCTTCTTTACCGGTGTATTAGCAGATCTAAACATACCATTCTTGCACTTATGCGATCTTCTTAACAGTTAAGTAGCTCTACAATTAATTAGTTAACCTCCACCTGTTTACTTGAGTGTCACGTTTCCAATATTATCCCTTATAAATATGCTGTTCCTTTTAACAACACTTGAATCCTTAATACATCTTCAGTCACTTACTGTCAGCCTTCTAATAATGTTCAAATAAGTCTTTTTCCAGGGGTAGAAGTTACCTATCTGCATCCCATTCTCGTCACCAATTTAAATAGTAACTCACACTGGCAAGTGAGTTAAATCTTCTTTATTAAGTTCAACATCTGTGACTTCCAGCTGGCTGACAGCAGAACAACTCCCAACCTCTGTAACATTAATTCCCCTCCATTCTAGATTACATCATGACATTACCTCATGAATAGAGCATTCCTACAGTAGGCCTGGTGCCCCTGACAGGAATGGATCACACAACGGTCAATGTTAGTCCAACTTGAGGGCAACTGTTGGCCCTGGGGTGATCCATTCCTGACGCAGGCACTAGGTACAAAAAAAATAGAGTTTTTGCTCTACATTTCACCTTTGCAGGGTATTCTGGGTAAGAAAACTTTGGGGAATCCACACATGCCACACCTTCATGGACTCCCTCAGATGTCTAGTTTCCAGAAATGTCTGGGTTTGGTGGGTTTCCCCATATGGCCGCCAAGCCCAGGACCAAAAACGCAGGTGTCTGCCTTACAAAACCAGGTTGTTTTGTGATAGATAATTTTGATGTCTCCACAATATGATTTGGGCAGTAGAATTTGGGGCTGAACTAAACTGGGGATTTCCCAAGAGAGCACTCTCTCTGTGCTTGCCGCTGCATGCACCTGCTCTTTGGGTTGGGCTAACCCGCTATTTTCCCGCTGCACAGACTGTGCTTGTGAAGGGACAGCACGACTGTCCTCATCACCTCCCTCAGAATCACTGGAAGAGGAGTTGTCAGATGGCACTCCTCCAACTGAAAAATCACTCCCAGAGTCTGCTTCATCCTCTTTCCCTCAGATGCTGTCTCAGTTAGGGCTTGAGCAGCAGTCATTCAATGAGACGCCATCTCTGCTACAGGCTAAACTGTCCCTCTAAAAAAACTAGCCTACATAGACAGTCACAAAATTGCTGGTGTGTGTGTGTGATGTGTGAAACAGTAAAGGGCAGTCACCTTACCTTCACTTCTTCCCTCAATCAGCACGTTCTCTCAAGGCACTCAATAAAACAAAAAAGACACACTATTCCTTCACCTTGTCACATACCCATCGTCACAGTCTTTAGCGCCTGTGGCACCCAGTCCGATTATTGGTGCTCCCACTCCCATGACCTCCTCCTCGGATTCCCTTACTACCACCCAGCAAAAGTTCCCTTCATCTCTCCATAGCCCCCCTTGCACATACATTTGTGATCACCCCCCCCAGGGATAAACTAACATATTAAAAAAGTATATATATGCCCCCCCCCGGGGTGGGAGAGCAGCCGACTGTCAAGGGGTTGCCCCCCCCCCCAAGTGTAATCCCTGGTGTCTAGTTAGGATTCGTGGCTAAGGATGGCAGCACGGCTGCGATCCACAGCCATGAAACCATTTCAGGAAGGACTTGTTTGAAAGGGGAGAATCTCCCCTTTCAAACGAGCCCTTCCTCAAGGCTGGGCTTACCTCCGCTTCCAGCTCTGGTGGGAAAACAAATTGTGACGTCAGCGCGCATCGCGGCATGCCGACGTCACAGAGGGGCAGGTAAGAGGACGGAGGAGACACAGAAGCTCTTCCATATCTCCAGAGGGACTATTCAATTTAAAAAAATCCTAAGGTGCAACGCACCAGAGGATTTTTAAAACCCCTCCCTTGCGTCAGCCACTGGTCGTGACCCCTACCAGGGAGAGTGTGTGTTTATCGGTCAGTGGCCAACGCACGCACTGAGGAGGGTAAGAACCATGCCACCCACAATAACAAACCCAAACCATCCCTATTCATGCACTGCTCCATTTTAACAATCATAGCAACCATCGTGAAGAAATTATGACATGTTATGTTCATTGTTCCATTTAGCAAGGCTGCAAATCACTGTGAAACTAGAACACTCATATTATTGCATTGGTCAGTCTTAACAAATGTGACTCCAGCTACCAGAAACATGATGCAGGACTGCCTCAGACAGGTAGTATCATCCTCCCCGACAGTGAAGAGAGGATGCTCTGTTTTGTATTATTAAGTTGCTTTATTTAATTACAGTTCTCAAGCTTACTCTTTAATGTTTTATGATTCCAGGGCCCTGGCTAAGATGCGTTTCTCGAAATTACTTTCTCACGGCCGTGGGTAAACCCAAAACAGAATGTAAATGTTAACGGAAAAAAAATAGAAAAAATGTGTTTATTCTCTCAGATTGAAGCACTGTCCGTAATGCGCTCTTAAATCTTTAAAACAATGAAGATTAACCTTGAGAACTGAAATTAAATACATCTGTTGAATTAATACAACGGTGAGCACCCAGGGCCTTATTTATACTTTTTGGTGCAAAACTGCACTAACGCAGTTTTGCACCAAAAAGTTTTGCACTGGCTTGCACCACTTTTTTAGCACCAGCTGGGCACCATGTCTATGGAATGGTGCAAGCCGGTGCAAAGGGTAGGCTAGCTTAAAAAAAAATGACATTAGGCAGGTTTGTGTCAAAATAAATGATTCTGACTAGATTAGTATCATTTTTTGACGCTAAGGGGCATATTTATACTCTGTTTGCACTGAATTAGCGTCATTTTTTTTAACTCTAATTCAGTGCAAAACAAACTCCATATTTATACTTTGGTGCTAGACCCGGCTAGCGCCAAATTTATGGAGTTAAAGTCATTTTTTGGAAGCGGAAACCTACCTTGCCTTAATGAGATGCAAGGTTCCTGTGCAAAAAATGACTCTATGGCCTTAACGCCATATTTATACTCCCATGCAAAAATTGTGCACGAGAGGGAGGAGGGGTCAGAAAATGGGGCAAAGCTTGCTTTAAAGCCTGGGTCAGGGCAGGTGTTAGGGGACCTGTGGGCCTATTTCCATGGTGGAACACCATGGAATAAGCCCACAGGTGCCCTCTCCAGGCCCCAGGGGCACCCCCACCCACACCAGAGGGACTGCAGAAGGTGGGGGACCCCATCCTAGGTAAGTGCAGGTAAGATTGTATTTAATTAAAAAAAAAATTAAGTGCCATAGGGGGCCCTGAAATGGGCCTCCATACATGGCACAGGGTGCAATGGCCACGCCCATAAGGTAAGGTAGGTCTCCACTTTCAAAAAATGACTTTAACTCCATACATTTGGCACTAGAGGGGTCTAGCACCAAAGTTAAATATGCAGTTAGTTTTGCACCAAATTATTGTGAAAAAAAAAATTACACTAATTCGGTGCAAACAGAGTATAAATATGCCCCCCAGTCTTTATTAATTTACATCTGCTGGTGCTCACTGTATTTCAGTTTTTGATTTGTACGAAAAAAATACTAATATCCCTGTTGTTGTGCTCGCTCATTTAAGTCTTTTGATCTGCTCACCAAAGTAGTTCAAGGAACACTCCTGAAGTCTCAACGATCATGAAGGCAGTGGGACTGGAAAGTGCATTGTTGGCTTCTGAAGGGTGAAAAACCTCGGTGCCAGATGCACTAAGATTCAAGTCCTAAAAATCAGGTGTAAAATGTGCACCAACTTTTTGTGAATCGAATCAGGTTTTGTGAACCAACCTGTATACTAATAAGTCGGTTCGCAAAAAAGGAAACCACAGAGGGTTGCAGAATGCCAGACCTAATAAATATTAATTAGACGGGTTGCAGTTTGTGACCCTTTGCAATTGTCTACAATCACAGGGAATGCATTCCGAAGCAGTTTTTTAAGAAAGAAAAACAGCTCCTCAAAGTAACTGCAACTGTTTAAAAAACGTTTTCTGTTTTGGAAAACTTCAGTGAAGGCAGGCAGTGGCCACCTGTTGGATTTAAAGCTTTTCCTAAGGAGCAGGCTGCATTAAATAAATGAAGAGCTTAATTCTTCCTTAGAAATTATTGTTGGTACTCAAGAAAGCAAAAATGAGGTAATTTCTTCTATAAAATGACAAACTTCTTTCCTGTAGTAAAAGAACATTGATGGGGTTATGTAGTTTGAAATAATGTGAGGGGACATTTGGGTTTTTAGAATATATGGTATCACATATTTTTAAAAGGCTAAAAAAGTTAATAAGACAGATGCCCATCTGCATTCAGCATCCCATTTCCACATCTGTTTCCTCAGACTATCCATCCTTGTTGCTTGGATCAATAACATATAGGTCCAACATTTGCAATTGAATAGGTCTCGCATTTGTGAGAGTTCAAACTATTGAAGTAGTAAATGACAATGGGGGTCATTATGACTCCGGGCGGTACATACCTCCATTATTATGACACTGGCGGTTTGGCCAAAGCCAAACCGCCAAGTTAACACACTGACTGCCATGGCAGTAATGACCGCTGGGCTGGAGACTATAGTCACTATAGTCACTAGTCCGCCCATGGAATTTTGACCCTGCCATGGTTTCTGGGATTTCTGTACCGCCACGGAAACCATGGCGTATGTACTATCAGTGCCAGGGAATTCCTTCCCTAGCACTGATAGGGGTCTCCCCACCGCCTCCCCCTCCCCAGAGCCTTTCCCCAGCCTCCCACTCCCGACCCCCCCATATACACACACACACACACATATATACACACCCATACACACATGCATACACACAATCACCCATGCATGCATACATTCATACACACTCACACCAACACTCACGCACATTCATCCAGGCACATACGCACTCACATGACACAACATGTATGTACACACACACACACACTCATTCACACACACATTACACATGCATGCGCGCATTCAAACACAGTCACATACACACCCACAACACCCCCCACCCTCCTCTCCTTACCTGCTTGCAGGGGGTCCTCTGACAGGAGACAGGATGCAGCGCTGCTGCCAGCAGCAGCGTCCGCCAGCAAAACACCACCAGGCCGTATCATGGAACATGATACGGTAGGCGACGTTTTGCTGGTGTGGCACTGCTGCTGGCAGCAGCGCCACCTTACCGCCGTCCACAGCTATGACCGTAGCCAGAATTCCGCCACCCTTCTGGCAGAATTCCAGCTACGGTCAGAATTCCATGGATAGTCGGTAGCCACAGCGATGGTATGTTGGTAGCCATAGCCGTTTTGGTAGGCAGCATTTGCCGCCAATGTCATAATGAGGCCCAATGTCTTTTACTTAAGTGTGTTGGTTTGGAGTGTAGTAGATGTATGAACAGAGATGCAGCAGCAGCACTATCTAGAGACATGAAAGAGTGAGTGCACAATAGAGAGAGAGAGAGATAGCACAAGAGAGATACCAAGAGAGAGAGAGAGAGAGAGAGAGAGAGAGAGAGAGAGAGAGAGAGAGAGAGAAAGAGAGAGACTGCACCATGGTTCGGCCTGTGTGGAAACTTGTGCATTTAGAGATGTGTTCAGATACAGTACTCACACCCCAACCAAGCAAGTATCACTGGCTTCACTTAGATCATAACGTATATCGACAAGCATCATTTCGGAAAAAGGGCAAATAAGAATATTGTAAAAAGGGTTTTGGTGGTGAATTATCCATGGAATGTAGTACAAATCCATGTGAATGTAACGCCCCCTCCCCCACCGCACTGACCGTACTCCAGAGCATGAGTCATGCAAGCTGATAATATAGCTTAACAGGTTAATGTGCCTACATCGAACACGTTATAGTAATTTAGCAATGATTTTTTGTGGTCACTGAAACGTAATACGAAGGTGCAGTAATGATGAGGTGGCCAGCCCATGTGAAGATCCGATTCACACAAACAAACATCTGAAATGGCGAACAATGCTGTTAGCGAGCCAGTCTGCTGCTTTCAAGGGCCACTTTTTTTAGTGCCTGAGACAATTTTATTGGCACCCTCGGAAAACAGCCTCTTAACATTTGTGTTATAATGAAAGAAATACACTGACTGAAATGAAAAGCTCAAGTTTATTGGATCACTGGCACTACTGTCTTTGAATGAACAGTAAACATAATCAGATAAGAACGTGATTTGCAGCCCTACTTACAGAAACAGACCTCACAGCAACTGAAAACATGTAGCGCTCTGGTCAAATGTTCTGAGAGAAATGCAAAAGTAGTTGCAAACAGATACTACAATTGGACCAGTGGAAAAATACAGGTACTGGTGCACTGCTCTTTCGGGGAGGAAAAGGTGGGACAAAGAGGCAGGACTGACCACTAGCAAGTGAGGATTTTTAAATGACACTGAAACAAACAAATGAAATGGCTTTAAGCCCACAAGAGAAGTATTCTAAAGTATACAAAAGGCCACACGCTTACACTCAACCCAAAAAGGAGGGTCATTTAGCCTTCCACTTACATGAATGACAGTAGACTTTAAAATGACAGGAAGTCATTTGCAAAGAGATCTCATGTTTAAAATGACTAGTTCTGTGCTCATATTGTCAAGGCCACTAACCTGTTCTCCATGGTGGTACTGGTTTCTGCAGAGACAAGGTGGGGCCACCAGCCTCCTACCTCGTAAATAGGACTCAACACCAGTCTGACTGTGACCTGTACTATCAGAGGTGCAGTGGAAAGGGGTATCGGAGAAGAAACTAATGGAGTTGTGATCAACATAGAGTTCTCAGGTTGTTTCTCATCCTCCTTCTAGATTCTTTCTAGGGGCATGTTCATGACTACTTTTTGTGACCTGTTTAGGTATCAATGTAAGGCATTCAAAAACAGATTAGAACCAGACTTTGCTATGTATTAGGAATGACACTAACAGCCACGTTTTATATACTGTCCATCTAGCACACAGGAAAGAAGTCCTTTAGTACTTTGAAAAGTCAGTCCAAACCACCTGATTTACGTGGTTTTGTACGCTCCAAGTTATTGCTTGCAGTGAGCAATGATTTAGAGTTCTTACAAAATTGTTCCACCATAAACTTTTGTTGAATAAGTATCGTTCAAGGTTCTTCCAGGCACAGGCCTGGGTGTTATGAAAATAGTTGTACTCTAATCACAATGGCTCTTTCATCCACTTACAATGTAATTTGCCCTGTAGCTGAGACTTAGGCACTATGGGGCATATTTATAATGCCCTAGTGCCACCTTGCGCCACATTAACGTCAATATTTTTAATCCCCGCACTGTATTTACAGAGTGGCGCAATGCATGCATTGCACCACTCTGTAACCCTTTGCGCTACATTATGCCTGCCCCAGGTATAATGTATGCAAAGGGGGCGTCCCCCGGCTAGGGGGGGGCGAAAAAATGGTGGTAGGAAATCTATGACATTGTGCCATGTTTTACTGCACTTTTAACACTTGCTCGGATCAGGCGTTAAAAGAGGGCTTCCATTCTTTAGAATGGGCCCCTTTGTACTCTGCAGGAGGAGTGCCAACAGTTTGGCACTACTTCTGCAGAGTACTTCAATAGCGTCCAAAATAATGATTTTATTGCCCCCTAGCCTGCGCCATGGTGCGCCGTATTTTAACACATGGTGGCGGTAGGTAGTGTTAAGGGGCGCAGGGGAAGTGGCGCTGCACTTGGCGCAGCACTGTCGCGTGGGCTCTCATTATCCTAAATGAGACTGCTGGATTTCTAGGCAGCAGGATCGTTCACGGTGTCGGGGACTGAGTCGGACCCACTTGGAAGGACCTCTGTCACCCTAAACCCGGTTTTGCACCGGCTAACTAGCAGTGCCTCATTTCTCCAAAAGGGAAGAGATGATTGGGCAGCCGAGCGCATGACATCTTTGGAACTTCTCAGGGAAGTCGTGGTCACTCAGATCCAAACCAACTCTCTCATTTACAATATGATCTCATATACAAATGACAAAGGCAGTATATGTTTTATATAATGTTTTAATAAAACGACTGCATTTTAGATATTAAGGCGTGAGCCGCAATAACCAGAACCATACAACACAGTAGGATTGAAATAGTCACGAGGAGAGTGAAACATAAGAACAACGCTATCATGGTGTTTAACAATTTCTACTCTCTCCCAGCTAGTTCTATTTCGAGCACAGCATGTTAAGCTTCTAACTTGCCTTTCTGAATCCCTGGGGAGACATCAGCCCTCATACCTCAGCAAAGCCTGTGATCTGGTTCAGCATCTGCAACGAGGCAGTCAGCATCTAGTTGTGGTTCCCTAGTCGGAATCTCCCTCTTGCGTGTATTGGGACAAGGAAGTGTTTTTATAACTAACATGTCAGCGTGATCACAAAATGTCCCTATGCAGGAATGCCAAAGACTAAACTCCTACCACGTCTATCGGCAATGTACCAGACTGTATCCTTGACTGAAGCACAGAGTGAACAGGAATGTGTTATGGAGAACTCCAGTGCTGAAGTAGGCTAAACAGTGTGATATAAAAAATAAAGCAAGACCGTAGAACTGGCTATTTGAAAAATAACAGTACGAAGCCGAATAAAAGCATTTAGAGCAAAGTGCACAGAGGCTCTATGCTGCGAGCAAAGGAATAAAATACATCAAGGGCAAAATGCACAAAGGCCTAAAGCCTGAAGCTAATGCGCAAAGGATACGTAAAGCTGACCACACTACACCCGCCCCTTGTCGGTAGCAAGTGGTTCCAATAATATAAAAGTATGCACCAGATCTAAACAATACATCAAAATATATATTTCGACAAGGTCGAGGACAACAAAGTCATAAATTTGGGAAGCATGTGACGATAAAGCCAAATTCAACACAATGTCAATTTATAATTCATCAAAAAAAAAAATCCAATTGTCAGACAGAAGCAATAGAAAGCAGGAGTTCCTCCACTTCGATATATGTCAATATCGGAAGATCCACGCCCAAAAGTACCATGGAGCAGGTGTGTTCCAAATCCCCAAAACCATTCAGGGCGGCACCCCGTGCAGGGCCTACGAATGAGACAATACAATCTTCCTCCAGGAAGGGAATCTCATAAACTGCCTCACGAAGCAAATGCAACCGTAGTGCACAAGTCTGGGAATGAGCCCTAATCGGGAACATCAACAGATCACCAGCATCGACCACTGGGGGGCGCTGCAGTGAGAGACAGAGAGCCAGTGCATGTTCAAACGAGCACCGAAACACGGGGTGCACACAATCCAAAACTGGCCGGAATGTCAGAGACCAGTCACACTCCAATTGTCCCAGGAGTATCACTCCAAAATGCTGCATCATGCGTTCACGACACAGCTGCGCTGACGGGAGCGCCAATATGGGATCTCGTCGCGGCGGGACAGCCATTGCGGAAGAACAGCAGCAACAGCAAAACTCCAGCCAATAAAGCCAAAGTAATCGGGAAACCCCCAAAAATGCTTCCGAAAATAGAGTGAATAGCCGAAGGTATTAAACCGAATATAGAAGAAAAGGTGTGAGCAAAACCAACACCAACGGCTTTAAAAAAATGTGCAATTCCAGCAGTGCTGGATGCATTAAATATACGTCCCACGAGTTCACCAAAGTGACTCGGAAAGTTAGTATTCAAAAGGGACTGTATTGCCGCCGAAGACCTTGCCACCTCAACTGTGTAGGTCTCGCTAGCAGATGTAAGAGCCACGTGCTTTTGAAACAATAGAGCCTTTAGTCGACTCAACTTGTCGAAATTTACCTTGGAAGTAGCAATATGAGGCCAGATGTCCGCTACCTCCCTAATTTGAGTGGGGGGAAACAACACATTCCCGCAGCACGTAACGGCCTTGGTGACACCGACTACGTAAACTATTCCGGCACGCATGCCACAACAGGGTTCACTGTTAAGAAGGAAGTAACTGCCGTTTGAAAGCACCTGGAAAGTGTTTTTAATTACTGGGACTGGAACTCCCTTCAGATAACAAGCTAAGTTAGCAATCGAGGCATTACACGCCCCGTGCAAGGACAGCTGTTTACAAACCATGGAATGGCTGACAGAAGTTTATCATTCGCTACCGCTAAGAAAAACCTCCCTCAAACCATTAATACATCTGTATAGAAAGGGAAGCTCCTACACCTTGTGTATATAACTGTCTCCCAACCGTTCATATCTACCCACCGGAATGTGCTTTAAACATGAAGTAAATTGCAGAATGGAGATAGGCAGATTAATAACCATGAATCAACCACTCAGCTGATGGAATCTCAGCAACAGTAAAAGGCAGTTTTTCCAATTTTTCAATATGTAACATAACATATGTCGCTTCCTTTTTAGCCATCAGCTGTTGTTGACGAGTCAAATTAAAGGAAATAAATATCTCCCTGGCACGAATGTGCTGCCACGGAACGCGACCTGCCTTCAAGGTCTGTAGAGTCCAACCCAGCTGCATGATGGACCACGTCTGACTCTGCCCATGATATAAAGAAGACATATCCGATTTAATAATGTCTATAGCAGAGGAAACAATGTTGTCAATGGTGTAAACACGGTCTGAAAGGGTATGCATCCCATTATCCACAACAGACAAAGCCTGCATCAAATTTTCTTGATCAATTTGCCTCAACCGGGCCGCTGCCTCTTGTTGTGAAAGCTTCCAAATCTCATTATATACTTCATATAGAAAACGTTTCTTCCGCAGCATTCTTGGCCCTAACAAAAAATCTTGTAAGTCAGTATCATTAGACAGTAACGTGAGATGTGACTTAACTGCATCCAGCGTGGATGACTTCAACCATTGCTGACAAAGCTTCCCCACGCTGTATGTAGTAATGATATCAGCATGTTCTGATGATATGTAGCAAGGGTCTGCCCTACTAGTCCTGAACCCCACTGAAGAGGTGACAAAACGCTGATGACACCCATTAGAGTCTATGAGCCATAATAACCACCCGCCCGGATGTATCAATGAAGTGTTAAGCGTACCATTCTGGACCCAGTGTGTAAGCTCACCAAACGTGGCATTAACATATCGCTGCCAATTGTTCAATTTGGAAGGGACAGGTATACTAGGCAAATTCAAATTTCCAATCGTTGCTAAACCCAAACAGCTAGTCTGTTGCACAGTGTCATTGAGGAAAATCATTTGGACAGGAATAATACACGCCCTAAATAAAGTGTCCCTGTCTCGCATTTGCCAATTTTTTGTTCCCCAGACACTTTTCAAGTCAACAGTCTTTGACCAATATTCATACCCCTCAACCGAAAGTTTAGATACAAACAAATTTGAATACAGTAATTTAGTATCGGTCAATAACATTTGCTTATTAGCATGCGGAGCAACTTAAAAATAGTAAGACTTAGCATTCTGTTGATTATGCCCAGAAAAATATGCAAATTTATCATAATACGTTTTAGAACTCCCCTGTGGAGGAGTCGGGCAATGTTCCCATTGCATATATTCAAATATCGACTTAGGGCTACTAGCTTTATGAATAAAGTGGTGTCCATAAGAATTGTAGCAAAACATGTCACCATGATTATCTCTAAATTGGTGAGCATCTTCATCGTCATAGAGAGTATAATATTGCAATTCTGTCAGCATAGAATCTACTGTCTTCACATCCCAATCATCAGAAACAATGCCTGGTATAACGATATCATTCATTGATAACTTGAGAACATTCGGTATTTGAATCAATTCAGTGGGACCATATATATCAAACATCACTTTATCCCACACAATCCCATCCGGAATCGGTACTGCAGAAATGTTCACATAGGACAATTCTCTTCGAACCATATGAGACGAAAAATGTGGTTTCAACACTGTCTCCACGTGCTCAATGTCAGATCGTTCAGGAAGAAAATGACCATGTATTACCAAAAAAAAAGGTAACCACAAATCCCAACGACAAGAAAAGAGTATTACAGTCATAAAAAGCCACAGATAGTTCCAAGGAAAAACAAAATACGTGTGTTTAAGCCAACACAGCAGCTTACGTGGACCCTGGGCTGAAGATAAAGAGGACGTGGAGTCTAACACAGTATCATCAGTGTCGTTGAAGCAGTTCTTGCAAAAGGTGCAACCGTGAACAAAGAAGCAGATGGTGGCTCTCGCCTTGGCACGCTATAAACCACATGTTCAGAAATATCATTAGAACGTACAGCTACTTGATCAAAAGATTCCAAACTAATTGTCGTCTGTGGAACAATCGCAAGATCAGCTTCCACCCTCCCCAAGCTCGGAGAGGAAACAGCATCGGTGCAAATCACCTGCAGCAGGACTTCTTCCCCAGTAGTGAGAGGGATTCCGGAACTACTGGGTGTCCCTCTTGGTCTGCTGTGCAGAATCGGCCACATGTTGTAACTTGACATTATCAGTGGAAACAAAGCGATTTCCTTTGGCCCCGTGCAGCGGTGGTAAAATTACAGTTCTCGTGCCGCTAATCCCTAACACAGGGACAAGCACCCAATAAGAAGGACCAAATTCTTTCTTCACTGCGACCTTTTCACGCAAAAGATCCCCAATCCTGGGAATCCAACCAGTAGGCGTTACTGGCTCATCCTTAATTCCTGTGGAGGCAGCACTTGCAGAAGAGTTATCTTCACGGAATTGTTGTAAATCCTGCAAAACAGTGACACAATCATTTATGTCAAAGGGCGTGTCTGCCGTCTCCACACCATGACCATCTAGATCAGGAACATACATTTGTGTCCCAAACAGGCACTCATATGAAGTACGACCCCCCAGAGACCTTCTAGGCAAGTTATTAAGTGCTCTCTGTACTCCATACAGGTGGGCTAGCCAACTACGACCCGTACCTATAACTCTGGCCATTAAGGATTGCTTTAAATCACGATTTAAACGCTCCATGACAGAATTTCCCTCGGGGTGAAATGGAGACGAGAACTGGAGTTGGACCCCCAACGAAGCCATGGTGTCCCTGAATGCCTTAGAGGCAAAAGCAGGGCCCTGGTCCGAATGAAAAGCCGCAACTGCAAATGTATCGACAAAGATGCGCAAATCTTTAATAACAGTCCGAGCGTGAGCCGAGCACTGTGGCCAGACCCACACAAATCTGGAGCACGAATCTACAGCAACCAATATATATTTGTATGCACCGTCCGGTGTCAGCGGACCACAATGATCCAAGTACACACACTGTAAAGGTTTATTTGAAATCAGAACGGGCGTCTGCTGCGGGCGTCTAGTCGTCCAAGCTTTAATTTGTTGACAGATGTCACAACAAAGGACATACTGCTTTGTCTCTTTATAGAGACCAGGCCACCAGTAACGAGCCTGTAAGAGTGAAATCGTGGCAGCCACACCAGCATGTGCAGATGCCGCCCCCTCATGTGCAGCAGATATTAATCGAGGTCTCTCAACTTTATTGGGCATTTCACGTACACCAACACCTGGAATTTTAACTACTGCCCATGCAGTCACTATATTTAGAAGGGAATCCTTTAGGAAATGGCGTGCCATCAGCCGTAGCTTTTATGGCAGCCGAAATCTCTGTGTCTGGTTTGGAACTCGAACGAGTCACTGCGGCCTAAGTGGCAACCGCCACTGCTGATTTTGCGGCTTCATCAGCCAAAGTATTTCCAGCAACGTGTATTCCAACACGCTGGTGTCCAAGTGTATGTACAACATGGACATTAGGAAGCGTTTCTTTTAGATTCGCAACCTTCCCCCACAGCAATTTGTGTTTAATGGTGTTGCCTTTGGAATCTCTGAACCCATTCAACCTCCAGTAATGTAAATATTCATTGAAAGACTGAACACAGTAGTAGGAGTCACAGACCAGCAAGGTAAGTATTGCCGGATCCTCATGTTCTAAGGCTAACAATAGAGCCTTGAGCTCAGCCAACTGTGCCGTACAATCTCCCAAGGTCTGCGTATAAGTATGTCGGGGGCAGAACACTTCCCCCTCCATAGTGGCGCTCACCACCGCACATGCAGCAGAATACTGTTGTTTAGTCCCAACCGCTGGCTGCGCAGAGCCATCTGTATACATGACCACCTGGTACTGGTCAATAGGCAACGTGCCAGCGGGGACTGCGTATTCCATTTCATATTGAAGAAATTCTTGAGTCTGCAGTTTAGGGTCAAATATGTAATCTACATCAGTGGCTGTCAAAGACGTAGCCCATTGTATCCATCGCGGGTGTAAAGCTTTCGAATTAGGAACACTCGCTTTCGTAACAGCCTCTAAGGCTGGAATTGAGGAAACGACAATGATGCGTTGGCCCGGGGCAAGAGGTCTTTCTTTAATCACAGCCATCTGTACAGCAGTGAGTATTTTCTCAGTTTGTGCAAATCGTTGTTCTGCAGCCGAATACAAGTGTGACTTGTATGCTATCGGGACTGTCTCACCCTCTTTAAAGGTGACATATGTAAACCCAACGGCACCAGGTATTACCATGATGACCAGATGCGTTTTATTGTCCCGAGTGTGTAAATGTTTAACAGCTAAGAGATCAGTTTGCAGATCTCGAAGAATGTGTGTATGCTCAATTGTCCAAAATCTACTCGAAAAATTTGGGTGAATCAACTCGTATAAGGGTTTTATACGTGTAGCATAATCAGGAATGTAAGTTCTGACAAAATTCAGAAACCCCAATAATGACTGGTGCTTCCGAACCGTATTAGGAGGCTGCAATTGAGCACATTTCTCCCAAAAATGCCCTCATTCGACAACTCATATCCCAGGAAAATGACGCTGAGGAAGGCAATCTTCGATTTTTTAAAATTCAACTTGTAGCCAATTTCAGCAAACCCCACAACAATGCGTGCTACACGCCTTAGATGTTGTAGAATCTCATCGTCCGTCAACTATATGTCATCAACATATGACAACGCTTCAGGGTCCCACTCGTGCAGAATTTCAGTTACACGAGCAGAAAATAGTCCTGGGCTATTCTTATGCCCCTGAGGCTGACGACCAAACTTTTATTGAGAGCCAAACGCACTGAAGCTGGTATAGTCCCGACTTTCGGGTGCTATATTTTGGCAGAAGAAACCATTCGAGATATCTATTGTTGTTTTATATTTTTTACGCACACTGCGCTGTGTGTATCCTGTATTGCATATGTGCGTTTATGTCCATTTAAATGTCTGTAATCCACCACTATCCTATATGAATGGTCTGGTTTAGCAACTGGAAATAAGGGATTATTCATCGGCGAGACACAGGGTTCAATTACTCCCTGGTACTCCAACTGTGTAAGAATTTTCCGTACCGATGCCCTTGCCTCAAATTTTATAGGATACTGCGGCTGCGGCTCAGGTTCGTCCTTTATTGGAATTACATGATAAGGTGATTCTCTATCCCACCCCACATGATTTCTGTATAGGGTGGGGGCCTGTGTCAGAGCCCATGATTTACTATAGGACTCTGCTAGTTCTCTCGGAACAAGTGGTGAGAATGAAGGTGTAATAACTTCCTCCCCAACTGGACAGTCGCGAACAAAGTCAGATGGCCAATCTTGTTCGGCCAGCAGAACGTCATATCATTTTACCACATGATCCCAAAAGATGGCGTGTACAATGCGGTCAATGTCCCCTTCTAATTGCAAAGTTACTTTATATACTCTATCGGGATCAGAGACATGCATATCTACCGTTTCGACCTGTATGAAGTCATCAGTTGCTTTCACCTCCAGATGCTCTAGAAGACTCTGGCGAACTATTGTGACCTCTGCCGCGCTGTCTAACAGTGCTAACGCCCATGTCTTGTTCGTCAAGAGAACTCTCTTCTTGAGCAGCATGTCTAACTGAGACTGCCGCTACTTTCTTCTTTTTAAATTGTTGCTTTTGTTGGAGCGGTTTCTCTTCCTGTTTAACAGAAACCTCCGTTGAGCGTTGTGATTCCTGTCTCAGTTTCACGTACTCAGTTCTCCGCTCTGACCGCCCACCTCTCTCACTTCTCTTGTCCGAAGAGTCCTGAAAGGAACGAGATTGGCGTGTATCAGTATATTGATATCTAACAGGCGTTTTCAAATTATCCCTATTCCTGAGATTATACCTATTCTGCGGGGTCTCCGGCTGCGGAGACTGTCCCCCATCTTTCTTAGGTGTTTGTTGTTTTTTCTCCCAGCGCTTCTTAGTACCCTCAGGCTGCTGTTGTTTAGCATTATCTTTACTATTTTTACCCTGCAATTGGGGTTTTTGTGGTCTTGCCCCTAGGCTATCACGACCAATACTGGAATATGTTTCTGCTATTATTCTCAGGAGTTCCCGCTCCTGATTAAGTTGCGTAACGTCTCGAAGACGCATATGCACGGCTAGCGCCACTGCCTCTCTCTTGAGATTACTCAAAATAATAGAAGAAACTGCGGCAAAATTGCCCATCAGCTGCATGCCTAAATCTAAGGCCGGGGCAGCCCCATATTCATCTTGAATTTGTTTAAGCACTTCCGGTAGATTAGCTAATGTTGGTGTACCGTGTGCTGTAGTGTAGAGCGCGGCAAACACCGTGCCCCAGGTATTACAAAGGTCCACAGGAGGAACCATTCCATACGGCAAACACATCGTCAATATTCTATGTTTATTCTGAGTTCCCATATGGGGAAATACTGCTTCCAGCGTATCAATTTTTTGCGCCAGCCAAAATGGAGTTTCCTCACGTTTAGCCGGTACCTTACCCATAACAGAGTGTACAGTGGCCGGATTGATACCCGGAACCACTGCCTGTGGGTGCGCCGGAGCAGCATGCGCTGCATTAGTATTTAAGGTCTGCATGACAAACTGAACCAGTCTTCTGTATGTAGTTGCTAAGTCTATATATAAACGACGAACGTCAGCCACTGCCAAGTTAGCAACCGCAGGATATGGTGTATATGTAGCCAATAAAGGCCATGTTGGACCATCATTACTCAGTGGACCTAACCTAACTTGTGATACTGTGTGTGGGAGGGCGCCATCAAGCCAATTATGGCGTTCTTGATAAGATAAAGATATCTCTAAGTATCCATAAGCCCTGTACTGTCCAGGGACATTCGCAACAGTGTAGTCGTGAAAAGTGTTTGTACCCCCATCAACTGCTGGAAATACGACCCAAGAATAAAAAAGTTCTGTTCTATAGGCTGCATGGGCGTCCACCACAAAAGTGACCGGACCCCCCCGGTTCGTCAAACCATGTGCTAACAGATGTCCCGTGAGTGGTTGGCGCATATTAAGCGCTATGTTCACTACTTGAGGATTCGCCATTAGGAAAAAATAGCACCAGGGCAGAGAAGGCACACCAATAACGGGGTTTTCCCTTCAAAGTTCAAGTTTGAACCACCGACAACTAAGGAATAGGATGCACCTATCCCGTGTCGGCGGAAATCATCAGCCCCACGGACGTCTCCGCTTAGGGAACCGAGGAATCAATATATATATGAGACCGAGAGAGTCAGCCAGACCAAAAAATTTGAGCCAGGCCAATCGTTGGTGGTGCCATGTCGCGTGGGCTCTCATTATCCTAAATGAGACTACTGGATTTCTAGGCAGCAGGATCGTTCACGGTGTGGGGGACTGAGTCGGACCCACTTGGAAGGACCTCTGTCACCCTAAACCCGGTTGTGAGGGAAGTAGGGCGATGGTCGGGGATACAGAGAAGACGGACGCAGATCCTTTTTTTTTAACCCTTTTTGTAGGGACTTTTCTTGTTTATTTTCAGGTTCTTGTAAGAGGGTAAATACAAATAAGATAGTGTCCTTCTTTTCCTTTTCCTTGTTCTTCTTTTCCTATTCTGGGGAAGGCCCGGGTCCTCAGGGGGTTTTTAATCTTCTCTCTTTCAGGTGGCGAGATTCAGAGGTCCTTCCTTTGTTCTGCGTTTTACCTCGGAAGAACAACAGAGGATACAGCAGGTAAGTGGGACGATATACCTTTGGTCTTTGGGGTCTCTGTGCGTAGTGAGGGGAGAGGGGCGGTTGTGAGGGAGGTAGTGAGGGGTTTTAACAACTCTAATAATTCGGGGAGGTGCTTTCTTAAGTGCGGATAACTAAGGATTTTTGTGGAGGAGGGAGGTTTTTTTTCCTTTATCTAAGAGTGAGTGGGAGGGGTCCTGGGTGTCCTTCCTTGCCCCCCCCCTTCCCTTCCTTCCCCGCCTTCCCTCTCCCCCTTCCCTTCGTTCTCCTTAGTCTGAGTGCCCTTAAAGAGGGCCCGTACCTTGTTGAGCCACGACCCTCCTGGGCCGTGGCAGGCTAGTTCGTGTCCTCCGGTGTTCGACGTTCCAGCCGTTTCCTCTCTGCTGGAATCTGCTCTCGGTTCCTGTTCGCCTTCGCTGGGGTCTCCAAGGAATTCCCTCCACTCCGGTTCCGCCGCGCGCGCCTCTCTCGCGGCGCCGTCCATTTTTAAAGGGCTGGCAACCCGGAAATCGGGTGCCGATTGCCGTCTCCGCCCCCACGTGTCTCCCTGACGACGTGGGCGGAGATCGGGGAAGGCGTCGTCAACACGCCAGGTCTGCCTGTTCGGAGGCGAGCGACGTCCGCCTACACACCCCTTCCCAAGACCGGGACTGGTTGAGTACCGTGGAGTCCGGACAGCGGGATAGAAAGTCAGCGGGACACTGCCGTGCCCCAGGTATGTGTCGGACCTGGAATATAAAGGGTTGCAATTCAAGGAACCAGCGTAATATACGGGCATTGGTATCCTTATGGGACGACAACCATGTTAAGGGGGCATGGTCCGTGTAAAGGATGAAAGAACGCCCCAGGAGATAATATTGTAAACACTCTATTGCCCATTTTATGGCCAGGCATTCCTTCTCAATGGTAGGATAGTTGAGTTCTCTAGGTAATAACTTCCTGCTGATGTATACAATGGGGTGATCATACCCTTGTTCATCTGGCTGTGCTAATACGGCTCCCAAACCGACATTCGAAGCGTCGGCAAAAAGATGGAAAGGTCTGGAGAAATCCGGACATTTTAATATGGGTTCCGTAGCTAGGGCTTCCTTAAGCCATTGAAATCCACTGAGCTGTGCGGGGGAAAAAGGGGGCAGGGTGTTTGAGTACTGCTTTTTTAACAAATCAGTCAGAGGGGCTGTACTGGTCGAGTATTGAGGAATGAACCGCCGGTAATAACCTACCAGTCCCAGGAATGAACGGAGTTCTTTCTTAGTCTTTGGAAGTGGTATTTGTCTAATGGTGGCTACTTTATCTTTCTGTGGACTCAGTACCCCTTTACCGATGACATAACCAAGATAAGATATCTGGGTCTGTCCTATGACACATTTTTTTGGGTTGGCGGTAAGGCCTGCTTCTGCTAATGCTGAGAATACTTTCCCTAGGTGTAGAAGATGGTCTGACCAGATGGAGCTAAAAATGACAATGTCATCGAGATATGCAGCCGTGAAGTCATGAAAGGGACGTAACAGACGATCCATTAATCGCTGGAACGTGGCCGGGGCACCATGAAGGCCGAAGGGGAGAACGGTAAATTGGTACAACCCCGAAGGGGCAAAGAACGCTGTTTTCTCTTTATCTGAGGGAGCTAGGGGAATCTGCCAATATCCCTTCGTCAAGTCAATAGTGGTCATAAATCGGGCTTGTCTGATTTTTTCTAACACCTCGTCCACCCGGGGAATGGGATAGGTATCAAAAAGGGATACCTCATTGAGTTTTCGAAAGTCGATACAGAAACGGACCGACCCATCTGGTTTCGGCACCAGTACTATAGGAGAGCACCATGGGCTGGTGGATCTTTCAATAACCCCAAGCGATAACATTTTTGTTATTTCGTCCTCTATTAGGATTTTCCTCGCTTCGGGGATGCGGTAAGGACGTTGACGTACAATTTTTCCCTCGGGGTTCGTATTTGATGATAGACCCATGAAGTTTTCCCCGGCACTTCTGAGAAGAAATGGGCATGATTTTGGATTAGTTCCATTATCTGTCGTGTCTCTATCTCTGACAAGGACTCGTTAACCCTGGGAAGTTTTTGGGGTTCTAGATGGGAGAGAGGACATAGTTCTAACGCTAGTGGTTGACTCGGGGTGATCAGGCATGCCTGTGCCGGTGTGGGATTTCCCTTTTCGGGTTCTTCCCATTTCTTTAATAGATTTATGTGATAAATTTGGCTCCGTTTGGGTTGGGTGTTTGATTCTACCAAGTAGGTAACTGGGGTAACCGCTCTTATTAACCGATATGGCCCTTGCCATTTGGCTATCAACTTATGCTCTGAGGTGGGACGGAGGATTAATATCTTATCGTCAGGTTGTAAAACCCGTAGCTTAGTACCCCGATCATAGTAATACTTTTGAGTGTCTTGTGCCTTTTCTAAATGTTGTCTCACATCCTCCCACACTGTCTGGAGATGGCTCTTTAATTTGTGGATGTAGTCTAGGATGGGTCGTTCCTCGTTATTCTCCTCCTCCCATAATTCTGCTGCCATATCTAATAGATTCCTAGGTTGCCTCCCAAACACAAGTTCAAACGGGCTATGCCCGGTAGAGGATTGCTTGTGCGTTCTTATTGCATATAATACTAAGGGAAGTTTTTGATCCCAGTCCTTCCCAGTTTCACTCACTGTCTTTCTTAAAAGGCTTTTGATCGTACGATTGTATCGCTCCACTAAACCATCCGTTTGTGGGTGGTATACTGATGTCCTGATTTGAAGAACCCCTAGGGACTTACATATCTGTTTCATTAGTCCCGAGACAAACGGTGTTCCCTGGTCCGTAAGCAGTTCTTCAGGAAACCCCACTCGGGCAAAGAATGCTATCATGGCTTGTGCTACTGCTCTAGTGGTGATGCTAGTGAGTGGAATAGCCTCTGGATATCTACTCGCATAATCCACTAAGACGAGAATGTGAGTGTGACCCTTGCTGGATGGTAGAAGCGGCCCTACTAGGTCCATACCAACACGTTTGAAGGGGGTATCAATAATCGGAAGTGGCCGTAAGGGGGCTCTCCTTATGGCACTTGGTTCTACCAACTGACATTTTGGACACTGGGCACAATATCGTCTGATATGTGCATATACCCCGGGCCAGTAAAACCGCCTTAGTAAATATTCCTCGGTTTTCTCTCGGCCACAATGACCTCCCCCTGGTTGATTATGGGCTAGGAAGAGAACCTGTGTCCTATAGGGCTCGGGGACCACGAGTTGTCTCTTTTCCCTATTGGCGCTAGTGAGTACTCTATACAGCAAGTCCTTATGTACCAAGAAGTAAGGACCTACCTCCCCAGTAGGGGTAGCCTTAGCGGTTTTCCAGGCGTTCACTAGTGTAGCGTCTTCGTGTTGACTCAGTCGGAATGACACGGGGCAGTGTCTATATTGGCCACCAGTTTCCCTTTTTCTTCTTGTTCCTGCATGGATGCAAATTGTTGTTTCTCTGCTCTCTTTTCTCGCCGGGTCAGTTTTTTCCTTGTGGGTGGGCTACTTATGGAGTCCTTCCAAAAAGGGGCTTTACCCCACCATTCGTCTAAGGGATTGTGTTTCCGGGTTTGATCAAGAATCTCGTGGAATCTCTGGTAATCAGTTCCAATGACGCACTCCTCTATTAATTTATCCATAAGCCCTACGGAGAGAGGGTCTAGGTGAGTGTTCCATCCAACCTCTACCCTTGCAAGGGGATACTGACTCCGGTCCCCATGAATACAGCATATCGTGACCCACTGGTCAGTAGTCTTTGGTGCCGGGTGTATGATACTACGGCGAATCACCGACTGACTGCATCCGGAATCAATCAAGGCGAGGACCGGAATCCCATTTATCTTAAGGGGGTACTTAAAGGATACATCACTTTTTCCCAGGCATAGGACTCGACCCCGCGTGACCCCTATTTCCATTGGTTCTATCCCCTCATGTTTTTTTGGACATCCGCAGGCGATATGACCCCACTGCCCACAACTAAAGCATTGGGGTTGGTGCATGGGACTTCTTTCCACGTTTCTTGAGGGTCCGGGTTCCTCAGTTATTCGTCTGGGAGGAAATTGAGGTGAAGGTATAGGCAATTTCCCCATGGGTCGGGTTGGCTGATGTTTAACCTCCCCGGATCTATGGTAGGCACATGCCAATTCGACGGCCGTCTCCGTGTCTATTTTGGGGTGTTGCCTTATCCAGTTTCGGGTGTTAATCGGTAGGGAATCCAGGTACTGTTCTAGGATTATTATTTTGATAACATCCCCACGGTCAGTCCCTATGGGTCCCAACCATTTTACTCCCAAATCCTTCACCCGGTAATAATACGTCCGTGGGTCTTCATTGGGCCCCCATTTCACCTTTCGGAATTTGGCCCGGTAATACTCGGTGTCGTGTCCCACACGCTCCAAAATACTTTTCTTTATCTCTGCGTATGGTGTGACGCCACCTGGGTTGGCCGCCTGATAAGCAGATTGAAGAGTGCCCGTTAGGAGGGGGGCAACATATTGGCCCCATCTATCTTCGGGCCACTGGGCGGAGGAAGCGACTCTTTCGAAATTTGTGAAAAAAGCATCAGGGTCTTCCCCCTCCTGATACTTTTGTAGCACCGAACTTGGGACATTGGGATGCACCTTGCTGGCAGCGATGGTGTCTGTCAGTCTTTTTAATGCCGTCTCATGGACCAATTGGTTACTGGCCATAATTGTCGCCTGACTTTTTAGAGCGGACTGTAGGGCCTCTCTGTCCTCCTTGGCCTCTCTTTGTTGTGCTTCCCACACTAACTGGAGGTGGCGCTGTCCCTCTGCAAGTTGTTTAATCATATCCTCGAGACCTGGTTTATCCTCCATGGTATCGCTGACTCTGTACCCCGTTGGGGCCCTTTAAAATCCCACTTCTGACACCACTGTGAGGGAAGTAGGGCGATGGTCGGGGATACAGAGAAGACGGACGCAGATCCTTTTTTTTTAACCCTTTTTGTAGGGACTTTTCTTGTTTATTTTCAGGTTCTTGTAAGAGGGTAAATACAAATAAGATAGTGTCCTTCTTTTCCTTTTCCTTGTTCTTCTTTTCCTATTCTGGGGAAGGCCCGGGTCCTCAGGGTTTTTTTAATCTTCTCCCTTTCAGGTGGGGAGATTCAGAGGTCCTTCCTTTGTTCTGCGTTTTCCCTCGGAAGAACAACAGAGGATACAGCAGGTAAGTGGGACGATATACCTTTGGTCTTTGGGGTCTCTGTGCGTAGTGAGGGGAGAGGGGCGGTTGTGAGGGAGGTAGTGAGGGGTTTTAACAACTCTAATAATTCGGGGAGGTGCTTTCTTAAGTGCGGATAACTAAGGATTTTTGTGGAGGAGGGAGGTTTTTTTCCTTTATCTAAGAGTGAGTGGGAGGGGTCCTGGGTGTCCTTCCTTGCCCCCCCTTCCCTTCCTTCCCCGCCTTCCCTCTCCCCCTTCCCTTCGTTCCCCTTAGCCTGAGTGCCCTTAAAGAGGGCCCGTACCTTGTTGAGCCACGACCCTCCTGGGCCGTGGCAGGCTAGTTCGTGTCCTCCGGTGTTCGACGTTCCAGCCGTTTCCTCTCTGCTGGAATCTGCTCTCGGTTCCTGTTCGCCTTCGCTGGGGTCTCCAAGGAATTCCCTCCGCTCTGGTTCCGCCGGACGCGCCTCTCTCGCGGCGCCGTCCATTTTTAAAGGGCTGGCAACCCGGAAATCGGGTGCCGATTGCCGTCTCCACCCCCACGCGTCTCCCTGACGACGTGGGCGGAGATCGGGGAAGGCGTCGTCAACACGCCAGGTCTGTCTGTTCGTAGGAGAGGCGAGCGACCCCCGCCTACACCGGTTTTGCTCCGGCTGACTAGCAGTGCCTCATTTCTCCAAAAGGGAAGAGATGATTGGGCAGCAGAGCGCATGACATCTTTGGAACTTCTCAGGGAAGTCGTGGTCACTCAGATCCAAACCAACTCTCTCATTTACAATATGATCTCATATACAAATGACAAAGGCAGTATAAGTTTTATATAATGTTTTAATAAAACGACTGTATTTTAGATATTAAGGCGTGAGCCACAATAACCAGAACCATACAACACAGTAGGATTGAAATAGTCACGAGGAGAGTGAAAAATAAGAACAACGCTATCATGGTGTTTAACAAATTCTACTCTCTCTCAGCTAGTTCTATTTCGAGCACAGCATGTTAAGCTTCCAACTTGCCTTTCTGAATCCCTGGGGAGACATCAGCCCTCATACCTGAGCAAAGCCTGTGATCTGGTTCAGCATCTGCAACGAGGCAGTCAGCGTCTAGTTGTGGTTCCCTGGTCGGAATCTCCCTCTTGCGTGTATTGGGACAAGGAAGTGTTTTTATAACTAACATGTCAGCGTGATCACAAAATGTCCCTACACAGGAATGCCAAAGACTAAACTCCTACCACGTCTATCGGCAATGTACCAGACAGTATCCTTGACTGAAGCACAGAGTGAACAGGAATGTGTTATGGAGAACCCCAGTGCTGAAGTAGGCTAAACAGTGTGATATAAAAAATAAAGCAAGACCGTAGAACTGGCTATTTGAAAAATAACAGTACGAAGCCGAATAAAAGCATTTAGAGCAAAGTGCACAGAGGCTCTAAACTGCGAGCAAAGGAATAAAATACATCCAGGGCAAAATGCAAAAAGGCCTAAAGCCTGAAGCTAATGCGCAAAGGATACGTAAAACTGACCACACTACAGCACCACTTTCTATAAATCTGCCCCTATGCCTGCCCTCGCACAGTCTTTCAGATGCAATGTCTTGTTATGAATTCAATGTCCCTGCGAGCATCGCACCAGCTTGTGTGAAAAGTTTGAATTTTATCTTATTTCTTTCTTTTTATTTTAGGTGTCTGTATGGAATTGTCCAAGGAGCGAGAGGTCAAGAAGCTGAGGAGAGCCAAGGATCAGGCGGCAAGGATCATAAGAAGTAAGACATACTTCCTCTCTTTTACAGAGGATAAAACACTGTGGGGGTCATTACAACATTGGCAGGCGGCAAGCTGTAACCGCCGTGCGGCCCCAATGCGGCCGCACTCCCGCGGTCCCCATTACGACATTCCCGCTGGGCCGTCGTGCGCAAACCTAGTTTACGCCCGTCGGCCCAGCGGGGATGCGGCCGCAACATGGGAGCCAGCTCCTAATGGAGCCGTCGGTGTTGCGGCCGTGCGACGGGTGCAGTAGCACCCGTCGCGCTTTTCACTGTCTGCTATGCCCTGTTAGGGGGCCTCTGTTAGGGGGCCTCTGCACTCCCCTTACCGCCAGCCTCTTCCTGGCAGTGCAAACAACCAGAAACAGGCTGGCGGTAGGGGAGTCATAATCCCCAGGGCAGCCCTGCTTGCAGCGCTGCCCTAGCGGATTATCACCGCCGGGGCTAAAATGGCAGGAAACCACCGGCCCCGGCAGTGCGACCCCGGCGCTACCGCCGCAGTCATAATAAGGGTCTCTGTAGGCGGCAGCCTGTTGGCGGTACGGATGCCACTTTAGCCCTGGCGGTCTCCGACCGCCAGGGTCGTAATGACCCCCTATGACTTTAGTTTAGGTAAATTTATGGAGTGAAATCACTGCGTACATTCAAGGTATGCTACATGATCCAACCATACAAACTATTAAAATAAAACAAGTTTGAATGTATAACTTGCAGTAAAGATCATTAGCACAACATTAATGCCAATGGTCTTACTGCAGTTTTGAAATAAAGTGTCCCCTGTCCCCAGTGAAAAAGAAAGAAAGCCCCAGGAAGAGCATAGAGTGAGAAAAAATGTATATCTGTGTGTTTTTCAGAAACACATCCAAAATCCATCCATTTTGTTGGGCGCAAATTGACCTAGGGCTAGATCAACTGTTGCATTATTTGAGTTTGTGTGCTGCTAGATGTCAATGGCATCTCAACCTCTTTTGAAGTATTGAGGCCTCAGTTGGACAGCAGGTTGCAAGGGACATCTTAGGATGTACAAGCAGGTACTGGTGTACATCCATGGTTTAAGACGATGACCTATGCTGATGAAAGGAGAACACCAAGGGAGAATGATTATGAAATTGATTTACTCTTGGGCCAGTATCAATAACCCAAGAGTCGTATGTAGAATTGTGGACTACATCAAAGTACGTGAGGCTCACAAAATGTATTCCAATGGTGCTCATTCGTGATGAGCAGGCATCTACGGACCATGTTGCGATGCGCACGCACACTGAAGGATTGGTCCACTAAAGAGGTAGCAAGTCTCACATATTATGTAAACGGGTATATGAGCCACGAACAAGAACAGTGCAACCATCACTGTCTCCATGATTTCCTGCCACCTTGGCTCCTGGCATGTTGATTTGTGGAAGCTGAGGACATCTCTGGTTGCCCAGCATACAGCAAAGGTGCATGTGGGCAAGGTGCATGAGTGTCAGGGAAGCGCTGAGGTCAATACTTGGATGGGTGACACCATCCTGGGTGGGCACAGCCACAATAAAGAGGACACAGGCCAAGCAACACATGACACGTTGTTAGCCAGACCGTCCAAAAGAATTGCTGTTCAGACACATACTTTTTTATCTCGCTTCTCAAATTTGTCAGTATTTGAATCTGCTTGCATGAAAGAGCACTGGCTTCAAAATACGTTTTTGAAAGTAAAATTTAAGGAATTGCTGCAACACATTTAAAAATAAATATTTATTGTCTATAAAAATGTTATCCATGTATAAGACATGAATGGCTACATTCAAAGTTAGGTAGTTATCACACATTTGAAAATAAGTAACATATTTGGTTTGGTGGATCCAGTGGTGTAGCAAGGGTGCAACGGGCCCTTATGCAAGGAAAGAAAATTGACTTCCTTCTGCCCTGGTTACATTATAAAAAAGCATTCATAATTGGGCTGCGGGGACTTGTCTGATCTGGTTACCTTTAGCCTTTCTCTCTTTACCTGTATCTCTAGGTTCATGATCCTGTCCTATCAATCTTCCTTTGCCTTTA